>NC_092342.1:195452500-196652500 GCF_046630445.1 Rutidosis leptorrhynchoides
AATAATAATAATGATAGTAATGATAATAACAATTGTAAATATGATGATAATACTAATATTTAATGATAATAATAATAAATTGTAGCATGATAGTTATAATAATACCTAACTTAACAATAACAATAATAATATTCATTTTTGTAATTATAATCATAATAATAATAAAAATAATATTTACTACTTGTATTGGTAATGATAATAACAAAAATAATAATTTTAATACTAACAATAATAAAAACAATAATAATAATCAGAATATTAATAATAATAATAATAATAATAATAATAATAATAATAATAATAATAATAATAATAATAAACTACCTTAGAAGCTTTCTTAAAAAAAATGTTTATTAATAATAATAATAATAATAATAATAATAATAATAATAATAATAATAATAATAATAATAATAATAATAATAATAATAATAATAATAATAATAATAATAATAATAATAATAATAATAATAAACTACCTTAGAAGCTTTCTTAAAAAAAAATGCCTCGAACCGGACTCGAACCCAAGACCTCTCGAATACCCGCAAACACCTTAACCAACTGATCTAACATACTTCTCTGATTTAAAACAGAAACCAAGTATATAAAACCCGTATTATTTGATTTCCCTTTTCTTCTTCTTCTTCTTCTTCGTTTCTCAATCGACCAGGAAATCAAACCACCTTAACAGCTAATAAATAATTTAATTTAGGATTTGAAATTTAATTATAAGCACTCTGTATTGGATACATTTGTTCAATAGATTTAAAAATAAAATAAAAAATGCTGCTGCAAGCTTACGATGAACATCACCAACTCAAACCTTGATTTCAAATTTTTGGACGTTTTAGACAAAAAATTACAACATGAAATATGTTCTAAATATTTCCTATAAACTTTCTGTAACATCAATTTAATCCAAAACATCAAAACAAGTTCGAATTTCTTCATGAACAAATTATTTGACTTTTAGAAAATTAACTTTGACTCCAAAATTTGAATTCGATAGGAACAATTGGACCTTGAAACTTTGCAGATAGTTTAAATGAAAGATTTATAACAACACTGCATTAATAGATTTTAAAATTTCATTTGAAATCAAGCATTTAACAAAATGAACTCAGAACAGGGGAGTTTGGAACTTTTTCTTGCGTTTTTGTTTTTAATTTCGAGTTGCAGAAGACTAGTGCAGTTTATATGGATGATAATCGAATATTTGCAGTAGTACAGTTGATATGACAGAGTTTTGTTTTGTATTGACAATGGGAATCAATTTTCAAGTTGAGCAGACAACCAGGACAGAAAAAAATAAAAAAATAAAAAATCGATGCTGATATCTAACTGAATGGTACGATCGATTTGGATGTTTAACTATTTCAGAGACATGAAACAAAAATTAGATACAGATGATAGGAACGTGAAACTTATCTGATTCTGTGTTAATCCATAATTAATCTAAATTTAATGATTATATTATTAATACAAAAATACTTATTTGTATATTGTATCTGTATATGTATATCAGTATATATATATATATATATATATATATATATATATATATATATATATATATATATATATATATATGATTTTATCTATCTGTATAAATATCTGTATTTATATATCTATATGTATATATCTATATTTACATATTATGATTAATTTCATTAATTAGTAATATAACTATAACAATGATACTCTTAATAATAATAATAATAATAATAAAATAAATTTATAATAGAATTCTAGTAATCATAATAATATTATTATTAATGAGTATGATAATAATAATTATAAAATTTATAACAACAATATTGTTAATAATAATAATAATAATAATAATACTAATTACAATAATACTAATATTATTAATGATAATAATAATATTAGTAATAATACTACAACAATTTATATATATCAAATTCGTATCTATAGATTATATAGTTAAAATGATATTAATAACATCAGTATGGATATTAATATTGAAAGTATTGACAATATTATTATAATAATTAAATTTAATATATTAGTATTACCTATCATTGATTATGTAATATATCTATATAATATACATTACATGATAACTTATATTGAGTAATAAACTTTTATACATTTTAACATATATTACCATATACATATAATAATAATTATATATTATATATAGAAATTATATATTTATATATATATATATATATATATATATATATATATATATATATATATATATATATATATATATATATATATATATATATATATATATATATATATATATATATATTCATTTTAATTACAACTTAATTGTTTTATATCTTGTTTTGCATATTAAATTTTAATGTTTAAATTATAGTTTATTATTTCCAATTATTATTATATATATACTTACATTTAAAATTATATATAAATATATTTATTTACAAACAATTGTTCTTGAATCGTCTGGAATAGTCAAAGGTTAACTGAGTCCATGTAATTTGTTCAAAAAGTTTGAGACACAACATTACAGACTTTACTTATCGTGTCGAAATCATATAAAGATTAAGTTTAAATTTGATCGGAAATTTCCGGGTTGTCACAGTGCCTACCCGTTAAAGAAATTTCGTCCCGAAATTTGATCGAGGTCGTCATGGCTAACAATAAGAATGTTATTATGACGAATATGAGTTGATACATAGTGTTTTATAATGATTGAGAAATATGGATAAAATAACACTACAAGAAAAACGGCCTTGTAGGACCACCACAAAGGTCCTATTATGTACTCTAATAGGACCTTTGAGCTGATAGGACCACTAACGACTTGGTCCTCCCATAGTGGCGTCCTAATAGCCTAAGAAGGGTCCTAACAATATTTTAGGACCTTATTAGAAAACGGTTTTAAAAAATGTATTAGAACCCTTACGAAAGGTCCCATGAACATATTAGGACCTCCTTATTCTAGGGTCGTATAATGCGACATCTAATATTTCAAAACATATAAGTACTTTATTTAAGGGTCCTAAAAAACATATGAAACCCACTAATAAGGGTCCTATAATATCAGTAAGGACGCTTAAGAAGGGTCCCAAGAACCATATTAGGACCTTATTATAGGGTCATATAATGGGACTTCTAATATTTTAAAACATATAAGGACTTTATTTAAGGGTCCTAAAAAACATATTAGGATTCTTAAAAAAGGTTCTAATAAGTTTATAAAACCCATTAATAAGGGTCCTATAATATCATTAAAAATCACACAAATAGGGTCCTAAAATAAGTTTTTTGAGACTCATAAATAGGGTCTTGTAAAATAATTAAGAACCACACGAATAGAGTCCTAAATACTATATTGCGACCTTTCGATAGAGTCCTAAAACACACAAAAAAGTTCCTAAAAAGCACATGTTAGGACTGTTAATGAAGGTCCTAATATCCTAATGAAGATGATGAGACCCTTTTTAGGGTCCTATAATATAATTATTTACATTATAAATAGGTCCTAAAACATATATTAGGATCCATTAAAAAGGTCCTAATATCTCAAATATATACAATTTTTGGAAATAAAAAATGAACATGTAAATAATGAATTTTATTAAACATCAAATAAGAAAATAAATACATAATTATTTTTCAATTTGTTCTAAACATCAATAAGTTACAAGATATATTATCCACCATAAAAGTAAAAGTAAGGTTACAGTTGACAAGTAATAAAAAGCATCGAAATCATGAAACGAAAGTCTCAGGTCATCGTGCAATCTTCTCAATCCAAAAGCTCCCAAAGTCACCGAGTTAGTTGGTGAGAATGGATATTCATCTACATGACACTATCTACAATGTAACAACAATACTTTATATTAGGGTGAGAGATAAGTTTCGAATGCGTACCAAAAGCAAACACATTATAAGAACTATCTCTAAATCTAATCGTACATAATTTCAATAACACATAAACATCAAAATCAAACAACAATAAAAATACCTTGATGCATAAACGTAGTACAAACCAAATGTGACAGACCAAAAACCAAAAACAGTGAGACACCAGCTGCATATTAAACATCGAAAGTAATAAATAAAAAACAACCCAACACTACAAAAAAGAAAGATCAAACAACAATAGGAACATACCCGTAAGATTGGAGGGTCCAGTCAATGATAAGTTTATTTTGTTTCATATGGAGTTTATTTTGGCTTATCATTGGTCTTTCTGATGATAAAAACATGCATATTCCATATGAAACAAAATAAAAACAATCTCATAACCAGTTTAGACACTTAACTAAAAACATGCATATTCTAACACAATCACAATCAAGTACAGTATATAACTGAAACACAACAACAATCAAAAAGAGAACATATAATTGAGCATTGAGAAGATGATAACCATACCAGTACCAACATCAAACATTAGCTATTTAATATTGGAGGTCGTACATACAGGCTGGCCATGAGAAGAGATACCAGCAGTACTGGCATCTTCAAGTGTAATTTTTGTAACTTTCGTAGCCACATCAGAAACAAAAAAACGGTAAAGTACATTGATCAAAGCCCATATAAAAGTATTCCTTGTGATCACCTAAAAAATAATATTAACTTACAAATATTAGAAGGAAAAAAAAACATGTCGTTTCAGTTAAATACAAGAATAGTTATCTAAAATCACAAAAAAACATCAAAAGTTTGTAGTAAGCACACCTGATCACCCCTTCACCTATATCAGTGGATGGGATTCGCCATCGATAATTTTCAAATCGGAGTTCTTGAACGCTATACACATAACTCAAGTGCATACTTACATTAACATAAATCATAAACCTACTCAGTGAAAGGAATATGTAGAGAGACCCATTGATTGTAGCGAGACGAAGAGAATTTGTAAAGATACAGGAACCCTACTCAGTTAACGTTTCACATAATGTGAATTCGTGACATGAACAACAGGTTGCTTTATTACTCTGGTCTTTCTATCACCTGAGATACCTTTAACAATAATTGATAATACACATTTACTTATAGCATGACAGCTTGTGCAGCGGCTACTGCGACACATGCAGCTCACAATTGACATGTTTGATATGCAGTGAAGCATTCAAAATGAGGCACGTGGGTATTCCTTATAAAAAGCAATGGGGATGATGTTGCAATACTTCTTCAAGCTCATCATAATGAAAATCTTGAGTGTTAATGTCAAAATATATGAGTAAACTTTCAACAGCTAACTTAAAACCTGCATATGTAATATATTTAGAAAATAGTAATAACAGAGAAACAAGTATGATAACCGTCATGTCTAGGTGGCAATAAGTCCCTAGAAACAAGTTTTGCCTCAACTCATGAACAGCTCTCTCTTCGTTTGCATTGCGTACATCTTCAATCACCGGCCGAATGCCCAATTGTAAGAACTGTATCAATCAGATCATCCACCGGATATGTTCCAAACATCTTATTGACCTTATAAGTAGAAATATTAAATAAAATTTAGCCACTATGAGGCTTGATACCGTTGAAGCAAACGTTCGTTGGTAACCGTCTATCAGTATTGTTAGAACAAAAAAGGATTTTATTTCTAAAACACTCACTCAAGTATCTGATCAACCATAAGCATATATAAGTTGAATGTAATTCATTACTGTAGTCAAAGTATCTGATAATATAATTTTGTAAGTCAACAAATTCAGCAAGTGACCACTCTTCCAACAAACTAATTAACTAATTTCCTTTCAACTTTGTACCAATAGCTAAATGAACAACGTAAATTAGTTATTAGTCTGATGAGGAACTTTGTGGTTTATACCTCAAGAATAGCTCTCTGACACGAATTGGTCTCCACACGCACTAGCCTCCATAACCGTAATAGATTAAGAACCTCAAAAACCTCCAGTATGGTGCAACTCACCCGCAGATTAAGAACCCCAAAATACCTCCACCATGACAATCATCCACGGCCTTAGCATTAGGTGACCAAGAGATGTGTTTATTCAATACAACGTAATCAGTAATCACAAATACACGAAAAAAACATATATAAAAACATCTAAGAATTTACATACACCTGTAGTAGAAATTAAATATAAGATGTAAATACTAAATGAAAACACACCAGACTTCATACGAGAAATGTCTGGGCACGCCGCACGCCAGTTGCAGAAATCGTTGATGCAGGAAGCAAAAACTTAAAAAATGTCTGGAGAACATACACAATCAAGGTAAACACGAAGCATCCTGTCTGTAGATAACTGTCTCCTCCCTCTAGAATTACTTGTCGTTCTACAGATCCTACCTGTAGAACCCGGCTATGAAACAATTTGGCATATCATCAAAACAGCAAGAACCCTAATTTGAAAAAGAAAAATTAGGGTTTCAGTGTCTTAAAAGGCAGGTTAATCAATTCATTCATTGTTACTTGTTAATAGGAAGAAAAAAAATAGCGTATCAAATTCTAATAGTAATAACAAGATGGGAGCAATTGGGTTAAACCAAAGAGTTTTATGGTGGGAATGGAGAACGAATTTTGGAAATTTTGGAGAGAAAAATTGTGGGAAGTGTGCCGCACAATCTCAAATTAAGAAGATGGAGAGCGAATTTTAAAATTTTTTTAGAGAAAATAGTGGGATAGTGTGCCGCCCATCTCAAATTTATTACAGTAGTTATTTTGCTTCTCAAATTTATTTGTTATTTCTATTCTATATTTATTATACATATAAATATTTATATTTATATTTATTTATATAATATAAATATAAATAAATAATAACCATACATACATTTATTTATATTTATAAGTCGTCTATACTCTATTATATTGTATTTTTATGCATCTTAAAAAAATATTTCTTTTAATATACCAATTAATTATTATTACAACTAGTTAGCATATTGTAAGAAAACAACACTTTAAGTTCGTCCGATAAGTCTTAAACTATCATCATCATTAATATTACCTTAAACCCTAAACCTTAAACCTTAAACCCTAGACCCTAGACCCTAGACCCTAAACCCTAAACCCTAGACCCTAGACCCTAGACCCTAGACCCTAGACCCTAGACCTCAGACCCTAAACCTTACACCCTAAACCATAAACCCTTGACCCTAAACCATAAACCCTAAACCTTAAACCTTAAACCCTGAACCCCATACCATAAACCCTAGACCCTAAACCCTAGATCCTATACCATATACACTAAAACCTATACCCTAGACCCTAGACCCTAGACCCTAAACCATATACCCTATACCCTATACCCTACACCATATACGCTAAACCTTATACCCTAAACCATACACCTTATACCCTAAACACTACACCCTATACCCTAAACCTTAGACCCTAGACCCTAAACCTTAAACCCAAGACTCCAAACCCTTAACCTCTTACCCTAAACCTTAGACCCTAAACCCTAGAACCTAGAACATAAACCCTAGAACCTAGAACATAAACCCTAGACTCTAAACCCTAAACCATGAATCCGGATGATCATTCATAACTAACGAGTCTAATAACAACTTTAATCTTCTAAATTAGCAACGTGACGACGAGATGTTTAATGATTAATATAGTGTTTTAACTCTAAATGGTTCAACACTTAATGTTAGAATATGCAGCATCGGATGTCCGTTAGTCCGGTAATGGTTCGTTAGTGATTTGGTGGTGTTCAGTTGATCTTATGGTGGTTTGGTTGTGGTTCAGTTGTTCGGCAGTGGTTCGGTTGTCCGGTGGTGATTCATTTGTCCACTAGTGGCCGAACATGTGGTGGTTCAGTTGTACACTAGTGGACATGTGGTGGTTCGGTTATTCGGTGATGGTTTAGTTGTCCACTGGTAGACATGTGGTGGTTCAATTGTCCGACGTTGGTCCATTGGGGGTCCTGGTGGTCTAGTGGTGGTTTAGTGGTATGTTGGTCTGGTGGTATGTTGCTCCGTCGGTGGTCTGGTGGAGGTCATTTAGTCTGTTGGTGGTCTGTTGCTCCACTGTTGGTCTAGGGGTTCAGTGGCCTGGTGTTGGTTTGTTGGACTGGTTGTGGTCTATTGCTATACTATCCAAACAATACCACCACCGAACCACCACCAGACAATTAAACTACTACCGAACCGCAACAGTACCAATAGACTGTTACTGAACCAACGGACTATTATCGATCTTCAATCTACCGCCAACCGCCACCACCACCACTACCAATCACCACCAACCGCCAACCACCACCACTACCAACGACCACTACCAACCACTAGGGGTGTATCCGAATTTCGGATATCCGAAAATTCGGATAGTGAATTCGGCCATCCGATATCCGAATCCGAAATTTCAGATATCCGAAATTTCGGATTCGGATTATCCGAATATCCGAACTTTATTTGAGATCAAAGAAAATAATATATATGAATTACATACAACTCAATACAGATATATAATTTTTGAAGCTTGAACTGTAAATATGAAGATGGAGGATTAGTACTTTAATCAATAGTAAACAAGTAAGAATAAACAAAGACATTCTATAGTATATGTACATGACGAATTAATGGTATTTTGATGAATTAAAGCAGCGATTTACGAAGTGGACGCGTAACAAAGAGCCTGTGACACAGTAACATTAGATATAGGGATTGATATACCATCACAGCGATTAATATATCAACATTCCAGCCCAGATTTTTAGGCCACTAAAGCAGCCCAACAGCCCAAAACAACACTAAAATATAATATAATTAATTGAAGTATATATATTTTCGGATAGTCGGATATCCGAATATCCGAAAATTCTGAAAAGTGCTATCCGAAACCCGAATCTGAAAAACCGGATATCCGACTTTCGGATATCCGAAAATTCGGATATCTGATTTTTCGGATATTTTCAGATCGTAAATTCAATTTTTCGGATTACGGATTCGGGTACGGATATTTTGAACACCCCTACCAACCACCACCACCTACAACCACCCAAACCACTCAAATTAAACACGTGTATTAGTTGCCAAACTTATTTACTAATTAAACCCACGCCTTTTCCCAAACCACTCAAATTAAACACGAATTTTCGAATCGGATTTTACCCGCAATAGATATATTACATCCATCACTCACCCGCGATCCGTCAGTGGGTACAAGATTACATCCATCGCTCACCTACAAATAAAAGTTTTTTATTTTATCCGTCCATCATGAGTGCGAGTACCCGCGAACCTCGAATTTTTTAGATTCATTGTCATCTAGTTTTTCAAACATACCTATGATCAGTGTTGTAAAAAACCCGATTACTCGCCGATTAATCCCCAACTAATCATTTTTAGGAGAAATCCGTTTCGAATTCCAAAAACCCGTTTAATTAAATGGTCAACGTCAATTGATGGATCAAAATCGAATTTGGTAATCAAAGTAAATAATGGTTAACTATTTAACATTAATTTAAATTAAAATTTTATAGTTTTGAAGCAAAATAAACAATTTTAGACAATTATGTTAAAACTTATCTTTAGACAATTATAGTTACACATATAATTTTAAAAATTTCTTATCTAAATGTATACAGTATATTTCAATTAATCTCCGATTAATCCTCGAATTACCGATTAATCCTTTCAAAGTCAAGACCGATTAATCTCCGAATAGCTAATTTTGCAACGATAATATTTTCGTTTCCCCCTAGATAATTTTCTGTTTCCCTCCATATATCTGGTGAACAAAACTCAATTAAAATGGACTCAATTCCCCTTTTGAGTGTCTGCTACTTCACCTTTTATAAACAAAACCCACAAAATTCTTTCAAGTACACCAACGGTTCAACGAAATTGGACGGTCTCTTCATCATCTTAGCTTTCCACTACCAATTTCTTCTCAAATCCACTCCAAGGTATGATTTATCCATCTATTTCTATTATTATTTTTCTTAATTTCGGGAGATTTTGTTGCTCAATCCGATTTTTTTTCGATTTAAGGCTTTAATCCGTATGCTTTAACTTGTTTCTTGCTATTTTGTGTTGATTTTTTGAAATTAGGGTTTGTTTTTAGTTAATTTACTTAAAATTAAAGTTAGGGTCTGTGATTAATTGTTAGATTTATGAAGTTAGGCTTCTATCTAGTTACTTTCTTAAGAATTAAAGTTAGGGGTTATGGTTAATTGTTAGATTTATGAAGTTAGGTGTATGTCAACAAGAAACAATTGCAGACTGTCTCAAATGTTCACACTCACATGCATAGAAGTTATATGTATAGTAATGGCAGTACGATTTATATCCTTTATTATGCAGACATTTTGAATTAGTTATTGATGGCTGCTGTTGGTCACTGAGGAGACGCAAGTGGGGAGGATAGGAGACCATCTAGTGGTTGTTGTACACCACCGAGGGAACATATCAGTAGTAAATTATTACTTTGACTGTTTAGGTAACACATTTGTGATTGATTACTTCTATTATTTATATTTGATTTGCAGCAGCTCTTAAGAAGGTTAAGGTTGCATACATGAATTACACTAATATATAAGTCAGCAAATCAGTTTTGAATAGCAATGGTCATCAATCAACTATGGGACTATAGCAAAAACAAAGCATATGTATACAACAACCATTAATTTTTATCTTTCATAGTAACAAAACAACTACAAGTTGCAAAAATAATGTATATAGAGTCCATTGCAAAATGGGTCAGTGGATCAGCCATATATCACTTATAAGTTACTCCGTAATTGTGTAATCAGAATATTATTTTGTCTTACTTTGTCTAATACATTGATACATAATTTATTTTTAGATAGATAGATTCAAGTACGAAGGGAACATATTCCATTTTGACCACAACGAGAAATGGTATACAACGGTTATCCACAACGAGAATTGGTGGGTTGAGTGCAGGACCAACTTGAGGATCTACTGGTGGGTTGAGTTCAGATGTTACTGTTGCTTTATTATCAGTATTGAAGACCTGAGAACTCCCTGGATATAAGGTAATGAACACCGCTGTTTCAATCTTCAGAAATAATATTTTTCTGATAGCAAGTTCTTTCTGAAAGTATCTTAGCTTTTTAACTCAGCTGGTAGATGTGTCCGAGGTTTGTGCGTTGAAAATGGTAGATGTGTCTGAGGTTTTGCTTCATTAGTCATTTGTTTTCATTATACTTATATTTGAACCATATTCATTTTTAGTTACGAAATTTATACCTCCTCCAAAATTAAAATGATGAGGAACGTCCTTTGACCATTAATCATTTTTCTTTATAAGTTTAGGGACTATATGATTGTATGATCAAAGCATTTGGATGCAAGTTACTCGATAGGAATAGATTGTTATCATTACAACATTATCGTCATATTAAGTTTTTGCTGCATTTGGATTCACAACAAACAATATTGTGACTTGATGTTTCTTGCTGATTGGTCTATTTTGTGAGTTAGGTTGCAAAGATTTTTTTAACCTGGCTATCTCCATTCAGCACCAAGACATCCACATATTATACCCATCACTTACCGGTAAAGTTTGAAATTTCACTTGTTTTTCCGACATCGGATGGGTAAGTTTTTTTCTTAAACTAAATATGTTATCTTTTTCAGGAATAATGTGCTCTTTTATCCTGGATGCTCTACATTGGACCAGTTTCTATTATCTTGCTTTTCCTTAAGTGCCAAAGATGCTATCAGAAGTACTTGGGAATGCACTATCTGTAACATTCAACTTTAAGATTCGTTAATAGGCCAGTATGGGTGACACAACCCAACCCATATTCCATACGATAATTTTTTTTAAAAGATACACATTTACGCGCCAATTAAATATGTAAACCATTCCACAAGTTCCATTTAAAACGTACCACAATTTAAATGTTTACAAGGCACGAAGGCCATTAATTAAGTTTAATACAAGTTCGACCCACTACAAATGATAGTTTATAATTCAAACGACACTTCGAGCATGGTTTGGGACTAAACTTCCCAAAACGTTAGGCCAACTTCCAAAAGCTCCAACGAAACAACATCAAAGGACACCTAGTGCCTAACAACCCCTTTTCCCCTATCCGCACTTGCATCTAAAAAGATAAACAACCAGAGGAGTAAGCTAATTGCTTAGTGAATGCAATAATTATACATGTTCATATATAATCTACTTACTTGCAATCACTTACATAATACCGCATACAAGCTAGCAATTCGATAACCATGCAAACATCATGCATAAACTACTATCCACAATTCACAAGAAGCTAGCAACCACAATAGCATATAGTTCACAATTTAATATGCTAGATACGAAATCACACAATCATGGTTAACCAATCGTACAAGGGAACGATACTCGTAAAAGACCGTCGGAATTCATAACATCCATTAGTGTTACTTAAACACCGCGTAATCACTAATCCCCCGGGTGATGTCTTGAACACCGCGACTAACTCACCCTCATGACAATGTGGCGTCTTGAACACCGCGACGATTCCACATGTCAATCAAAACCATGAGTGGTGCCTTGAACACCGCGGCATCCACTCCCATGACAATGTGGTGTCTTAAACACCGCGACAATACCACATGTTAATCAAACAATGAGTAGTGTCTTGAACACCGCGACAATACTACTCGTTACTTAGAATGTGGTGTCTTGAACACCGTGACAATACCACATTCATACTACACAAATAAATACATTATATACGTACACACATAATTATTTCACTCACCTTAATACAAGTGTGACGATCGCTCCAAATCCATATAGACGAACACGTCATTCATCGATTTCATTGCGAGGTATTTGACCTCTATATGATACATTTTGTAAACATTGCATTCTTTTGAAAAGGCACACCATAAATGAATATTTAAATCAAAGGTTTTCGACATCTGATGATTTCTACATATAGACAATCACCGTAAATAATAGTTTACCATAGTACTTCCATTGACAATGCAGTCAAAATAAGATACATGGTGATGATTTGGTGAATGCAACGTTTCCTTTATAAATATGCCATTTAAGATTCCATGCACATAGCTTGTCTAACATATAAGCAAACAGTGGAAGACTTCTAGGAACCTGAGAATAAACATGCTAACAAGTGTCAACACAAAGGTTGGTGAGTTCATAGTTTTAGTGTTTCGCATAATCTGTATATAAAAGTGAATCACAAGATTTCAGTTGTTTCATCCAGAAACGTTTATCAAATATTCTACAAAATTGAGCACCCTGTTAACTAAACTTAATGTATATATAATTTATACCCTTTGTATAATCATCTTAATAATACACGCAAACCAACGTGTACGCTTCTCAAATAGCATACGTCCGTTAAAAGACTAGTGCTCTAGCTCGGACGGGGATATCAAGCCCTATGGATCCATATACTACTATTCGGGCCCACCAGTTCTTATAACCGACAGTTACTAGTTACCAAAGCTAAGGGATTTTCGGTTCAAACTCAGTATAGAATTTAGTATGTACTTGTGTCCATTGTTTAAAATAAAGTGCATGTATTCTCAGCCCAAAAATATATATTGCAAAAGCATTTAAAAAGGGAGCAAATGAAACTCACCTTAGCAGCATATAAAGTCGTTCACCAAAATGTGATCGAAACTCGGATTACCAAATAACCGTAGATCTCAACCTAGAGAACATACGTTGGTCAATAAATGTCTATCAAGCTAGGTCAGGTCATAGTGTATCACAATCCTAATGCTCGATATCGACATACAAAAGTTATCCAAAGTCGTTTCAAAAAGTCAATTTTGACAGTTGTTTAACAAAACGAGACGTACCTTATATAAGGATTTATTTACTCGGTTGGTAATATTCAAAAAATCCAATTTATCAATCTCGTAAACAAGTTGTTTAAATCTTAATTGTAGATTCAAAAGCAATTTCAATTAACATCAATTATAATTCAGTTGATCATATCTTTTAATCCGTTCATCGAAATTATTCGATATCTAAATGAAAAGTTATTGATTTTTCGCCAGCTTTCCAAAAACATGTATATCATATATCATTTACCAGTAATATATGTATTTAATTTGTGATTCATTATAAACTGTTTAACGACGAAATTTAGCATACATGCATGCATAAATATATATACTCGAGCACTAGACATGGATACACAATTAATATATAAAAAATAAGATATGAATGCTCACGTATCAATATTGTGATTCAATATTGCAGGAAAGTACGTAGACGTAACGGAGATGATAAACACTAGGTATGACTTGCGAATATTACCCATGAACATTACCCATAACCTCCATGGCAATAGCCCATAATTTCCTTAGCTCTATCCCGCTCGAAAACCCATTTTTGAAAGTGACACGCTCATAACCTCGTCGTAGTATTTTATGTATAATACTAATTATTAATAATACTAATAATAATAAGATTAATAATAATATTAATCTTAATAATAATAATAATAATAATAATAATAATAATAATAATAATAATAATAATAATAATAATAATAATAATAATAATAATAATATAACAGAGGGAGTAATTATGCAACAAATGAACAAAAATCGTCGAAATTTATAGATGTTTGCTGGGATCTGTCACCATGCGATCGCATGACTCCCATGACCAATTCCCATGCGATCGCATGGATTGGTTTTACAGCTCACAATATTTTATCGTGTACCTCGACGACATATTTATTAATTATATTTAATTTATATAATTAATTATATATTATATTAAATTCACGTGCATAGTTGACTTGTAATTTTCGTTCCGATAAGTCATACGTCGTCACTCGACTTATGTCCCGGTTCCGGTTTTTCGAACGTCCTTTCATACACTGAGAAAACTAGTACTTTTCGTTACGCGACGTGTACCTTTATCAAAAATTAAACTTAATCATTGATAAACTATGTCACTCGAAGTGTAGCTTTAATCAATTAGGTGTTTTGGTTATTTGCTTCTATAAATCATCGTCTCGTAGTATATACATATACATATATACATTTTCATTTTGAAATAGTGTTTTACTGTAGCAAAGCCACTGTAGCAAAGTTTTTTACTGTAGCAAATAGTGATTTTCGAAAACACTGTAGCTTTTCGGGTACTGTAGCAATTCAAAAATACTGTAGCAATTTAGTGTTTTACTGGTTCATCTTAAACGTTCTAGTTAACTTATCTAATTATATCAATCAGATAATCAAACCAATAAGTTTAATGCACAGTATCATATACACAACACTTTGTTACATTTTCAAGTTATAGTATATATATATATATATATATATATATATATATATATATATATATATATATATATATATATATATATATATATATATGTATCTATTTACATATAATTGTTCGCGAATCGTTGAGAACAATCGAAGGGTAATTGAGTAGTTCAAGAATTTTGAGATTCAACTTTACAGACTTTGCTTATCGTGTCGAAAATATTAAATCATTTAAAGATAAAGTTTAAATTTGGTCAGAAATTTTCGGGTCATCACAGTACCTACCCGTTAAAGAAATTTCGTCCCGAAATTTAAGTGAGGCCGTCATGGCTAACAATAAAAATGTTTTCATAACGAATATGAGTTGATAAATAGAATTTTATCACCGTTTAATAATATGAATAAAACAATCCGATTTCTCGAAGCGTATGAGAGAAGTTATCGTAAAAGAGTGAAATGAAAGAATAGAGATTCGTCTTAACTTTTGACGTAGTTAAGATTGATTTCCGGAATTTAAGGAATAGAAAATCTTCATAATCTAAATACGATTTGATTCTTCGAAATTTAAGGAAATTAAGATTTCCTTTAAATGCGTAATCTGCCTCGATTGTTATATCTGATATTTCGCTATAAATTAACCACTTCCGTTTCATTATTTTCACCACTCCTACATCTTCTTCCTTATTTCATACTTCCAAAAGATTGTGAAATGCTTAATCCAGTTCTGATTCTTGATATTTTCTTGGCTATCGTATCCTTCATTCTTCTTTTTCATCTGCCACCAGAGGAAGTTATTTTCTTCTACTATTGCCTTGGGGTTATAGTATTTTTCATTCTCCCGTGTCTTTATATTGCTATACGCATTGATATAAATGGTTTGTAATATATGTGTTGTTGTCAGGCTTTATATTTTCTCTTATATTTAGGAGCTCCATGCTTTCGTTTTTCCTTCCTGACTTCAAGTCAAGCGAATAATGGTCCAGAATTCGTAGCTATACATTTCAGAATGAACATAGTTAATGTTCTAAGAAAGAAATTGTAATGACACGATCTTGATTTGTCAAATTACCAGAATATCTGGAAAAGACCGAATCATCAAGAAAAGTATTTTCTTGATATATTTAGAGATTAAATAGAATGAAAGAGTTATGTAACATGGTTCATGATGAGGGTGGGATCTGTGAACCTTTATCACGTTCCATTAGAAACTCAGCATGACTTACTGTAATATAATCACGTTGATCAAGTGTCATTATATTATACTAACTCATGCTTCAATTCCCAACACTACTTCAAAAACATCCATTTTTCGAAATTTTCAGAAATTAGAAACTAAAATAGTTTCTTTTATGATGTAACACCGATAGCGTGAAGAGATAAATGATTTCAGATAAGAATAGTTATGAAAATATCTTCAGAAATATGGAGGATATTTATAATGGAAGATACGATGATATCTTAGAATTTCTAATATCAGAGGATGATGCGGAAAATCTGTCTGTGAAGGTTTAGAATAAGAAGTAAGGTTCTTACTAATGGTTTCAGCAGACACTGAATCATTTGTATTCTTTGAAGGTAGATTTCATCTTTGTGATTTGTCCACAGCCTCCTTCATGGTCTGCTCAATCCGTTTTCCAGTTCCAAACCTTCTCTTTTTCTCAGCTTTAGCACCATACTATTCTTTATCATCAAACTTTCGACTGTTAAAGTCGTTTACAGTTTTTGCTGCTTGATCAGCATTTTTCCAAAATTCGGAGAACTAGTTTCGTAGTTTGGGGTGTTTTTCAGAATCTTCACATTCGAAGTATGTAAGTTTAGAAGGTAGATGTTATCTATATATAACTGTTGTCGTAGAAAATGTTGCGAGATTCAAAATACTAATTGCTAATTCCCGGTGGTTGGTATGGCAATTATTGTTACAAGATGTGGATGAGTACATGATAGGGTTTCAATGAGTATAAGGATTTTTCGAAAGGTCAAGGATTAATAAAGTTGTTTGGTAAATTTACTGCTAATGTGGTGAAACATGAAAGGTTCCTCAGTAACAAGAACATATATGTCAAGGTTATAATAAGGCTAATCTGAAAAGTCGAAGTTGACTAATTGGAAGTGTGATAAAACTGGATACTTTGAAAAGAAATTGCAAGATTATTTTCGGTAATAACAATGCTAAAGGATCTTTCACCGTTTTAAAGTCAAAGTATAGCTTTGAAAGATGTAGAGATCTAAGAATGATATCACTTGTTAAATCTTGACTTGAATTCTGATCCGTCAATATCAGAATATGTAATTGAATTTGTATGGAAATGATTGTATATCGCTGTGAGCATAGTTAATAATTTTTTTGAATCAAAGTTGAAGAATGTACAGTATAACATATTAATTGTGAACTTATATATTTTCCGGGTATTACCTACCCGTTAAAGATTTCACAATTAATACTTTGTACAAAAGAATTTTTATTACCGTCTTTATGAAAATATATGTATGTATATTTTCTTCAGATGTAACACAGATTTAATGAGTTAATATCATATTAAGCTCATTTAATTTTTGGCTGGATTAGAAATGAATAATCTCTAAAACATTAAAGATTTCATAATCTTCGTGGAGTATTTTACTAATGTAATCAATAATTCGTTATTCAGTTTTATTGATATTTCCACAGTGAATCATGTTGGTGCTTATGGAACTCTTGCTAACTTCGCAAGGTACAAATGATGTTTTCTAGAAAGTTTCGAGTATAACGAAAATGAAAAAGTAAAATCAATTATGTAATTGAATAATACACTTGGTTTATTATGAAATGAAATTCGTTAAGTTGAAACAGAGATTGTACTTAACAATGGTTAAGTTGTTAAGGAAGGATGTACATCATTGCATATTAGTAATATGAACTAACCGAGTAGTACCTACCAGTTAAGATTCACACGTAATAGCTTAGTACGAAAAGATTTATTTTGATTTCAAAATTCATATATATTAAATATACATAAAATTTCTTTAGGGAAAATGAGTTAATACTTCATCGGTTATTGTTGCTGGTATTTCTTGGTAACTATGGTGCGTATGACGTTGATGCTCGTGGAACAGATTGTGAAGTTGAGGTTTGCGATGCAGATGTTGTTGGTGGTGGTAATGGTACTGTTGGTGTTGTTGTCGGTGGTACTGTTGATGCCGGTGATGCTGCTGGTGCTTGTAACCTTTGCACCGTATTCTCCAAAGCCACTACCCGAGCGCGAAGCTCGTTGACTTCTTCTACTACACCGGGATGATTGGCGGTTCGGACGAGCGGATGAATAAGATCCAGAATTTGAGAGAGTATATGATCATGACGAGATATTCTGGAGATGAGAGAGAAAATGGTATTACGAACAGGTTCGCCGGTAAGTGCTTCAGGTTCTTCGCGAAGATGGCAATGTGGTGGATGGAATGGATCACCTTCTTCTTGTCTCCAATAATTAAGTAGACTACGAACCCATCCCCAATTCATCCAGAATAGATGATGGCTAATTGGTTGATCCATTCCGGTTACACTGTCTTCGGAATTCAGGTGAATATCCATATCGGAATAGCTGTCGGAGTTTAAGGAATTTGAACTAGATACGGGATTCATCTTACATGATTAGATAAAGGATTTTTGGTATGAAATGATTTTTTGGTATTGGATGATATTCTAATTACATAGAATACCAATATATAGTATAAGGGATCCCGTAAATTACGGAGAAATTTTCAAAAGCTGTCAGGTAAAGTTGACAGTAACAGATATGCTAAGATATGAAATTTGGTCTATACACTATCTATGCAATCAATGCAATAAGACGCGTTTAGACTTAAGATGATAGACAGGTAATTTCTGATAAGAAATGATAAGCAAAACTTTTGACATGCAGACACAGTCGAAGTCCAGACTTACTAATGCATCTTAACAACTATCAGTTAGACACACTAATGCAAGACCTGGTTCACTAGGACCAACGCTCTGATACCAACTGTGACGATCGCTCCAAATCCATATGGACGAACACGTCATTCATCGATTTCATTGCGAGGTATTTGACCTCTATATGATACATTTTGTAAACATTGCATTCTTTTGAAAAGGCACACCATAAATGAATATTTAAATCAAAGGTTTTCGACATCTGATGATTTCTACATATAGACAATCACCGTAAATAATAGTTTACAATAGTACTTCCATTGACAATGCAGTCAAAATAAGATACATGGTGATGATTTGGTGAATGCAACGTTTCCTTGATAAATATGCCATGTAAGACTCCATGCACATAGCTTATCTAATATATAAGCAAACAGCGGAAGACTTCTAGGAACCTAATAATAAACATGCTAACAAGTGTCAACACAAAGGTTGGTGAGTTCATAGTTTTAGTGTTTCGCATAATCTGTATATAAAAGTGGATCACAAGATTTCAGTTGTTTCATCCAGAAACGTTTATCAAATATTCTACAAAATTGAGCACCCTGGTAACTAAACTTAACGTATATATAATTTATACCCTTTGTATAATCATCTTAATAATACACGCAAACCAACCTGTACGCTTCTCAAATAGCATACGTCCGTTAAAAGGCTAGTACTCTTGCTCAGACGGGGATATCAAGCCCTATGGATCCATATATTACTACTCGCGCCCACCAGTTCTTATAACTGGCAGTTACTAGTTACCAAAGCTAAGGGATTTTTGGTTCAAACTCAGTATAGAATTTAGTATGTACTTGTGTCCATTGTTTAAAATAAAGTGCATGTATTCTCAGCCCAAAAATATATATTGCAAAAGCATTTAAAAAGGGAGCAAATGAAAAACACCTTAGCAGCATATAAAGTCGTTCACCAAAATGTGATCGAAACTCGGATTAACAAATAACCGTAGATCTCAACCTAGAGAACATATGTTGGTCAATAAATGTCTATCAAGCTAGGTCAGGTCATAGTGTATCACAATCCTAATGCTCGATATCGACATACAAAAGTTATCCAAAGTCGTTTCAAAAAGTCAATTTTGACAGTTGTTTAACAAAACGAGACGTACCTTATATAAGGATTCATTTACTCGGTTGGTAATATTCAAAAAATCTAATTTATCAATCTCGTAAACAAGTTGTTTAAATCTTAATTGTAGATTCAAAAGCAATTTCAATTAACATCAATCATAATTCAGTTGATCATATCTTTTAATCCGTTCATCGAAATTATTCGATATCTAAATGAAAAGTTATTGATTTTTCGCCAGCTTTCCAAAAACATGTATATCATATACCATTTACCAGTAATATATGTATTTAATTCGTGATTCATTATAAACTGTTTAACGATGAAATTTAGTATACATGCATGCATAAATATATACACTCGAGCACTAGACATGGATACACAATTAATATATAAAAGATAAGATATGAATGCTCACGTATCAATATTGTGATTCAATATTGCAGGAAAGTACGTAGACGTAACGGAGATGATAAATACTAGGTTTGACTTGCGAATATTACCCATGAACATTACCCATAACCTCCATGGCAATAGCCCATAATTTCCTTAGCTCTATCCCGCTCGAAAACCCATTTTTGAAAGTGACACGCTCATAACCTCGTCGTAGTATTTTATGTATAATACTAATTATTAATAATACTAATAATAATAATAATAAGATTAATAATAATATTAATCTTAATAATAATAATAATAATAATAATAATAATAATAATAATAATAATAATAATATAACAGAGGGAGTAATTGTGCAACAAATGAACAAAAATCGTCGAAATTTATAGATGTTTGTTGGGATCTGTCACCATGCGATCGCATGGCTCCCATGACCAATTCCCATGCGATCGCATGGATTGGTTTTAAAGGTCACAATGTTTTATCGTGTACCTCGTCGACATATTTATTAATTATATTTATAATATATTTAATTTATATAATTAATTATATATTATATTAATTTCACGTGCATAGTTGACTTGTAATTTTTGTTCCGATAAGTCGTACGTCGTCACTCGACTTATGTCCCGGTTCCGGTTTTTCGAACGTCCTTTCGTACACTGAGAAAACTAGTACTTTTCGTTACGCGACGTGTACCTTTATCAAAAATTAAACTTAATCATTGATAAACTATGTCACTCGAAGTGTAGCTTTAATCAATTAGGTGTTTTGGTTATTTGCTTCTATAAATCATCGTCTCGTAGTATATACATATACATATATGCATTTTCATTTTGAAATAGTGTTTTACTGTAGCAAAGTCACTGTAGCAAAGTTTTTTTACTGTAGCAAATAGTGATTTTCGAAAACACTGTAGCTTTTTGGGTACTGTAGCAATTCGAAAATACTGTAGCAATTTAGTGTTTTACTGGTTCATCTTAAATGTTCTACTTAACTTATCTAATTATATCAATCAGATAATCAAACCAATAAGTTTAATGCACAGTATCATATACACAACACTTTGTTACGTTTTCAAGTTATAGTATATATATATATATATATATATATATATATATATATATATATATATATATATATATATATATATATATATATATATATATCTATTTACATATAATTGTTCGCGAATCGTTGAGAACAATCGAAGGGTAATTGAGTAGTTCTAGAATTTTGAGATTCAACTTTATAGACTTTGCTTATCGTCTCGAAAACATTAAATCATTTAAAGATAAAGTTTAAATTTGGTCAGAAATTTCCGGGTCATCACAACAAGGATGATGATTATGCACTTCCGAACTTCAAAGCAATGTACCTAATACATTAAGTACAGTTTCAATACACAATTACTGGGGCTAACCACATTACTTACACTTGAGCATTTAATGACCCAATTAGCATTAAATAACCCAACTACACAAAAACCGCCCATAAATGGCCAAGACACATATTAAATCACTAAAACTAGTGATTTAAAGTCTACTAACTTAAACCAACACAAACTTAGGGTAATTCATACTTCTTTCACCCAAACTAGGTCAACATTACTATTTTGACCCATTTCTACACTTAAACTTACAAAGTTGGTTAACTTAACCCTTTTACCATTCTTTTAACATTTAACAAGTGTTTTAGTGCTAAACAACACAATTAATACTTACACATCTCAAATCATAAGACCAAACCCTAGGTTATGGCCATTAGGGTTTACTTTCATCAATCTAACCCAAATCTACCCATATTACCCTCTAATGGGTCTTACAAGTTCCAAATGAACCAAACCCTAGCATAAACTAATTAAAACTCAAAACGTGGAGTTAGGACTTAACAACACTATCCTCTTGTAGCTAAGAACAGGGAGAACAACTTTAATTGTTGCTCCAAGGTTTGATTCACAAATCTCCACTCTCAAATCTCACTTGAAATCAAATGGGTTTTTAAGTTTTAAGAGAAATTAGAGAAGAAAATGAAAAAGAAATGAATAATAGAGGATAAGTGGCTGAGACTTAAAGTCTCCATCAAATCTATACGCGAAAAGATGAATTTGCCCTTGAACCACTTATTTTAAAACAAAAATCCGGAACCAGTTCACCCAGTGGGTCGCGGCGCGGCCCCAATTGTCGCGGCACGACAATTAATGCATTTTACGAGCTGTCTTAAATATTCCTGACTCAGATTTTAGTTATTGGTCGCGGCGTGACCTTATTCTCTGCGGCGCGACATATAAAGGAAAACTCGACCCTTCTTAGCAGGCCTCCTGACTTTGTTTTGAGTTCAATGTAGAGGCGCGACAAAGGCTTCCGCGGCGCGGCAATGGCCTTCAACTGACCCATTCGACAACTTTACACAACTTAACGATTTATTCAACTTGTATACCTTGTTCACGCTTCCTATGCACGTCTAAACTTCGTCTTTTAGTCTCACAAGACTTAACATCAACAAGGACCCATGCATATACTCGCACATGCATATATTCTAAACATATATATATACACAATAACTAGCACTTAGGTCTTTTAATCACATAAATGCACAAGTTATAAGCGTACTAATAATTAAGTATGTACCTTTAGACATGTATGGGAAAAATGGGATGTTACAACTGATAGTGCTTTAAATGAACATATATTTAGTAGCAATATCCTCCCAATATGTAAATTATTTAGTTGTAATTGTCCTATTTTAAGTTGTAATCGTTTATATTAAATAAGTGCGAAGACAAAAGGCGAAAACAACGATTTGAAGATGCAAACATCCAAAAAGCTCAATTGTACAAGATACAATTCAAGTGGTTCAAATTATTGATGAGAAACGTCTAAAAATGACAAGAGTACAAGTTGCGGAACGCAAAGTACAAGATATTAAATTATACGAAAGGACGTTCGAAAATCCGGAACCGGGACCTGAGCCAACTATGAACGCCCGACGCAACGGACTAAAAATTATGAGTCAACTATGCACAAGAATATAATATAATATTTAAATAATTATATAAATTATTTATATATTATATATATATAATAAATATGTCGACAAAGCTAGGATCCAAAATTTGGTGAGCCGGATTCTGAAGCTCCGTACTCGCGGAGCTCTGAAGGCTTAAACCTCCACAATCGCGGAGCACACCAGGATCAAAATTTCCTATAAAAGGCACGAGCTTGCTGCCGAGTTCAACACCAAAAAAAAAAAAAAACATAAAAAATAAATAATACTCCTCTGTAATAATATATATATATATATATATATATATATATATATATATATATATATATATATATATATATATATATATATATATATATATATATATATATATATATATTATATATATAGTATAGTATAGTTTTATATTAGATTAGTTTTGGGTTATGCAAAGGTTATTTTACGGGTTTTAAAGTCGGAGCTCTGTCCGTGTAACACTACGCGATAAATAATCAATGTAAGCTATGTTCTCCTTTTTAAATTAATGTCTCGTACTTAAGTTATTATTATGCTTATTTAAGACGAAGTAATCATGATGTTGGGCTAAAATACTAAAATTGGGTAATTGGGCTTTGTACCATAATTGAAGTTTGGACAAAAGAACGACACTTGTGGAAATTAGACTATGGGCTATTAATGGGCTTTATATTTGTTTAACTAAATGATAGTTTGTTAATTTTAACATAAAGAATTACAATTGGACGTACCTATAAATAACCATATACACTCAATTGGACACGATGGGCGGGATATTTATATGTACGAATAATCGTTCATTTAACCGGACACGGGAATGAATTAATAGTTACTAGAATTATTAAAACAGGGGTGAAATTATGTACAAGGACACTTGGCATAATTGATAACAAAGTATTAAAACCTTGGGTTACACCCAGTCGATATCCTGGTGTAATTATTAAACAAAGTATTAAGACCTTGTTACAGTTTAAGTCCCCAATTAGTTGAAATATTTGACTTCGGGTATAAGGATAATTTGACGAGGACACTTGCATTTTATATTTATGACTGATGGATTGTTATGGACAAAAACACATATTAAATAATCCAGGACAAAGGATAATTAACCCATGGGAATAAACTAAAAATTAACACGTCAAACATCATGATTACGGAAGTTTAAATAAGCATAATTCATTTATTTCATATTTAATTGCACTTTTATTTATCGCATTTTTATTTACTATCATTTTATTTATTGCACTTTTAATTATCGCACTTAAATTATCGTCATTTATATTTTTCATTAGGTTTTAATTGTGACTTAATATATAAAATTGACAAACCGGTCATTAAACGATAAACCCCCTTTTATATTATTATTATATATAAAAATATATATTTTGTACAAATATAGTTGTTTAAAATATAGTGTAAAATAAGTCGTCTCCCTGTGGAATGAACCGAACTTACTAAAAACTATACTACTCTACGATTAGGTACACTGCCTATAGTGTTGTAGCAAGGTTTAGGTATATCCCATCTGTAAATAATTAAAACTTGTGTAATTTGTATCGCTTTTCGTATCAAAAATATATAGTATTTCACGTACACCTCGCACGACATCAACAACTCTCCCCCACTTGAATCGGAGCGCGTCCTCGCGATCCAAGCCGCATGACAAGTCGGGAGGTACACCAATACAAACTCTTCGGGTTTCCATGTAAAATCGGAACCTTTACTACGACTCCATTGGACTTTAAAAGTTCTCACCTCTTTATGTCTCAATCTCTTTACCTTTTCATCGAGTATGGCAATCGGCTTCTCAACATACTCTAACTTGTTGTTTAGCTCAATCTCGTCTAATGGTACCCATGAAGAATCATCCGCAAGACACTTACGGAGATGGGAAACATGAAATGTATTATGGATCCCCGCAAGCTCTTCGGGTAATTCCAAACGATACGCAACTTCACCAACACGAGCTAAAATCTTAAACGGACCAATAAATCGAGGAGCTAACTTCCCTCATTTTTGAAACCGAATAACACCTTTCCATGGCGAAACTTTAAGCATCACCATGTCGCCCTCTTAGAATTCGATCGGTTGTCTTCGTTTGTCGGAATACGACTTTTGTCTATCTTGAGCCTTTTTCAAATGAGCCCGAATCATATCGATCTTGCTATTCGTCTCTAAGACCAAATCGGTACTCCCAATTTTTCTTTGACCCACCTCACCCCAACAAATGGGAGTTGGACACCTTCGCTCATAAAGCATCTCATACGGTGGCATTCCAATACTAGCATGATAGCTATTATTGTACGAGAATTCCACCAAGGGCAAGTGCTCATCCCAACTACCATCGAAATCGATAATACACGTCCGTAACATGTCCTCCAATGTTTGATTCGTACATTCGATTTGTCCGTCCGTTTGAGGATGATACGCCGTGCTCAATTTTAATTGTGTACCCACATCTTCATGAAACTTTTCCCAAAACTGAGATGTGAAACGGGTATCTCGATCAGAAATAATAGATATAGGAACCCCATGCCTTGATATCACTTCCTTGATCTCCGATGATATCGCTTCCCGAATGAGAAGAAACAAGGCACTCTTTGTCAACCGATCAACTTTCACCCAAATCGAATCAAACTGGGTCCTCGCCGTCGTTGGTAACTTTGTAATGAAATCCATGGTAATGTGCTCCAATTTCCATTTTGGGATTTCTAACGGTTGTAACTTACCATACGGCTTTTGGTGTTCGGCCTTAACTTGCAAACACGTGACGCATTGTTCAACATACTTAACAACATCACGTTTCATTGCCGACCACCAATACTCCTTTCTTAAATCAAGATACATTTTTGTTGCGCCCGGGTGAATAGAATACTTTGACTTATGTGCTTCATCAAGTAGCACTCGTCGATGATCACCCATTTTAGGCACCCACACTCTTCCTTGAAAAGATAACAAACCATGCGGACCTAAGGTAATAAACTCCGTTTGTCCCACGATTCGTTTCTCATGCTTATTGTTAACAAAAGCTTCGATTTGAGTCTCGCCAAGCTTAACAAGAAAATCGTTAGTAATAATTATGCGTAACGATCCTACTCGTATCCCCAGATGTTGACTCTTTCTACTTAACGCATCCGCGACCACGTTCGCCTTACCCGGATGATAAAGTATTTCACAATCATAGTCTTTCACCACATCCATCCATCTACATTGACGATAATTCAAATCTCTTTGATCAAAAAGATGTTTTAAATTCTTGTGATCCGAATAAATCGTACACTTGACACCATACAAGTAATGGCGCCAAATTTTCAACGCATGTACCACCGCTGCCAATTCAAGATCATGAGTCGGGTATCTCTTTTCGTGTTCCTTTAATTGTCGAGAGGCATAAGCGATGACTTTACCCCTTTGCATTAGAACACACCCGAGCCCATTTAAAGAAGCATCACAATAAACCGTCGTGTCTTCTACCCCTTCCGGCAATACTAACACCAGAGCTTGACACAACTTCTCTTTTAACAATTGAAAAGCAATTTCTTGCTCGTTTTTCCAATTGAACCTTACGTTCTTCCTTGTCAACTTCGTCAAAGGAGAAGCAATCTTAGAAAAGTCTTGGATAAACCGACGATAATAACCGGCCAATCCGAGAAAACTTCGGATTTCCGTAGGCGTAGTCGGTTTCCCCCAACTCTTCACCGTCTCAATCTTCCCCAGATCTACTTGAATACCTTCTTTATTCACAATATGACCAAGGAGTTGAACTTCCCTTAGCCAAAATTCACATTTGGAGAATTTAGCATACAACTTCTCCTTCCGCAATGTTTTCAACACTTCATGCAAATGGTGCTCATGTTCCTTCATACTCTTAGAATAAACAAGTATGTCGTCAATGAACACAATTACTGACTTATCCAACATAGGATGGCACACTCGGTTCATAAGATCCATGAATGCCGCCGGTGCATTCGTAAGACCAAAAGGCATAACTATAAACTTAAAATGCCCGTAACGAGTTCGGAAAGCCGTCTTCTCTATATCTTCCTCACGGACCCGCACTTGGTGATAGCCGGACCGTAAGTCAATCTTAGAAAAATACGTTGCACCTTGGAGTTGGTCAAACAAATCGTCAATCCGAGGCAATGTATAACGATTTCTGATCGTCACTTTGTTCAACTCCCGATAATTGATGCACATCCGCATACTACCGTCTTTCTTTTTCACAAATAGAACCGGAACACCCCATGGCGAGGAACTCGGTCGAATAAAACCCTTCTCAAGCAACTCTTGGGTTTGATTTAACAACTCTTGCATTTTCGTCGGCGCTAAACGATAAGGAGTTTTAGCAATGAGGGTAGCCCCCGGAACCTACTCGATGCGAAATTCAACTTGTCTTTCCACCGGAACACCCGGTAACTCATCCGGAAAAACATCTTCAAATTCGCTAACCACCGGAATTTCATGAATGGGTGGTGGCTCATCACGAGTATCAACAACATGGGCAAGGAAAGCCATGCCACCACTAACAAGGAATCGACGTACCCGTGCAAAAGTGCATATCGGCACAAGTCTTCTTCGCTTATCGCCATGAATAATTAACTCTCCCCCACTTGGGGTCTTTACACGAATGAATTTATCATGGCATGCAATATTGGCTCTATAACGATCGAGCCAATCCATACCAACGACGATATCAAAATCACCCAAAGTCATCGGAATGAGATCGATTTTAAAACTTTCGGCACCAAAGACAACATTACAATTTTTACACACATCAACCACTAGCGCTGTCTTGCCATCCGTTATTTCAACTTCTACCGGACGACTTAACTTAACTAGTGGTTTATTTAACTTAGGCACAAATCTTGGAGATACAAACGACAAGTTAGCACTACTATCAAAAAGTATACGTGCCGGACTAGAGTTAACCATGAAAGTACCTGAGACGACTTCATTTGATTGTTTGGCTTCTTCATTCGTCATCAAGTAGTGGCGACCTCTAGCCGTACCCGCCGCTTTCTCCAACTTCTTAACATGATCGTTGTTCAAATTGGGACATTCCGGCCTCTTATGCCCTTCCTTACCACAATTATAACAAGTGAGTTTGGTTGTAGAATGAGGGTTGGTGCAATCACGGGCCATATGTCCCATTCGTCCACAATTGTGACAAGAATAACGAAACTCTCCGGGAACACTTTTCTTCACACTACCGACACTCTCGGTTGCACCCTTACCCTTCTTGTTCGAATGACTTGTAGCTTCGAACTTCCTCTTGCCAAAAGTAAAGCCAATCTTTCTTAACACGAGCGCCTCAAAACCTTTGGCCATATTAAACAACTCATCGAAACTCTTCACCACGTTCACACTAATCTTCTCTTGATAACTATCATTCAAGATTCGATAGAAATCTTCTTTCAACATTTTATCATTCCCGTCATACTCCGGGCAAAATTGGGTCTCGGACAAAAACACGGATTTGAGAGTGTTCAAATCCATCGACCCTTGCCTCAAGGAACGTAACTCGTCCTTATGTGAATACCCGTCCTAATCCATCCGGACGAAGTCCATATCGATTATAAACGTTTCACAACAGTTGATTACATCGCGAGGTACTTGACCTCTATATGATACATTTTACAAACATTACATTCGTTTTTGAAAAGACAATCTTTCATTACATCGAAAGTTGACAGACATGCATACCAATTCATAATATATCCAACTATAATTTACTTGATAATAATCTTGATGAACTCGACGACTCGAATACAACGTCTTTTGAAATATGCCATGAATGACTCCAAGTAAAATTTATAAAATGAGTAAATGCACAGCGGAAGATTTCTTTCGTACCTGAGAATAAACATGCTTTAAAATGTCAACCAAAAGGTTGGTGAGTTCATTAGTTTATCATAACAATTATTTTCATTATTTTAATAGACCACAAGATTTCATATTTTCATTTCTCATAAACATACGTCCCATGCAAAGAGACAAAAATATCATTCATATGGATTGAACACCTGGTAACCGACATTCACAAGATGCATATAAGAATATCCCCATCATTCCGGGATCCTCCATCGGACATGATATAAATTTCGAATTACTAAAGCATCCGGTACTTTGGATGGGTGTTGTTGGGCTCAATAGATCTATCTTTAGAGTTCGCGTCAATTAGGGTGTCTGTTCCCTAATTCTTAGATTACCAGACTTAATAAAAAGGGGCATATTCGATTTCGATCATTCAACCATATAATGTAGTTTTGATTACTCGTGCCTATTTCGTAAAAACATTTATAAAAATTGCGCATGTATTCTCAGCCCAAAAATGTA
Organism: Rutidosis leptorrhynchoides; assembly: GCF_046630445.1. Taxonomy (NCBI): domain Eukaryota; kingdom Viridiplantae; phylum Streptophyta; class Magnoliopsida; order Asterales; family Asteraceae; genus Rutidosis; species Rutidosis leptorrhynchoides. Next base: position 195,482,439 of record NC_092342.1, read on the forward strand.
ATGAGTAAAAAGGGAAATGAAAGTCACGCATATAAATATTATAAAACAGTTAATAAAGCATTTGCATGTATTCTCAGCCCAAAAATGTAATGAGTAAAAAGGAAGCAAATGAAACTCACGCATATAAATATTATAAAACAGTTAATAAAGCATTTGCATGTATTCTCAGTCCAAAAATGTAATGAGTAAAAAGGGAGCAAATGAAACTCACAATACTGTATTTTGTAGTAAAAATACATATGACGACATTGAACAATGCAGGGTTGGCCTTGGATTCACGAACCTATATCATTCGTATATTTATTAATATACATATTTGTAATCGAACACATATCTACATATCTATTAGTTATATCATTTTTATGTTAATAATATATATATGTTTTATATGCTTATTTTTGTATATAAAAATATTAAATTTTGTTATGTTTTGTGTGTTAAATATATATATCTATGTATTTTATTTGTTTATCAAAACAGTAGTTCCAATTATACTAAGTTAATATTTGTAAAAATAATGATAATATTATTAATAATATACTTATGTTAATAATAACTCTATTAGTGATAATAACAATGATATTAATAATAATACTTATAAAAATATTAATTTTACCGTTTATGATAATTATGATATTAATGACTTATTAATGATAATACTAATAACTTTACTAAAAATGATAATATTAGTAGTAGTAATGATATTGTTAATAATGGTACATTTGTTTAATAATAATAATAATACTAATAGTTAAAAAAGTAATAATAATAATAATAACATTAATGAGATTAATGACAACTTGTATTATTTTCATAATAATAATAATAATAATAATAATAATAATAATAATAATAATAATAATAATAAAGAATAAAACTACCTTCTTCCAAGGAATCGGCCAAAAAATATATTCTGACACTCCAGGAACTCGAACCTGGAACCTCTCACTACCCCAACACACACATAAACCACTCAGCTATTCCAATTTTTCTGAGATTAACCCACTACTTATTATTATCACTCGTTTTATTTCGGCTCAATCTGGACATCATTCAGTTTTCGGCCCAACAATCCCACAGCCCAATGTGTAAATCGAATCTGGTGTCCAGTTATTAAAAGAAGTCGACAACAATTAAAAATCAAAAGGGTTTCGTTCTTATTCTTCTTCTTCTTTTAACTCAGCCCACAAAAATAAAGCAACCGTGGATTCATGGTTACCACAGAAAAAAATAGCAGCAACTTCGATTGGTCTTTTTTTATTTGTGGTTTCACGAAATAAAACAGAAGCAGCGAGCTATACGTAATAGAAACAGGGATAAGGTAGCGGCGTAGCAGGCTTGTCAATTAGGGATGATGAAGTGGGTTTCACGAAAAAAAGGGTGGCGATTGTGAAGGTGTCGATTTTTTTTTCTCTCTTTTCTTTGTTTAATCACCAAGTGGGATTATTCCTTGTGCAACTGTCGGCCAACAATTCCCTTATTTTAAAATATATGCCCACTATCAAGTATATTAGGAATATGTTATTAAGTGGGGTGCTCTTTTACATAAAGTTGTCGACAAAAGAATATATATACATAAAAACTAGAAGGAATAAACTCATCTTTCTTTTGTTCGATTATTGTTACATTAACGTGCACTGTTCACCTTCTCTTCCATTTATGTCCACCGTAATAGTGAACCAGCGAGTAACAGTGGCAATCATCTATCAACCTTAACGAGGTAAAGTGGGTTTTGGTAACATATAACAACTCGTTTACAGACTTAGATGGAATCAACCTTTGGTCCACCATTTTAAAGTTTATAATTCTAAATGCATCCCTCAAAATGTCGGCCACTAGCTTGCAATTTATCTCACATGTATTATTTAATACCTCCTCTTTAATCATCATCATCAATTCGTTGTTTTAGAACAGGAAATGAATGAAACCAAAATCGAAAAGTCCAGAGCCGAAACACAAGTGAGTTAGCATGAGGGTAGTAGGGTGGTTATCATAAATTCTTGAATCTAACAGAAAAAATATAACGAATGATGGTGGCCATGGCGATTGTAGTGGTGTACTACGGTGATGGATTATAAGGTTTTGTGGGTATCATGGGATTGATCGTATACAGGAACTAGTAATTGCAACTGTAGTAGCAGTTTGGGTTGGTTGTGGTGGTTGTTTGCAACATAGAAATGAAACGTGAGAAAAGATAAAATAGTTTTGGTGGTACCGGTGGTGGTTTTGAAGGGATACAAAAGAAAAATAATAACGAGTTGCAGTTAATGGTGGTGGTTTTATGTTCGACAAAACAGAAAGAATGGTGGGTTGTGGTGCTTACCGATTGTTCAAGGGTGGAAGGTTGATCATTCTTCGGTTGTCGGAGCAAGAGAAGAGAAGGAGAAAGGATAAGGAAGGTGGTGCTATAGGTTTTTTACTTTGGGCAGAAAACAGAAAGTCGAAGCTAGTAGTAGTAGAAGAAGTCTTATGAGTTTGTGTTGTGTTTCTAATATGAAAGTATCTATCTCTATGTAAAGAAAACATAGGATACATAGATGGGATATGTAAAGTTGGTTTTACAAAAGTTGATATAGTAATATGTATGAATTAGATTGTTTGTGATAATTGGGTGGACAGAAGGAAATTCGTTCGTACATAAAATAAATAAAAAGTTGATTATGGCTCTAACTGATTTTGTTTGAGAATGATAAAGTGGTCAATTATTTGGAGGTTAGCATACAGAAACGAATATTGAAGAAAGAAAATAGAATTAGCTCATGATAAAAAGTTGATTCAGATTATATTAACAACAAAATATTAATAATAATAGTAATAATAAAATTAATAATAATAATGTTAATAATACTAATCACAAATTAATACTACTAATAAGAAAATGATAAAGTAATAATAATATTATTATAACAACTTATATTTATAATTAAATTTAATATATTGATATTACATTTTATTGATTATGTAAAATAGTTATATAATATCCATTATGTATTAACTTTTATTGAGTATTAATTTCTTATTCATTGTACCTATAATAATTATGTATGGAAATCATATATTTTTATATATATAGATTCATTTTAGTAATACCTTAATTATATTATTATACATATTTAATTCAGATGATTAACCGCATTCTATAATCCCAATTCATGGTATTTATACTTATTTTTATATTTATATATACCTATATATATATATATATATATATATATATATATATATATATATATATATATATATATATATATATATATATTTATTTACAATCATATGTTCGTGAATCGTCGAAATCAGTCGAAGGTAAGTTAAATACATGAAAACAAATTTAAAATTTTTGATACTCCAACATTACAGACTTTGCTTATCGTGTCGAAATCATATTAAGATTAAGTTTAAATTTGGTCGGAAATTCCCGGGTCATCACAGTACCTACCCGTTAAAGAAATTTCGTCCCGAAATTTGTGTGAGGTGGTCATGGTTAACCATAAAAATGTTTTCCTGACGAATATGAGCTGATAAATAGAGTTTTATCATTATTGAGTAATGAAGATAAAACGATTCGATTATTCGAAGAGTACGAGTGAAGCTATCACAAAAAGATGAAATGAGTAAAAGCAGGTTTGTATTAACTAATGACATAATCATGGTTGATTTTATAAAATAAGATGTATCATAACTTTTGACACAGTCATGGTTGAATTTAAAAATTAAGGTACGTCTTAACTTTTGACATAGTCACTGTTGAATTCCGGAATTCAAGGGATTTAAAAGAAAATCTTGAAAATCTATAAGATTTGATTCTTCTAGATTTAAAGACATTAGGATCTCTTTAATTAAATGTAATGATTTGTCCCGATTACTACGTCTGATATTTCCATTATAAATTTACCTTTTCCGTTCTATTAGTTTTCACCACTTCTATACTCAATTCCCAAATTCAAAAGATTTATGAAAATGCTTAACCCTGTTCTGATTCTTGTTCTTATTCTAACTATCGTAATGATCGTTCTTCTTTTCCAACTCCCACCTGAAGAATCTATTTATCTCTATTATGCTCTAGGGATTATTGTATTTATAATCCTCCCGTGTCTTTATATTGCCATACGTACTGTTATCCACAGTTTGTAATTTTGGTGTTGTCATTGGGCTTTATATTTTCTCTTATATTTCGGATCTCTTTTCCTTTATATTATCCTCTCGACCTCTAGTAAAGTGAGCAACGGTCCAGAATTCATAGATATGAATTTCGAAATGAACATAGTTAATGTTCTAAGAAAGAAATGGTAATAGCATGATCTTGATTCATCAAATTACCAGAATATCCGGGAAAGATAGAACGATCAAGAAAATATGTTCTTGATATGTTTCTATATCAGATAAAATGTAAGAGTCGTGTAACATGACACATGATGACGTTATAATCTGTGAATCATCATGTCCCATTTAGAAACTCAGCATGACTTATTGTAATATAATTACGTTGATCAAGTGTCATTATATTATACTAACTCATGCATCAGTTCCCAACATTACTTCAATGACATTCATATTTTAAGCTCGAAATTTTACAGAATATAGAAACTAACAGTTTCTATATGATGTAATACTGATAGCACGAAGAGATTAATGATTTCAGATATGAATAGTTATAAAAATATCTCCAGAAATATGGAGGATATTTATAATGAAAGATTCGATAATATTTCAGAATATCTAAGATCAGAGGATGATAGAAACTATTGTCTGCAAGGGTTTAGAGTAAAGAGCAAGATATTCACTAAAGACTTTAGCAGACATTGAATCATTTGGATTCTTTGAAGTCAAACTTATTCTTTGTGATTTGTCCATGGCTTTCTTCATAGTTTCGTATAATCTGCTTTTTGGTACTAAATTTTCTATTGAATGTTTCCAATATAATGATACACAGGAAGCACGAGGATGTATATAATTTCGAACGAGAATATTTATGAAAATATCCTCAGAAATATCGAAGATATTGATGATGATATTTTGGAATTTCTAAGTTCGATGGTTGATGGAGAAAGATTTTTCGCAAGATTTTAACATGACTTCGGAGCAAGATATTCTCTAAAGATTTCAACGGATCCAGAATTATCTGGATTCTTTGAATATAGGGTATGGTCCTTGTATTTGTCCTTGGTCTCCTTCATGGTTCGCTCAATCTGTTTTCCAGTTCTAACGTTTCTGAGCTTTTCCAACATACTATTCTTTATCATTAAACTTTCGATGACTAAAGTCATTTACGGTTGCCTACAGTTTCTACTGCTTCATTCAGCTTTTTCAACATTCAGAGTATCGATTCGTAAACTGGGTGCCTTTTCAAAATTTCAGAATTGAAGATCGTAATTCTAGGAGATAATTGTTATATGTATACATATAACTATTGATGTAGAAACGTTGCGAGATTCGAAATACTGATTGCAGATTCTCGGTAATTGGTATGGCAATTCTCGTTATAAAATGTGAGTGAGTATATGAATAGGTTTTAATGAACAACCATAATGGTTCTTCAGAGAGACTTAAGTCAATGAGTAATGAAGTTGCTGCTAAGTTTTCTGCTAATGTGATGGGATATAAACGGTTCTCTGGTAACGATGATGAAGGGGTAATCTTTATAATAGAGTTTATTCGAATGAAAAACTTGAAGTTGATTTGCTGGAGCTGTCACAAAATTGGCTAATTTGAAAAGGAATTGCGTCGTTATTTTCGAAAATAACAATGCCTAAGAAGCTAGCACAGATACGTGTTAATCAATTATATAGGTTCCGAGTGTTTTTCAGGTGCATAACTATATGCGTAGATCTTCTCTTCCGTAGATGAAGTGCGGTTGATTCATCCTCCCGATTGAGGTGTTTTCAAGAATGATGAAAGGTTTGAACGCAGATTGTAATCGTCAAGATACAAATGAGGTTTAAGATTAAATCAAGTGGCAGACTTGAAGAATTGTTTAGTTTCATATGTTATAATCAATATTTTAATTCATTTTAATTGTCCACTGTTGGTAGTCCTCAGTTGATTAGTCCACAGTTAGCTAGGAACAGTTAGCTAGGATTTTGTTAGCGTGGATTCTTAACAAAATTTCTCATAGTTAGTTTGTTTGTTTCTAACAAATTTCATTCCGTCAAATGTTTTCTTCGTTATGCCACTTGTTGGACTCTGATAGGTTAAAATCCAAATATGAAATTGAACTTGGATGAAAATAGTTGTTCTTTGGTGAACGGATACGTATATGTGTATATTTGAGCAGTGTTGTTAATGACTGCTAAATCTGAATTGAAGAATGTACAGTGTAACTTATTAATGTGAAATTTAAATATTCCTCGGGTATTACCTACCCGTTAAAATATTTTCACCATTAACAGTTTGTACGAAAGAATTTTTAATCGCAATCCCTATGAAAATATATATACATATATATTTTCTTTAGATGTAATTATGGATTTAATGAGTCAATATAATATTAGACTCATTTGATTTTCGGTTTGAGCTAGAATAAGAAATCTCTAAAACTAGTAGGATCCACATATTCTTCACAGAATATTAATGAAGTTATGGTTCAATACTTCATTGTTAATTGCTGTTGGTACTCCTTGGTACCCATGGTGCGTATGATGTTGATGTTCGTGGAACAGATTGTGATGTTGAGGTGTGGGATGCGAATGTTGTTGTTGGTGGTGGTGATGGTACTGTTGACATTGGTGGTGGTACTGGTTATGCTGCTGGTGCTGCTGCTGGTGTTTGTAACCTTCGCACCATATTCTCTAAAGCCACTACCCGAGCGCGAAGCTCGTTGACTTCTTCTATTACACCGGGGTGATTTTTCAGTTCGGACTAGCGGATAAATATAATCTAGAATTTGGTATAGTATATAATCGTAGCGAGATACTCTGGAAATGAGAGAAAAGATGGTGTTTCGAACAGGTTCACCGGTAAGTGCTTCAGGTTCTTCGCCAATAGGGCAATGTGGCGGATGGAAATGATCACCTTCTTCTTGTCTCCAATGATTGAGGAGGCTACGAACCCATCCCCAATTCATCCAGAATAGATGATGACTGATTGGTTGATCCATTCCGGTCACACTGCTTTCAGAGCTTGAGTGGGATTCCATTTCGGAATCCGAGTGACTTGAACTAATGACGAATTCCGTTTCGTACGATTGAATAAAGAATTTGTTTTTTTTTTTTTTTTATGAAATGATTTTATGGCTAACGGATGATATTCTTAATTACATAGAATATCCATATATATAGAACAAAAGGTTTCGTAGATTACGGAGGAATTTACGGGATACGCCATGTAAGGTTTACAGTAACAGATACGCTAAGATATGAATCTTGTCTATACACTATTCATGCAATCAATGCAGCAAGACGTGTCTAGAATAAGAATGATAAGCAGATAATTTTCGACACAAAATGATAAGCAAAACTTTTTGACATGCAGACCAGGTCGAAGTCCAGACTCACTAATGCATCCTAACGACTACTAGTTAGACACACTAATGCAAGAACTGGTTCGCTACGACCACCGCTCTGATACCAACTGTGAAGACCCGTCCTAATCCATCCGGACGAAGTCCATATCGATTATAAACGTTTCACAACAGTTGATTACATCGTGAGGTACTTGACCTCTATATGATACATTTTACAAACATTACATTCGTTTTTGAAAAGACAATCTTTCATTACATCGAAAGTTGACAGACATGCATACCAATTCATAATATATCCAACTATAATTTACTTGATAATAATCTTGATGAACTCGACGACTCGAATACAACGTCTTTTGAAATATGCCATGAATGACTCCAAGTAAAATTTATAAAATGAGCAAATGCACAGCGGAAGATTTCTTTCGTACCTGAGAATAAACATGCTTTAAAATGTCAACCAAAAGGTTGGTGAGTTCATTAGTTTATCATAACAATTATTTTCATTATTTTAATAGACCACAAGATTTCATATTTTCATTTCTCATAAACATACATCCCATGCATAGAGACAAAAATATCATTCATATGGATTGAACACCTGGTAACCGACATTCACAAGATGCATATAAGAATATCCCCATCATTCCGGGATCCTCCATAGGACATGATATAAATTTCGAATTACTAAAGCATCCGGTACTTTGGATGGGGCTTGTTGGGCCCAATAGATCTATCTTTAGAGTTCGCGTCAATTAGGGTGTCTGTTCCCTAATTCTTAGATTACCAGACTTAATAAAAAGGGGCATATTCGATTTCGATCATTCAACCATATAATGTAGTTTTGATTACTCGTGTCTATTTCGTAAAAACATTTATAAAAATTGCGCATGTATTCTCAGCCCAAAAATGTAATGAGTAAAAAGGGAAATGAAAGTCACGCATATAAATATTATAAAACAGTTAATAAAGCATTTGCATGTATTCTCAGCCCAAAAATGTAATGAGTAAAAAGGGAGCAAATGAAACTCACGCATATAAATATTATAAAATAGTTAATAAAGCATTTGCATGTATTCCCAGCCCAAAAATGTAATGAGTAAAAAGGGAGCAAATGAAACTCACAATACTGTATTTTGTAGTAAAAATACATATGACGACATTGAACAATGCAGGGTTGGCCTTGGATTCACGAACCTATATCATTCGTATATTTATTAATATACATATTTGTAATCGAACACATATCTACATATCTATTAGTTATATCATTTTTATGTTAATAATATATATATGTTTTATATGCTTATTTTTGTATATAAAAATATTAAATTTTGTTATGTTATGTGTGTTAAATATATATATCTATGTATTTTATTTGTTTATCAAAACAGTAGTTCCAATTATACTAAGTTAATATTTGTAAAAATAATGATAATATTATTAATAATATACTTATGTTAATAATAACTCTATTAGTGATAATAACAATGATATTAATAATAATACTTATAAAAATATTAATTTTACCGTTTATGATAATTATAATATTAATGACTTATTAATGATAATACTAATAACTTTACTAAAAATGATAATATTAGTAATAGTAATGATATTGTTAATAATGGTACATTTGTTTAATAATAATAATAATACTAATAGTTACAAAAGTAATAATAATAATAATAACATTAATGAGATTAATGATAACTTGTATTATTTTCATAATAATAATAATAATAATAATAATAATAATAATAATAATAATAATAATAATAATAATAATAATAATAATAATAATAATAATAAAAATAAAGAATAAAACTACCTTCTTCCAAGGAATCGGCCAAAAAATATATTCTGACACTCCAGGGACTCGAACCTGGAACCTCTCGCTACCCCAACACACACATAAACCACTCAGCTATTCCAGTTTTTCTGAGATTAACCCACTACTTATTATTATCACTCGTTTTATTTCGGCTCAATCTGGACATCATTCAGTTTTCGGCCCAACAATCCCACAGCCCAATGTGTAAATCGAATCTGGTGTCCAGTTATTAAAAGAAGTCGACAACAATTAAAATCAAAAGGGTTTCGTTCTTATTCTTCTTCTTCTTTTAACTCAGCCCACAAAAATAAAGCAACCGTGGATTCATGGTTACCACAGAAAAAAATAGCAGCAACTTCGATGGGTCTTTTTTTATTTGTGGTTTCACGAAATAAAACAGAAGCAGCGAGCTATACGTAATAGAAACAGGGATAAGGTAGCGGCGTAGCAGGCTTGTCAATTAGGGATGATGAAGTGGGTTTCACAAAAAAAAAAGGGTGGCGATTGTGAAGGTGTCGGTTTTTTTTTTTCTCTTTTCTTTGTTTAATCACCAAGTGGGATTATTCCTTGTGCAACTATCGGCCAACAATTCCCTTGTTTTAAAATATATGCCCACTATCAAGTATATTAGGAATATGTTATTAAGTGGGGTGCTCTTTTACATAAAGTTGTCGATAAAAGAATATATATACATAAAAACTAGAAGGAATAAACTCATCTTTCTTTTGTTCGATTATTGTTACATTAACGTGCACTGTTCACCTTCTCTTCCATTTATGTCCACCGTAACAGTGAACCAGCGAGTAACAGTGGCAATGATCTATCAACCTTAACGAGGTAAAGTGGGTTTTGGTAACATATAACAACTCGTTTACAGACTTAGATGGAATCAACCTTTGGTCCACCATTTTAAAGTTTATAATTCTAAATGCATCCCTCAAAATGTCGGCCACTAGCTTGCAATTTATCTCACATGTATTATTTAATACCTCCTCTTTAATCATCATCATCAATTCGTTGTTTTAGAACAGGTAATGAATGAAACCAAAATCGAAAAGTCCAGAGCCGAAACACAAGTGAGTTAGCATGAGGGTAGTAGGGTGGTTATCATAAATTCTTGAATCTAACAGAAAAAAATATAACGAATGATGGTGGCCATGGCGATTGTAGTGGTGTACTACGGTGATGGATTATAAGGTTTTGTGGGTATCATGGGATTGATCGTATACAGGAACTAGTAATTGCAACTGTAGTAGCAGTTTGGGTTGGTTGTGGTGGTTGTTTGCAACATAGAAATGAAATGTGAGAAAAGATAAAATAGTTTTGGTGGTACCGGTGGTGGTTTCGAAGGGATACAAAAGAAAAATAATAACGAGTTGCAGTTAATGGTGGTGGTTTTATGTTCGACAAAACAGAAAGAATGGTGGGTTGTGGTGCTTACCGATTGTTCAAGGGTGGAAGGTTGATCATTCTTCGGTTGTCGGAGCAAGAGAAGAGAAGGAGAAAGGATAAGGAAGGTGGTGCTATGGGTTTTTTACTTTGGGCAGAAAACAGAAAGTCGAAGCTAGTAGTAGTAGAAGAAGTCTTATGAGTTTGTGTTGTGTTTCTAATATGAAAGTATCTATCTCTATGTAAAGAAAACATAGGATACATAGATGGGATATGTAAAGTTGGTGCCACAAAAGTTGATACAGTAATATGTATGAATCAGATTGTTTGTGATAATTGGGTGGACAGAAGGAAATTCGTTCGTACATAAAATAAATAAAAAGTTGATTAAGGCTCTAACTGATTTTGTTTGAGAATGATAAAGTGGTCAATTATTTGGAGGTTAGCATACAGAAACGAATATTGAAGAAAGAAAATAGAATTAGCTCATGATAAAAAGTTGATTCAGATTATATTAACAACAAAATATTAATAATAATAGTAATAATAAAATTAATAATAATAATGTTAATAATACTAATCACAAATTAATACTACTAATAAGAAAATGATAAAGTAATAATAATATTATTATAACAACTTATATTTATAATTAAATTTAATATATTGATATTACATTTTATTGATTATGTAAAATAGTTATATAATATCCATTATGTATTAACTTTTATTGAGTATTAATTTCTTATTCATTGTATCTATAATAATTATGTATGGAAATCATATATTTTTATATATATAGATTCATTTTAGTAATACCTTAATTATATTATTATACATATTTAATTCAGATGATTAACCGCATTCTATAATCCCAATTCATGGTATTTATACTTATTTTTATATTTATATATACCTATATATATATATATATATATATATATATATATATATATATATATATATATATATATATATATTTATTTACAATCATATGTTCGTGAATCGTCGAAATCAGTCGAAGGTAAGTTAAATACATGAAAACAAATTTAAAATTTTTGATACTCCAACATTACAGACTTTGCTTATCGTGTTGAAATCATATTAAGATTAAGTTTAAATTTGGTCGGAAATTCCCGGGTCATCACACCTTAAGCCTAGTAAGATCGGCCGGAGTTCGGTATTCATCAAAAAACTCCGCCTTGAACTCGTCCCAAGTAAAATCCATGCATTGTTCTTCACCATAGACTTGGATTTTCGCATCCCACCACAATTTAGCATCGCCTCTTAACATGCTACTACCATATCTCGTCTTTTTATCGAGAGGGCATTCACATGTACGAAAGGCCCCCTCCATATCGGAGATCCAACGGGCACTCTTAAGTGGGTCTCGTTCACCATCGAAGGTGGGAGGTTGTGAGTCCTCGAAATTCTTATAAAAGAAGTCCCGTCTCCCCACATTATCCCCTTGTAAAATAAGCTTAACTTGTTCCCTAACCACATTAACTAGTTGCTCGTCAATCGTATCTAGAAACATCTTCTTAACATCTTCTAGAAACTCCGTTTTTTGACGTTTAAAGATGGCCTCAACTTTGGCCGTGAACTCGGGGTCCTCGCTCGTGCCCCCATTATCGGTGTCGTGTCCATTTCTCATTTTCATTCTATAAAACGAAAGAGGTTAAACAACGAATGAAAAGACATGACACGCATATATATATATATATATATATATATATATATATATATATATATATATATATATATATATATATATATATATATATATATACATATACACCTTACCACCCCATCTTGCTCAACAATCGTCGTACATCGCTCGTTTGACACGATTTGCACCCGTAACAATGGTAGCTAGTCATTGCTATGCGAGCATCTCGCATTAACTTGCTAGTACAACGTCTATCTCGCTTGATGGATTTCAGATACATTACAAAACAAATAGCGCAAGGTTAGTTCACATAAACCTATGCACTAACAATTCCCGATCCGACCCGAAGTCCTACAAGTCCCGCATAAAGCGCACACACAATAAAGTCTAAGTCTAGGCACCTATATCAAGTCGCCTAAATCCCTTAGACCATGCTCTGATACCACTTGAAACAACCCAACCCGTATTCCATACGATATTTTTTTTTAAAGATACACATTTACGCGCCAATTAAATATGTAAACCATTCCACAAGTTCCATTTAAAACGTACCACAATTTAAATGTTTACAAGGCACGAAGGCCATTAATTAAGTTTAATAAAAGTTCGACCCACTAAAAATGATAGTTTATAATCCAAACGACACTTCGAGCATGGTTTGGAACTAAACTTCCCAAAACGTTAGGCCAACTTCCAAAAGCTCCAACGAAACATCATCAAAGGACACCTAGTGCCCAACAACCCCTTTTTCCCTATCCGCACCTGCATCTAAAAAGATAAACAACGAGAGGGGTAAGCTAATTGCTTAGTGAATGCAATAATTATACATGTTCATATATAATCTACTTACTTGCAATCACTTACACAATACCGCATACAAGCTAGCAATTCGATAACCATGCAAACATCATGCATAAACTACTATCCACAATTCACAAGAAGCTAGCAACCACAATAGCATATAGTTCACAATTTAATATGCTAGATATGAAATCACACAACCATGGTTAACCAATCGTACAAGGGAACGGTACTCGTAAAAGACTGTCGGAGTTCAAAACATCCATTAGTGTTACTTAAACACCGCGTAATCACTAATCCCCCGGGTGATGTCTTGAACCCCGCGACTAACTCACCCTCATGACAATGTGGCGTCTTGAACACCGCGACGATTCCACAAGTCAATCAAAACCATGAGTGGTGCCTTGAACACTGCGGCATCCTCTCCCATGACAATGTGGTGTCTTAAACACTGCGACAATACCACATGTCAATCAAACAATGAGTAGTGTCTTGAACACCGCGACAATACTACTCGTTACTTAGAATGTGGTGTCTTGAACACCACGACAATGCCACATTCATACTACACAAATAAATACATTATATACGTACACGCATAATTATTCCACTCACCTTAATACAAGGATGATGATTATGCACTTCCGAACTTCAAAGCAATGTACCTAATACATTTAGTACACTTTCAATACACAACTAGTGGAGCTAACCACATTACTTACACTTGAGCATTTAATGACCCAATTCGCATTAAATAACCCAACTACACAAAAATTGCCCATAAATGACCAAGACACATATTAAATCACTAAAACTAGTGATTTAAAGTCTACTAACTTAAACCAACACAAACTTAGGGTAATTTATACCCCTTTCTCCCAAACTAGGTCAACATTACTATTTTGACCCATTTCAACACTTAAACTTACAAAGTTGGTCAACTTAACCCATTTACCATTCTTTTAACATTTAACAAGTGTTTTAGTGCTAAATAACACAATTAACACTTACACATCTCAAATCATAAGACCAAACCCTAGGTTATGGCCATTAGAGTTTACTTTCATCAATCTAACCCAAATCCACCCATATTATGTAGTGACCCGAACTTTTCCATGTTTATATATATTAAATGAAATTGGTATATTTACATGATTAAATGTTTTCAACATGTTAAGCAATCAAACTTGTTAAGACTTGATTATTTGAAATGTGCTTCATATAGACAATTGACCACCCAAGTTGACCGGCGATTCACGAACGTTAAAAACTTGTAAAAACTATATGATGACATATATATGGATATATATATATATATATATATATATATATATATATATATATATATATATATATATATATATATATATATATATATAGTTAACATGATATTATGATAAGTAAGTATCTCCTTAGGTATTTTAACAATGAGTTATATACATAAAAATGAGACTATTGAATCAAGAAACTTGAAAACGATATATATAACGATTATCGTTATAACAATGTTTTACTAATTACATATGAATCATTTTAAGATATTGTTACACTATATATAAACATGATAATGATAAGTAAACATATCATTAAGTATATTAACAATGAACTACATATGTAAAAACAATACTACTAACTTAATGATTTCGAAACGAGGCATATATGTAACGATTATCGTTGTAACAACATTTAACTGTATATATATCATACTAAGATATATTAATATATCATAATATCATGATAATGTAATAATTTAACATCTCTTTAGATATAATAAATAATGGGTTAACAACATTTAACAAGATCGTTAACCTAAAGGTTTCAAAACAACATTTACATGTAACGACTAACGATGACTTAACGACTCAGTTAAAATGTATATACATGTAGTGTTTTAATATGTATTCATACACTTTTTAAAGACTTCAATACACTTATCAAAATACTTCTACTTAACAAAAATGCTTACAATTACATCCTCGTTCAGTTTCATCAACAATTCTACTCGTATGCACCCGTATTTGTACTCGTACAATACACAGCTTTTAGATGTATATACTATTGGTATAGACACTCCAAAGATCAGCTCTTAGTAGCCCATGTGAGTCACCTAATACATGTGGGAACCATCATTTGGCAACTAGCATGAAATATCTCATAAAATTACAAAAATATTAGTAATCATTCATGACTTATTTACATGTAAACAAAATTACACATCCTTTATATCTAATCCATATACCAATGACCAAAAACACCTACAAACACTTTCATTCTTCAATTCTCTTCATCTAAGTGATCTCTCTCAAGTTCTATCTTCAAGTTCTAAGTGTTCTTCATAAATTCTACAAGTTCTAGTTTCATAAAATCAAGAATACTTCCAAGTTTACTAGCTCACTTCCAATCTTGTAAAGTGATCATCCAGCCTCAAGAAATCCTTGTTGTTTACAGTAAGATATCATTCTAAATCAAGGTAATACTAATATACAAACTTTGATTCAATTCCTATAACTATAACTATCTTAATTCGAGTGATAATCTTACTTGAACTTGTTTTCGTGTCATGATTCTGCTTCAAGAACTTTCAAGCCATCCAAGATCCTTTGAAGCTAGATCATTTCTTGTCACTTCCAGTAGGTTTACCTACTAAACTTGAGGTAGTAATGATGTTCATAACATTATTCAATTGATATATATAAAACTACCTTATTCGAAGGTTTAAACTTGAAATCACTAGAACATAGTTTAGTTAATTCTAAACTTGTTCGCAAACAAAAGTTAATCCTTCTAACTTGACTTTTAAAATCAAATAAACACATGTTCTATATCTATATGATATGCTAACTTAATGATTTAAAATCAGAAAACACGAAAAACACCGTAAAATCGGATATACGCCGTCGTAGTAACACTGCGGGCTGTTTTGGGTTAGTTAATTAAAAACTATGATAAACTTTGATTTAAAAGTTGTTCTTCTGGGAAAATTATTTTTCTTATGAACATGAAACTATATCCAAAAATCATGGTTAAACTCAAAGTAGAAGTATGTTTTCCAAAATGGTCATCTAGACGTCGTTCTTTTGACTGAAATGACTACCTTTACAAAAATGACCTGTAATCTGTATTTTCGACTATAAACTTATACTTTTTCTGTTTAGATTTATAAACTTAAGTTCAATATGAAACCATAGCAACTTGAAACACTCAAAACGGATTTAAAACGAAGAAGTTATGGGTAAAACAAGATTGGATAATTTTTCTTGTTGTAGCTACGTGAAAATTGGTAACAAATCTATATTAATCATATCCTAGCTAACTTATATTGTATTAAATGTATTCTAATATATTATGTAATCTTGGGATACCATAGACACGTATGCAAATGTTTTGACATATCATATCGACCCATGTATATATATTATTTGGAACAACCATAGACACTCTATATGCAGTAATGTTGGAGTTAGCTATATAGGATTGAGGTTGATTCCAAAAATATATATACTTTGAGTTGTGATCTAGCCTGAGACGTGTATACACTGGGTCGTGGATTGATCCAAGATAATATATATCGATTTATTTCTGTACATCTAACTATGGACAACTAGTTGTAGGTTACTAACGAGGACAGCTGACTTAATAAACTTAAAACATTAAAATGTATTAAAAATATTGTAAATATATTTTGAACATACTTTGATATATATATATATATATATATATATATATATATATATATATATATATATATATATATATATATATATATATATATGTACATATTTTTTATAGGTTCGTGAATCGACCAGTGGCCATGTCTTACTTCCCGACGAAGTAAAAATATGTGAAAGTGAGTTATAGTCCCACTTTTAAAATCTATTATTTTTTTTGGGATGAGAATACATGCGATTTTATAAATGATTTACAAAATAGACACAAGTAATCGAAAATACTTTCTATGTTGGATTATCGAACCGAATATGCCCTTTTTTAGCTTGGTAGCCTAAGAATTAAGAAAATGGCCCCTAATTGACGCGAATCCTAAAGATAGATCTATTTGGCCCAACAAGCCTCATCCGAGTTACGGATTCTTTAGTACTTCGATTTATCATATCCGATGAGAGTCCCGGAATGATGGGGATATTCTATATGCATCTTGTTAAGGTCGGTTACTAGGTGTTCAACATATGAATGATTTTTATCTCTATGCAGTTTGCGAAATGCCTGATATGAGATGTGTTATAAAAATGAAATCTTGTGGTCTATTATTATGATTTGATAATATGTCGGTTAAACCTATAACTCACCAACAATTTTGTTGACGTTTTAAGCATGTTTATTCTCAGGTGATTATTAAGAGCTTCCGTTGTTGCATACTAAATTAAGGACAAGATTTGGAGTCCATGCTTGTATAATATTGTTTAAAAACTGCATTCGAAGACTTATGTTGATGTGTAATATTATGATATATATACCCGCCTTCTTGTACTTGGAGCTGTTTCCTCCCTTGTCGATTTTTCAACTAGTGATTCTTTTTTCTTTTTTTGAGTAAACCATTATGTAATGGTCGTGTGAAAAACGCTATATTTTAGATTATCATTATTTGATAATCGTCGTAATATTTTAAAGGTTATGGTTTGTTCTAAAATCGAATGCAGTCTTTGAAAAACGTCTCATATAGAGGTCAAAACCTCGCAACGAAATCAATTAATATGGAACATTTATAATCAATATGAACGGGACATTTCAGTTGGTATCCGAGCGTTGGTCTTAGAGAACCAGAAATTTGCATTAGTGTGTCTTATCGAGTTTGTTAGGATACATTAGTGAGTCTGGACTTCGACCGTGTTTTCTTTAAAAAACGATTGCTTAACACTTTTGTTGGAAACTATATATTATTAATATGTAAATATTATGTGATATATTAACCTCATAATGTGTTTGATATTGTGTGATAGATATCTACCACTATTTCAAATCCCATCGATTCACCTAATAATAATGAAGAGTCGAATATATTTTGGGAAGATTCACAAATTCCCGAAGAGGAACTGGAAGAGGAGGAACCGGAAGAGGAGGAACCGGAAGAAGAAGAGGTTCCGGAGGAAGAAATATTGATACCTATAGTAAATCGAAGAAAATCCTCAACCAACGGACCAAAGTTAATAATGGTCAATGGTGTTTCTGTCGAGGAAGCAAAATATTAGGAAGATTACCAATTTTCCGATGAATCGAATCCCGATGAAGATTCCGATGATGTTATAGAAATTACCTCAACCCAATTTAATAAAGCGAAAGAAAATAATAAGGGAAAAGGTATAAAAATAGAGAAATCCGATTCCAACCCCGATTAACTTTATATGTATCAGCAACATCCGTATTTCCTAAAATGTAACAATGACCCGGGAACCTCTAAACCACCAGGTTTTTCTAAACGATTGTGGAAAATGACGACTCGTATTAGAGGAACACCATATATTCCTAAAAAATTAGGAAAACGAACCAAGTCCGAAGAAGAAGAAACCAGTGATTCAGATTAGAGGGTTGTAATCATGTTGTGTATTATATGTATTGTAGTGTGCTTGTACTTTTATGTTCTATGTAAAAATTGCTTGTATTGTTTGTTAATTATCTTTTATGAATCTAACCCTCGTCTTTTTTTACAGTATAAAAACACAAAATGGACCTTAAGGGTAGATAACCGAATATTTTAGAAGACCTACCAGAGGATATGATTGATGAAATCTTGTCTAGAGTCGGTCAGAATTCATCCGCACAATTAGTTATGGCAAAATTAACTTGTCAAACATTTGAAAGACTTTACAGAAATGCCTTAGTTTATAAAAGGCTTTCCTTTCATAGGTGGGGTATATCACATTGGGGAGACCGTAAGTTACGCCGTGTTTTCTTTAAAGCGTTAAATGCGGGGAACCCAAATACAATTTTTCGCTACGGGTTAAGAACCTATTTTGACTCAACATATCCCAACATAGGATTTCGTGAATTGGAAAGAGCTTCTAACATGCAACATAAAGAAGCATGTTATGCTTACGGGTTAGTGATGTTCGCTTCTTACCAAAGTGAGAAAAAGAACATCGAATTGCAACTTTTAAATAAAACCTTCCCACAAGTGATGAATTCAGTAGTTGGGGTGAGAAACAAGGTTTTTAGATTATTACGGGGCTGTTGGACATTACGAAACCCTCGTCCTTTTGACGACATTACAACATGCTGTCTTGTCAACGGTCACAACGGTTATGTTCCACAAGACCAAGGATGGGAAGTAGTCTTAGTAAAACCAGAATGCAGGACTTGTTTCTGGACGTATGAATTACGTGTCTTTATTGCCTTTGTTGAACGACTTGCGTATTAACTAGAATTGTCTTCGCAACTGTTTTGTATCAGAGTTTTTATGTGCTATATTTCATGCTATATGTAAAATAGCGGTATTGTAAGTTTGCAAAATATTGTATAAAAGTTTGAATGTGAAATATTATTATAATCAGTTTTTCATATAGAATTGTAGTAGTTGAATTGTATGTTAGCTACTAAGTATGAACTTAACGGGTAGGTATTACCCGAATTAAAACTTATAAAACGCTAATATGAAGAAAAAGCTTTTATAAATGAGTTCATATTATGCTACTGAATACTATTGAGTACTCTTAATATTCTATATGATTAACTTAATTCTTTTGGCTATTTTTGAAGGAAATGGCACCGACTACTCGTCAGAACTTGACCATGAGTGAGGAAGACTTCTGTGCTTTCCTAGCAGCAAATATAGCCGCAGTACAGGCTGCAATGCAAAACAACAATAACTCATGGTCTAGCAGTGGAGTTAACTCCACAGGAAACCATGTAGGATGCTCCTACAAGGCTTTCACTGCCTGTAAACCTTTGGAATTCGATGGAACTGAAGGACCAGTCAGACTGAAACGATGGACCGAAAAGGTCGAATCTGTGTTTGCTATAAGCAAATGTGCTGAGGAAGATAAGGTAAAGTACGCGACACATACCTTCACAGGTACTGCGTTAACATGGTGGAATACCTATCTCGAACAAGTGAGACAAGATGCTGCTTACGCACTACCGTGGTCAGCATTCAAACACTTGATGAACGAGCAGTACCGTCCCAGAAATGAAGTCAATAAGCTCAAAACAGAGCTTAGAGAATTACGAACGAAGGGATTCGATATCACCACATACGAACGACGATTCACCGAGTTGTGTTTATTGTGCCCAAGAGTGTTCGAAGATGAAGAAGAGCAGATCGATGCGTTTGTAAAGGGGTTACCAGAGAGAATTCAGGAGGATGTGAGTTCAAGCGCGCCTACTTCAATGCAAAAGGCAAGCCAAATGGCTCACAAACTTATAAACCAGATCGAGGGAAGGATTAAAAAGCAGGCGGCCGAGGAGGCCAAAATGAAACAAGTCAAGAGAAAGTGGGAAGAACCCAGTGACAAGAGTCACAATTTCAACAATCAACACCACAATCACAACCACAATCACACCATTTTTCACAACAACAAACGCAACAAAAACCATTCCAACAACAACAACTACGACAATCATCCCAACAATAATACCAACCGCAACAACAAAAATCCCAACAACAATCTCAATAACAACACTGGTAATCAAAATTAGAAAATTCCGTGTCTGAGGTGTGAAGGGTACCATCCAACTACTTTTTGTCCAGCAACATGTACTAAATGTAATAGAAAGGGTCATGATACAACGAAGTGTGAAATTTATGGACCATCGGGTAAAGGAACAAGTAATGCCCACATTATTTATTTTGGATGCAGGAAGAAGGGCCACTACAAAACTGCGTGTCCAAACCAGGGAAATAATAATGGGCAAAGCCATGGGAGAGTTTTTAACATTAATGAGGAAGAAGCGCAGGAAGACCCGGAGCTTGTTACGGGTACGTTTCTTATCGATGAAAAACCTGCTTATGTTTTATTTGATTCGGGTACGGATAGAAGTTATATGAGTAGAGATTTTTGTGCTAAATTAAGTGGTCCATTGACGCCTATGAATAATAAATTTTTACTCGAATTAGCAAACGGTAAATTAATTTCGGCAGATAAAATATGTCGGAATCGAGAAATTAAACTGGTTAGCGAAACGTTTAAGATCGATTTGATACCAGTAGAGTTAGGGAGTTTTGATGTGATAATCGGCATGGACTGGTTGAAAAAGGAGAGAGCGGAAATCGTATGTTACAAAAATGCAATTCGCATTGTACGAGAAAAAGGAAAACCTATAATGGTGTACGGAGAAAAGAGCAACGCGAAGCTAAATCTTATTAGTAATTTGAAGGCACAAAAACTAATAAGAAAAGGTTGCTATGCCATTCTAGCACACATCGAAGAAGT
This sequence comes from Rutidosis leptorrhynchoides, assembly GCF_046630445.1. Lineage (NCBI taxonomy): Eukaryota > Viridiplantae > Streptophyta > Magnoliopsida > Asterales > Asteraceae > Rutidosis > Rutidosis leptorrhynchoides. The sequence goes on from NC_092342.1 coordinate 195,503,972, forward strand.
CAAACCCGAAGAAAAGAACATCAATGATGTTCCCGTCGCAAAAGAATTTCCCGATGCATTTTTGAAAGAATTACCGGGACTAACTCCACATCGATCTGTTGAATTTCAAATAGATCTCGTACCAGGAGCTGCACCAATAGCTCGTGCTCCATACAGACTCGCACCCAGTGAAATGAAAGAAATTTAAAGCCACCTAAAAGAACTTTCAGAGCGTGGTTTTATATGACCAAGTACATCACCATGTGGAGCTCCTGTTTTGTTTGTCAAAAAGAAGGATGGTACATTTAGGTTGTGTATCGACTACCGAGAGTTGAACAAACTTACCATCAAGAACCGCTACCCACTACCGAGAATCGACGACTTATTTGATCAACTACAAGGCTCGTCTGTTTATTCGAAGATCGATTTACGTTATGGATATCATCAAATGCGGGTGAAGGAGGATGATATTCCAAAGACTACTTTTAGGACGCGTTACGGTCATTACGAGTTTATGGTTATGCCGTTTAGATTGACTAACGCACCAGCTGTGTTCATGGACCTCATGAACCGAGTGTGTGGGCCATATCTTGACAAGTTTGTCATTGTTTTTATCGATGACATACTTATTTACTCGAAGAATGATCAAGAGCACGAAGAACATTTGAGAAAAGTGCTAGAGTTGCTGAGAAAAGAAAACCTGTACGCTAAGTTTTCAAAGTGTTCATTTTGGTTGGAAGAAGTTCAATTCCTCGGTCACATAGTGAACAAAGAAGGTATTCAAGTGGATCCGGCAAAGATTGAAACCGCTGAAAAGTGGGAAACCCTGAAAACTCCGAAGCATATACGCCAATTTTTAGGACTGGCTGGTTACTACAGAAGGTTCATCCAAGATTTTTCCAAAATAGCAAAACCATTGACTGCATTAATGCATAAAGGGAAGAAATTTGAATGGAAGGATGAGCAGGAGAAAACGTTTCAATTGTTGAAGAAAAAGTTAACTACAGCACCTATATTGTCATTGCCTGAAGGGAATGATGATTTTGTGATATATTGTGATGCCTCAAAGCAAGGTCTCGATTGTGTATTAATACAATGAACGAAGGTAATTGCTTATGCGTCCAGACAATTGAAGATTCACGAGCAAAATTATACGACTCACGATTTGGAATTGGGCGCTGTTGTTTTTGCATTAAAGACTTGGAGGCACTACTTATATGGGGTCAAAAGTATCATATATACCGACCACAAAAGTTTCCAACATATATTTAATCAGAAACAACTGAACATGAGGCAGCGTAGGTGGATTGAGTTATTGAATGATTACGATTTCGAGATTAGTTACCACCCGGGGAAGGCAAATGTGGTAGCCGACGCTTTGAGTAGAAAGGACAGAGAACCAATGCGGGTAAAAGCTATGAATATAATTATTCGTACTAACCTTACTACTCAAATAAAGGAGGCGCAACAGGGAGTTGTAAAAGAAGGAAAGTTGAAGAATGAAATACCCAAAGGATCGGAGAAACATCTTAATATTCGGGAAGACGGAACCCGGTATAGGGCTGAAAGAATTTGGGTACCAAAGTTTGGAGATGTGAGAGAAAAGGTACTTACGGAAGCACATAAAACCAGATATTCAATACATCCCGGAGCGGGGAAGATGTACAAAGATCTCAAGAAACACTTTTGGTGGCCGGGTATGAAAGCCGATATTGCTAGATACGTAGGAGAATGTTTGACGTGTTCTAAGGTTAAATCTGAACATTAGAAACGATCAGGTCTACTTCAACAACCCGAAATCCCAGAATGGAAATGGGAAAACATTACCATGGATTTCATTACTAAATTGCCAAGGACTGCAAGTGGTTATGATACTATTTGGGTAATAGTCTATCGTCTCACCAAGTCAGCACACTTTCTACCAATGAGAGAAGATGATAAAATGGAGAAGTTGGCGAGATTATACTTGAAGAAAGTTGTCTCTAGACATGGAATACCAATCTCTATTATCTTTGATAGAGATGGCAGATTTGTTTCAAGGTTTTGGCAGACATTACAACAAGCATTGGGAACTCGTCTATACATGATTACTGCCTATCATCCACAAACCGATGGGCAAAACGAAAGGATGATACAGACTCTTGAAGACATGCTACGAGCATGTGTTATTGATTTTGGAAACGGTTGAGATCGACATCTACCATTAGCAGAATTTTCCTACAACAACAGTTACCACTCGAGTATCCAAATGGCACCGTTCGAAGCACTTTATGGTAGAAATTGCAGATCTCCAATTTGTTGGAATGAATTGGGGGATAGACAGATTACGGGTCCGGAGATAATCCAAGAAACTACAGAGAAAATCATCCAAATTCAACAACGGTTGAAAACTGCTCAGAGTCGACAAAAGAGCTACGCGAACCTTAAAAGGAAAGATATAGAATTTGAGATTGGGGAGATGGTCATGCTTAAGGTTTCGCCTTGGAAAGGCGTTGTTCGATTTGGTAAACGGGGGAAACTAAATTCAAGATACATTGGACCATTCAAGATTTTAGGTCGTGTTGGACCAGTAGCCTACCGACTTGAATTACCTCAACAACTCGCCAATGTACATAATACCTTTCACGTCTCGAATCTGAATAAGTTCTTAGCTAAAGAAGATCTCACTATTCCTTTAGACGAAATTAAAATCAATGAAAAACTATAATTCATTGAGGAACCCGTCGAGATAATGGATCGTGAGGTTAAAAGGCTCAAGCAAAATAAGATACCGATGGTCAAGGTTCGATGGAATGATCGTAGGAGACCCGAGTTCACCTGGGAGCATGAAGATCAAATGAAGCTGAAATACTCGTACCTATTCCCAGAAGATTCGTCAACACCTTCAACAGCTTAAAATTTCGGGACGAATTTTATTTAACGGGTAGGTACTGTAGTGACCCGAACTTTTCCATGTTTATATATATTAAATGAAATTGGTATATTTACATGATTAAATTTTTTCAACATGTTAAGTAATCAAACTTGTTAAGACTTGATTATTTGAAATGTGCTTCATATAGACAATTGACCACCCAAGTTGTCCGGCGATTCACGAACGTTAAAAACTTGTAAAAACTATATGATGACATATATATGGATATATATATATATATATATATATATATATATATATATATATATATATATATATATATATATATATATATATATATATATATATATATATATATAGTTAACATGATATTATGATAAGTAAGTATCTCATTAGGTATTTTAACAATGAGTTATATACAAAAAAATGAGACTATTGAATCAAGAAACTTGAAAACAATATATATAACGATTATCGTTATAACAATGTTTTACTAATTACATATGAATCATTTTAAGATATTGTTACACTATATATAAACATGATAATGATAATTAAACATATCATTAAGTATATTAACAATGAACTACATATGTAAAAACAAGACTACTAACTTAATGATTTCGAAACGAGGCATATATGTAACGATTATCGTTGTAACAACATTTAACTGTATATATATCATACTAAGATATATTAATATATCATAATATCATGAAAATATAATAATTTAACATCTCTTTAGATATAATAAACAATGGGTTAACAACATTTAACAAGATCGTTAACCTAAAGGTTTCAAAACAACATTTACATGTAACGACTAACGATGACTTAACGACTCAGTTAAAATGTATATACATGTAGTGTTTTAATATGTATTCATACACTTTTTAAAGACTTCTAGACACTTATCAAAATACTTCTACTTAACAAAAATGCTTACAATTACATCCTCGTTCAGTTTCATCAACAATTCTACTCGTATGCACCCGTATTCGTACTCGTACAATACACAGCTTTTAGATGTATGTACTATTGGTATATACACTCCAATGATTAGCTCTTAGCAGCCCATGTGAGTCACCTAACACATGTGGGAATCATCATTTGGCAACTAGCATGAAATATCTCATAAAACCACAAAAATATGAGTAATCATTCATGACTTATTTACATGTAAACAAAATTACACATCCTTTATATCTAATCCATATACCAATGACCAAAAACACCTACAAACACTTTCATTCTTCAATTTTCTTCATATAAGTGATCTCTCTCAAGTTCTATCTTCAAGTTCTAAGTGTTCTTCATAAATTCTACAAGTTCTAGTTTCATAAAATCAAGAATACTTCCAAGTTTACTAGCTCACTTCCAATCTTGTAAAGTGATCATCCAACCTCAAGAAATCCTTGTTGTTTATAGTAAGATATCATTCTAAATCAAAGTAATATTCATATACAAACTTTGATTCAATTCCTATAACTATAACTATCTTAATTCGAGTGATAATCTTACTTGAACTTATTTTCGTGTCATGATTCTGCTTCAAGAACTTTCAAGCCATCCAAGATCCTTTGAAGCTAGATCATTTCTTGTCACTTCCAGTAGGTTTACCTACTAAACTTGAGGTAGTAATGATATTCATAACTGAAGGTTTTTCGTATGCCCGAGAGACATATTAAATTAATGTAGCTAATATGTTTTGATCCAAGTCGGGTCATACCCAATAACAAGCTTACCGACATTTTATATGTATTTAATCTTAACGATTGGATCGTTAAATAAATACGCGACACTTGAACTTTAGAAAATAGGCTTTCTAAAGTATTATCACTTGAGATAAATTATTTGGATAATTTATATTTAATTATTTATAGGTTTAAATAATTATGTTGTGTTATACTTTATAAATTGGTTTATAATTGTACAAGTAACTTAAATAAAACTTAGGCTTTTATAAAAGTTTTATATAAACAAGTTTTATATAAATAACAAGATTGTTATTTAAATGGTAGGGATGGGCATCTTTTGGGACTCCAAGAAGTCCAACCCATGCTTGCTTTTACTACTTCCTAAATACACAACTCCTAAGGTGCATGTCCACTCTTGTACCAAGGTTTGACTCATTTTCTCTCAAGTGCAAAAACAAACTTTCAAAGCAAAAAAAACTGCACAATTTGTTGCTGCTGTTGCTGTTTGGCCGTAGGCCTTTTTGGACTCTAAGGTGAGTTCTAAATTTGTTTTGCAAGCCAATATCAAGAGTCAATTAAATCCTAACTAAAGGCAAGAGTGTTGGGGTTATTGCTTGGGGTATTATATGCTTGAGGCTTCAAGTTAGAGGCTCCATTCTTCATCATCTTCATCATCATCTTGCTTGCTTGAAAACAACCCTCAACTAGCTTGAGGAGGTATACATCTTCTCTACTTATTTCTTATTTGTAAGCATATATTCAAGACTTGATATTATCATGGAATTTAACTAAATGCATATACATATAAACATGAACTTTACATTTTGCTTCTGCTTGCTTTAACACTAATACAAATTGGTTTTGTAATTATTATGTTACCATAAGAACATGTTTTATGAACTTGTTAAATTCCATCAATGGTATCTAGAGCCGAGGTCTATGGATTATGCTTCTTATATGATCTTTAAACCCATTAAATTTGCATTCTAAGTACATGCATGAAAATGGAATGCAAAAATTTTCGGGTTTGGGAGGGTTGCTATGGTTGGCCAATTTCTAAGGGGTTCCAAAAGGGTTTGGAACTTGCAAATTGGTCATATTTGGTTGTATGTTGTTGTTCACAATCTAGCCAAGACCTTGTGTTTGAATGGATATTTGTTTGGTTTATTTATTATTTTGATATGGTTGTAATATTCATTCAATTTGGTTTGTAAAATTAATTATTCATTTGGTATGTAATATTAATTTTGGTTATGTAATTTATTTTATATTTGGTATGTAAAATAGATTAGGTTGTATTTTTATTTTTTAGAAAAATGTATTAGGAAATATTTTGTAAAAATGAAGATGCAAGATAATGACTTGAAGAACACAAGAAGGAGCATTTGGATGCAAGATTAAGTGGGAGATTTAAAATCTCCTACTTTGTATTATAACCCCTTAACCGGTGACATTTGTTTTCGGCTAAACAAATGTCTACCAAAATGGCTTGATTGTGAACACATTAGTTTTGCATGCATGGTTGTATATTGTGTTTGTATGTTTGGTTACTACAAGTTAATCACAAGTTAACAACAAGCAAAATGACAATTTAATTGGTTAAATTAGACATTATTAATGACATGCAAAACGGCGATTTAATTGGTTAAATTAAAAATGGCAAAAGGACATTAATAAATGGTTATTAAGAACACTAAAAGGATTATAATAAATGGTTATTGAATCACATATATAAAATGGTTTATATCAAGTAATTGACAAGACATGAAAATGGTTTTTCATAAGTACCATACGCTAAATGCATGTTGGTGTATGGCATACAAGTTTTCTTAAACTAGAAATTATGGAAACTTAAAATCCCTTTAATTGACAAGGCAAACAAGTTAAAACGCCATCCTTTTATGTGACACTTAAAAATATTAGGGAACTCATAATGGGATAAAGGTCACCTAACCATTATGAGCAAACTAATATGATTAAGGTGAATTTCGCACACTTGTGGGATAAAAGTCACCTAACCACTTGTATGTTAAATTTACACGTTTACACAAGTAGGACGACTTGATTTGGGAATCATGAACTTAGGGTCACCGAAGCATGAGGAACAAATAGGCGTTGATGGGATAAATATGCCATGCAAAAGGATTGCATGATCCCATAACTTAGAAGTTGCAAAAGGATTTCAATTGTCATACAATGACTACCTAGCTAAATCAAATGACGAGATAAAGGTCACCTAACCGAAATTTGGTTTACCGTTGGATTCTAAAATTTAATAAATATCAATTGGATTTAAAGGGTATTGATTGTTAAATTAAAATTAATACTTAAACAACTTTGTTAAATTTTGTAGATGGCCGCCAATAACAACAACGTTCCAAACGCACCAATCAACTTTAACAACCTATCGTTGAGGTCAATCCTCGAAAAGGAAAAACTCAATCATACGAACTTCATGGATTGGTTTCGCAATCTAAGAATTGTCCTCAAACTAGAGGATAGGGCGTATGTGTTGGAAGACCCCATTCCCAATCAACCGGACAAGGATGATACGGAAGACATGGCTTATTGGGAGAAATATTGCACCGATTCGGTGCAAGTTTCTTGCCTCATGCTTGGGACTATGATACCCGAACTCCAAAAGGATTTTGAGCATCATAGTGCATATGACATGATCACACAGTTGAAGGAGATGTTTCTTCAACAAGCTCATGTCGAGCGCTTCGAAACGGTTCGAGCGCTTCATGCATGTCGGATGGATGACTCCCAATCCGTTTCATCTTATGTCCTTAAGATGAAAAGCCTAATTGATCGAGCGAACCATCTAAACTGCAACGTGTCTAATGAATTAGCCACAGACCTTATCCTTACTTCCTTGTCAAAGAGGTTTGACACATTTGTAATGAATTACAACATGAATGGATGGGATAAGAGCATTGGCGAATTACACGCCATGCTTAAGACGGCAGAAGCGAGCATGGGTAAAAGGGCTTCACCCATGTTTATGATAAATGAAGGCGGGTCCAAAAACAATAACACTTCTAAGCCAAAGGTGGATAAGAGGAAAGGACCCGCCTACCAAGGCAAGGGCAAGGGAAAGGGGAAGATGGTTACCCCAACCAACAATAACAAGAAGCAAAAGGTTGCCGGTAAAGCTAACCCCAAGGAAGATCCGTGCTTTGGTTGCGGTGAAATGGGTCACTGGAAACGCAACTGCCCGGTCTACCTAAAGGAGTTGAAAGAAAAGAGGGATGCAGGGCAAACCTCAGGTAATGTATATATGGTATACATTGAGCTTAGTATTACTTCTTCTAATACATGGGTATTAGACACAGGATGTGGAACTCACATTTGCAATTCTATGCAGGGGTTCAAAAGAAGTAAACAACAAGCGGGAACATTAAGTCTCTACATGGGAAATGGAGCTAAGGTGCACGTAGTAGCTCAAGGAGACTTTATTTTGAAGCTTCCGAGTGGTTTGGAACTTATTTTGAAAAATATTTTGTATGCACCCGATTTATCTCGAAACATTATTTCTGTATCTTGTTTGAAACAATGTGGTTTTAATCTTAATTTCATTAATGATGATATCCATGTTTCTTTAGATAATGTGTTCTATTTTAAGGCTTCGCCTTTGAATGGTATTTATGAATTGGTTCATGATGACACATCATACAATAGCTCAATATACCATGCAAACACCAAGAAACTCAAAAGGGATTTGAGTGATTCCTACTTATGGAATTGTCACCTTGGTCACATAAACAAGAACTGAAGGCATACACTTCAAAAGAATGGACTTCTAAGATCAAATGAACTAGACTCGTTTGATGTATGTGAATCTTGTTTACAAGGCAAAATGACTAAAGCACCTTTTAAAGGGACCTATGAAAGGGCTAAGGACTTATTAGAATTAATACATTCGGATGTATGTGGACCCTTTAAGCCATAACTAGGAATGGTGAAAGATACTTCGTTACTTTCATTGATGACTTTAGTCGTTTCGGATATGTCTACTTATTAAAACACAAGGACGAAACTTTTGAAGCATTCAAGGAATTTCAAAACGAAGTACAAAATCAACTCAATAAGACAATCAAGGTACTTCGTACCGATAGAGGAGGTGAATACCTAAGCGATGCTTTCCAAGATCATCTTAAAAGTTGTGGGATTATCTCGCGACTTACTCCTCCTGGAACACCCCAACTTAATGGAGTTTCTGAAAGGAGGAACCGAACCCTAATGGATATGGTTTGATCTATGATGGCAAGAAGCTCGTTACCTCTATCATTTTGGGGTTATTGTCTATGCTCCACGGCTCGTATTCTAAATATGGCCCCAACCAAGAAAGTGGAACAAACTCCTCATGAGATGTGGTTTGGAAAACCTCCATCTCTATCATACTTAAAGGTATGGGGATGTGAAGCTTATCCTAAGCGTTACATCCCTAATAAGTTGAATGCTCGATCCATGAAGTGTATCTTCATAGGATATCCCAAGGATGATATGGGATATTATTTCTATGATCCTTCCGAGCAGAATGTATTTGTTGCTCGGAAGGCTGAATTCCTTGAAACTAAGTTCCTAATGGAAGGTGATAGTGAAAGGAAGATAGATCTTGAAGAGGTTCAAGATCAAGTAGATGATACACAATTGGTTGACACTAGCACTCAACATGAAAATGTTGAGAATGATCAAATGGATGATCAAAATACACAAGACGTTCGCAGATCTGGTAGGATTAGTAATCCTCCTGAGAGATATGGGTTTCTCATGGATGGTTGCTATGTGGTTGCTTTGGATGAACCAACAAACTACCAAGATGCTTTATCAAGGATTGATAAAGATAAATGGCAGGAAGCCATGAACGCTGAGATGCAATCCATGTATGACAACCAAGTTTGGGAACTTGTTGCACAACCTACTGGCTCAAGGCTAGTTGATTGTAAATGGCTTTTCAAAATGAAAACCGACATACATGGAAACTTGGATACACATAAAGCTAGACTTGTAGCAAAAGGTTTCACTCAAACTCAAGGGGTTGACTATGATGAAACTTTTTCGCCTGTGGCAATGCTAAAGTCTATTAGGATATTACTTGCCATTGCTGCTCATTATGATTATGAAATATGGCAAATGGATGTCAAGACCGCTTTCCTAAATGGACATCTTGAGGAAGATGTCTATATGGTTCAGCCTGAAGGTTTTGTTGATCCGAAATATCCTAAAAAGGTATGCAAGTTAAGGAAGTCAATCTACGGATTGAAACAAGCATCTAGAATGTGGAATCATCGTTTTAATGAGGAGGCCAAGAAATTTGGCTTCATTAAAAATGGTGATGAAGCTTGTGTATACAAGAAAGCTAGTAGGAGCACAATCATGTTCCTTGTACTATATGTGGATGATATATTGTTATTTGGAAATGATATTCCGGCAATGCAAGGAGTTAAAACTTGGCTAAGTAAATTCTTCTCCATTAAGGATCTTGGAGAAGCACAATATGTTTTGGGGATTGGGATCTACAGGGATAGATCCAAGAAACTGATAGGTTTAAATCAAAGTGCATACATTAAAAAGATCTTGAAAAGGTTCAAGATGGAGAACTCTAAGAAAGGTTTGGTACCTATTCAAAAGGGAACACTTCTCAGTTCATCTCAGTGCCCCACCACAAAAGATGAACATGAGAGAATGAAGAAAGTCCCATATGCGTCTGCCATTAGGTCAATCATGTATGCAATGATATGCACTAGACCGGATGTGTCATGCGCTCTTAGCCTGACAAGTAGATACTAGAATAACCCAGGAAACAGTCATTGGATTGCTGTCAAAAGTATATTGAAATACCTTAGGAGGACTAAGGATATGTTTCTGATATATGGGTCTGGTGAGGAGGAACTCGCTGTAAAAGGTTACGTGGATGCGAGTTTCCAAACTGATCGAGATGATTCTCGATCACAATCCGGTTATGTCTTCACATTAAATGGAGGTGCGGTCTCTTGGAAGAGTTCAAAATAGGATGTTGTTGCATTATCCACTACAGATTCGGAGTACATTGCCGCCTCATTGGCAGCTCAGGAAGCTGCATGGATGAAGAAATTCATCGACGACTTAGGAGTAGTCCCTTCCATTCAGGACCCTCTTGAGATCTTTTGTGACAATGAGGGTGTGGTTGCTCAAATCAAAGAACCTCGTGCTCACCAAAAGACCTGTCACACTGAGCGGAGATTCAACTACATAAGGGATGAAGTTGAAAAGGGAAAGATATGTATTCGCAAAGTTCACACAGATCTTAATATAGCGGATCCTCTCACGAAGCTCTTACATGGAACAAAACACGCAGGACATGTTTGTGCATTAGGGCTTCGATATTCTAGTGATTGGTCATGATCTGTTTTAAGTATTGTAACGGAACGAAATTGTTCAAACTCATTAATATAATTATGGTTTTAATTTATTTTGACTTATGTTCCTATTTTGCATATTTAATCCATGAATAAGTAATTATTCTAAATTCCGTAGTTGATCACATTTGTGGGAACAAGTGTGAGGTTTAGGCTATTATGAACTTGGATTGGTATACATTCACGGAATGAATGTGGGGCAAGGTTGCAACCAAGGTTCATAGATATTTGTGGGATACAAATATTGGAAGACCCGCCCTCAAGATTTACTAAATGGAGCCTTTGTGGTTGATCACATGTAATCTTGAGTAAAGGTGAATATCATTGTATCCTCTGACCTGAGATACATATTGGGTTCAGATATTCACTAAGCATTGTGCCTTGATTCTTTCCTTCACTATTCTGAAATATGGTAGTTCATAAGGAAGAGCTCAGGTATAATGCAAGGTGTATATTTAGGACGTATGAAGTCAAGATGGAATTTGTCCCTCTTATTCGTTGAGAGTTAGATGTCTAAGGCCTAATAAAGTTAAATCTAGAAGAGAGTGATCACTCTGTAACTCTTGGATTGAACATGACATCTAGGATGAAAGGATAAATGAAAGATTCACCTATTCATATTCGAGATGGGAACTCGAAAAGGATGATGTTATTGAATGGCACAAAGTCATAACATATTGGGGGTGATGGACGGTCGTTAGGTGGTATCCGTCACTTGCATTAATTTCTTATGTTTCTCGTGCAAGTGGGAGATTGAAGGTTTTTCGTATGCCCGAGAGACATATTAAATTAATGTGGCTAATATGTTTTGATCCAAGTCGGGTCATACCCAATAACAAGCATACCGACACTTTATATGTATTTAATCTTAACGATTGGATCGTTAAATAAATACGCGACACTTGAACTTTAGAAAATCGGCTTTCTAAAGTATTATCACTTGAGATAAATTATTTGGATAATTTATATTTAATTATTTATAGGTTTAAATAATTAAGTTGTGTTATACTTTATAAATTGGTTTATAAATGTACAAGTAACTTAAATAAAACTTAGGCTTTTATAAAAGTTTTATATAAACAAGTTTTATATAAACAAGTTTTATATAAATAACAAGATTGTTATTTAAATGGTAGGGATGGGCATCTTTTGGGACTCCAAGAAGTCCAACCCATGCTTGCTTTTACTACTTCCTAAATATACAACTCCTACGGTGCATGTCCACTCTTGTACCAAGGTTTGACTCATTTTCTCTCAAGTGCAAAAACAAACTTTCAAAGCAAAAAAAACTGCACAATTTGTTGCTGCTGTTGCTGTTTGGCCGTAGGCCTTTTTGGACTCTAAGGTGAGTTCTAAATTTGTTTTGCAAGCCAATATCAAGTGTCAATTAAATCCTAACTAAAGGCAAGAGTGTTGGGGTTATTGCTTAGGGTATTATTTGCTTGAGGCTTCAAGTTAGAGGCTCCATTCTTCATCATCTTCATCATCATCTTGCTTGCTTGAAAACAACCCTCAACTAGCTTGAGGAGGTATACATCTTCTCTACTTATTTCTTATTTGTAAGCATATATTCAAGACTTGATATTATCTTGGAATTTAACTAAATGCATATACATATAAACATGAACTTTACATTTTGCTTCCGCTTGCTTTAACACTAATACAAATTGGTTTTGTAATTATTATGTTACCATAAGAACATGTTTTATGAACCTTTTAAATTCCATCAATGGTATCTAGAGCCGAGGTCTATGGATTATGATTCTTATATGATCTTTAAACCCATTAAATTTGCATTCTAAGTACATGCATGAAAATGGAATGCAAAAATTTTCGGGTTTGGGAGGGTTGCTATGGTTGGCCGATTTCTAAGGGGTTCCAAAAGGGTTTGGAACTTGTAAATTGGTCATATTTGGTTGTATGTTGTTGTTCACAATCTAGCCAAGACCTTGTGTTTGAATGGATATTTTTTTGGTTTATTTATTATTTTGATATGGTTGTAATATTCATTCAATTTGGTTTGTAAAATTAATTATTCATTTGGTATGTAATATTAATTTTGGTTATGTAAGTTATTTTATATTTGGTATGTAAAATAGATTAGGTTGTATTTTCATTTTTTAGAAAAATGTATTAGGATATATTTTGTAAAAATGAAGATGCAAGATGATGACTTGAAGAACACAAGAAGGAACATTTGGATGCAAGATTAAGTGGGAGATTTAAAATCTCCTACTTTGTATTATAACCCCTTAACCGGTGACATTTGTTTTCGGCTAAACAAATGTCTACTAAAATGGGTAAAAGGTCACAAGTTATGACAACCATAGGACCCTTTTTAAACAAATTATAGGACCCTTTTTAAAAATATCACAAGTTATGATAAGACCTTTAAAAAGTGTCCTATTAGTTATACCTTTTAGGACCCTAAATAAATTCCGTCAATCAACATATAGGACACCATTAATAAAAGGTCCTATTTAATTCCATTATATGACCCTTTTTAAAAATGTCACAAGTTATGATATGACCTTTAAAAAGTGTCCTATTAGTTATACATTTTAGGACCCTAAATAAATTCCGTCAATCAACATATAGGACACCATTAATAAAAGTGAAGGTATTTCGTATGCCCGAGAGACATATTAAATTAACGTGGCTAATATGTTTTGATCCAAGTCGGGTCATACCCAATAAAAAACTTACCGACACCTTATTCGTATTTGATCTTAGCGATTGGATCATTGATTAAATACGTGACACTTGAACTTTAAGAAAAATGGTTTTCTCAAATATTACTTGATGTGTATATAAATTATGGAATAATTTATATAATATGGAGTTAATTATTTATAGGTTAAATAATTAATTATGTTATGTTACATTTTATAATATGGGTTTTATATATAATGTGTACATAATTTATAAATTGCAAGTTTATAAATTTGTTATAAATAAAACAAATAAGTTTATAAATGTTGCTAGTTTATAAATTATGCCATGTATTATAAAACTATTTTATAAACAAGGAAGTGGCATTGGAAGTATGAGAGGCATGCTAGAGATTCCAAGGCTTTCCCATTTCCATATACATGCATACTCCTTGACCAAGAAACACACACTTGCAATTAAGACTTCAAAATTCTGCAAAAAAACTGCCATATACAGCAGCTGAATGCCGTGGGGTTTGAGGGCCAAAGGTGGTTCACAAATTTAATTTTTGCAAGCTATATTCAAGTGTTATCAAATCCTAACCAAAGTACAAGGTGTTGGTGCAAAGTTTGGGGTATATCTACTTGAGGTTTCATACTTTTGGAGCTCCATTAATCATCATCTTCATCATCATCTATCAACTAGCTAGGAGAAGGTATATACTCTCTTCTTGCTTCTAGTTTGTAAGTATGTTTCACAACTTGATCTTAATTGGGATTTAACTTCAATTGGTTAAAGTATAACAAGTTCTAAAATGGTAATACTTCATGCTTCCGCTTAATTTGATCTTTAAATGTTTCAAGTATGTTTATGAACTTGTTAAATCCCAACAATGGTATCTAGAGCCGAAGTTGTTGAAATATGCTTCGAATTGTTGTTTTAAAACCCATCAACTTTGCATTCTAAGTACATGCATGAAAGAAGAATGCAAAAATCATGGGTTTTGGGAGGGTGTTTGATGAATGCCGAATTGTTAGGGCTCCAAAATTGGGTTTGGGCTCTTGCATTTTGGTCACAATTGGTTGCATGTTGATGTTCACAATCCTAGCCTTGACCGTGTGTTGATTGCATGCTATATTTGGTTGATTTATGATTCATTTGGTTTGTAATTATAATTATTCAATGGCATGTAATATTTGTTCAATTGGTATATAATAATTCATTCATAAGGCTATGTAATTTTATTTTATATTTGGTATGTAAAATAGATTAGGTTGTATTTTCATTTTCTAGAAAAATGTATTAGGATACATATTTTGTAAAATGAAGATACAAGATGATGAATGAAGACTTGAAGAACACAAGTAGCATTTGGATGCAAGGTTAAGTGGGAGATTGGAAATCTCTTGCTTTGTGTTGAAAACCCTTACCCGGTGACATTTGTTTTCGGCTAAACAAATGTCCACCTAAATGGCTAGATTGTGAACATACTTATTTTGCATGTGTGGTTGTTTGTATGTTTATGGATTGTATGTTTGATTGTAACAAATTAATCACACAAGTTAACAACAAACATAACGACAATTTAATTGGTTAAATTAGACGTATTAACGACATGCAAAACGGCAATTTAATTGGTTAAATTAAAAGCAACTAAAGACCTAAATAAATGGTTATTAAGAACAAGAAAAGGATCATATATATATAAAATGGTTTATATCAAGTAATTGGCAAATTACAAGACTTGAAAATGGATTTCAAATGAACCATACACTAAATGCATGTTGGCGTATGGCATAAATGTTTTCTTAAACTAGAATTAACGAAAACTTAAAATCCCTTAATCGACAAGGTAAACAAGTTTAACGCCATCCTTTTGTGGGATACTTAAACATAGTTGGGAACTCATAATGGGATAAAGGTCACCTAACCGTTATGAGCTAACTAATATGGTTAAGGTAAAATTCGCATGCTTGTGGGATAAAGGTCACCTAACCACTTGTATGTTAATTTTACATGTTTACACAAGTAGGATGACTTGATTTAGGAATCATGAACTTAGGGTCACCGAAGCATGATGAACAAATAGGCATTGATGGGATAATATGCCATGCAAAAGGATTGCATGATCCCATAACTTAGAAGTTGCAAAAGGATTGCAATTGTCATATAATGACTACCTAGCTAAATCAAATGACGGGATAAAGGTCACCTAACTGAAATTTGGTTTACCGTTGGATTCTAAAATTTAATAAATATCAATTGGATTTAAAGGGTATTGATTGTTAAATTAAAATTAATACTTAAACGACTTTGTTAAATTTTGTAGATGGCCGCAAATAACAACAACATTCCGAACGCACCTATTAACTTGAACAACCTATCATTAAGGTCTCTCCTTGAGAAAGACAAACTCAACCATACGAACTTTATGGATTGGTTCCGCAATCTTAGAATTGTCCTCAAACTTGAGGATAAGGCGTATGTGTTGGAAGACCCCATTCCCGATCAACCCGACGAGGATGATACGGAAGGCATGGCTTATTGGGATAAGTATTGCGCCGATTCGGTGCAAGTCGCTTGCCTAATGCTTGGGACTATGATACCCGAACTCCAAAAGGATTTCGAACATCATAGTGCATATGACATGATTACGCAATTGAAGGAGATGTTCCTTCAACAAGCACGTGTCGAGCACTTCGAAACGGTTCGAGCGTTACATGCATGTCGTATGGATGACACCCAATCCGTATCCTCTTATGTCCTCAAAATGAAAAGCCTTATTGATCGCGCAAACCGCCTTAATCTCAACATATCTAATGAGCTAGCCACTGATCTTATCCTAAACTCCCTGTCAAAGAGGTTTGACCAATTTGTAATTAATTACAATATGAATGGGATGGATAAGACCATTGGTGAACTTCATGGCATGTTAAGGACGGCCGAAACTAGCATGGGTAAGAGGGCTTCACCCGTGCTAATGATCAATGATGGTGGGTCCAAAGGTAATAACACCTCTAAGCCAAAGGCGGCTAAGAGGAAAGGATCCGCCAATCAAGGCAAGGGAAAGGGGAGGATGGTTACCCCAACCAAAAACAAGAACAAGAAGCAAAAGGTTGCCGGACAAGCAAACCCCAAGGAAGACCCGTGCTTCGGTTGCGGTGAAATGGGTCACTGGAAACGCAATTGCCCGGTCTACCTTAAGGAGTTGAAGGATAAGAGGGATGCGGGGCAATCCTCAGGTAACATATATATGGTATATATAGAGCTTAGTATTACTTCTTCTAATACATGGGTATTAGACACTGGATGTGGAACTCACATTTGCAATTCTTTGCAGGGGTTCAAAAGAAGTAGCAAGCAAACGGGAACATCAAGTCTCTTTATGGGTAATGGAGCCAAAGTGCAAGTGAAGGCTCAAGGAGACTTTGTATTAAAACTTCCAAGTGGTTTGGAACTTATTTTGAACAATGTTTTGTATGCACCGGATTTATGTCGAAACATTATTTCAGTTTCCCGTTTAAAACAATGTGGTTTTTATCTTAATTTTGTTAATGATGATATCTACGTTTATTTAGATAATGTATTTTATTTTAAGGCTTCGCCTTCAAATGGAATTTATGAATTGGTTCATGATGACACATCATCTAGTAGCTCAATATACCATACTAGCACCAAGAAACTCAAAAGGGATTTGAGTGATTCCTACTTATGGCATTGTCGCCTTGGTCACATAAACAAGAATCGAATGCATACACTCCAAAAGAATGGTCTTTTGAAATCAAATGAACTCGACTCGTTTGATGTATGTGAATCTTGTTTACAAGGCAAAATGACTAAAGCACCTTTCAAAGGGACCTACGAAAGGGCTAAGGACTTATTGGGATTAATACATTCGGATGTATGTGGACCATTTAAGCCCATTGCTAGGAATGGTGAAAGATACTTCGTTACTTTCATTGATGACTTCAGTCGTTTCGGATATGTCTACTTGTTAAGACATAAGGACGAAACTTTTGAAGCATTCAAAGAGTATCAAAACGAAGTACAAAATCAACTTAATAAGACTATTAAGGTACTTCGAACCGATAGAGGAGGTGAATACCTAAGCGATGCCTTCCAAGATCATCTTAAAAGTTGTGGGATTATCTCGCAACTTACTCCACCCGGGACACCACAGCTTAATGGTGTGTCCGAAAGGAGGAACCGAACCCTAATGGATATGGTTCGATCTATGATGGCTAGAAGCTCGTTACCTCTATCATTCTGGGGTTATTGTCTATGCTTAGCGGCTCGTATTTTAAATATGGCCCCAACCAAGAAAGTGGAACGAACACCTCATGAGATGTGGTTTGGAAAACCTCCATCTCTATCATACTTAAAGGTATGGGGATGTGAAGCTTACCCTAAGCGTTACGTCCCTAATAAGTTGAATGCTCGATCCACGAAGTGTATCTTCATAGGATATCCCAAGAATGATATGGGATATTACTTCTATGATCCATCCGAGCAGAATGTATTTGTTGCTCGGAAGGCAGAATACCTTGAAACTAAGTTCCTAATGGAAGGAAATAGTGAAAGGAAGATAGATCTTGAGGAGGTTCAAGATCAAGTAGATGATACACAATTGGTTGACACTAGCACTCAACATGAAAATGTTGAGAATGATCAAATGGATGATCAAAATACACAAGACGTTCGCAGATCTGGTAGGATTAGTAATCCTCCTGAGAGATATGGGTTTCTCATGGATGGTTGCTACGTGGTTGATTTGGATGAACCAACAAACTACCAAGAAGCTTTATCAAGGATTGATAAGGATAAATGGCAGGAAGCCATGAACGCTGAGATGCAATCCATGTATGACAACCAAGTTTGGGAACTTGTTGTACAACCTACTGGCTCAAGGCTAGTTGATTGTAAATGGCTTTTCAAAATGAAAACCGACATACATGGAAACTTGGATACATATAAAGCTAGACTTGTAGCAAAAGGTTTCACTCAAACTCAAGGGGTTGACTATGATGAAACTTTTTCGCCTGTGGCAATGCTAAAGTCTATTAGGATATTATTTGCCATTGCCGCTCATTATGATTACGAAATATGGCAAATGGATGTCAAGACCGCTTTCCTAAATGGATATCTTGTGGAAGATGTCTATATGGTTCAGCCTGAAGGTTTTGTTGATCCGAAATATCCTAAAAGGGTATGCAAGTTAAAGAAGTCAATCTACGGATTGAAACAAGCATCTAGAATGTGGAATCATCGTTTTAATGAGGAAGCCGAGAAATTTGGCTTCATTAAAAATGGTGATGAAGCTTGTGTATATAAGAAAGCTAGTGGGAGCACTATCATGTTCCTTGTACTATATGTGGATGATATATTGTTATTTGGAAATGATATTCCAGCAATGCAAGGAGTTAAAGCTTGGCTAAGTAAATGCTTCTCCATTAAGGATCTTGGAGAAGCACAATACGTTTTGGGGATTGGGATCTACAGGAATAGATCCAAGAAACTGATAGGTTTGAATCAAAGTGCATACATTGAAAAGATCTTGAAAAGGTTCAAGATGGAGAACTCTAAGAAAGGTTTGGTACCTATTCAAAAGGGAACACTTCTCAGTTCATCTCAGTGCTCCACCACGAAAGATGAACAGGAGAGAATGAAGAAAGTCCCATATGCTTCTGCCATTGGGTCAATCATGTATGCAATGATATGCACTAGACCGGATGTGTCATGCGCTCTTAGCCTGACAAGTAGATACCAGAATAACCCAGGAAACAGTCATTGGATTGCTGTTAAAAGTATATTGAAATACCTTAGGAGGACTAAGGATATGTTTCTGATATATGGGTCTGGTGAGGAGGAACTCGCTGTAAAAGGTTACGTGGACGCGAGTTTCCAAACTGATCGAGATGATTCTCGATCACAATCCGGTTATGTCTTCACGTTAAATGGAGGTGCAGCCTCTTGGAAGAGTTCAAAACAGGATGTTGTTGCTTTATCCACTACAGAGTCGGAGTACATCGCCGCATCATTGGCAGCTCAGGAAGCTGCATGGATGAAGAAATTCATCGACGACTTAGGAGTAGTCCCTTCCATTCAGGACCCTCTTGAGATCTTTTGTGACAACGAGGGTGCGATTGCTCAAATCAAGGAACCTCGTGCTCACCAAAAGACCCGTCACATTGAGCGGAGATTCAACTACATAAGGGATGAAGTTGAAAAGGGAAAGATATGTATTCGCAAAGTTCACACAGATCTTAATATAGCGGATCCTCTCACGAAGCTCTTACATGGATCAAAACATGAAGGACATGTTTGTGCATTAGGGCTTCGATATTCTAGTGATTGGTCATGATCTGTTTTAAGTATTGTAACGGAACGAAATTGTTCAAACTCATTAATATAATTATGGTATTAATTTATTTTGAGTTATGTTCCTATTTTGCATATTTTATCCATGAATAAGTAATTATTCTAAATTCCGTAGTCGATCACATTTGTGGGAGCAAATGTGAGGTTTAAACTATTATGAACTTGGATTGGTATACATTCACGGGATGAATGTGGGGCAAGGTTGCAACCAAGGTTCATAGATATTTGTTGGATACAAATATTGGAAGACCCGCTCTCAAGATTTACTAAATGGAGCCTTTGTGGTTGATCACATGTAATCTTGAGTAAAGGCGAATATCATTGTATCCTCTGACCTGAGATACATATTGAGTTCGGATATTTACCAAATATTGTACCTTGATTCTTTCCTTCGCTATTCTGAAATATGGTAGTTCATAAGGAAGAGCTCAGGTATAATACAAAGTACATATTTAGGACGTATGTAGTCAAGATGGAATTTGTCCCTCTTATTCGTTGAGAGTCAGATGTCTAAGGCCTGATAAAGTTAAATCTAAAAGAGAGTGATCACTCTGTATCTCTTCGAATTAACATGACATCTAGGATGAAAGGATAAATGAAATATTCACCTATTCATATTCGAGATGGGAACTCGAAAGGGATGATGTTATTGAATGGCACAAAGTCATAACATATTGGGGGTGATGGACGGTCGTTAGGTGGTATCCATCACTTGCATTAATTTCTTATGTTTCTCGTGCAAGTGGGAGATTGAAGGTATTTCGTATGCCCGAGAGACATATTAAATTAACGTGGCTAATATGTTTTGATCCAAGTCGGGTCATACCCAATAACAAACTTACCGACACCTTATTCGTATTTGATCTTAGCGATTGGATCATTGATTAAATACGTGACACTTGAACTTTAAGAAAAATGGTTTTCTCAAATATTACTTGATGTGTATATAAATTATGGAATAATTTATATAATAAGGAGTTAATTATTTATAGGTTAAATAATTAATTATGTTATGTTACATTTTATAATATGGGTTTTATATATAATGTGTACATAATTTATAAATTGCAAGTTTATAAATTTGTTATAAATAAAACAAATAAGTTTATAAATGTTGCTAGTTTATAAATTATGCCATGTATTATAAAACTATTTTATAAACAAGGAAGTGGCATTGGAAGTATGAGAGGCATGCTAGAGATTCCAAGGCTTTCCCATTTCCATATACATGCATACTCCTTGACCAAGAAACACACACTTGCAATTAAGACTTCAAAATTCTGCAAAAAAACTGCCATATACAGCAGCTGAATGCCGTGGGGTTTGAGGGCCAAAGGTGGTTCACAAATTTAATTTTTGCAAGCTATATTCAAGTGTTATCAAATCCTAACCAAAGTACAAGGTGTTGGTGCAAAGTTTGGGGTATATCTACTTGAGGTTTCATACTTTTGGAGCTCCATTAATCATCATCTTCATCATCATCTATCAACTAGCTAGGAGAAGGTATATACTCTCTTCTTGCTTCTAGTTTGTAAGTATGTTTCACAACTTGATCTTAATTGGGATTTAACTTCAATTGGTTAAAGTATAACAAGTTCTAAAATGGTAATACTTCATGCTTCCGCTTAATTTGATCTTTAAATGTTTCAAGTATGTTTATGAACTTGTTAAATCCCAACAAAAAGGTCCCATTTAATCCCATTATAGGACCCTTTTTAAAAAGGTCACAAGTTATGATAGGACTTTTAAAAAGTGTCATATAAATTATTACTTTTAAGACCCTAAATAAATTCCGTCAACCAACATATAGGACACCATTACTAAAAGGTTCTATTTAATCCAATTATAGGACTGTTTTTAAAAATGTCACAAGTTATGATAGGACCTTTAAAAAGTGTCCTATTAGTTATACCTTTTAGGACCCTAAATAAATTCCGTCAATCAACATATAGGACACCATTAATAAAACGTCATATTTAATCCCATTATAGGACCATTTTTAAAAATGTCACAAGTTATGATAGGACCTTTAAAAAGTGTCCTATTAGTTATACCTTTTAGGACCCTAAGTAAATTCCGTCAATCAACATATAAGACACCATTAATAAAACGTCCTATTTAATCCCATTATAGGACCCTTTTTAAAAATGTCACAAGTTATGATAGGACCTTTAAAAAGTTTCCTATTAGTTATACCTTTTAAGACCCTAAGTAAATTCCGTCAATCAACTTATAGGACACCATTAATAAAAAGGTCCTATTTAATCCCATTATAGGACTCTTTTTAAAAATGTCATAAGTTATGATAGGACCTTTAAAAAGTGTCCTATTAGTTATACCTTTTAGGACCCTAAGTAAATTCCATCAATCAATATATAGGACACCATTAATAAAAGGTCCTATTTAATCCCATTATAGGACCTTTTTTAAAAATGTTACAAGTTATGATAGGACCTTTAAAAAGTGTCCTATTAGTTATACCTTTTAGGACCCTAAGTAAATTCCCTCAATCAACATATAGGACACCATTAATAAAATGTCCTATTTAATCCCATTATAGGACCCTTTTTAAAAATGTCACAAGTTATGATAGGACCTTTAAAAAGTGTCCTATTAGTTATACCTTTTAGGACCCTAAGTAAATTTCGTCAATCAACATATAGGACACCATTAATAAAAGGTCCTATTTAATCCCATTATAGGACCCTTTTTAAAAATGTCACAAGTTATGATAGGACCTTTGATAAAGTGTCGTATTAGTTATACCTTTTAGGACCCTAAATAAATTCTGTCAATCAATATATAGGACACCATTGAAGCGACCCGTCCAAATCCATAAGGACGAATACAATAACATATGATTTCATTGCGAGGTATTTGACCTCTATATGATACAGTTTACAAACATTGCATTCGTTTTTAAAAGACAACCTTTCATTACATCGAAAGTTGATAGCATGCATACCATTTCATAATATATCCAACTATATTTGACTTAATAATAATCTTGATGAACTCAACGACTCGAATGCAACGTCTTTTGAAATATGTCATGAATGACTCCAAGTAATATCTCTAAAATGAGCAAATGCACAGCGAAAGATTTCTTTCATACCTGAGAATAAACATGCTTTAAAGTGTCAATCAAAAGGTTGGTGAGTTCATTAGTTTAACGTAAATAATCATTTCCATCATTTTAATAGACCACAAGATTTTCATTTCTCATAAATATACGTCCCATGCATAGAGACAAAAATAATCATTCATATGGATTGAACATCTGGTAACCGACATTAACAAGATGCATATAAGAATATCCCGTATCATTCCGGGAAATCATTCGGACATGATATAAAACAACATCAAAGTACTAAAGCATCCGGTACTTTGGATGGGGTTTGTTAGGCCCAATAGATCTATCTTTAGGATTCACGTCAATTAGTAGATCGGTTTACTAATTCTTAGGTTACCAAGCAAAAGGGGCATATTCGGCTTCGATCATTCAACCATATAATGTAGTTTTAATTACTTGTGTCTATTTTGTCAAATATTTATAAAAGCGCATGTGTTCTCAGTCCCAAAAATATATATTGCAAAAGCATTTAAAAGGGAGCAAATGAAACTCACGATACTGTATTTTGTAGTAAAAATACATATGACGGAATTGAACAAGTGTAGGGTTGGCCTCGGATTCACGAACCTATATCATTTGCATTTCTATTAAAACATATAATAGAAATATCATAATTTCATTTATTAATATATATTATTTATATATATTTTGTAGTTATATAAGATTTATACTAGATTTCATTTAAGAACATATACTTTATGTTATATCTTAAATTATATGTCATATATATATATATATATATATATTCATTTTGTATATGTATTTAAAGTGATTAATATAGTTATATTAATATCTATATATATATATATATATATATATATATATATATATATATATATATATATATATATATATATATATATATATATATATATATATATATATATATATATATATATATATATATATTTAGGATTATATTAAAAATACCTAATTTGTTGTATGTAAGTTTTTATATAAGTAAAGTTAATATGATTTATATATAGTTATACGGAATATTGATATAATTGTAGTATATGTAATAATTATGTTTATGTATAAAGTATTTATTTGTAAAAAAAATTATAGTTTTGATATTAATGATTTACTAATAATAGTCCTACTAATAATAACCTTATTACTAACGATAATACTAATAATAAAAATGATAATGATAATAATGATAATACATATGTTAATAATGATTCTAATAATACTAATAAGTACATAATGATACTAATACTAATATGAGTAATAATGAGTAATAGTTTGTGTTATTTTGGTACTAATAATAATCCTAATCATAATAATAGTAATAATACATATATTAGTAACAATAATAATGATAAAAATTATAATTTTCGTAACAATAACAATAATAATGATAATAATAATTTTGGTAATGAAATCTATCTTCTAAAGCTTTTCTAAAAAAAACATGTCCCGAACAGGGCTCGAACCAGAGACCTCTCGCTCACCAACAAACACACTTAACCATTCTGCCATATCAGTTTTTCTGATTTATATTGTAACCCAAACATATATATCTATTATCTCTTAAAGCCTAGTTCATCATCTTTTTCACCATGTATAAAATCAAACGGAGGTAAATTAACAACAATAATCGAAAGGGTTTTGAACTTAGGATTTATAAACAACATGAAACAAAAAAATTAAAGTGTTCTTGAAATAAAAAAAATTCAAAAAAAAACTGCATTGAGCTTACTGCTTCAGCTCGTAACATTTTTTTAAAAAAAATAATGTTTTTCCATTTCGAATACGTTTTGGACAATTCTTACAACACGAATTTAGTTTCAAATCATTCCTAAAAACTATTGGAATCGTTAATTGAACTTAAAATACCAAAACAAGCTCTAATTTCTCCAAGAACAAAACAGTTGACTATTGACAATTTAACTTTGACTCGCAAATATGAATTCGTTATCAAGAATTGAAACTTGAGATTTTACAGGAAGTTTGAGTAAAAGATTCCTAACATCTCTGCATTATTAGTTTTTGAAATTTGTTTATAATTCAAATTTTTGTATTTCACTGTCAAGAACACATGAACTCAAAAATTGATTTTGAATTTAAGAATGTTATAAATTATGATTACAACATGAATTGTGTTGCAAATCATTCCTATAATCTTTATGGATCATCAAATTAACTGGAAACATCAAAACAAATTCGAATTTGATTCAAGAATACTTAGTTGACTTTTAAAACCCAAAACTTTGACTCTCAAATTAGAGATTAATAGAAAGAATTGAGGATTGAAAACTTACAGATAGTTTATATAGATGATTCCTAACGACATCACATTTATAGATTTTGTTAATTGAATCGATTTATGATTTTGGCCAAAAAGTGTGGATACAGAGGCCCGTTTAAAGAAAATAAAAAAAATACATCTGTCTTTCAATTCTGTTTGCTGAAAAATGTTATGGCATAATGTAGTCGACCAAGTCAATCAGAAGAAACAAAAATTAGAAAAGCAGAAAATGAAAAAGTCACAGATTTCGTACGAATGAGGATTCTAATATCTAACCCATTTGTTTCCATCCTAACTATTATTGATTTATAAGGAAAATTGTATTAATAATTAAATACAGATAGTTATTTAATAAAAATACTAATAATGTTTATAGAAATAATAATAATAATATTAATAATAATATTAATAATAATGTTATTAATAACAATAATACTACTACTATTATTAAGAATAATGATAAGAATAATGTTAAATAAAAATGATTATGAAACATATAGTTATGATAATAATAATAATAATAATAATAATAATAATAATAATAATAATAATAATAATAATAATAATTTTTATTAGTATAGGATAATAATGATTCTTGATAATTTAATTGATATTATTAATAATTTTAATGGTTAAAGTTAGTAATATTACCGAAGATATAATAAGTTACATGTTTCTATAGTAATATTAATATTACTTGTACATATCAAATTTCATATATATATATATATATATATATATATATATATATATATATATATATCAAAAATAATAGTACAAATATTAATATTAATATTAATAGTTATAATGAAAGTAATAATAATATTACTATAGCCACTATATTGTAACTTGTTTTTAATATCATACATTATGTAATGACTATATATTATATATATCGAATATTTAATATTTATACACTTTGTATATATTACAATATACACATAATAATAATTATGTATAGAAACCATGTATATTTATTACATATATCAATCCTCCATTGTTAATATATATTAATTCATTATTAAGTTTGTTGAGAAAATAAAATTTAGTATTTCTAAATACTGTGTTCAAATGTGTTAATACAATTTAAAATGTTTATGTATATATTTATTACTTAACAAGTTTTATTTTTAAAGACTTTTTTGCTCAGTTGGTCCCTCGGTTTTTAGTTTGGCAATCAGAGTCCCTGAGTTATTTTGATTTTGCAATTGGCGTCCCTCCATCAAATTTCTGATAAAAATGTCCGTTAACCTTGTCATGTGCAATGCATGTGAGGGTAAAATCGTCTTTTTACTAAAAACAAGGGACCACCGGCGCAAAAATATGTAAACTAAAAGTGAGGGACCACTGGCGCAAAAAAACTTATAATGTTTATATTTTTATTTTATAAATTTATAAAAACATGAATCTATAAATTATTATTATTATTATTATTATTATTATTATTATTATTATTATTATTATTATTATTATTATTATTATTATTATTATTATTATTATTATTATGATTATTATGATTATGATGATTATTATTATGATGATTATTATTATTATTATTATTATTATGATTATTATTATTATTATTATTATTATTATTATTATTATTATTATTATTATTATTATTATTATTATTATTATTATATATAAAACCTTACTTTTACTCAACATGTTCTTCACCAAAATCAACATGTTCTTCCCCAAAATTGCAAGCCCTAATTAAAAAAATAAAAAAATCTAGTACATATTACATAATCCCCTTATGAAATCTGATAAGAAACTTTCTTAATTGTTTATTCACAAATTCATCAAAACTAAAAAACACAAAATCATATTCGAGTTTCATAAAAACAAATTCTGATCCCAGTTTCACTTAATGATCTCATTTCTATCTCAAATTACAACAAAAACAAAAATTACATATTCATGAATCATATATGCTGAGTTCTTCTTCGTACATAAACATGTGTTCTACATTCACATCCTAATCTACGAGATCAATTGGATCGAGTTCATCTCTAAAATCGAACACATAACCGTTCTGGACTCCGAAAACATTTAGCGAAAAGTAAAAGTGCAATTAGATTAAGATTCACATCGTGAATCTCTCTGTCAAATTTCAGATTCAAATTCGTTGTTCTAATCATCATCAACTCATATCTTCTAATTTTATCACCAGGTGAGTTTTTAATTTCGTAAGTAAGGGTTCTGTCATCAATTCATTTAGCCCCAATTATGTTCAAAATTATGGCACCATCAATTGTTGTTGCTGTTCAACTTAGTTGAACTTTATTAGAAATTACATGTTCTTATATAACGTATTAAGCAAATTAAGCAATTAATGGGAATGTTTATAAGTTAAATTTGATTTGTAAGTTCCATAAATTCATCCCTGTTCCGTAGCTTGTTTTTTTTAATTAATTTTTTTGGAACAACAATATGTAACTTGGTGTTCATGTAATTTGGTGTTCATGTGTTCAAACGATATCCATAATTTAAAAACACAACCAATCATTTACCTCGAGAATAAGAAAGGATAGTAGATCGTAGGTGGTGGTCGAGAATAAAATCGTCGGAGATAGTGTCGGTTGTTTATGTTGTTGTAGTTGTAATGAAGGACCGAAGCTTATGAATTGAAATTTATAAAACATCAAGGGTATAATTTATATATTTTTTATATCATATAAACATATAAATAAAAAATATATAAATTATAAGATTTTTTGATTTTTTGCGCCGGTGGTCCTTTGTTTTTAGTGAACAACAGAGTAAAAAGACTATTTTACCCTCACATGCAATTCATATGATGGGACTTAACGTTCGATTTGGATGGCAAGTTGACGGAGGGATGCCAATTGCAAAATCAAAATAACTCAGGGACTCTGATTGGCAAATTAAAAATCGAGGGACCAAACTAGCGATTTGGGGTATAATAGAGGGACCAACTGAGCAAAAAAGTCATTTTTAAATCATAAACTATTTTCATTTATAATTTCGACCAATAAACTGCATAACATTTTATTAATATATTTCAGATTATAATATATATATATATATATATATGTATATATATATATATATATATATATATATATATATATATATATATATATATATATATATATATATATATATATATATATATATATATATATATATATATATATATATATAATTACGTATCTATTTACAATCAGTTGTTCGTGAATCGTCGGAATTGGTCAAAGGTCAGTTGAATGTATGACAACAGTTCAAAATTTTTGAGATTTAATTAAATAGACTTTGCTTATCATGTCGAAACCATATTAGAATGAAGTTTAAATTTGGTCGGAAATTTCCGGGTCGTCACAGTACCTACCCGTTAAAGAAATTTCGTCCCGAAATTAGAGTGAGGTGGTCATGGCTAACAATAAAAAATGTTTTCATGACTCATATAAGTTGATAAATAGAGTTTTATTACCATTGGATAATAAGGATAAAATAATTCGATTATTCAAGGAGTACGAATGAAGCTATCACAAAAGAGTGAAATGAGTAGATGCAAGTTTGTCTTAACCAGTGACGTAGTCATGGTTGATTTTTTGGAATTTAAAGGATTTAAAGAAAATTTTCGTAATCTGAATAAGATCTGATCCTTCAGAATTCAAGGAAATTAGGATCCTCTTTGGTTGAATGCGATAATCTATTTCGATTGCTCTGTCGAATATTTCACTATAAATCCACTACCTTAATTTTCTTATTTACATAGTTCACACCTTCTATTCTTTCTCCCTCCATTCAAATTCTTGTTTTCTTTTCTCTACTTTAAGTCAAACGAATAATGATCCAGAATTCGTAAGTATGGACTTTCGAATGAACATGACTAATGTTCTAAGAGAGAAATTGTAATAGCACGATCTTGATTGGTTAAATAATCAGAATTCAGAGAAAAGATAGAATTGTCAGGAAGATATGTTCTCGATATGTTTGGAGCTTCGATAGAATGTAAGAGTCGTGTAACATAGCGCATGATGATGTTATGATCTGTGAATCATCATGTCCATTAGAAACTCAGCATGACTTACGGTAATATAATCACGTTGATCAAGTGTCATTATATTATGTGATGACCCGAAATTTTTTGACCAAATTTAAACTTTATCTTTAAATGATTTAATGTTTTCGACATGATAAGCAAAGTCTGTAATGTTGAGTATCAAAGTTTTGGAACTATATTAATGTAATCAATTATTCTTTGACTGTTCTCGAAGATTCACGAACAATATATATATAACTTAATGTGCATATATATATATATATATATATATATATATATATATATATATATATATATATATATATATATATATATGATTTCAAGTTATTTAGTAAACGATAGTAACATTAGATTATTGATTCGATTGATATTTAGATAAGTTAACTAAAACGTTTAAGATGAACTAGTAAAACACTAATTTGCTACGGTATTTTTGAATTGCTACAGTACCCGAAAAGCTACAGCGTTTTCGAAAATCACTATTTGCTACAGTAAAAAACTTTGCTACAGTAAAACACTATTTTAAAATGAAAATGTATATGTATATGCTACGAGATGATGATTTATAGAAGTAAATGACCAAAACACTCGATAGTTTAAGTTACACTTTGAGTGATATAGATTATTGATAATTTAAGACTATATTTTGACAAAGGTACGTCTCCCAAAATGTAAATTACAAGTTTTCTCAGCGTACGAAGGGACACTCGAAAAACCAGAACCGGGACATAAGTCGCGTGATGACGTACGACTAATCGGAACAAAATTACAAGTCAACTATACACGTGAATTTAATATAATATATAATTAATTATATAAATTATATATTATAAATATAATTAATAAATATTTCGGCAAGCGTAGGACAAAACAGATGTGAGCTGGATTTTTCAGCCATGCGATTGCATGGCAAACCAGTGCAAACCCTATGCGATCGCATGGGGTACTGTAGCAGGCCAGATACTATAAAAGCTCGAACTGGTTCAGCTTGTTTCTTCATTCTTTTTTTTACTAGTATCATTTAAATTATTTATTTTATTATTATTATTATTATTATTATTATTATTATTATTATTATTATTATTATTATTATTATTATTAAGATTATTATTATTATTAATCTTATTATTATTATTATTATTATTATTATTATTATTATTATTATTATTATTATTATTATTATTATTATTATTATTATTAATTAGTATTATACATAAAATACTACGACGAGGTTATGAGCGTGTCACTTTCAAAATGGGTTTTCGAGCGGGATAAAGCTAAGGAAATTATGGCTTATAATTATGGAGGTTATGGGTAATGTTCATGTGTAATATTCGCAATTCAAACCTAGTATTTATCATCTCTGTTGCTTCTACGTACTTTTCTGAAATATTGAATCACAATATTGATACGTAAGCATTTATATTTTATCTTTAATAAATTAATAGTGTATACATGTCTAGTGCTCGAGTATATATATTTATACATGTTTGTATGCTAAATTTAGTCGTTAAATAATTTATAATGAATAACGAATTAAATACATATATTACTGGTAAAAGGTATATGATATACATGTTTTCGAAAAGCTGGCAAAAAATCAATAACTTTTCATTTAGACACCGAATAGTTTCGATGAACGGATTAAAAGATATGATCAACTGAATTATGATTGACGTTAATTGAAATTGCTTTGGAATCTGCAATTAAGATTTAAACAACTTGTTTACGAGATTGATAAAATGGATTTTTGAATATTACTAACCGAGTAAATAAATCCTTATATAAGGCACGTCTCGTTTTGTTGAACTATTGTCAAAATTGTCTTTTTGAAACGACTTTGGATAACTATTGTATGTCGATCTCGAGCATTAGGATTGTGATACACTATGACCTGACCTAGCTTGATAGACATTTATTGACCAACATATGTTCTCTAGGTTGAGATCTACGGTTATTTGGTAATCCGAGTTTCGGTCACATTTTGGTGAACGACTTTATATGCTGCTAAGGTGAGTTTCATTTGCTCCCATTTTAATTACTTTTGCAATCTATATTTTTGGGCTGAGAATACATGCACTTTATTTTAAATGCAATGGATACAAGTACATACTTAATTCTACACCGAGTTTGAGCCGAAAGTCCCTTAGCTTTGGTAACTAGTAACTGCCGGTTATAAGAACTGGTGGGCGCGAGTAGTTATATATGGATCCATAGGTCTTGACATCCCCCGTCTGTTCCAGGTATAGAAACCCTAGCCTGAACTATAAAACAGACGTATGCTATTTGAGTTTAGTACACGTTGGATTGCGTGTATTGTACATGTTAGTTGCGTGTATGTTAAAACAGGGGTACTTATTATATATACGTTAAGTTTAGTTAACAGGGTGCTCAATCTTGTAGAATATTTTGATAAACGTTTCTGGATGAAAAAACTGAAATCTTGTGATCCACCTTTATATACAGATTATACGAAACATTAAAACTATGAACTCACCAACCTTTGTGTTGACACTTGTTAGCATGTTTATTCTCAGGTTCCCTAGAAGTCTTCTGTTGTTTGCTTATATGTTAGACAAGCTATGTGTGACGACCCGGGAATTTCTGAAAGGACCCGTTCATATACATTATAAACGATTCACAATAGTTGATTACATCGCGAGGTATTTGACCTCTATATGATACATTTTACAAACATTGCATTCGTTTTTAAAAGACAAACTTTCTTTACAACAAAAGTTGACGGCATGCACACCATTTCATAATACATCCAACTATAATTGACATAATAATAATCTTGATGAACTCAATGACTCGAATGCAACGTCTTTCAAAATATGCCATGAATGACTCCAAGTAATATCCTTAAAATGAGCTAATGCACATCGGAAGATTTCTTTAATACCTGAGAATAAACATGCTTTAAAGTGTCAACCAAAAGGTTGGTGAGTTCATAGGTTTATCATAACAATCATTTCAATATATTAATAGACCACAAGATTTCCGTTTATAAATATATGTACACTCGCAAGTGTATAAAAGTATTCTATAAGTTGTAGGCACCCGGTAACAAGCCTTAACGTTCATGTTTTACCCTCTGAAGTACACCAGATCAGGTGTGTTTAAAATAACCTCGAAGTACTAAAGCATCCCATAGTCAGGATGGGGTTTGTCAGGCCCAATAGATCTATCTTTAGGATTCGCGCCTACCGTACATAGACAAGTAGTTTAATGTTACCAAGCTAAGGGTATATTTCTGGTTTAAACCCACATAGAATTAGTTTTAGTACTTGTGCCTATTTCGTAAAACATTTATAAAACAGCGCATGTATTCTCAGCCCAAAAATATATATAAAAAGGGAGTAATGAAACTCACCATACTGTATTTCGTAGTAAAAATACATATAACGTCATTTAACAAGTGCAAGGTTGGCCTCGGATTCATGAACCTATATTAATTATATATATTTATATGTTGGTCAATATTTGTCTAACAATTTTTGGTCAAGTCATAGTGTACCACATTCCTAATGCTCGAGACTAATATGCAAAAGTCAACAAAAGTCAACTTGACCCAAAATGACTTCTAAAATTTATACGTGTTTATTATATAACTTAACTATAGTCGTTTTATATATTTAAATATATTTATTAGATTTTATAATAATAAAAGTCATTTATTAATAAAAATTTATATTAACGTTTATATATGATAAAATATACTTTTATATATCTTAAGTAGTAAAATTTATAAAGTTCACTTAATATCATAAAACTATAGTGGTAAGTATTATTAATGTAATTATATTACGCGTGGTGAAAAATATCTTTGTATCCCCTATTTATTTGATAAAATAATATTGATCATAATAATAATAAGTAAAAGTTGTATTATTTTGTAATAATAATTATTATTATTCTATAAAAAATAACAATATTTATATTTACTAAAAATGGTATTATGATAAAATGATAATACTAACATAATAGTAATAATGATATTTTATAATAACAATGATATTTCTATTAAAATAATAACGACGATAGTAATAATAATCATTTTAACAATAATACTAAAATTCAGTTGACTATAACTTCTAATCCGTTCATCGAAACCATTCGATATCTAAATGAAAAGTTCTTAATTTTTCGCTAGCTTTCCAATGACATGCATATCATATACCCTATCTCAGTATCATATGTATCTAATTCAGGATTTAACAAACCTATCTAAGGACAATATCGAATGTACAAGCATGCATAATCCTATATACTCGAGCACTAGTCAGGGATACACTATTGATATATAAAAGTTAAGTTATGAGTGCTCACGTATCAATATTGAGATTCAATATTGCAAGAAAGTACGTAGACGCAACGGAGATGATAAACACTAGATTGACCTCACGAGCATACCCATGAACCATACCCATCACCTCTATAGCTATAACCCATAATTTCCTTAGCTTCGACTCATTCAAAAAACTATTTTGAAATCACTCGGACATCACTCCGTCGTAATATTTTATGTATACTAATAATATCTTGAAATAATACAGAGCAAAAATATATATATATATATATATATATATATATATATATATATATATATATATATATATATATATATATATATATATATAAATCGATTGAGAGAGTTTAGAGAAATATATTTTCAAGTTTATATGAAATAATAAAACCTATTGAATTCTATTTATAATAGATTTTTGAATTATTAAAATATGAATTATTAAAGTATGAATTATTAAAGTGAATTATTAAAGTATAAATTATTAAAGTGAATTATTAAAGTATGAATTATTAAAGTAAATTATTAAAGTATGAATTATTAAAGTGAATTATTAAAGTATGAATTATTAAAGTGAATTATTAAAGTATGAATTATTAAAGTGAATTATTAAAGTATGAATTATTAAAGTGAATTATTAAAGTATGAATTATTAAAGTGAATTATTAAAGTTAAAGTAAAGTAAAAGTAAAGTAAAGGTAAAGTTAAAGTATAGTAAAAGTATAAAAACTATGTATGTATAATACGCGTATAAATATATATAATATTAATTTAAATCATTATATATATTTAATGAAATAAAATATAAATATCGTTATATTTATTATACTGGTTAAGTAATGAGTTGTCAAAAGTGATTCTAGATATTTATAAAAGTTATGTACGTTTTAATAATAAAGTTCTTTTTAAACTGAAAACGTTTTTGTACGTTTGAAAATAGATTAATAGAATATTATGGAAACCAATTCTCCACTAGCTTTTGTCTAACTTTCGTAAATGACACTTTTTATTTTTATTTATAAATAGCTTTACAAATTATTCCGAATATCGTTAAGAGGAATAGATTTTCTCAAATCATAGTGGACCTCTCAACAGAGACTTGTAATCATAATTCAATGTTTCTGATAATTCAATCATTTAATATATATTTTTTTCGTCGATAATCATATTGAAACAAATACGTTCATATAAGGCATTATACGTTTAAATACTTTGTTGACATTTTCAATTTATAACATATACACATATACATACATATTCATATATGTTCATTTAATGGTTCGTGAATCATTGGAATTTGGTCGAGGTTTAAATGAATGTATAAACATAGTTTAAAATCCTTAAGATTTAACTTAACAAACATTGCTTATCGTGTCAGAATAATATAAAGATAAAGTTTAAATTTAGTCGGAAATTTCCGGGTCGTCACAATTTCCGACCAAATTTAAACTTAATCTTTATATGATTTTAATACGATAAGCAAAGTCTGTAATGTTGTGTTTATATAATCAATTACCTTTTGACTGTTCCTGATGATTCACGAACCATTGCTTGTAAATATATGGATATATGTAAATATGTGTATATATAAATATATGTATATATATATATATATATATATATATATATATATATATATATATATATATATATATATAATAACATGAACATTAATAAACTATTAAATATATTTATTATTATAAATAAATATGTAAAATAAATTACATTGTAATAAAAACTATTATTTTATATATAATATATGTATATTACTTGTATATATATATATTGTTATATTTAATCTAATTATTTAATATATATTTATTTGCATAGTAAATTTTATTATTTAAAACTGTTATATATATACATAGTGTATATTAAATATAATTAATTTTGAACTTAAATTGTAAATGTCTGTAACTTTCGGTTGACGTTTCGTTAGTTTTAACATAAATATTTTACATGTTCATGAAGGACTAAAATAAAAGTTGAACTGTAAATCGATTACGAAGATGTTAGATATGTTAAAAATATTTTTACCTTTTTAAGTTTAAATATTAGTACTCCGTACATATAAATTAGAACAGAAAATAAATAATTATCGAACCTTTTCGATCAGGTTTCAAACAGTTAATGAGTGGAATAATTAAATATATTTAATCTAAAAATTTGGGATTTTTAGGGACACTTCTATACGTTAACTGTTTAGCAATGGTCACGATATAACACATTCCGTGAAAATTGTCGGTAATTAAAAACCAAAAATAGTGATGGCTACTGTACTAGTACACGTTTTATTTTAATTATCATTATTATATTTATTTACTTTATATGATTGTCAAACATATAATCCTAGATATATGATCATAGAAACCATTCATCAACATCTTCTATCTCCTTCAACCAATCGTCATCAACTCCGGCTTCCTCCATACGCCACCACCACCACCGTACCACTATCCTCTTCACCTTGAACTCGCCATCTCTTGTTTCATGATCAACACAAACACCATCATCTTATCTTTACTCGCCACCTTGAAGCACCTATGATCACCACATGTCACCACCTCTTCACCTTCCTTCTTCTCCTTCATAAATCATGCCACCTCTAACCACCGAGAGATCACCACCACCTCTCTGTTTATATTCAAAACCATCAAACCCACCAAACCCTCATGCTAAGTGACTACTACCACCTTGTTTTTTCTTATGTTGATCGAAAATCACAAAACCATCGCCACCATACAACCAAAAAACTCTCATCATCACTACAAACCCATCACCGCCATCTTCTTCAACTCCCATGACACCACCACCGTGAGACCATCATCACCACCACCTCCTGACACCGTCCACCATCGTGACCTGCAAACCGTCATCATCTTCACACCACCATCTCAAACCCATTTAATTTTTTTGCAATCACCATCACTTTGAACCCACCAACATAAACAACCATTATCGAACACCCTATTTTTATTTTCTTATTCGTTTCTTCGCTGCTATTGTTTATTTCTATTATCATTCGATCACCAAACTAACACCACCCCCTTTCGACTTCTACTTCTACTATATTGTACTACTGCTACTATTTTTCTGTTGGGGTTAAAACATGAAGAAGGTGAAGTACAGTGATGAAAGAAAAAGACGATGGATAGTGACTACTACCCCAATGCTTCTGCCTTTTTTCTATTCCTATTACAATCGCTGTTATTGCTGCACATTTTCTCTTCCCTTCTTGATGGCCGACAACTCCAACTAGCGAAACCCTTTATTACTTTAGGCTGTTATTCGATTTTCATTAAATAATCAACGACATCCAACTAGATGTTAACTTGGGCTTTGTATTGGGCTTCCATGTATTTGTTTGGTGTTGATAAATGATCCAGCAAACGTTTTTTTTATTGAGTTTAGCGAATGACATTAAATGATAAAGGAAATAATGATGAAGAAGATAACAGGTAACAATGGGTTAAATAAAATAAAGTGGGAAATAAAATAAGAAACAGACGAGTGGCACAAATGGTTAAGGGATGGGTTGTTTTCTAGGAGGTCGCGGGTTCGATCTTGCCAGGCGACATTTCTCCCATATTTTAGGTAGTTTATTTATTATTTGTTATTATTAACATGATTATTATTGTTTTGATTATTATTACTTAGTATTATTGTTATTGTCATGATAAGTATTATTATTATTCTTATCATTAAAAACTATCATTATTATTATTATTATTATTATTATTATTATTATTATTATTATTATTATTATTATTATTATTATTATTATTATTATTATTATTTTTATCATTATCATTATTATTATTAACATTAGTATTATTATTATTATTATTGTTATTATTATCTTTATCAAAACTATTATTACTTTAGTATTATTTCAACAAACGAATAATAACTATATAAGAATATATTATAAGTAAACTAATAATACATACTAATATGTTTTAATATACTAACTAACTAGTATATTAGTAACCATATTGATATAACATAATTATATATATATATATATATATATATATATATATATATATATATATATATATATATATATATATATATATATATATATATATATCATATATACATATATATATATTATGACATTATAAGCAATAATGTAATTTAATATATATATATATATATATATATATATATATATATATATATATATATATATATATATATATATATATATATATATAAAGATATTAATCTTAACACATTATAAAATATAAATAAAAATTAGTTGGTTAAATATGATATGTGTTAATATATATATATATACTTGATATAGGTTCGTGAATCCAAGGCCAACTCTGCATTGTTCAATATAGTCATATGTATTTTTACTAAAAAATACATTAGGTGAGTTCATTTGCTCCCTTTTTACTCATTATATTTTTGGGCTGAGAATACATGCAAATGCTTTATTAACTGTTTTACAATATTTATATGTGTGAGTTTCATTAATCCCTTTTTAAATGCTTTTGCAATATATATTTTTGGGACTGAGAATACATGCGCTGTTTTTATAACTGTTTTACGAAATAGACACAAGTAATTGAAACTACATTATATGGTTGAATGATCGAAATCGGACATGCCCCTTTTTATTAAGTCTGGTAATCTAAGAATTAGGGAACAGACACCCTAATTGACGTGAACTCTAAAGATAGATCTATCGGGCCCAACAAGCCCCATCCAAAGTACCGGATGCTTTAGTACTTCGAAATTTATATCATGTCCGAAGGAGGATCCCGGAATGATGGGGATATTCTTATATGCATAATGTGAATGTCGGTTACCAGGTGTTCAATCCATATGAATGATATTTTTGTCTCTATGAATGAGACGTTTAATTATGAGAAATGAAAATCTTGTGGTCTATTAAAATGATGAAAATGATTATTTATGTTAAACTAATGAACTCACCAACCTTTTGGTTGACACTTGAAAGCATGTTTATTCTCAGGTATGAAAGAAATCTTCCCCTGTGCATTTGCTCATATTAGAGAAATTACTTGGAGTCATTCATGACATATTTTAAAAGACGTTGCATTCGAGTTGTTGCGTTCATCAAGATTATTATTAAGTCAATTATAGTTAGATATATTATGAAATGGTATTCCTGACGTCAATTTTCGTTGAAAAGAAAGATTGTCTTTTAAAATTGAATGCAATGTTTGTAAAATGTATCATATAGAGGTCAAATACCTTGCGATGTAATCAACTGTTGTGAATCGTTTATAATCGATATGGACTTCGTCCGGATGGATTAGGACGGGTCTTCACAGTTGGTATCAAAGCGGTGGTCTTAGCGAACCAGGTCTTGCATTAGTGTGTCTAACTGATAGTCGTTAGGATGCATTAGAGAATCTGGACTTCGACCGTGTCTGCATGTCAAAAGTTTTGCTTATCATTTTTGTCGGAAATCATCTGTTTATCATCCTTAGGAATTTACTTGCTTATCATTCTTAGTCTAAACACATCTTACTGCAATGATTGCATGAATAGTGTATAGACAAAATTCGTATCTTAGCATATCTGCTAATTCATATCTTAGCATATCTGTTACTATAGACCTTGCCTGACAACTTCCGTAGATTCCTCCATAATTTATGGGATTTTAGTATTATATATGCATATGGAAATTATGTATTGCAGGGTACTAATCTACATCCTATAATCTATTTCTTATCAAAAAGTCCTTCATCTGATCGTACGAGATGAATCCCTCAACCAGTTTGAATTCCTCGGATTCCGACAGCTATTCCGATATGGAGTTTCACCTATCAGCGTCACCGGAATGAATCAACCAATCAGTCATCCCCAATTCATTTGATGAGTTCGTAGTCGACTTAAACAATGGAGACGCAAAGAAGGTGATCCCTTCCACCAATCGAATTCACCTCTTGACAATGAACCTGAAGCGGTTACCGGCGGACCTGTTCGAGACACCATTTTCAGTCTCATTTCCAGGGTAACTCGACAAGATTATATTCTATCCACAATTCTGAACCTTATTCATCCGCTCGTTCCGACCGACAATCATCCTGGAGTAATAAGTCAACGAACTTCGCGATCGAAAAAAAATCAATTTGGAGAATATGGTGCAAAATTTACCACCTTCAGCAACATCATCGGCATCAACAGTACCATCAGTAACAGCACCAGTACCATCAACAATCCATGCCTCAACATCTCATTCTATACCTCGAGTAAAATCATCGTTCTACGTATCGTTGTACATCTATTATCTTCGTTCTTTACGTCGATTATGTAATCTTTAAAGTTTTAGAAATTATTCATTCTACTTCCAGCCGAAAATCAAATGAGATTAATATCATATTAACTCATTAAATCCATGATTACATCTGAAGAAAATATATATGTTTTCATAAAGATTGTAATTAAAAATTCTTTTATACAAACTGTTAATGGTAAAAATATTTTAACGGGTAGGTAATACCCGAGGAATATTTAGATTTCACATTAATAAGTTACACTGTACATACTTCGAATTTGATTCAACGATCATTTACTATCCTATTTACAACCACCAATATACATATCCGTTCACCAAAGAATACCTATTTTCATTCAAATTCAATTTCATATTTGGATTTTGACCTATCAGAATCCAACAAGTGGCATAATGAAGAAATAATGGACACAATAAAAAAAATTGATTAGAAACAGACTAATTAACAATATGAAATTTTGTTAAGAAACCACGCTAACAAGATCCTAGCTAACTGTTCCTAGCTAACTATTAATTCCGTATTACATTTTATTTATCGCATTTTATTTTTCGCAATTTATATTCTCGCAATTTTATTTATCGTCATTTAATTTCTGTTATTTACTTTACGCACTTTATTTATCGTCATTTAATTTCTGTATTTATTTTACGCACTTTAAATATCGGGACACGTATACAAGGTTTTGACATATCATATCGACGCATCTATATATATTATTTGGAATAACCATAGACACTCTATATGCAGTAATGCGGGAGTTAGCTATACAGGGTTGAGGTTGATTCTACAATAATATATATAGTTTGAGTTGTGATCGAGTCTGAGACGTA
The DNA here is from genome assembly GCF_046630445.1 of Rutidosis leptorrhynchoides. Taxonomy (NCBI): domain Eukaryota; kingdom Viridiplantae; phylum Streptophyta; class Magnoliopsida; order Asterales; family Asteraceae; genus Rutidosis; species Rutidosis leptorrhynchoides. The sequence goes on from NC_092342.1 coordinate 195,544,794, forward strand.
TACGGGTCACGATACGTATTAATTAATTAGAATATTATATATTAATCTATATATGAATTATCGGACTGTTAATTGTGGACTATCAACCGTGGACTAATAAAATTGGACAATCAAAATGAATTAAAATATTGATTAAAACATATGAAACTAAATATTTCTTCAAGTTTGCCACTTGATTTCATCTTAAACCCCAATTGTATCTTGACGATTACAATCTGCGTTCAAACCTTTCATGATTCTTGAAAACACCTCAATCAATAGGATGAATGCACCGCACTTTATCTACGGAAGGAAAGATTTATGCATATAGTTATGCACCTGAGAAACTCTCATCAACTGAGTAAAAGTTTAACACGTAACCGCGTTAGATCCTTTGGCATTTATTAGCAAAAATAATTTTGCGATCCCTTTTCAAAGTAGCCAATTTTGTCACAGCTCCAACAAGTCAACTTCGACTTTTCATTCAAAGTAGCCTTACTATAATCCTGATATATATATGATTACCCTGTTGATACTGGAGAATTCTTTTATATTCCACCATATTACCAGCAGACGTACCAGCAACCTCGTTGCTTCTTGGCTTAAATCTCTCTGACAAATCATTATATTTATTCATTGAAACTCTATCATATACTCATCCGCATCTTGTAACGAGAACTGCCATACCAATTACCGGGAATCAGCAATCAGTACTTTGAAAACTCACATCATATCTATATCAACAGTTATATGTATGACATTTATCTCTTAGAATTATGATATCTCATTCTAAAATTCTGAAAAGCACTCAGTCACAAATCAATATTATGAATGTTGAAAAAGTTGAATGAAGCAGCAGAAACCATAGACAACCGTAAACGACCTTAATCATCGGAAGTTTGATGATAAAGAATAGTATGTTGGAAAAGCTCAGAAAAGTTGGAATTGGAAAACGGATTGAGCTAACCACGAAGGATACCAAGGACAAATACAAGGACCAAACCCTATATTCAAAGAATCCAGGTAATTCTGAATCCGATGAAATCTTTAGAGAATATCTTGCTCCGAAATCATGTTAAAATCTTGCGGAAAATCTTTCTCCATCAACCATCGAACTTAGAAATTCCAAAATATCATCATCAATATATTCGATATTTCTGAGGATATTTTCAAAAATATTCTCGTTCGAAATTATATACCTCTTCGTGCTTCCTGTGTATCATTATATTGGAAACAATCAAGAGAAAATTTAGTACCAAAAAGCAGATTATGCGAAACTATGAAGAAAGCCGTGGACAAATCACAAAGAATAAGTTTGACTTCAAAGAATCCAAATAATTCAATGGCTGCTGAAGTCTTTAGCGAATACCTTGCTTCTGACTCCAAACTCTTGCGGACAAATTTTCTTCACCATCTTTCGATATTAGAAATTCCAAGATATCATCGTATCTTTCATTATAAATATCCTCCATATTTCTGAATATATTTTCATAACTATTCTTATCTGAAATCATTAATCTCTTCGTGCTATCAGTGTTAAATCATATAGAAACTGTTAGATTCTATATTCTGTAAACTTTTGAATTTAAAATATGAATGTTATTGAAGAAATGTTGGAAATTGATGTATGAGTTAGTATAATATAATGACACTTGATCAACGTGATTATAGTACAGTAAGTCATGCTAAGTTTCTAAATAGAATGTGATGATTCACAGATCATAACGTCATCATGTGCCATGTTACACGACTCCTACATTCTATCTACTCTATAAACATATCAAGAATATATTTTCTTGATAGTTCTATCTTTTCCGTGATATTCTGGTAATTTGACGAATCAAGATCGTGCCATTACAATTTCCTTCAAACATTCACTATGATCATTCCAAAAATTCATATTTACGAATTCTGGACCATTACATGCGGTTCTTAATCGCAAGAAGAGGAAACGAAAGAATGAAGCTCCGACATAGAAATGGGAGTATAAATCGCAGAAAATAAGAGAGAGCATTAACTGTGAATGACAATGAATATAAAAGACCGAAGTGGGGACTACGAAATATAAGGGAGAATATAAAGCCCAACAACAACACTGAAATTACAAACTATGGATATCAGTGCGTATAGCAATATAAAGACACGGGAGGATTATAAATACAATAATCCCTAGAGCATAGTAGAAATAAACAGATTCTTCCGATAAGAGTTGGAAAAGAAGAACGATCATTACGATAGTCAGAATAAGAACAAGGATTAGAATCGGATTAAGCATTATTATAATCTTTTGGATATATGAACTGAGAAAGAAGGTATAGAAGTGGTGGAAACTAATGGAACTGAAAAGGTAAATTTATAATGGAAATATCAGACAGAGTAATCGAGGCAGATCACTATATTTAAATATAGAGAGATCTTAATTCCCTTATTCGCCGAAGAATCAAATCTTTTAGATTTTGAAGATTTACTTTAAATCCATTGAATTCCGGAATTCAACCCTGGCTATGTCAAAAGTTAAGAAGAATCTTTACTTCTCCTATTTCAATCTTTTGTGATAGCTTCACTCGTACTCTTCGAGTAATCGAACTATCTTATCCATATTACTCAACAGTACTAAAACTCTATTTATCGACTAATATTCGTCATGAAAACATTTTTATTGTTAGCAATGACCATCTTACTCAAATTTCGGGACGAAATTTCTTTAACGGGTAGGTACTGTGACGACCCGGGAATTTCCGACCAAATTTAAACTTAATCTTTATATGACTTCAATACGATAAGCAAAGTCTGTAATGTTGTGTTTATATAATCAATTACCTTTTGACTGTTCCTGATGATTCACGAACCATTGCTCGTAAATATATGGATTTATGTAAATATGTGTATATATAAATATATGTATATATATATATATATATAAAATAACATGAACATTAATAAACTATTAAATATATTTATTATTATAAATAAATATGTAAAATAAATTACATTGTGATAAAAACTATTATTTTATATATAATATATGTATATTACTTGTATATATATATATATATATTGTTATATTTAATCTAATTATTTAATATATATTTATTTGCGTAGTAAATTTTGTTATTTAAAACTGTTATATATATACATAGTGTATATTAAATATAATTAATTTTGAACTTAAATTGTAAATGTCTGTAACTTTCGGTTGACGTTTCGTTAGTTTTAACATAAATATTTTACATGTTCATGAAGGACTAAAATAAAAGTTGAACTGTAAATCGATTACGAAGATGTTAGATTTGTTAAAAATATTTTTACCTTTTTAAGTGTAAATATTAGTACTCCGTACATATAAATTAGAACAGAAAATAAATAATTATCGAACCTTTTCGATCAGGTTTCAAACAGTTAATGAGTGGAATAATTAAATATATTTAATCTAAAAATTTGGGATTTTTAGGGACACTTCTATACGTTAACTATTTAGCAATGGTCACGATATAACACATTCCGTAAAAATTGTCGGTAATTAAAAACGAAAAATAGTGATGGCTACTGTACTAGTACACGTTTTATATTAATTATCGTTATTATATTTATTTACTTTATATGATTGTCAAACATATAATCCTAGATATATGATCATAGAAACCATTCATCAACATCTTCTATTTCCTTCAACCAATCGTCATCAACTCCGGCTTCCTCCATACGCCACCACCACCACCGTACCACTATCCTCTTCACCGTGAACTCGCCATCTCTTGTTTCATGATCAACACAAACACCATCGTCTTATCTTTATTCGCCACCTTGAAGCACCTATGATCACCACACGTCACCACCTCTTCACCTTCCTTCTTCTCCTTCATAAATCATGCCACCTCTAACCACCAAGAGATCACCACCACCTCTCTGTTTATATTCAAAACCATCAAACCCACCAAACCCTCATGCTAAGTGACTACTACCACCTTGTTTTTTCTTCTGTTGATCGAAAATCACAAAACCATCACCACTATACAACCAAAAATCTCTCATCATCACTACAAACCCATCACCGCCATCTTCTTCAACTCCCATGACACCACCACCGTGAGACCATCATCACCACCACCTCCTGACACCGTCCACCGTCGTGACCTGCAAACCGTCATCATCTTCACACCACCATCTCAAACCCATTTAATTTTTTTGCAATCACCATCACTTTGAACCCACCACCATAAACAACCATTATCGAACACCCTATTTTTATTTTCTTATTCGTTTCTTCATTGCTATTGTTTATTTCTATTATCATTCGATCACCAAACTAACACCACCCCCTTTCGACTTCTACTTCTACTATATTGTACTACTGCTACTGTTTTTCTGTTGGGGTTAAAACATGAAGAAGGTGAAGTACGGTGATAAAAGAAAAAGACGATGGATAGTGATTACAACCCCAATGCTTCTGCCTTTTTTCTATTCCTATTACAATCGCTGTTATTGCTGCACGTTTTCTCTTCCCTTCTTGATGGCTGACAACTCCAACTAGTGAAACCCTTTAATACTTTAGGCTGTTATTCGATTTTCATTAAATAATCAACGACATCCCACTAGATGTTAACTTGGGCTTTGTATTGGGCTTCCATGTATTTGTTTGGTGTTGATAAATGATCCAGCAAACGTTTTTTTTATTGAGTTAAGCGAATGATGGGTTAAATAAAATAAAGTGGGAAATAAAATCAGAAACAGACAAGTGGCACAAATGGTTAAGGGATGGGTTGTTTTCTAGGAGGTCGCGGGTTCGATCTTGCCAGGCAACATTTCTCCCATATTTTAGGTAGTTTATTTATTATTTGCTATTATTAAAATGATTATTATTGTTTTGATTATTATTACTTAGTATTATTGTTATTGTCATGATAAGTATTATTATTATTCTTATCATTAAAAACTATCATTATTATTATTATTAGAATTATTATTATTATTATTTTTATCATTATCATTATCATTATTATTATTAACATTAGTATTATTATTATTATTATTATTATTATTATTATCGTTATTATTATCTTTATCAAAACTATTATTACTTTAGTATTATTTCAACAAACGAATAATAACTATATAAGAATATATTATAAGTAAACTAATAATACATACTAATATGTTTTAATATACTAACTAACTAGTATATTAGTAACCATATTGATATAACATAAATTATATATATATATATATATATATATATATACATATATATATATTATGACATTATAAGCAATAATGTAATTTAATATATATATATATATATATATATATATATATATATATATATATATATATATATATATATATATATATATATATATATATATATATATATATATATATATATATATATATATAAAGATATTAATCTTAACACATTATAAAATATAAATAAAAATTAGTTGGTTAAATATGATATGTGTTAATATATATTTATACTTGATATAGGTTCGTGAATCCAAGGCCAACCCTGCATTGTTCAATATAGTCATATGTATTTTTACTACAAAATACATTAGGTGAGTTCATTTGCTCCCTTTTTGCTCATTATATTTTTGGGCTGAGAATACATGCAAATACTTTATTAATTGTTTTACAATATTTATATGCGTGAGTTTCATTAATCCCTTTTTAAATGCTTTTGCAATATATATTTTTGGGACTGAGAATACATGCACTGTTTTTATAACTGTTTTACGAAATAGACACAAGTAATTGAAACTACATTATATGGTTGAATGATCGAAATCGGATATGCCCCTTTTTATTAAGTCCGGTAATCTAAGAATTAGGGAACAGGCACCCTAATTGACGCGAACTCTAAAGATAGATCTATCGGGCCCAACAAGCCCCATCCAAAGTACCAGATGCTTTAGTACTTCGAAATTTATATCATGTCCGAAGGAGGATCCCGGAATGATGGGGATATTCTTATATGCATAATGTGAATGTCGGTTACCAGGTGTTCAATCCATATGAATGATATTTTTGACTCTATGCATGGGACGTTTAATTATGAGAAATGAAAATCTTGTGGTCTATTAAAATGATGAAAATGATTATTTATGTTAAACTAATGAACTCACCAACCTTTTGGTTGACACTTGAAAGCATGTTTATTCTCAGGTATGAAAGAAATCTTCCGCTGTGCATTTGCTCATATTAGAGAAATTACTTGGAGTCATTCATGACATATTTTAAAAGACGTTGCATTCGAGTTGTTGCGTTCATCAAGATTATTATTAAGTCAATTATAGTTAGATATATTATGAAATGGTATGTCTGCCGTCAATTTTCGTTGAAAAGAAAGATTGTCTTTTAAAATTGAATGCAATGTTTGTAAAATGTATCATATAGAGGTCAAATACCTTGCGATATAATCAACTGTTGTGAATCATTTATAATCGATATGGACTTCGTCTGGATGGATTAGGACGGGTCTTCACACTATGTGCATGGAGTCTTACATGGCATATTTATCAAGGAAACGTTGCATTCACCAAATCATCACCATGTATCTTTTTTTGACTGCATTGTCAACGGAATTACTATTGTAAACTATTATTTACAGTGATTGTCTATATGTAGAAATCATCAAATATTGAAAACCTTTGATTTAAACATTCATTTATGGTGTGCCTTTTCAAAAGAATGCAATGTTTACAAAACGTATCATATAGAGGCCAAATACCTCGCAATGAAATCGATGAATGACGTGTTCGTCCATATGGATTTGGAGCGATCGTCACAGTTGGTATCAGAGTGTTGGTCCTAGTGAACCAGGTCTTGCATGAGTGTGTCTAACTGATAGTTGTTAAGATGCATTAGTAAGTCTGGACTTCGACTGTGTCTGCATGTCAAAAGTTTTGCTTATCATTTCTTATCGGAAATTACCTGTCTATCATCTTAAGTCTAAACGCGTCTTATTGCATTGATTGCATAGATAGTGTATAGACCAAATTTCATATCTTAGCATATCTGTTACTGTCAACTTTACCTGACAGCTTTCGAAAATTTCTCCGTAATTTGCGGGATCCCTTGTACTATATATTGGTATTCTATGTAATTAGAATATCATCCGATACCCAAAAATCATTTCATACCAAAAATCCTTTATCTAATCGTGTAAGATGAATTCCGCATCTAGTTCAAATTCCTCAGATTCCGACAGCTATTCCGATATGGATTTCCACTCGAGCTCCGAAAACAGCGTAACCGAAATGGATCAACCAATTAGCCATCATCTATTCTGGATGAATTGAGGATGGGTTCGTAGCCTACTTAGTCATTGGAGAGAAGAAGAAGGTGATCCCTTCCATTCACCACATTGCCCTCTTGGCGAAGAACCTGAAGCACTTACCGGTGAACCTGTTCGAGACACCATTTTCTCTCTCATTTCCAGAGTGTCTCGTCACGATTATATACTATCCCATATTCTAAATCTTATTTATCCGATCGTCCGAACCACCGATCATCCCAGTATAATGGAAGAAGTCAACGAGCTTCGTGCTCGGGTAGTGGCTTTGGAGAATATGGTGCAAGGGTTAAGAACACCCGCAGCAGCACCAGCAGCAGCACCAGCGGCATAACCAGTACCATCATCAACACCAACCGTTCCATTACCACCACCAACATCATCCCCATCACACGCCTCAACATCACAATCTGTATCTCGGATATCAACATCATATACACCATAGGTACCAAGGAGTACCAACAACAATAAACGATGAAGTATTGATTCATAACTTCATCGGAGAAACATTCTACGGCGATTATGTAATTTCTAAAGTTTAGAGATTATCTATTTTAGCCTTAAATCAGATGGAGTAGAAACCCTGATCGGAATGGTGTATGATTTACAAGCTAGACTTGTTATATCACAACATCAACAGTACCGTCAGCATCATCAGCATCGTCAGTACCGTCTGCATCATCACCATCAGCAGCATCTGCTACATCACAAGCTCCGCCAGTTCAAGAAAGCACCATGGACATCATTACGAGTCAACAACGAGTATATTGTATCAATGAGTTATGAAGTAATAACTCAATTCCTCTAAAGAATTTATATGTATATCTTATATATATAAATTTTAAAACCATCATAAATCTTTTCGTACTAAACTATTATGTATGAATTGAAAAAGGGTGAATATTACTCGGTTAATTCATACTACTAAAATGCTATGATGTACATCCTTCGTTAACAACTTAACCATCGTTAACTACAAATCTCCGTTTCAACTAAATGAATTCCATTTCCTAATAAATCAAGTGTATTATTCAATTATATAATTGATTTTACATTTTCATTTTCAATGTACTCGAAACTTTCCAGAAAACATCATCTGTGCCTTGTAAGGTTCACAAAAATTCCACGAGTACCAACTTCCTTCATCGAGGAATATCAATAAGAATAAATAATGAAGTATTAATTTCATTAGTGAAATACTCCGCAAAGATTATGTAATCTCTAATGTTTTAGAGATTATTCATTTCTAATTCAAGCCGAAAATCAAATGAGCTTAATATGATATTAACTCATTAAATCTGTATTACATCTGAAGAAAATATACATATATATATTTTCATAAAGACGGCAATAAAAATTCTTTTGTACAAGATATTAATTGTGAAATCTTTGACGGGTAGGTAATACCCGAGAAATATTTAAATTCACAATTAATATGTAATACTGTACATTCTTCAACTTTGATTCAAAAATCATTAACTATACTCACTATCTTCACAATGGTACACAATCATTCTCATACAAATTCAATTACATATTCTGATATTGACGGATCAGAATCCAAGTCAAGATTTAACAAGTGATATTATTCTTAGATCTCTACATCTTTCAAAGCTATACTTTGACTTCAAAACTGTGAAAGATCCTTTAGCATTGTTATTACCGAAAATAATCTTGCAATTCCTTTTCAAAGTATCCAGTTTTATCACACTTCCAACTAGTCAACTTCGACTTTTCAGATTAGCCTTATTATAACCTTAACATATACATTCTTGTTACTGGATAACCTTTCATGTTCCACCACATTAGCAGTAAATTTACCAACAACTTTATTAATCCTTGACCTTTCGAAAAATCCTTATACTCATTGAAACCCTATCATGTACTCATCCACATCTTGTAACAATAATTGCCATACCAACCACCGGGAATTAGCAATCAGTATTTTGAATCTCGCAGCATTTTCTACGACAACAGTTATATATAGATAACATCTATCTTCTAGACTTACATACTTCGAATGTGAAGTTTCTGAAAAACACCCCAAACTACGAAACTAGTTCTCCGAATTTTGGAAAAATGCTGATGAAGCAGCAAAAACTGTAAACGACCTTAACAGTTAAAAGTTTGATGATAAAGAATAGTATGGTGGTAAACCTGAGAAAAAGAGAAGGTTTGGAACTGGAAAACGGATTGAGCAGACCATGAAGGAGGCTGTGGACAAATCACAAAAACGAAATCTACCTTCAAAGAATACAAATGATTCAGTATCTTCTGAAATCCTTAGCAAATACCTTGCTCCTTACTCTAAAACCTTTGCGGACAATATTCTTCATCATCATCATATCTTGAATATTCTATGATATCATAGTATCTTCCATTATAAATATCCTCCATATTTCTGAAGATATTTTTTTATAACCATTCTTATCTGAAATCATTCATCTCTTCGCGCTATCTATATTACATCATAAAAGAAACTATTTTAGTTTCTAAAATCTAAAAAAATTCGAAAGATGGATGTTTTGAAGTAATGTTGGAAATTGAAGCATGAGTTAGTATAATATAATGACACTTGATCAACGTGATTATATTACAGTAAGTCATGCTGAGTTTCTAATAGAACGTGATAAAGGTTCACAGACCCCACCCTCATCATGAACCATGTTAAATAACTCTTTCATTTTATTTAACCTCCAAACGTATCAAGAAAATACTTTTCTTGATGAATCAGTCTTTTCCAGATATTCTGGTAATTTGACAAATCAAGATCATGCCATTACAATTTCTTTCTTCGAACATTAACTATGTTCATTTCGAAATGTATAGCTACAAATTCTGGACCATTATTCGCTTGACTTGAACTCGGGAAGGAAAAACGAAAGCATGATGCTCCTAAATATAAGGGAAAATATAAAGCCTGACAACAACACATATATTACAAACCGTGTATATCAATGCGTATAGCAATATAAAGACACGGGAGAATGAAAAATACTATAACCCCGAGGTAATAGTAGAAGAAAATAACTTCCTCTGGTGGCAGATGAAAAAGAAGAATGAAGGATACGATAGCCAAGAAAATATCAAGAATCAGAACTAGATTAAGCATTTCACAATCTTTTGGAAGTATGAAATAAGGAAGAAGATGTAGGAGTGGTGAAAATAATGAAACAGAAGTGGTTAATTTATAGCAAAATATCAGACATAACAATCGAGGCAGATTACACATTTAAAGGAAATCTTAATTTCCTTAAATTTTGAAGAATCAAATCTTATTTAGATTATGAAGATTTTCTATTCCTTAAATCCCGGAAATCAATCGTAACTACGTCAAAAGTTAAGACGAATCTTTATTCTTTCATTTCACTCTTTTACAATAACTTCTCTCATACGCTTCGAGAAATCGGATTTTTTTATCCATATTATTCAACGGTGATAAAATTCTATTTATCAACTCATATTCGTCATGAAAACATTTTTATTGTTAGCCATGACGACCTCACTTAAATTTCGGGACGAAATTTCTTTAACGGGTAGGTACTGTGATGACCCGAAAATTTCTGACCAAATTTAAAATTTATCTTTAAATGATTTAATGTTTTCGACACGATAAGCAAAGTCTGTAATGTTGAGTCTCAAAGTTTTGGAACTATATTAATGTAATCAATTATTCTTTGACTGTTCTCGAAGATTCACGAACAATATATATATATAACTTAATGTGCATATATATACTTATATATATATATATATATATATATATATATATATATATATATATATATATATATATATATATATATATATATATATATATATATATATATATATGTATGATTTCAAGTTATTTAGTAAACGATAGTTGAAATGTCCCGTTCTTATTGATTAAAAACGTTCCATATTAATTGATTTCGTTGCGAGGTTTTGAACTCTATATGAGACGTTTTTCAAAGACTGCATTCATTTTTAAAACAAACCATAACCTTTATTTCATAAATAAAGGTTTAAAAAGCTTTACGTAGATTATCAAATAATGATAATCTAAAATATCCTGTTTACACACGACCATTACATAATGGTTTACAATACAAATATGTTACATCGAAATCAGTTTCTTGAATGTAGTTTTTACACAATATCATACAAACATGGACTCCAAATCTTGTCCTTATTTTAGTATGCAACAGCGGAAGCTCTTAGTATTCACCTGAGAATAAACATGCTTTAAATGTCAACAAAAATGTTGGTGAGTTATAGGTTTAACCTATATATATCAAATCGTAACAATAGACCACAAGATTTCATATTTCAATACACATCCCATACATAGAGATAAAAATTATTCATATGGTGAACACATGGTAACCGACATTAACAAGATGCATATATAAGAATATCCCCATCATTCCGGGACACCCTTCGGATATGATATAAATTTCGAAGTACTAAAGCATCCGGTACTTTGGATGGGGTTTGTTAGGCCCAATAGATCTATCTTTAGGATTCGCGTCAATTAGGGTGTCTGTTCCCTAATTCTTATATTACCAGACTTAATAAAAAGGGGCATATTCGATTTCGATAATTCAACCATAGAATGTAGTTTCACGTACTTGTGTCTATTTTGTAAATCATTTATAAAACCTGTATGTATTCTCATCCCAAAAATATTAGATTTTAAAAGTGGGACTATAACTCACTTTCACAGATTTTTACTTCGTCGGGAAGTAAGACTTGGCCACTAGTTGATTCACAAACCTATAACAATATATACATATATATCAAAGTATGTTCAAAATATATTTACAAAACTTTTAATACATTTTGATGTTTTAAGTTTATTAAGTCAGCTGTCCTCGTTAGTAACCTACAACTAGTTGTCCACAGTTAGATGTACAGAAATAAATCGATAAATATTATCTTGAATCAATCCACGACCCAGTGTATACGTATCTCAGTATTGATCACAACTCAAACTATATATATATTTTAGAATCAACTTCAACCCTGTATAGCTAACTCCAACATTCACATATAGAGTCTCTATGGTTGTTCCGCAATATATATATAGATGGGTCGACATGATAGGTAAAAACATTGTATACGTGTCTATGGTATCTCAAGATTACATAATATACAATATAAGTTGATTAGGTTATGGTTGGAATAGATTTATTACTAACTTTCACGTAGTTAAAATGAGTAGTTTTTATCAATCTTGTTTTACTCGCCATTTCTTCGTTTCTAATCCGTTTTGAGTGATTCCAGTGGCCACGGTTTCGTATTGAACTTAACTTTATGAATATAAATAGAAAAAGTATACGTTTATAGTCAGAAATACAAGTTACAAGTCATTTTTGAAAGAGGTAGTTATTTCCGTCGATAGAACGACATCTTGAAGACTATTTTGGAAAACATAGTTTCACTTTGAGTTTAACCATGATTTTTGGATATAATTTCATGTTCATAAGAAAAATCATTTTCCAGAAGTATAGCTTTTAAATCAAAGTTCTTCTTAGCTTTTAATTATCCCAACCAAAACAGCCCCCGGTTTTACTACGACGGCGTATATCCAGTTTTATGGTGTTTATCGTGTTTTCGGGTTTTAAATCATTAAGTTAGCATATCATATAGATATAGAACATGTGTTTAGTTGATTTTAAAAGTCTAGTTAGAAGGATTAACTTTATTTGCGAACAAGTTTAGAATTAACTAAACTATGTTCAAGTGATTACAAGTTTATAACGTTGAATAAGACAACTTTTTATGTATGAATCGAATGATGTTATGAACATCATTACTACCTCAAGTTCCTTGGATAAACCTACTGGAAATGAGAAAAATGGATCTAGCTTCAAAGGATCTTTGGATGGCTTGAAAGTTCTTAAAGAAGAATCATGACACAAAAACAATTTTAAGTAAGATTTCCACTCGAAATAAGATTGTTATAGTAATAGAAATTGAATTAAAGTTGGAATATGATTATTACCTTGTATTAGAAAGATAACCTACTGTAAGTAACAAAGGTTTCTTGATCTTGGATGATTACTTGGAATGGATTTAGAAAACTTGGAAGTAAACTTGCAATCTTGGAAGTATTATTGATTTTATGAAACTAGAACTTTTGGAATTTATGAAGAACACTTAGAACTTGAAGATAGAATTTGAGAGAGATCAATTAGATGAAGAAAATTGAAGAATGAAAGTGTTTGTAGGTGTTTTTGGTCGTTGGTGTATGGATTAGATATAAAGGATATGTAATTTTGTTTTCATGTAAATAAGTCAAGAATGATTACTCATATTTTTGTAATTTTATGAGATATTTCATGCTAGTTGCCAAATGATGGTTCCCACATATGTTAGGTGACTCACATGGGCTGCTAAGAACTGATCATTGGAGTGTATATACCAATAGTACATACATCTAAAAGCTGTGTATTGTACGAGTACGAATACGGGTGCATACGAGTAGATTTGTTGATGAAACTGAACGAGGATGTAATTGTAAGCATTTTTGTTAAGTAGAAGTATTTTGATAAGTGTCTTGAAGTCTTTCAAAAGTGTATGAATACATATTAAAACACTACATGTATATACATTTTAACTGAGTCGTTAAGTCATCGTTAGTCGTTACATGTAAATGTTGTTTTGAAACCTTTAGGTTAACGATCTTGTTAAATGTTGTTAACCCAATGTTTATAATATCAAATGAGATTTTAAATTATTATATTATCATGATATTATGATGTACGAATATCTCTTAATATGATCTATATACATTAAATGTCGTTACAACGATAATCGTTACATATATGTCTTGTTTCAAAATCATTAAGTTAGTAGTCTTATTTTTACATATGTAGTTCATTGTTAATACACTTAATGATATATTTACTTATCATTTAATCATAATTAACCAAGTGTATCAATATCTTAATATGATTCATATGTACCTAGTAAGACGTTATAACGATAATCGTTATATATATCGTTTTCGAGTTTCTTAATTTAATAGTCTCATTTTTATGTATATAACTCATTGTTAAAATACCTAATGAGATACATACTTATAATAAAATCATGTTAGCTATATATATAACCATATATATGTCATCGTATAGTTTTTACAAGTTTTAACGTTCGTGAATCACCGGTCAACTTGGGTGGTCATTTGTCTATATGAAACCTATTCCAATTAATCAAGTCTTAATAAGTTTGATTGCTTAACATGTTGGAAACACTTAATCATGTAAATATAAATTTCATTTAATATATATAAACATGGAAAAGTTCGGGTCACTACAGTACCTACCCGTTAAATAAATTTCGTCCCGAAATTTTAAGCTGTTGAAAGTGTTGACGAATCTTCTAGAAATAGATGCGGGTATTTCTTCTTCATCTGATCTTCACGCTCCCAGGTGAACTCAGGTCCTCTACGAGCATTCCATCGAACCTTAACAATCGGTATCTTGTTTTGTTTAAGTCTCTTAACCTCACGATCCATTATTTCGACGGGTTCTTCAATGAATTGAAGTTTTTCATTGATTTGGATTTCGTCCAACGGAATAGTGAGATCTTCTTTAGCAAAACATTTCTTCAAATTTGAGATGTGGAAAGTGTTATGTACAGCCGCGAGTTGTTGAGGTAGCTCCAGTTGGTAAGCTACTGGTCCGACACGATCTATAATCTTGAATGGTCCAATGTACCTTGGATTTAGTTTCCCCCGTTTACCAAATCGAACAACGCCTTTCCAAGGTGAAACCTTAAGCATGATCATTTCTTTAATTTCAAACTCTATATCTTTTCTTTTACTGTCCGCGTAGCTCTTTTGTCGACTCTGGGCGGTTTTCAATCTTTGTTGAATTTGGATGATTTTCTTGGTAGTTTCTTGTATTATCTCCAGACCCGTAATCTGTCTATCCCCCACTGTTGTTGTAGGAAAATTCTGCTAACGGTAGGTGTCGATCCCAACTGTTTCCGAAATCAATAACACATGCTCGTAGCATGTCTTCAAGTGTTTGTATCGTCCTTTCGCTCTGCCCATCAGTTTGTGGATGATAGGCAGTACTCATGTCTAGACGAGTTCCTAATGCTTGCTGTAATGTCTGCCAGAATCTTGAATAAATCTGCCATCCCTATCAGAGATAATAGAGATTGGTATTCCATGTCTGGAGACGACTTCCTTCAAATACAGTCGTGCTAACTTCTCCATCTTGTCATCTTCTCTTATTGGCAGGAAGTGTGCTGATTTGGTGAGACGATCAACTATTACCCAAATAGTATCAAAACCACTTGCAGTCCTTGGCAATTTAGTGATGAAATCCATGGTAATGTTTTCCCATTTCCATTCCGGGATTTTGGGTTGTTGAAGTAGACCTGATGGTTTCTGATGCTCAGCTTTGACCTTAGAACACGTCAAACATTCTCCTATGTATTTAGCAACATCGGCTTTCATACCCGGCCACCAAAAATGTTTCTTGAGATCCTTGTACATGTTCCCCGTTCCAGGATGTATTGAGTATCTGGTTTTATGAGCTTCTCTAAGTACCATTTCTCTCATATCTCCAAATTTTGGTACCCAAATCCTTTCAGCCCTATACCGGGTTCCGTCTTCCTGAATATTAAGATGCTTCTCCAATCCTTTGGGTATTTCATCCTTTAAATTTTCCTCTTTTAAAACTCCTTGTTGCGCCTCCTTTATTTGAATAGTAAGTTTATTGTGAATCATTATATTCATAGATTTTACTCGAATGGGTTCTCTGTCCTTTCTGCTCAAGGCGTCGGCTACCACATTTGCCTTCCCCGGGTGGTAACGAATCTCAAAGTCGTAATCATTCAACAATTCAATCCACCTACGCTGCCTCATATTCAGTTGTTTCTGATTAAATATGTGTTGAAGACTTTTGTAGTCTGTATATATAATACTTTTGACCCCATATAAGTAGTGCCTCCAAGTCTTTAATGCAAAAACAACCGCGCCTAATACCAAATCACGCGTCGTATAATTTTGTTCGTGAATCTTCAATTGTCTAGACGCATAAGCAATCACCTTCGTTCGTTGCATTAATACACAACCGAGACCTTGCTTTGATGCATTACAATAAATCACAAAATCATCATTCCCTTCAGGCAATGACAATATAGGTGCCGTAGTTAGCTTTTTCTTCAATAACTGAAACGCTTTCTCTTGTTCATCCTTCCATTCAAATTTCTTCCCTTTATGCGTTAATGCAGTCAAGGGTTTCGCTATTCTGGAAAAGTCTTGGATGAACCTTCTGTAGTAACCAGCTAGTCCTAAAAACTGGCGTATGTGTTTTGGAGTTTTCGGGGTTTCTCACTTTTCAACAGTTTCTATCTTTGCCGAATCCACCTTAATACCTTCTTTATTCACTATGTGACCGAGGAATTGAACTTCTTTCAACCAAAATGCACACTTTGAAAATTTAGCGTACAATTCTTCCTTCCTCAATACTTCTAACACCTTTCTCAAATGTTCACCGTGTTCTTGGTCATTCTTTGAGTAAATAAGTATGTCATCAATGAAAACAATGACAAACTTGTCAAGGTATGGTCCATACACTCAGTTCAAAAGGTCCATGAACACAGCTGGTGCATTAGTTAAACCAAACGGCATGACCATAAACTCGTAATGACCGTAACGTGTTCTGAAATCAGTCTTTGGAATATCATCTTCTTTCACCCGCATTTGATGATATCCGGAACGTAAGTCAATCTTTGAATAAACAGACGAGCCTTGTAGTTGATCAAATAAGTCGTCGATTCTCGGTAGTGGGTAGCGGTTCTTGATGGTAAGTTTGTTCAACTCTCGGTAGTCGATACACAACCTGAATGTACCATCTTTCTTCTTGACAAACAAAACAGGAGCTCCCCACGGTGATGTGCTTGGTCGAATGAAACCACGCTCTAAAAGTTCTTGTAATTGGCTTTGCAGTTCTTTCATCTCACTGGGTGCGAGTCTGTAAGGAGCACGAGCTATTGGTGCAGCTCCTGGTACAAGATCTATTTGAAATTCAACGGATCGATGTGGGGGTAATCCCGGTAATTCTTTCGGAAATACATCGGGAAATTCTTTTGCGACTGGAACATCATTGATACTCTTTTCTTCAGTATGTACTTTCTCGACGTGTGCTAGAACAGCATAGCAACCTTTTCTTATTAGTTTTTGTGCCTTCAAATTACTAATAAGATGTAGCTTCGTGTTGCCCTTTTCTCCGTACACCATTAAGGGTTTTTCTTTTTCTCGTATAATGCTAATTGCATTTTTGTAACAAACGATCTCTGCTTTCACTTCTTTCAACCAGTCCATACCGATTATCACATCAAAACTCCCTAACTCTACTGGTATCAAGTCAATCTTAAATGTTTCGCTAACCAGTTTAATTTCTCGATTCCGACATATATTATCTGCTGAAATTAATTTACCATTTTCTAATTCGAGTAAAAATTTACTATCCAAAGGCGTCAATAGACAACTTAATTTAGCACAAAAATCTCTACTCATATAGCTTCTATCCGCACCCGAATCAAATAAAACGTAAGCAGATTTATTGTCAATAAGAAACGTACCCGTAACAAGCTCCGGGTCTTTCTGTGCCTCTGCCGCATTAATATTGAAAACTCTTCCACGGCCTTGTCCATTCGTGTTCTCCTGGTTCGGGCAATTTCTAATAATGTGGCCCGGTTTTCCACATTTATAACAAACTACATTGGCATAACTTGCTCAGACACTACTTGCTCCGCCATTACTCGTTCCGACACCATTTGTTCCTTTCGTTCTGTTAACCCCTGGTCCGTAGACCTCACACTTCGCTGCGCTATGACCATTTCTTTTACACTTGTTGCAAAATTTGGTGCAGAACCCCGAGTGATACTTTTCACACCTTTGGCATAGCTGCTTCTGATTGTTGTTGTTGTTGTTGCGGTTATTATTGTTGTTGGGATAATTGTTGTAGTTGTTGTTGTTGTTGTTGTTGTTGTTGTTCTTGGGCCATTTGTTGTAGTTGCGATTGATGTTGCGATTGTTGGGATAGTTGTTGCGATTATTGTTGTAATTGCTGTTGTTGTTGTATTGGTGATTCTTATCACCGTTTTCCTCCCACTTTCTTTTGACTTGCTTCACATTGGCCTCTTCAGCAGTCTGTTCTTTAATTCTTTCTTCAATCTGGTTCACTAGTTTGTGAGCCATTCTACATGCCTGTTGTATGGAGGCGGGCTCGTGTGAACTTATATCTTCTTGGATTCTTTCCGGTAATCCTTTCACAAACGCGTCGATCTTCTCTTCCTCATCTTCGAACGCTCCCGGACACAATAGGCATAATTCTGTGAATCGTCTTTCGTACGTGGTAATATCAAATCCTTGGGTTCATAACCCTCTAAGTTCTGTCTTGAGCTTATTAACCTCGGTTCTGGGACGATACTTCTCGTTCATCAAGTGCTTGAATGTTGACCACGGTAGTGCGTAAGCATCATCTTGTCCCACTTGCTCTAGATAGGTATTCCACCATGTTAACGCAGAACCTGTGAAGGTATGCGCAGCGTACTTCACTTTGTCCTCTTCAGTACACTTACTTATGGCAAATACCGATTCGACCTTCTCGGTCCACCGTTTCAATCCGATCGGTCCTTCGGTTCCATCAAATTCCAAAGGTTTGCAGGCAGTGAATTCTTTGTAGGTGCATCCTACACGATTTCCTGTACTGCTAGATCCAAGGTTATTGTTGGTATGTAGCGCAGCCTGTACTACGGCTATGTTTGAAGCAAGAAAGGCACGAAGTTCCACTTCACTCATATTCAAGGTGTGTCGAGTAGTCAGTGCCATTTCCTTCAAAATAGTCAAATGAAACGAGTTAATCATATAGAATATCAAGAGTAGTCAATAGTGTTTCGTAGCGTAATATGAACTTATTTATAAAATCTCTTTCTTCATATTAGCGTTTTATACTCTTTAATTCGGGTAGTACCTACCCGTTAAGTTCATACTTAGTAGCTAACATACCATTTCAACTACTACAATTCTATATGAATAACTAATCACAAAAAAAAAATATATCATATTCAAACCTTTATACAATAACTTGCAAACTTACAATACCGCTATTTTACATATAGCATGAAATATAGCACATAAAACTTTGATACAAAGTAGTTGCGAAGATAATTCTAGTTAATAAATAAGGCGTTTAGCAAAGGCAACAAAGACACGTAATTCATACGTCCAGAAACAAGTCATGCATTCTGGTTTTACTAATACCACTTCCCATCCTTGGACTTGTGGAACGTAACCGTTGTGACCGACAGTATGAAAACGTGTTGTAACGTCGTCAAAAGGACGAAGGTTACGTAATGACCAACAGTCTTGTAATAACCTAAAAACCTCATTTCTTACCCCAATTACCGACTCCGTCACTTGTGGGAACGTTTTGTTTAATAGTTGTAGCCCGATGTTCTTTTTCTCACTTTGGTGAGAAGCGAACCTTACTAATCCGTAAGAATAACATGCTTCTTTATGTTGCATGTTAGCCGCTTTTTCTAAATCATGAAGTCCAATATTCGGATACATTGAGTCAAAATAATTTCTTAACCCGTTGCGTAAAATAGCATTTGGGTTCCCCGCAATATATGCGTCAAAGTAAACACATCGTAACTTATGGGTTTCCCAATGTGATATCCCCCATCTTTCAAACGAAAGCCTTTTATAAACCAAGGCATTCTTGGAACGTTCTTCGAATATCTTACAAACTGATTTTGCCATAAATAGTTGTGCCGAGGAATTCTGACCGACTCTAGACAAGATTTCATCAATCATGTCTCCGGGTAAGTCTTCTAAAATATTGGGTTGTCTATCCATTTTGTGTTTTTATACTGTAAAATAGACAAGAGTTAGATTCATAAAAGATACTTATTAATACAAGCAATTTTTACATATATCGTAAAGCATAAGCACACTATATTACATATATTACACCGCACAAATACAACTATCTTATTTCGACTCACTCGTTTCTTCTTTTTAGAACTTGGTTCTTTTTGCTAAGTTTTTAGGGATATATGATGTTCCCCTAATACGAGCCGCCGCTTTCCACATTGGTTTAGAAAAACCTGGTGGTTTAGAGGTTCCCGGGTTATTGTCACAACTTAAGAAATACGGGTGTTGACGATACATATAAAGTTCATCGAGTTTGGAATCAAATTTCTCTATTTTTATGCCCTTTCCCTTATTATTCTCTTTTACCTTATTAAATTGTGTTGGGGTAATTTCTATAACATCATCGGAATCCTTGTCGGGATCCGATTCATCGGAGAATTGGTAATCCTCCCAATACTTTGCTTCCTTGGCGGAAACAACATTGACCATAATTAACTTTGTTCGGTTGGTTGAGGATTTTCTTCTACTTAACCGTTTTATTATTTCCCTCACTGGTTCTATTTCTTCTTCCGGTTCCGATTCTTCTTCCAGTTCCGATTCTTCTTCCGGTTCCGACTCTTCTTCCGGTTCCTCTTCGGGAACTTGTGAATCAGTCCACGAATCATTCCAATTTACATTTGACTCTTCATTATTATTAGGTGAGTTAATGGGACTTGTTCTAGAGGTAGACATCTATCACATAATATCAAACGCGTTAAGAGATTAATATATCACATAATATTCACATGTTAAAAATATATAGTTTCCAACAAAATTTGTTAAGCAATCATTTTTCAAGTAAACACGGTCGAAGTCCAGACTCACTAATGCATCCTAACAAACTCGATAAGACACATTAATGCAAAATTCTGGTTCTCTAAGACCAACGCTCGGATACCAACTGAAATGTCCCGTTCTTATTGATTAAAAACGTTCCATATTAATTGATTTCGTTGCGAGGTTTTGACCTCTATATGAGACGTTTTTCAAAGACTGCATTCATTTTTAAAACAAACCATAACCTTTATTTCATAAATAAAGGTTTAAAAAGCTTTACGTAGATTATCAAATAATGATAATCTAAAATATCCTGTTTACACACGACCATTACATAATGGTTTACAATACAAATATGTTACATAGAAATCAGTTTCTTGAATGCAGTTTTTACACAATATCATACAAACATGGACTCTAAATCTTGTCCTTATTTTAGTATGCAACAGCGGAAGCTCTTAGTATTCACCTGAGAATAAACATGCTTTAAACGTCAACAAAAATGTTGGTGAGTTATAGGTTTAACCTATATATATCAAATCGTAACAATAGACCACAAGATTTCATATTTCAATACACATCCCATACATAGAGATAAAAATCATTCATATGGTGAACACCTGGTAACCGACATTAACAAGATGCATATATAAGAATATCCCCATCATTCCGGGACACCCTTCGGATATGATATAAATTTTGAAGTACTAAAGCATTCGGTACTTTGGATGGGGTTTGTTAGGCCCAATAGATCTATCTTTAGGATTCGCATCAATTAGGGTGTCTGTTCCCTAATTCTTAGATTAGCGGACTTAATAAAAAGGGGCATATTCGATTTCGATAATTCAACCATAGAATGTAGTTTCACGTACTTATGTCTATTTTGTAAATCATTTATAAAACCTGCATGTATTCTCATCCCAAAAATATTAGATTTTAAAAGTGGGACTATAACTCACTTTCGCAGATTTTTACTTCGTCGGGAAGTAAGACTTGGCCACTGGTTGATTCACAAACCTATAACAATATATACATATATATCAAAGTATGTTCAAAATATATTTACAAAACTTTTAATACATTTTGATGTTTTAAGTTTATTAAGTCAGCTGTCCTCGTTAGTAACCTACAACTAGTTGTCCACAGTTAGATGTACAGAAATAAATCGATAAATATTATCTTGAATCAATCCATGACCCAGTGTATACGTATCTCAGTATTGATCACAACTCAAACTATATATATATTTTGGAATCAACCTCAACCCTGTATAGCTAACTCCAACATTCACATATAGAGTGTCTATGGTTGTTACGCAATATATATATAGATGGGTCGACATGATATGTCGAAACATTGTATACGTGTCTATGGTATCTCAAGATTACATAATATACAATATAAGTTGATTAGGTTATGGTTGGAATAGATTTATTACTAACTTTCACGTAGGTAAAATGAGTAGTTTTTATCAATCTTGTTTTACTCGCCATTTCTTCGTTTCTAATCTGTTTTGAGTGATTCCAGTGGCCACGGTTTCGTATTGAACTTAAATTTATGAATCTAAATATAAAAAGTATAAGTTTATAGTCAGAAATACAAGTTACAAGTTATTTTTGAAAGAGGTAGCCATTTCCGTCGAAAGAACGACATCTTGATGACTATTTTGAAAAACATACTTTCACTTTGAGTTTAACCATGATTTTTGGATATAGTTTCATGTTCATAAGAAAAATTATTTTTTCCAGAAGTATAGCTTTTAAATCAAAGTTCTTCTTAGCTTTTAATTATCCCAACGAAAACAGCCCCCGGTTTTACTACGACGGCGTATATCCAGTTTTATGGTGTTTATCGTGTTTACGGGTTTTAAATCATTAAGTTAGCATATCATATAGATATAGAACATGTGTTTATTGATTTTATGAAACTAGAACTTTTGGAATTTATGAAGAACACTTAGAACTTGAAGATAGAACTTGAGAGAGATCAATTAGATGAAGAAAATTGAAGAATGAAAGTGTTTGTAGGTGTTTTTGGTTGTTGGTGTATGGATTAGATATAAAGGATATGTAATTTTGTTTTCATGTAAATAAGTCATGAATGATTACTCATATTTTTGTAATTTTATGAGATATTTCATGATAGTTACCAAATGATGGTTCCCACATGTGTTAGGTGACTCACATGGGTTGCTAAGAGCTGATCATTGGAGTGTATATACCAATAGTACATACATCTAAAAGCTGTGTATTGTACGAGTACGAATACGGGTGCATACAAGTAGATTTGTTGATGAAACTGAACGAGGATGTAATTGTAAGCATTTTTGTTAAGTAGAAGTATTTTGATAAGTGTCTTGAAGTCTTTCAAAAGTGTATGAATACATATTAAAACACTACATGTATATACATTTTAACTGAGTCGTTAAGTTATCGTTAGTCGTTACATGTAAATGTTGTTTTGAAACCTTTAGGTTAACGATCTTGTTAAATGTTGTTAACCTAATGTTTATAATATCAAATGAGATTTTAAATTATTATATTATCATGATATTATGATGTACGAATATCTCTTAATATGATCTATATACATTAAATGTCGTTACAACGATAATCGTTACATATATGTCTCGTTTCAAAATCATTAAGTTAGTAGTCTTATTTTTACATATGTAGTTCATTGTTAATACACTTAATGATATATTTACTTATCATTTAATCATAATTAACCAAGTGTATCAATATCTTAATATGATTCATATGTACCTAGTAAGACGTTATAACGATAATCGTTATATATATCGTTTTCGAGTTTCTTAATTTAATAGTCTCATTTTTATGTATATAACTCATTGTTAAAATACCTAATGAGATACATACTTATAATAAAATCATGTTAACTATATATATAACCATATATATGTCATCGTATAGTTTTTACAAGTTTTAACGTTCGTGAATCACCGGTCAACTTGGGTGGTCATTTGTCTATATGAAACCTATTCCAATTAATCAAGTCTTAATAAGTTTGATTGCTTAACATGTTGGAAACACTTAATCATGTAAATATCAATTTCATTTAATATATATAAACATGGAAAAGTTCGGGTCACTACAATAGTAACATTCTATTATTGATTTGATTGATATTTAGATAAGTTAACTAAAACGTTTAAGATGAACCAGTAAAACACTAATTTGCTACGGTATTTTTGAATTGCTACAGTACCCAAAAAGCTACAGTGTTTTCGAAAATCACTATTTGCTACAGTAAAAAACTTTGCTACAGTAACTTTGTTACAGTAAAACACTATTTTAAAATGAAAATGTATATGTATATGCTACGAGACGATGATTTATAGAAGTAAATGACCAAAACACTCGAAAGTTTAAGATACACTTTGAGTGATATAGATTATTGATAATTTAAGACTATATTTTGACAAAGGTACGTCTCCCAAAATGTAAATTACAAGTTTTCTCAGCGTACGAAGGGACACTCGAAAAACCGGAACCGGGACATAAGTTGCGTGATGACGTACAACTTATCGGAACAAAAATTACAAGTGAACTATGCACGTGAATTTAATATAATATATAATTAATTATATAAATTATATATTATAAATATAATTAATAAATATGTCGACAAGCGTAGGACAAAACAGATGTGAGCTGGATTTTTCAGCCATGCGATCGCATGGCAAAGCAGTGCAAACCCCATGCGATCGCATGGAGTACTGTAGCAGGTCAGATACTATAAAAGCTCGAACTGGTTCAGCTTGTTTCTTCATTCTTTTTTTTACTCGTATCATTTAAATTATTTATTATTATTATTATTATTATTATTATTATTATTATTATTATTATTATTATTAAGATTAATATTATTATTAATCTTATTATTATTATTATTATAAATAAATTAGTATTATACATAAAATACTACGACGAGGTTATGAGCGTGTCACTTTCAAAATGGGTTTTCGAGCTGGATAAAGCTAAGGAAATTATGGGTTATAACTATGGAGGTTATGGGTAATGTTCATGGGTAATATTCTCAAGTCAAACCAAGTGTTTATCATCTTTGTTGCTTCTACGTACTTTTCTGAAATATTGAATCACAATATTGATACGTAAGCATTTATATTTTATCTTTTATAAATTAATAGTGTATACATGTCTAGTGCTTGAGTATATATATTTATACATGTTTGTATGCTAAATTTCGTCGTTAAATAGTTTATAATGAATCACGAATTAAATACATATATTACTGGTAAAAGGTATATGATATACATGTTTTCGAAAAGCTGGCGAAAAATCAATAACTTTTCATTTAGACACCGAATAGTTTCGATGAACTGATTAAAAGATATGATCAACTGAATTATGATTGGCGTTAATTGAAATTGCTTTTGAATCTGCAATTAAGATTTAAACAACTTGTTTACGAGATTGATAAAATGGATTTTTGAATATTACCAACCGAGTAAATGAATCCTTATATAAGGCACGTCTCGTTTTGTTGAACTATTGTCAAAATTGACTTTTTGAAACGACTTTGGATAACTATTGTATGTCGATCTCGAGCATTAGGATTGTGATACACTATGACCTGACCTAGCTTGATAGACATTTATTGACCAACATATGTTCTCTAGGTTGAGATCTACGGTTATTTGGTAATCCGAGTTTCGGTCACATTTTGGTGAACGACTTTATATGTTGCTAAGGTGAGTTTTATTTGCTCCCTTTTTAATTGCTTTTGCAATCTATATTTTTGGGCTGAGAATACATGCACTTTATTTTAAACGCAATGGATACACGTACATACTTAATTCTACACCGAGTTTGAACCGAAAATCCCTTAGCTTTGGTAACTAGTAACTGCCGGTTATAAGAACTGGTGGGCGCGAGTAGTTATATATGGATCCATAGGGGTTGACATCCCCGTCTGTTCCAGGTATAGAAACCCTAGCTTGAACTATAAAACAGACGTATACTATTTGAGTTTAGTACACATTGGACTGCGTGTATTGTACATGTTGGTTGCATGTATGTTAAAACAGGGGTACTTATTATATATACGTTAAGTTTAGTTACCAGGGTGCTCAATCTTGTAGAATATTTTGATAAACGTTTCTGGATGAAAAAACTGAAATCTTGTGATCCACCTTTATATACAGATTATACGAAACATTAAAACTATGAACTCACCAACCTTTGTGTTGACACTTGTTAGCATGTTTATTCTCAGGTTCCCTAGAAGTCTTCCGCTATTTGCTTATATGTTAGACAAGCTATGTGCATGGAGTCTTACATGGCATATTTATCAATGAAACGTTGCATTCACCAAATCGTCACCATGTATCTTATTTTGACTGCATTGTCAACGGAATTACTATTGTAAACTATTATTTACGGTGATTGTCTATATGTAGAAATCATCAGATGTCGAAAACCTTTGATTTAAATATTCATTTATTGTGTGCCTTTTCAAAAGAATGCAATGTTTACAAAACGTATCATATAGAGGTCAAATACCTCGCAATGAAATCGATGAATGACTTGTTCGTTCATATGAATTTGGAGCGATCATCACATATTATACTAACCCATGCATCAATTTCCAACACTACTTCAAAATCATTCATAATTCAAACTCAAATTCTAAAGAAAATTTAGAAACTAAAGTAGTTTCCTTTATGATGTAATTTAGATAGCACGAAGAGATAAATAATTTCGGACGAGAATATTTATGGAAATATCTTCAGAAATATCGAAGATATTTATGATGATATTTTGGAATTTCTAAGTTCGATGGTTGATGAGGAAAGATTTTCCGCAAGATTTTAACATGAATCCGGAGCAAGATATTCGCTAAAGATTTCATCAGAAACAGAATCATCAGGATTATTTGAAGGCAGATTTAGTCTTTGTGATTTGTCCACAGCCTCCTTCATAGTTTCGCATAATCTGCTTTTCTGTACTAAATTTTTCTTATCTTCTGAGCTTCTTCAGCCACTATTATTTATCATCAAACTTTTGACTGTTAAGATTGTTTACAGTTTTTTTTTTTACTGCTTCATCAGCAATCTCAAAATTTCGAAAACTAGTTCGCAGTTTAGGGTGTTTTTCAGAAACTTCACATTCGCAGTATGTAAGTTCAGGAGATAGACGTTATATGTACATATATAACTGTTGGCATAGAAATGATGCGAGATTCAAAGTATTGTTTGCTGATTCCCGGTAATTGGTATGGCAATTCTCGTTGCAAGATGCGAATGAGTATATGATAGGGTTTTAATGAACAAATATGATGGTTCTTCGAAAAGTCAAAGATCAATGAAGTTACTGATAAGTTTACTGCTAATGTGGTGGAATATAAACGGTTCTCTGGTAACGAAGATGAATAGCATACTTATATATCAAAGTTATAATAAGGCTCATTCGAATGAAAGTCGAAGTTGATTTGTTGGAGCTGTGACAAAATTGGCTAATTTGGAAAAGAGATTGCAAAGTTATTTTTGGTAATAACAACGTTAAAAGAATTAGCACAGCTACGTGTTAAACGTTTACTCAGGTTCTGAGAGTTTTTCAGGTGCATAACTATATGCATAAATCTTTCCTTCCGTAGATGAAGTGCGGTTGGTTCATCCTCTCGATTGAGGTGTTTTCAAGAATAATGAAAGATTTGAACGCAGATTGTATTCATCAAGATACAAATGAGGTTTAAGATGAAATCAAGTGGCAAACTTGAAGAAATGTTTAGTTTCATATGTTATTATCAATATTTTAATTCATTTTAATTGTCCAATGTTATTAGTCCACAGTCGATAGTCCACAGTTTACAGTCCAATAATTCATATACAGTTTAATATATAATATTCGAATTAATTAATACATATCGTGACCCGTATACATGTCTCAGACTCGATCACAACTCAAAGTATATATATTATTGTAGAATCAACCTCAACCCTGTATAGCTAACTCGATCATTACTACGTATATAGTGTCTATGGTGATTCCAAATAATATATATAGATGCGTCGATATGATATGTCAAAACCTTGTATACGTGTCCCGATATTTAAAGTACGTAAAATAAATAACAGAAATTAAATGACGATAAATAAAATTGCGAGAATATAAATTGCGATAAATAAACTGCGATAAATAAATTGCGATAATAAAATGTAATAAGGAATTAACAGTTAGCTAGGAACAGTTAGCTAGGATTTTGTAAGCGTGGATTCTTAACAAAATTTCTCATAGTTAATTTGTTTGTTTCTAACAAATTTTATTTTGTCCAATGTTTTCTTCATTAAGCCACTTGTTGGATTCTGATAGGTCAAAATCTAAATATGAAATTGAATGAAAATGGTTATTCTGCGGTGAACGGATACGTATATCTGTGGATGTAAGTAGGATAGTAAATCACTGTTGAATCAGATTCGAAGAATGTACAATGTAACTTATTAATGTGAAATCTAAATATTTCTCGGGTATTACCTACCCGTTAAAATATTTTCACCATTAACAGTTTGTACAAAAGAATTTTTAATTACAATCTTTATGAAAAAATATATACATATATATTTTCTTCAAATGTAATCATGGATTTAATGAGTTAACATTCTAATGACCCGTCCTAATCCATCTGGACGAAGTCCACATCGATTATAAACGATTCACAATAGTTGATTACATTGCGAGGTACTTGACCTCTATATGATACATTTTACAAACATTGCATTCGTTTTTGAAAAGACAAT
The DNA here is from genome assembly GCF_046630445.1 of Rutidosis leptorrhynchoides. Lineage (NCBI taxonomy): Eukaryota > Viridiplantae > Streptophyta > Magnoliopsida > Asterales > Asteraceae > Rutidosis > Rutidosis leptorrhynchoides. Next base: position 195,573,546 of record NC_092342.1, read on the forward strand.
CTTTCATTACATCGAAAGTTGACGGCAGGCATACCATTTCATAATATATCTAACTATAATTGACTTAATAACAATCTTAATGAACGCAACAACTCGAATGCAACGTCTTTTGAAATATGTCATAAATGACTCCAAGTAATATCTCAAAGATGAGCAAATGTACAGCGGAAGGTTTCTTTAATACCTGAGAATAAACATGCTTTAAAGTGTCAACCAAAAGGTTGGTGAGTTCATTAGTTTATCATAATCATTCATTTTCATCATTTTAATAGACCACAAGATTTTCATTTCTCATAAATATACGTCCCATGCATAGAGACAAAAATATCATTCATATGGATTGAACACCTGGTAACCGACATTAACAAGATGCATATAAGAATATCCCCTATCATTCCGGGAAATCCTTCGGACATGATAAAATAACATCGAAGTACTAAAGCATCCGGTACTTTGGATGGGGTTCGTCGGGCCCACAGATCTATCTTTAGGATTCGCGTCAATTAGGCGTGCACTAATTCTCAAAATTAGTGATGTTCCCTAATTCTTAGGCTACCAAGCTAAAAGGGGCATATTCGGCTTCGATCATTCAACCATATAATGTAGTTTCAATTACTTGTGTCTATTTCGTAAAACATTTATAAAAATTGCGCATGTATTCTCAGCCCAAAAATATAAAGGGTAAAAAGGTAAATGAAACTCACCTAATGTATTTTGTAGTAAAAATACATATGACTATATTGAACAATGCAGGATTGGCCTTGGATTCACGAACCTATATCATTTGTATATTTATTAATATACATAGTTGTAATCAAACAATTATATATATAAATTTATTATTCTTTTTATATTAATAATATATATATGTTTCATTTATTTCATTTTGTTATATAAAGATATTAATTTTTGTTATGTTATATGTGTATTAATATATTTTTAATATATATATATATATATATATATATATATATATATATATATACATACATATATATATCAGTTGTATATTATAATAGTAGTTATAATAGTACTAAAAATAATATTAATATGGGTAAAAATGATAATCATGATAATACTTAGTGTTACTAATAAAATATATTAAAGTTAATAATTTTTGTTAATAATAATATTAATGATAGTTTTTAATTATAAATCTCATAATGATAATATCAGTAGTTTTTGATAAACTGTATAATTTATTAATAATGGTAGTGAAAATAATAATTTTTGATATTTGTACTTAATACTTTATCATAATAATTATAACAATCTTAATTCTAATGGTAATCTTTTAATAATAATAATACTTTTATTAATAATAATTCCTAATTGTTTCTAATACTAATATTAATGATAATAATAATAATTCTAAAAGTAACACTTTTATTACTAAAGCTAATAATGATAATAAATATAATATTAATAATAATATTAACAATAATAATATTAGTAATGATAATACTAATAAGTATTGAATTCTAATTATAATACTTTTAGTAATATTGATAATACATTCATAATACTAATATTAATGATAACAATAATTAATATGATAAAATTAATAATACTAATACTAATATTAATAATAATTATAGTAATCATAACAATTATAATAATCATAATAATAATAATAATAATAATAATAATAATAATAATAATAATAATAATAATAATAATAATAATAATAATGAAATAATAATAATAAAAAGATTATACCTCACTCAAATAGGCTTAAAAAGATATATAATGCCCCTTCCCGGGCTCGAACTCGTGACCACTCGCTAACCCGAATCACTCCCTAACCATTTGGCTGTTACCGGTTTTCTGATTTATATTACACTGTAAATATATTTAACCTCCTCTTTTGATTTCCCTTTTCATCTTCTTCATAGCAATAATCGATCAAAGCCACTCAAATTCGAAATAGATAATCAGCTAAGTTTATTTGTGACTGGAATTAAAATAACTAGGATCAATTGTGATTGAGTTGTTTAAACAGAAGAAAAAAATTAAAATCGCTGTAACAGCTTTTCTTGAAAACCGTATGAACTCAATTCATGTTTTAAATGACTCTTAGAAACTATCTGTGTGCTCAATTTATCTTAAAACGTAAAATCAATCTCGAATTTTTCAAGAACAAATTTGGTTGACTTTTAAAGAATTATGTTTGACTCCACAATTGGAACTTGATATAGAAAATTGATACTTGATGATTTGCAGATAGTTTGAGTAACAGAAGCCTAACAAAACTGTAATTCCAGATTTTTAAGTTATTTACAAAATCGAGCTTTTGAAAAAAAATTACACAAACAGAGATACCTGCTGTGTTCTTCGTTTTTCTGCTTCAATTAGTTTAGATAGAGGTTGTTAAGATTAATGGTAATTGATATCTCATAGTGTAAAGTCGTAATGCACTACTTAAACAACTAATTTGAATTCATTCAATGCAAACGTGATCGACAGTATAAGATTCCCCAGTACAGAATATTAATAAAAAATAAAAATTGAAACAGACATCAAACGGAATTTGGAATTGAGTTTGGATTCAGTACTACATGATATTGACCTGAGTATCAATTTAGAGGACAAATTATACAGTGGGAGAATGACTTGAAACTGAATTACATATTTATATATATATATATATATATATATATATATATATATATATATATATATATATATATATATATATATATATATATATATATACTGTATTGATGTACGTATCTGTATCTGTATTAATGTATATGAATCTGTATCTAGTATACGTATATATAGGTATATATATATATATATATATATATATATATATATATATATATTAAATATATAATAGATCATAATAACATTACTTATACACATTTTAATATTTAGTATTAATGAAACAATTAATAATAACAATAGAAATAATAATGATAATAATACTAATATTAATAATAATACTATTAATAATAATATTAATAAGAGTAGATAATAATGATAAAAATAATAAGATTTTTAATGAAATTAATATTATTAATAATAATAATGATATAATAACTTATAATTATCAAATTATCCATATATATATATATATATATATATATATATATATATATATATATATATATATTAATACAAATATTAATATTAATATTAACATTGACATAAATGATAAAATACTTATAATAATATTAATATAACAATTATATTCAAAGTTGAAATTTTATTACAATTTATTAATTATATCATATTTACCAATTATATCATATATTGGATCCTTAATACTTATTACTTATATATGTATATATATCTATTACAATATTAATATTACTTATGTATAGATTTCATATATATATATATATATATATATATATATATATATATATATATATATATATATATATATATATATATATACATATATTCATTTAATTATTCTGTATATTCTTTTACATTTTTATATATTACAATATAATATTTATTGTATATATATAAGTCATATATATATATATATATATATATATATATATATATATATATATATATATATATATATATATATATATATATATATATATATATATATATATATATATTCATTACTTTATGTCTTATTTTACATATTTTACTTAAATGTTTAAATTGTGTTTTATTATTTCTATTTATTATTATAGGTATACTTTCATTTATATTTACAAATTTAATTACACACAATTGTTCGTGAATCGTCAGAAATGACTAAGGGTTATTTGAATGTATGAACATAGTTTCAAAGTTTTCGAGACTCAACATTATAGACTTTGCTTATCCTGTCGAAATCATATAAAGATTAAGTTTAAATTTGATCGAAAATTTCCGGGTCGTCACAGTACCTACCCGTTAAAGAAATTTCGTCCCTGAAATTTGATAGAGGTCGTCATGGCTAACAACGAGAATGTTATTATGACGATTATGAGTTGATAAATAGAGTTTTATCACTGTTGAGTAATATGGATAATATAATTCGATTACTCGAAGAGTACGAGTGAAGTTATCACAAAAGAGTGAAATAAAGAAGTAAAGATTTGTTTTAGCTTTTGACGTGGTCAGGTTGAATATAGAAAATAAGGTGCGTCTTAAATTTTGACGTTGTCTTGGTTAAATTCCGAAATTCAAGGGATTTAAAGAAAATCTTTGAAATCTAAAAGATTTGATTCTTCGGCGAGTAAGGAAATTAAGATCTCTATAATTAAATACGATGATCTGCCTCGATTACTCTGTCTGATATTTCTATTAGAAATTAAACTTTTCCGTTCCATTATTCTCACCATTCCTATACTTTCTTTCTCAGTTCATACTTCTAAAAGATTGTGAAAATGCTTAATCCAGTTCTGATTCTTGTCCTTATCCTTACTATTGCAATGATCATTCTTCTTTTCCAACTCCCCCTGAAAGAATCTATTTATTTCTACTATGCTCTTGGGATTGTTGTATTAATAATTCTCCCGTGTCTTTATATTGCTATACACATTGATATCCACGGTTTGTAATTTCGGTGTTGTTATTGGGCTTTATATTTTTCTTTATATTTCGGAGCTCCATGCTCTTGTTTTCTCTTCCCGATTCTAAATCAAGCTAATAATGGTCCAGAATTCATAGATATAGAGTTTTGAATGATTATACGGTTTCAAGTAGGAAGGAACGTGATAGCACGATTTGATTTTCAAATTTATCAACATCACGGAAGATTGAACCATCAAGAATACATTTTCTTGATATGTTCAGAAGTTAAGTAGAATGCAAGAGTTATGTAACATGACACATGATGATGGTATGATCTACTGTGAATCATCATCACGTTTCATTAGAAACTCAGCATGACTTACTGTAATATAATCACGTTGGCCAAGCGTCATTATATTATACTAACCCATGCTTCAATTCCCAACACTTCTCCACAATTCATTCATAAGTTATACTTAGATTTTACAGAAGTTTCCAATATAATGAAATACAGAAAACACGAAGAGGTAGATAATTTCGGACAAGAATATTTATGAAAATATCCTCAGAAATATCGAAGATATTTATGATGATATTTTGGAATTTCTAAGTTCGAAGGTTGATGAAGAAGAATTTTCCGCAAGATTTTAACATGACTTCGGAGCAAGATATTCTCTAAAGATTTCATCGGATCCAGAATTACCTGGATTCTTTGAATATAGGGTTTGGTCCTTGTATTTGTCCTTGGTCTCCTTCATGGTTAGCTCAATCCATTTTTCAGTACCAAATTTTATATCAAGCGTTCCCAACACACCATTCTTTATCATCAAACTCTTGGCCATTTAGGCCATCTACAATTTTACTGTTTCCTCTGCATTTAATGTAGCCATATCTGAATCGTCGGTTATCAATCCGAGGTGGTTTCAAGAGAACTGTGTTTTTAGATGATTAAACGCTGATGGTAATATGGTGGAATATAAAAGGTTCCCTGATAACAATAAAAGAGTACACATATATATTAAGGTTATAATAAAGTTGTTTCGAACAAAAAGTCAAAGTTATCTTGTTGGAGCTGTGACAAAATTGACTATTTTGAAAAAGAACTGCAAAATTATTTTGGGTAATAATAACACTACAGGAATTAGCACAGCTACGAGTTAAACGTTTACTCAATTTTCGAAAGTTTTCAGGTGCATAACTATATGCATAAATCTTTCCTTCCGTAGATGAAGTGCGGTTAGTTCATCCTCTCGATTGGGGTGTTTTCAAGAATCATGAAAGGTTTGAACGCAGATTGAAATTATCAAGATACAAATGGGGTTTAAGATGAAATCAAGTTTCAAACTTGAAGAATTGTTTAGTTTCATATGTTATAGTCAATATTTTAATTCATTTTAATTGTTCAATGTTGATAGTCCACAGTTGATAGTCCACAGTTAGCAATTCAATAATTCATAAATAGTTTAATATATAATATTCAAATTAATTAATACATATCGTGACCCGTGTACATGTCTCAGACTCGATCACAACTCAAAGTATATAAATTATTATAGAATCAACCTCAATCCTGTATAGAGAACTCGATCATTACTGCATATAGAGTGTCTATGGTTATTCCAAATAATATATATATGTGTCGATATGATATGTCAAAACCTTGTATACGTGTCCCGATATTTAAAGTGCGTAAAATAAATACAGAAATTAAATGACGAAAAATAAAATTGCGAGAATATAAATTGCGATAAATAAACTCCGATAATAAATTGCGATAAATAAATTACGATAAATAAATTGCGATAAAATAAAATGTAATACAGAGTTAACAGTTAGCTAGGAACAGTTAGCTAGGATCTTGTTAGCGTGATTTCTTAACAAAATTTCATATTGTTAATTAGTCTGTTTCTAATCAATTTTTATTGTGTCCATTATTTCTTCATTATGTCACTTGTTGGATTCTGATAGGTCAAAATCCAAATATGAAATTTGAATGAAAAAGGTTATTCTGTGGTGAACGAATACGTATATCTTTGGATGTAGTAAGATAGTAAATGATTGTTGAATCAGATTCGAAAAATGTAAAGTGTAACTTATTAATGTGGAATCTAAATATTCCTCGGGTATTACCTACCCGTTAAAATATTTTCACCATTAACAGTTTGTACAATAAAACTTTTAATTACAATCTTTATGAAAACATATATACATATATATTTTCTTCAAACGTAATCATGGATGTAATGAGTCAATGTGATATTAAACTCATCAGATTTACGGCTAGAACTAGAGTACATAATCTCTAAAACATTAGAGATTACATAATCGTCATGAAGGACGGAGATAGTTTATGTAGAACGATTCGTAGAACGATGATTATGCTTGAGGTATAGATTGCGAGGTTGAGACATGTGATGATATTGTTGTTGTTGGTACTGGTTATGCTGCTGGTGCTGCTGATGGTGGTACTGTTGCTGTCGGTGCTACAAGTGTTGTTGGTGAGTTCATTAGTTTATCATAATCATTCATTTTCATCATTTTAATAGACCACAAGATTTTCATTTCTCATAAATATACATCCCATGCATAGAGACAAAAATATCATTCATATGGATTGAACACCTGGTAACCGACATTAATAAGATGCATATAAGAATATCCCCTATCATTCCGGGAAATCCTTCGGACATGATAAAACAACATATAAGTACTAAAGCATCCGGTACTTCGGATGGGGTTCGTCGGGCCCATAGATCTATCTTTAGGATTCGCGTTAATTAGGCGTGCACTAATTCTCAAAATTAGTGATGTTCCCTAATTCTTAGGCTACCAAGCTAAAAGGGGCATATTCGGCTTCGATTATTCAACCATATAATGTAGTTTCAATTACTTGTGTCTATTTCGTAAAACATTTATAAAAATTGCGCATGTATTCTCAGCCCAAAAATATAAAGGGTAAAAAGGCAAATGAAACTCACCTAATGTATTTTGTAGTAAAAATACATATGACTATATTGAACAATGCATGGTTGGCCTCGGATTCACGAACCTATATCATTTGTATATTTATTAATATACATAGTTGTAATCAAACAATTATATATATAAATTTATTAGTCTTTTTATATTAATAGTATATATATGTTTCATTTATTTCATTTTGTTATATAAAGATATTAATTTTTGTTATGTTATATGTGTATTAATATATTTTTAATATATATATATATATATATATATATATATATATATATATATATATATATATATATATATATATATATATATATATATATATATATATATATATATCAATTGTATATTATAATAGTAGTTATAATAGTACTAAAAATAATATTAATATTCGTAAAAATGATAATAATGATAATACTTAGTGTTACTAATAAAATATATTAAAGTTAATAATTTTTGTTAATAATAATATTAATGATAGTTTTTAATTATAAATATCATAATGATAATATCAGTAGTTTTTGATAAACTGTATAATTTAATAATAATGGTAGTGAAAATAATAAATTTTGATATTTGTACTTAATACTTGATCATAATAATTATAACAATCTTAATTCTAATGGTAATCTTTTAATAATAATAATACTATTATTAATAATAATTCCTAATTGTTTCTAATACTAATATTAATGATAATAATAATAATTCTAAAAGTAATACTTTTATTACTAAAGCTAATAATGATAATAATTATAATACTAATAATAATGACAATAATAATATTAACAATAATAATATTAGTAATGATAATACTAATAAGTATTGAATTCTAATTATAATACTTTTAGTAATATTGATAATACATGCATAATATTAATATTAATGATAACAATAATTAATATGATAAAATTAATAATACTAATACTAATATTAATAATAATTATAGTAATCATAACAATCATAATAATAATAATAAAAATAATAATAATGAAATAATAATAATAAAAAGATTATACCTCACTCAAATAGGCTTAAAAAGATATATAATGCCCCTGCCCGGGCTCGAACTCGTGACCACTCGCTAACCCGAATCATTCCCTAACCATTCGGCTGTTGCCGGTTTTCTGATTTATATTACACTGTAAATATATGTAACCTCCTCTTTTAATTTCCCTTTTCATCTTCTTCATAGCAATAATCGATCAAAGCCACTCAAATTCGAAACAGATAATCAACTAAGTTTATTTGTGACTGGAATTAAAATAACTAGGATCAATTGTGATTGAGTTGTTTAAACAGAAGAAAAAAAATTAAAATCGCTGTAACAGCTTTTCTTGAAAACCGTATGAACTCAATTCATGTTTCATTGATCTAGACCATTTTAGCTAATATTTTCAACATGAAATAAGTTTTAAACGACTCTTAGAAACTATCTGTGTGCTCAATTTATCTTAAAATGTAAAATCAATCTCGAATTTCTTCAAGAACAGATATGGTTGACTTTTAAAGAATTATGTTTGACTCCACAATTGGAACTTGATATAGAAAATTGATACTTGATGATTTGCAGATAGTTTGAGTAACAGAAGCCTAACAAAATTGTAATTCCAGATTTTTAAGTTATTAACAAAATCGAGCTTTTGAAAAACAAATTACACAAACAGAGATACCTGCTGTGTTCTTCGTTTTTCTGTTTCAATTAGTTTAGATAGAGGTTGTTAAGATTAATGGTAATTGATATCTCATAGTGTAAAGTCATAATGCACTACTTAAACAACTAATTTGGATTCATTCAATGCAAACGTGATCGACAGTTTAAGATTCCCCAGTACATAATATTAATAAAAAAATAAAAGTTGAAACAGAAATCAAACGGAATTTGGAATTGAGTTTGGATTCAGTACTACATGATATTAACCTGAGTATCAATTTAGAGGACAGATTATACAGTGGGATAATGACTTGAAATTGAATTACATATTTATCTTATATTTATCTATATATATATACTGTATTGATGTACGTATCTGTATCTGTATTAGTGTATATGAATCTGTATCTGGTATATGTATATATAGGTATATATATACATATATCTGTATATATTAAATATATAATAGATCATAATAACATTACTTATACACATTTTAATATTTAGTATTAATGAAACAATTAATAATAACAATAGAAATAATAATGATAATAATACTAATATTAATAATACTATTAATAATAATATTAATAAGAGTAGATAATAATGATAAAAATAATAAGATTTTTAATGAAATTAATATTATTAATAATAATAATGATATAACAACTTATAATTATCAAATTATCTATATATATATATATTAATAATACAAATATTAATATTAATATTAACATTGACATAAATGATAAAATACTTATAATAATATTAATATAACAATTATATTCAAAGTTGAAATTTTATTACAATTTATTAATTATATCATATTTACCAATTATATCATATATTGGATCCTTAATACTTATCACTTATATATGTATATATATCTATTACAATATTAATATTACTTATGTATAGATTTCATATATATATATATATATATATATATATATATATATATATATATATATATATATATATATATATATATATATATATATATATATATGCATACATATATTCATTTAATTATTCTGTATATTCTTTTACATTTTTATATATTACAATATATTATTTATTGTATATATATAAGTCATATATATATATATATATATATATATATATATATATATATATATATATATATATATATATATATATATATATATATATATATATTCATTATTTTATGTCTTATTTTACATATTCTACTTAAATGTTTAAATTGTGTTTTATTATTTCTATTTATTATTATAGGTATACTTTCATTTATATTTACAAATTTAATTACACACAATTGTTCGTGAATCATCAGAAATGACTAAGGGTTATTTGAATGTATGAACATAGTTTCAAAGTTTTCGAGACTCAACATTATAGACTTTGCTTATCCTGTCGAAATCATATAAAGATTAAGTTTAAATTTGATCGAAAATTTCTGGGTCGTCACAAACATGATATTAAACTCATTTAGTTTTCGGTTGGAAATAGAATAGATAATCTCTAAAACTTTAGAGATTACATATTCGCCATGTCGAATGAAGATAAATGAGGTAGAACGATACGTAGAACGAAGATCATACTCGAAGTACAGATGGTGATATTGAGGCATGGATTGTTGATGGTACTAGTGCTGTTATTGATGGTACTGTTGGTACCGGTGATGTTGCTGAAGCTGGTAAATTTTGCACCATATTCTCCAAATTGATTACTCGAGCGCGAAGTTCGCTAACTTCTTCTATTATTCCGGGATGATTGTCGGTCGGAACGAGCGGATGAATAAAGTTTAGAATTGTGGATAGAATATAATCGTGGAGATATAATCGGGAAATGAGGGTGAAAATGGTGTTTCGGATTGGTTCGCCGGTAAGTGCTTCAGGTTCATCGCCAAGAGGTAAATTCGGTTGGTGAAAAGGATCGCCTTCTTCACGTCTCCATTGATTAGGTCGACTACGAACCCATCAGATGAATTGGGGATGGATGATTGGTTGATTCATTCTGGTGACACTGCTTTCGGAGCTTAGGTAAACGTCCATGTTGGAATAGCTGTCGGGTTCCGAAGAACTTGAACTAGTAACAAGTTCCATTTCGTACTATTGAGTAAAGGTTTTTTTTTTCGGTATAAAATGATTTTCGGATATCGGATGATATTCTAACTACATAGAATACCTGTAAATAGTACAAAAGATCCCATAGATTACGGAGGAAATCAAGGAATATATTAGGCAAGGTTTACAGTAATAGATACGCTAAGATATGAATTGGCAGATACGCTAAGATATGAATTTTGTCTATACACTATTCATGCAATCAATGCAGTAAGATGTGTCTAGACTAAGATTGATAAGCATGTAATTTTTGACACGAAACGATAAGTAAAACTTTTGACATGCAGACACGGTCGAAGTCCAGACCCACTAATGCATCTAAATAACTATCAGTTAGACACACTAATGCAAGACCTGATTCGCTAAGACCATCGCTCTGATATCACATGAAGCGACCAGTCCAAATCCATAAGGACAAATACAATAACATATGATTTCATTGCGAGGTATTTGACCTCTATATGATACATTTTATAAACATTGCATTCGTTTTTAAAAGACAACCTTTCATTACATCAAAAGTTGACAGCATGCATACCATTTCATAATATATCCAACTATATTTGACTTAATAATAATCTTGATGAACTCAACGACTCGAATGCAACGTCTTTTGAAATATGTCATGAATGACTCCAAGTAATATCTCTAAAATGAGCAAATGCACAGCGAAAGATTTCTTTCATACTTGAGAATAAACATGCTTTAAAGTGTCAATCAAAAGGTTGGTGAGTTCATTAGTTTAACATAAATAATCATTTCCATCATTTTAATAGACCACAAGATTTTCATTTCTCATAAATATACGTCCCATGCATAGAGACAAAAATAATCATTCATATGGATTGAACACCTGGTAACCGACATTAATAAGATGCATATAAGAATATCCCCTATCATCCCGGGAAATCCTTCGGACATGATATAAAACAACATCGAAGTACTAAAGCATCCGGTACTTTGGATGGGGTTCGTTAGGCCCAATAGATCTATCTTTAGGATTCGCGTCAATTAGTAGATCGGTTTACTAATTCTTAGGTTACCAAGCAAAAGGTGCATATTCGGCTTCGATCATTCAACCATATAATGTAGTTTTAATTACTTGTGTCTATTTCGTCAAATATTTATAAAAGCGCATGTATTCTCAGTCCCAAAAATATATATTGCAAAAGCATTTAAAAAGGGAGCAAATGAAACTCACGATACTGTATTTTGTAGTAAAAATACATATGACGGCATTGAACAAGTGTAGGGTTGGCCTCGGATTCACGAACCTATATCATTTGCATTTCTATTAAAACATATAATAGAAATATCATAATTTCATCTATTAATATATATTATTTATATATATTTTGTAGTTATATAATATTTATACTAGATTTCATTTAAGAACATATACTTTATGTTATATCTTAAATTATATGTTATATATATATATATATATATATATATATATATATATATATATATATATATTTATTTATTTTGTATATGTATTTAAAGTGATTAATATAGTTATATTAATATCTACATATATATTTAGGATTATATTAAAAATACCTAATTTGTTGTATGTAAGTTTTTATATAAGTAAAGTTAATATGATTTATATATAGTTATACGGAATATTGATATAATTTTAGTATATGTAATAATTATGTTTATGTACAAAGTATTTATTTGTAAAAAAAAATTATAGTTTTGATATTAATGATTTACTAATAATAGTCCTACTAATAATAACGTTATTACTAACGATAATACTAATAATAAAAATGATAATGATAATACATATGTTAATAATGATTCTAATAATACTAATAAGTACATAATGATACTAATACTAATATGAGTAATAATGAGTAATAGTTTGTGTTATTTTGGTAATAATAATAATCTTAATCATAATAATAGTAATAATATATATATTAGTAACAATAATAATGATAAAAATTATAATTTTAGTAACAATAACAATAATAATGATAATAATAATTTTGGTAATGAAATCTACCTTCCAAAGCTTTTCTAAAAAAACATGTCCCAAACAGGGCTCGAACCAGAGACCTCTCGCTCACCAACAAATACACTTAACCATTCTGCCATATCAGTTTTTCTGAATTATATTGTAACCCAAACATATATATCTATTATCTCTTAAAGCCTAGTTCATCATCTTCTTCACCATGTATAAAATCAAACGGAGGAAAATTAACAACAATAATCGAAAGGGTTTTGAACTTAGGATTTATAAACAACATGAAACAAAAAAATTAAAGTGTTCTTGAAATAAAAAAAAAATTCAAAAAAAACTGCATTGAGCTTATTGCTGCAGCTCGTAACATTTAAAAAAAAATGTTTTTCCATTTCGAATACGTTTTAGACAATTCTTACAACACGAATTTAGTTTCAAATCATTCCTAAAAACTATTGGAATCGTTAATTGAATTTAAAACACCAAAACAAGCTCTAATTTCTCTAAGAACAAAACAGTTGACTTTTGACAATTTAACTTTGACTCGCAAATTCGAATTCGTTATCAAGAATTGAAACTTTAGATTTTACAGGAAGTTTGAGTAAAAGATTCCTAACATCTCTGCATTATTAGTTTTTGAAATTTGTTTAGAATTCAAGTTTTTGTATTTCACTGTAAAGAACACATGAACTCAAAAATTGATTTTGAATTTAAGAATGTTATAGATTATGATTACAACATGAATTGTGTTGCAAATCATTCCTATAATATTTATGGATCATCAAATTAACTGGAAACATCAAAACAAACTCGAATTTGATTCAAGAATACTTAGTTGACTTTTAAAACCCAAAACTTTGACTCTCAAATTAGAGATTAATAGAAAGAATTGAGGATTGAAAACTTACAGATAGTTTATATAGATGATTCCTAACGACTTCACATTTTTAGATTTTGTTAATTGAATCAATTTATGTTTTTGGCCAAAAAATGTGGATACAGAGGCCCGTTTGAAGAAAAAAAATACATCTGTCTTTCAATTCTGTTAGCTGAAAAATTTTATGGCATAATGTAGTCGACCAATTCAATCAGAAGAAACAAAAATTAGAAAAGCAAAAAACGAAAAAAGTCACAGATTTCGTACGAATGAGGATTCTGATATCTAACCCATTTGTTTCCATCCTAACTATTATTGATTTATAAGGAAAATTGTATTAATAATTAAATACAGATAGTTATTTAATAAAAATACTAATAATGTTTATAGAAATAATAATAATAATAATATTAATAATAATATTAATAATAATGTTATTAATAACAATAATACTACTACTATTATTAAGAATAATGATAAGAATAATGTTAAATAAAAATGATTATGAAACATATAGTTATGATAATAATAATAATAATAATAATAATAATAATAATAATAATAATAATAATAATAATAATAATAATAATAATAATAATAATAATAATAATAATAATTTATATTAGTATAGGATAATAATGATTCTTGATAATTTAATTGATATTATTAATAATTTTAATGGTTAAAATTAGTAATATTACCGAAGATATAATAAGTTACATGTTTCTATAGTAATATTAATATTACTTGTACATATCAAATTTCATATATATATATATATATATATATATATATATATATATATATATATTATATCAAAAATAATAGTACAAATATTAATGTTAATATTAATAGTTATAATGAAAGTAATAATAATATTACTATAGCCAATATATTGTAACTTGTTTTTAATATCATACATTATGTAATGACTATATATTATATATATCGAATATTTAATATTTATACACTTTGTATATATTACAATATACACATAATAATAATTATGTATAGAAACCATGTATATTTATTACATATATCAATCCTCCATTGTTAATATATATTTATTCGTTATTAAGTTTGTTGAGAAAATAAAATTTAGTATTTCTAAATACCGTGTTCAAAGGTGTTAATACAATTTAAAATGTTTATGTATATATTTATTACTTTACAAGTTTTTATTTTTAAATCATAAACTATTTTCATTTATAATTTCGACAAATAAACTGCATAACATTTTATTAATATATTTCAGATTATAATATATATATATATATATATATATATATATATATATATATATATATATATATATATATATATATATATATATATATATATATATATATATATATATATATATATATATATATATATATATATATATATAATTACGTATCTATTTACAATCAGTTGTTCGTGAATCGTCAGAATTGGTCAAAGGTCAGTTGAATGTATGACAACAGTTCAAAATTTTTGAGATTTAATTAAATAGACTTTGCTTATCATGTCGAAACCATATTAGAATGAAGTTTAAATTTGGTCGGAAATTTCCGGGTCGTCACAACCATTAATAAAGGTCCTATTTAATCCTATTATAGGACCCTTTTTAAAAAGGTCACAAGTTATGATAGGACCTTTGAAAATGTGTTCTATTAGTTATACCTTTTAGGACCCTAAGTAAATTCCGTCAATCAACATATAGGACATAGTTACTAAAAGGTCCTAAAAGGTAGTCTGTTAGGACCCTTTCCATGACCCTGTTAGGACCCTGAAATAATGGTCCTAAAATGTAGTTTTTTAGGACCTTTTCGTTTTTGACCAAATAAATATTGGTCCTATAAGCCCATTTTTCTTGTAGTGTAATTCGGTTACTCGAAGCGTATGAATGATGCTATCGTAAAAGAGTGAAATGCAAAAATAGAGTTTCGTGTTATCTTTTGACCTCATCATGGTTGATCTCCGGATTAAAGAAAATCTTCGTAATCTATATAACATTTGATTCTTCGGCGATTAGGGAAATTATGATCCTCTTTGATTTAATGCGATGATCTGTCTCGATTTCCCCGTCTGATATTTTACTATAAATCTACTCCCTTCGTTCCCTTATTTCTACAGCTCATACCTTCTATTCTTTCTCTCTCAATTCATATTTTAAAGCATTCGTCAATATGCTCCATCCAGTTCTGATTCTTGATATACTCCTAACTTTCATATATGTCATTCTTCTTTTTCATCTACCACCGGAGGAATTTATTTACTTTTACTATTACCTTGGGGTTATAGTATTTTTAATTCTCCCGTGCCTTTACGTTGCAATACGTATTGATATGCACGGTTTGTAATTTATGTGTTGTTATCGAGCTCTATATTTTTCTTTTATATTTAAGAGTTCCATGCTTTTGTCTCCTCTTCCCGACTTCAAGTCAAGCGAATAATGGTCCAGAATTCGGAGCTATGAAGCTTCAGATGACAATACTAATGTTCTAAGAAAGAAATGGTAATAGGACGATCTGACTTGTTAAATTACCAGAAAATCACGGAAAAGACCGAATTATCAAGAAAAATATTTTTTTGATAATTTTAGAGGTTAAATAGAATGAAAGAGTTATGTAACATGGCACATGATGACGGTGTGGTCTATGAATCATCATGTTCCATTAGAAACTCAGCATGACTTACTGTAATATAATCACGTTGATCAAGTGTCATTATATTATACTAACTCATGCTTCAACTCCCAACACTACTTCAAAAATATTCATACTTTAAACTCGAAGGTTTCAGAATTTAGATACTAAAATAGTTTCTTTTATGATGTAACACAGATAGCGCGAAGAGATAAATGATTTCAGATAAGAATAGTTATGAAACTATTTTCAGAAATATCGAGGATATTTATAACGAAAGATATGATGATATCTTAAAAAATCTAAAATCAGAGGATGATAAATGAAATGTCCCGTTCTTATTGATTAAAAACGTTCCATATTAATTGATTTCGTTGCGAGGTTTTGACCTCTATATGAGACGTTTTTCAAAGACTGCATTCATTTTTAAAACAAACCATAACCTTTATTTCATAAATAAAGGTTTAAAAAGCTTCACGTAGATTATCAAATAATGATAATCTAAAATATCCTGTTTACACACGACCATTACATAATGGTTTACAATACAAATATGTTACATCGAAATCAGTTTCTTGAATGCAGTTTTTACACAATATCATACAAACATGGACTCCAAATCTTGTCCTTATTTTAGTATGCAACAGCGGAAGCTCTTAGTATTCACCTGAGAATAAACATGCTTTAAACGTCAACAAAAATGTTGGTGAGTTATAGGTTTAACCTATATATATCAAATCGTAACAATAGACCACAAGATTTCATATTTCAATACACATCCCATACATAGAGATAAAAATCATTCATATGGTGAACACCTGGTAACCGACATTAACAAGATGCATATATAAGAATATCCCCATCATTCCGGGACACCCTTCGGATATGATATAAATTTCGAAGTACTAAAGCATCCGGTACTTTGGATGGGGTTTGTTAAGCCCAATAGATCTATCTTTAGGATTCGCGTCAATTAGGGTGTCTGTTCCCTAATTCTTAGATTACCAGACTTAATAAAAAGGGGCATATTCGATTTCGATAATTCAACCATAGAATGTAGTTTCACGTACTTGTGTCTATTTTGTAAATCATTTATAAAACTTGCATGTATTCTCATCCCAAAAATATTAGATTTTAAAAGTGGGACTATAACTCACTTTCACAGATTTTTACTTCGTCGGGAAGTAAGACTTGGCCACTGGTTGATTCACGAACCTATAACAATATATACATATATATCAAAGTATGTTCAAAATATATTTACAACACTTTTAATATATTTTGATGTTTTAAGTTTATTAAGTCAGCTGTCCTCGTTAGTAACCTACAACTAGTTGTCCACAATTAGATGTACAGAAATAAATCGATAAATATTATCTTGAATCAATCCACGACCCAGTGTATACGTATCTCAGTATTGATCACAACTCAAACTATATATATTTTGGAATCAACCTCAACCCTGTATAGCTAACTCCAACATTCACATATAGAGTGTCTATGGTTGTTCCGAAATATATATAGATGTGTCGACATGATAGGTCGAAACATTGTATACGTGTCTATGGTATCTCAAGATTACATAATATACAATACAAGTTGATTAAGTTATGGTTGGAATAGATTTGTTACCAATTTTCACGTAGCTAAAATGAGAAAAATTATCCAATCTTGTTTTACCCATAACTTCTTCATTTTAAATCCGTTTTGAGTGAATCAAATTGCTATGGTTTCATATTGAACTCTATTTTATGAATCTAAACAGAAAAAGTATAGGTTTATAGTCGGAAAAATAAGTTACAAGTCGTTTTTGTAAAGGTAGTCATTTCAGTCGAAAGAACGACGTCTAGATGACCATTTTAGAAAACATACTTCCACTTTGAGTTTAACCATAATTTTTGGATATAGTTTCATGCTCATAATAAAAATCATTTTCTCAGAATAACAACTTTTAAATCAAAGTTTATCATAGTTTTTAATTAACTAACCCAAAACAGCCCGCGGTGTTACTACGACGGCGTAAATCCGGTTTTACGGTGTTTTTCATGTTTCCAGGTTTTAAATCATTAAGTTAGCATATCATATAGATATAGAACATGTATTTAGTTGATTTTAAAAGTCAAGTTAGAAGGATTAACTTTTGTTTGCGAACAAGTTTAGAATTAACTAAACTATGTTCTAGTGATTACAAGTTTAAACCTTCGAATAAGATAGCTTTATATGTATGAATCGAATGATGTTATGAACATCATTACTACCTTAAGTTCCTTGGATAAACCTACTGGAAAAGAGAAAAATGGATCTAGCTTCAATGGATCCTTGGATGGCTCGAAGTTCTTGAAGCAGAATCATGACACGAAAACAAGTTCAAGTAAGATCATCACTTGAAATAAGATTGTTATAGTTATAGAAATTGAACCAAAGTTTGAATATGATTATTACCTTGTATTAGAATGATAACCTACTCTAAGAAACAAAGATTTCTTGAGGTTGGATGATCACCTTACAAGATTGGAAGTGAGCTAGCAAACTTGAAAGTATTCTTGATTTTATGAAACTAGAACTTTTGGAATTTATGAAGAACACTTAGAACTTGAAGATAGAACTTGAGAGAGATCAATTAGATGAAGAAAATTGAAGAATGAAAGTGTTTGTAGGTGTTTTTGGTCGTTGGTGTATGGATTAGATATAAAGGATATGTAATTTTGTTTTCATGTAAATAAGTCATGAATGATTACTCATATTTTTGTAATTTTATGAGATATTTCATGCTAGTTGCCAAATGATGGTTCCCACATGTGTTAGGTGACTCACATGGGCTGCTAAGAGCTGATCATTGGAGTGTATATACCAATAGTACATACATCTAAAAGCTGTGTATTGTACGAGTACGAATACGGGTGCATACGAGTAGAATTGTTGATGAAACTGAACGAGGATGTAATTGTAAGCATTTTTGTTAAGTAGAAGTATTTTGATAAGTGTATTGAAGTCTTTCAAAAGTGTATAAATACATATTAAAACACTACATGTATATACATTTTAACTGAGTCGTTAAGTCATCGTTAGTCGTTACATGTAAGTGTTGTTTTGAAACTTTTAGGTTAACGATCTTGTTAAATGTTGTTAACCCAATGTTTATAATATCAAATGAGATTTTAAATTATTATATTATCATGATATTATCATGTATGAATATCTCTTAATATGATATATATACATTAAATGTCTTTACAACGATAATCGTTACATATATGTCTCGTTTAAAAATCATTAAGTTAGTAGTCTTGTTTTTACATATGTAGTTCATTGTTAATATACTTAATGATATGTTTACTTATCATAGTATCATGTTAACTATATATATATCCATATATATGTCATCATATAGTTTTTACAAGTTTTAACGTTCGTGAATCACCGGTCAACTTGGGTGGTCAATTGTCTATATGAAACATATTTCAATTAATCAAGTCTTAACAAGTTTGATTGCTTAACATGTTGGAAACATTTAATCATGTAAATATCAATCTCAATTAATATATATAAACATGGAAAAGTTCGGGTCACTACAGTACCTACCTGTTAAATAAATTTCGTCCCGAAATTTTAAGCTGTTGAAGGTGTTGATGAATCTTCTGGAAATAGATGCGGGTATTTCTTCTTCATCTGATCTTCACGCTCCCAGGTGAACTCGGGTCCTCTACGAGCATTCCATCGAACCTTAACAATTGGTATCTTGTTTTGCTTAAGTCTTTTAACCTCACGATCCATTATTTCGACGGGTTCTTCGATGAATTGAAGTTTTTCGTTGATTTGGATTTCATCTAACGGAATAGTGAGATCTTCTTTAGCAAAACATTTCTTCAAATTCGAGACGTGGAAAGTGTTATGTACAGCCGCGAGTTGTTGAGGTAACTCAAGTCGGTAAGCTATTGGTCCGACACGATCAATAATCTTGAATGGTCCAATATACCTTGGATTTAATTTCCCTCGTTTACCAAATCGAACAACGCCTTTCCAAGGTGCAACTTTAAGCATGACCATCTCTCCAATTTCAAATTCTATATCTTTTCTTTTAATGTCAGCGTAGCTCTTTTGTCGACTTTGGGCGGTTTTCAACCGTTGTTGAATTTGGATGATCTTCTCGGTAGTTTCTTGTATAATCTCCGGACCCGTAATCTGTCTATCCCCCACCTCACTCCAATAAATCGGAGACCTGCACTTTCTACCATAAAGTGCTTCAAACGGCGCCATCTCAATGCTTGAATGGTAGCTGTTGTTGTAGGAAAATTCTGCTAACGGTAGATGTCGATCCCAACTGTTTCCAAAATCAATAACACATGCTCGTAGCATGTCTTCAAGCGTTTGTATCGTCCTTTCGCTCTGCCCATCAGTTTGTGGATGATAGGCAGTACTCATGTCTAGACGAGTTCCTAATGCTTGCTGTAATGTCTACCAGAATCTTGAAATAAATCTACCATCCCTATCAGAGATAATAGAGATTGGTATTCCATGTCTGGAGACGACTTCCTTCAAATACAGTCGTGCTAACTTCTCCATCTTGTCATCTTCTCTTATTGGCAGGAAGTGTGCTGATTTGGTGAGACGGTCAACTATTACCCAAATAGTATCAAAACCACTTGCAGTCCTTGGCAATTTAGTGATGAAATCCATGGTAATGTTTTCCCATTTCCATTCTGGGATTTCGGGTTGTTGAAGTAGACCTGATGGTTTCTGATGCTCAGCTTTGACCTTAGAACACGTCAAACATTTTCCTACGTATTTAGCAACATCGGCTTTCATACCCGGCCACCAAAAATGTTTCTTGAGATCCTTGTACATCTTCCCCGTTCCAGGATGTATTGAGTATCTGGTTTTATGAGCTTCTCTAAGTACCATTTCTCTCATATCTCCAAATTTTGGTACCCAAATCCTTTCAGCCCTATACCGGGTTCCGTCTTCCCGAATATTAAGATGCTTCTCCGATCCTTTGGGTATTTCATCCTTTAAATTTCCCTCTTTTAAAACTCCTTGTTGCGCCTCCTTTATTTGAGTAGTAATGTTATTATGAATCATTATATTCATAGATTTTACTCGAATGGGTTCTCTGTCCTTCCTGCTCAAGGCATCGGCTACCACATTTGCCTTCCCCGGGTGGTAACGAATCTCAAAGTCGTAATCATTCAATAATTCAATCCACCTACGCTGCCTCATATTCAGTTGTTTCTGATTAAATATGTGTTGAAGACTTTTGTGGTCGGTATATATAATACTTTTGACCCCATATAAGTAGTGCCTCCAAGTCTTTAATGCAAAAACAACCGCGCCTAATTCCAAATCATGCGTCGTATAATTTTGTTCGTGAATCTTCAATTGTCTAGACGCATAAGCAATCACCTTCGTTCGTTGCATTAATACACAACCGAGACCTTGCTTTGATGCATCACAATAAATCACAAAATCATCATTCCCTTCAGGCAATGACAATATAGGTGCCGTAGTTAGCTTTTTCTTCAATAACTGAAACGCTTTCTCTTGTTCATCATTCCATTCAAATTTCTTCCCTTTATGCGTTAATGCAGTCAAGGGTTTTGCTATTCTGGAAAAGTCTTGGATGAACCTTCTGTAGTAACCAGCTAGTCCTAAAAACTGGCGTATGTGTTTCGGAGTTTTCGGGGTTTCCCACTTTTCAACAGTTTCTATCTTTGCCGGATCCACCTTAATACCTTCTTTGTTCACTATGTGACCGAGGAATTGAACTTCTTCCAACCAAAATGCACACTTTGAAAACTTAGCGTACAATTCTTCCTTCCTCAATACTTCTAACACCTTTCTCAAATGTTCACCGTGTTCTTGGTCATTCTTTGAGTAAATAAGTATGTCATCAATGAAAACAATGACAAACTTGTCAAGGTATGGTCCACACACTCGGTTCATAAGGTCCATGAACACAGCTGGTGCATTAGTTAAACCAAACGGCATGACCATAAACTCGTAATGACCGTAACGTGTTCTGAAAGCAGACTTTGGAATATCATCTTCTTTCACCCGCATTTGATGATACCCGGAACGTAAGTCAATCTTTGAATAAACAGACGAGCCTTGTAGTTGATCAAATAAGTCGTCGATTCTCGGTAGTGGGTAGCGATTCTTGATGGTAAGTTTGTTCAACTCTCGGTAGTCGATACACAACCTGAATGTACCATCTTTCTTCTTGACAAACAAAACAGGAGCTCCCCAAGGTGATGTGCTTGGTCGAATGAAACCACGCTCTAAAAGTTCTTGTAATTGGCTTTGCAGTTCTTTCATCTCACTGGGTGCGAGTCTGTAAGGAGCACGAGCTATTGGTGCAGCTCCTGGTACAAGATCTATTTGAAATTCAACGGATCGATGTGGGGGTAATCCCGGTAATTCTTTCGGAAATACATCGGGAAATTCTTTTGCGACGGGAACATCATTGATGCTCTTTTCTTCAGTTTGTACTTTCTCGACGTGTGCTAGAATAGCATAGCAACCTTTTCTTATTAGTTTTTGTGCCTTCAAATTACTAATAAGATGTAGCTTCGTGTTGCCCTTTTCTCCATACACCATTAAGGGTTTTTCTTTTTCTCGTATAATGCGAATTGCATTTTTATAACAAATGATCTCTGCTTTCACTTCTTTCAACCAGTCCATACCGATTATCACATCAAAACTCCCTAACTCTACTGGTATCAAATCAATCTTAAATGTTTCGCTAACCAGTTTAATTTCTCGATTCCGACATATATTATCTGCTGAAATTAATTTACCATTTGCTAATTCGAGTAAAAATTTACTATCCAAAGGCGTCAATGGACAACTTAATTTAGCACAAAAATCTCTACTCATATAGCTTCTATCCGCACCCGAATCAAATAAAACGTAAGCAGATTTATTGTCAATAAGAAACGTACCCGTAACAAGCTCCGGGTCTTCTTGTGCCTCTGCCGCATTAATATTGAAAACTCTTCCGCGGCCTTGTCCATTCGTGTTCTCCTGGTTCGGGCAATTTCTAATAATGTGGCCCGGTTTTCCACATTTATAACAAACTACATTGGCATAACTTGCTCCGACACTACTTGCTCCGCCATTACTCGTTCCGACACCATTTGTTCCTTTCGTTCTATTAACCCCTGGTCCGTAGACCTCACACTTCGCCGCGCTATGACCATTTCTTTTACACTTGTTGCAAAATTTGGTGCAGAACCCCGAGTGATTCTTTTCACACCTTTGGCATAGCTGCTTCTGATTGTTGTTGTTGTTGCGGTTATTATTGTTGTTGGGATGATTGTTGTAGTTGCTGTTGTTGTTGTTGTTGTTGTTGGGCCGTTTGTTGTAGTTGCGATTGATGTTACGATTGTTGGGATAATTGTTGCGATTATTGTTGTAATTGCTGTTGTTGTTGTATTGGTGATTCTTATCACCGTTTTCCTCCCACTTTCTTTTGACTTGCTTCACATTGGCCTCTTCAGCAGTCTGTTCTTTAATTCTTTCTTCAATCTGGTTCACTAGTTTGTGAGCCATTCTACATGCCTGTTGTATGGAGGCGGGCTCGTGTGAACTTATATCTTCTTGGATTCTTTCCAGTAATCCTTTCACAAACGCGTCGATCTTCTCTTCCTCATCTTCGAATGCTCCCGGACACAATAGGCACAATTCTGTGAATCGTCTTTCGTACATGGTAATATCAAATCCTTGGGTTCGTAACCCTCTAAGTTCTGTCTTGAGCTTATTGACCTCGGTTCTGGGACGGTACTTCTCGTTCATCAAGTGCTTGAATGCTGACCACGGTAGTGCGTACGCATCGTCTTGTCCCACTTGCTCTAGATAGGTATTCCACCATGTTAACGCAGAACCTGTGAAGGTATGCATAGTGTACTTCACTTTGTCCTCTTCAGTACACTTACTTATGGCAAACACCGATTCAACCTTCTCGGTCCACCGTTTCAATCCGATCGGTCCTTCGGTTCCATCAAATTCCAAAGGTTTGCAGGCAGTGAATTCTTTGTAGGTGCATCCTACACGATTTCCTGTACTGCTAGATCCAAGGTTATTGTTGGTATGTAGCGCAGCCTGTACTGCGGCTATGTTTGAAGCTAGAAAAGTACGGAATTCCTCTTCATTCATATTCACGGTGTGTCGAGTAGTCGGTGCCATTTCCTTCAAAATAGTCAAATGGAACAAGTTAATCATACAGAATATTAAGAGTAGTTAATAGTATTTCGTAGCATAATATGAACTCATTTATAAAAGCTTTTTCTTCATATTAGCGTTTTATAAGTTTAAATTCGGGTAGTACCTACCCGTTAAGTTCATACTTAGTAGCTAATATACAATTCAACTACTACAATTCTATATGAAAAACTGATTATAATAATATTTCGCGTTCAAACTTTTATACAATATTTTACAAACTTACAATACCGCTTATTTTACATAAAGCATGAAATATA
The DNA here is from genome assembly GCF_046630445.1 of Rutidosis leptorrhynchoides. NCBI lineage: Eukaryota > Viridiplantae > Streptophyta > Magnoliopsida > Asterales > Asteraceae > Rutidosis > Rutidosis leptorrhynchoides. Next base: position 195,598,713 of record NC_092342.1, read on the forward strand.
GCACACAATAACTTTGATACAAGATAGTTGTGAAGATAATTCTAGCTAGTACACAAGTCGTTCAGCAAAGGCAATAAAGACACGTAATTCATACGTCCAGAAACAAGTCATGCATTCTGGTTTTACTAGGATTACTTCCCATCCTTGGTCTTGTGGAACATAACCGTTATGGCCATTGATAAGACAGCGTGTTGTAACGTCGTCAAAGGGACGAGGGTTACGTAATGTCCAACAGTCCCGTAACAATCTAAAAACTTCATTTCTTACCCCAATTACCGACTCCGTCACTTGTGGAAATGTTTTGTTTAATAGTTGTAGCCCGATGTTCTTGTTCTCACTTTGGTGAGAAGCGAACATTACTAATCCGTAAGCATAACATGCTTCTTTAAGTTGCATGTTAGCCGCTTTTTCTAAATCACGAAGTCCAGTATTCGGATATATTGAGTCAAAATAATTTCTTAACCCGTTGCGTAAAATAGCATTTGGGTTCCCCGCAATATATGCGTCAAAGTAAACACATCGTAACTTATGGGTTTCCCAATGTGATATCCCCCATCTTTCAAACGAAAGTCTCTTATAAACCAAGACATTCTTGGAACGTTCTTCGAATGTCTTACAAACTGATCTCGCCTTAAATAGTTGTGCCGAGGAATTCTGACCGACTCTAGACAAGATTTCATCAATCATGTCTCCGGGTAGGTCTCTTAAAATATTAGGTTGTCTATCCATTTTGTGTTTTTAAACTGTAAAATAGACAAGAGTTAGATTCATAAAAAAAATACTTATTAATACAAGCAATTTTTACATATATCATAAAGCATAAGCACACTATATTACATATATTACACCACACGAATACAACTATCTTATTCCGACTCGCTCGTTTCTTCTTCTTCGGTTTTGGTTCGTTTTGCCAGGTTTCTAGGGATATATGATGTTCCCCTAATACGAGCCGTAATTTTCCACATTGGTTTAGAAAAACCTGGTGGTTTAGAGGTTCCCGGGTCATTGTTACAACTTAAGGACTTCGGGGGTTAACGATACATATAAAGTTCATCGGGGTTGGAATTAGATTTCTCTATTTTTATGCCCTTTCCCTTATTATTTTCTTTTGCCTTTTTAAATTCAGTTGGGGTAATTTCTATAACATCATCGGAATTCTCGTCGGAATCCGATTCATCGGAGAATTGGTAATCCTCCCAATATTTTGCTTCCTTGGCGGAATCACCATTGACCATAATTAACCTTGGTCGGTTGGTTGAGGATTTTCTTTTACTTAACCGTTTTATTATTTCCCCCACCGGTTCTATTTCTTCATCCGGTTCCTCCTCTTCCGGTTCTGATTCTTCTTCCGGTTCCGACTCTTCTTTCGGTTCCTCTTCGGGAACTTGTGAATCAGTCCACGAATCATTCCAATTTACATTTGACTCTTCATTATTATTAGGTGAGTCAATGGGACTTGTTCTAGAGGTAGACATCTATCACATAATATCAAACACGTTAAGAGATTAATATATCACATAATATTCATATGTTAAAAATATATAGTTTCCAACAAAATTTGTTAAGCAATCATTTTTCAAGTAAACACGGTCGAAGTCCAGACTCACTAATGCATCCTAACAAACTAGATAAGACACACTAATGCAAAATTCTGGTTCTCTAAGACCATCGCTCGGATACCAACTGAAATGTCCCGTTCTTATTGATTAAAAACGTTCCATATTAATTGATTTCGTTGCGAGGTTTTGACCTCTATATGAGACGTTTTTCAAAGACTGCATTCATTTTTAAAACAAACCATAACCTTTATTTCATAAATAAAGGTTTAAAAAGCTTTACGTAGATTATCAAATAATGATAATCTAAAATATCCTGTTTACACACGACCATTACATAATGTTTTACAATACAAATATGTTACATCGAAATCAGTTTCTTGAATGCAGTTTTTACACAATATCATACAAACATGGACTCCAAATCTTGTCCTTATTTTAGTATGCAACAGCGGAAGCTCTTAGTATTCACCTGAGAATAAACATGCTTTAAACGTCAACAAAAATGTTGGTGAGTTATAGGTTTAACCTATATATATCAAATCGTAACAATAGACCACAAGATTTCATATTTCAATACACATCCCATACATAGAGATAAAAATCATTCATATGGTGAACACCTGGTAACCGACATTAACAAGATGCATATATAAGAATATCCCCATCATTCCGGGACACCCTTCGGATATGATATAAATTTCGAAGTACTAAAGCATCCGGTACTTTGGATGGGGTTTGTTAAGCCCAATAGATCTATCTTTAGGATTCGCGTCAATTAGGGTGTCTGTTCCCTAATTCTTAGATTACCAGACTTAATAAAAAGGGGCATATTCGATTTCGATAATTCAACCATAGAATGTAGTTTCACGTACTTGTGTCTATTTTGTAAATCATTTATAAAACTTGCATGTATTCTCATCCCAAAAATATTAGATTTTAAAAGTGGGACTATAACTCACTTTCACAGATTTTTACTTCGTCGGGAAGTAAGACTTGGCCACTGGTTGATTCACGAACCTATAACAATATATACATATATATCAAAGTATGTTCAAAATATATTTACAACACTTTTAATATATTTTGATGTTTTAAGTTTATTAAGTCAGCTGTCCTCGTTAGTAACCTACAACTAGTTGTCCACAATTAGATGTACAGAAATAAATCGATAAATATTATCTTGAATCAATCCACGACCCAGTGTATACGTATCTTAGTATTGATCACAACTCAAACTATATATATTTTGGAATCAACCTCAACCCTGTATAGCTAACTCCAACATTCACATATAGAGTGTCTATGGTTGTTCCGAAATATATATAGATGTGTCGACATGATAGGTCGAAACATTGTATACGTGTCTATGGTATCTCAAGATTACATAATATACAATACAAGTTGATTAAGTTATGGTTGGAATAGATTTGTTACCAATTTTCACGTAGCTAAAATGAGAAAAATTATCCAATCTTGTTTTACCCATAACTTCTTCATTTTAAATCCGTTTTGAGTGAATCAAATTGCTATGGTTTCATATTGAACTCTATTTTATGAATCTAAACAGAAAAAGTATAGGTTTATAGTCGGAAAAATAAGTTACAAGTCGTTTTTGTAAAGGTAGTCATTTCAGTCGAAAGAACGACGTCTAGATGACCATTTTAGAAAACATACTTCCACTTTGAGTTTAACCATAATTTTTGGATATAGTTTCATGCTCATAATAAAAATCATTTTCTCAGAATAACAACTTTTAAATCAAAGTTTATCATAGTTTTTAATTAACTAACCCAAAACAGCCCGCGGTGTTACTACGACGGCGTAAATCCGGTTTTACGGTGTTTTTCGTGTTTCCAGGTTTTAAATCATTAAGTTAGCATATCATATAGATATAGAACATGTATTTAGTTGATTTTAAAAGTCAAGTTAGAAGGATTAACTTTTGTTTGCGAACAAGTTTAGAATTAACTAAACTATGTTCTAGTGATTACAAGTTTAAACCTTCGAATAAGATAGCTTTATATGTATGAATCGAATGATGTTATGAACATCATTACTACCTTAAGTTCCTTGGATAAACCTACTGGAAAAGAGAAAAATGGATCTAGCTTCAATGGATCCTTGGATGGCTCGAAGTTCTTGAAGCAGAATCATGACACGAAAACAAGTTCAAGTAAGATCATCACTTGAAATAAGATTGTTATAGTTATAGAAATTGAACCAAAGTTTGAATATGATTATTACCTTGTATTAGAATGATAACCTACTGTAAGAAACAAAGATTTCTTGAGGTTGGATGATCACCTTACAAGATTGGAAGTGAGCTAGCAAACTTGAAAGTATTCTTGATTTTATGAAACTAGAACTTTTGGAATTTATGAAGAACACTTAGAACTTGAAGATAGAACTTGAGAGAGATCAATTAGATGAAGAAAATTGAAGAATGAAAGTGTTTGTAGGTGTTTTTGGTCGTTGGTGTATGGATTAGATATAAAGGATATGTAATTTTGTTTTCATGTAAATAAGTCATGAATGATTACTCATATTTTTGTAATTTTATGAGATATTTCATGCTAGTTGCCAAATGATGGTTCCCACATGTGTTAGGTGACTCACATGGGCTGCTAAGAGCTGATCATTGGAGTGTATATACCAATAGTACATACATCTAAAAGCTGTGTATTGTACGAGTACGAATACGGGTGCATACGAGTAGAATTGTTGATGAAACTGAACGAGGATGTAATTGTAAGCATTTTTGTTAAGTAGAAGTATTTTGATAAGTGTATTGAAGTCTTTCAAAAGTGTATAAATACATATTAAAACACTACATGTATATACATTTTAACTGAGTCGTTAAGTCATCGTTAGTCGTTACATGTAAGTGTTGTTTTGAAACTTTTAGGTTAACGATCTTGTTAAATGTTGTTAACCCAATGTTTATAATATCAAATGAGATTTTAAATTATTATATTATCATGATATTATCATGTATGAATATCTCTTAATATGATATATATACATTAAATGTCTTTACAACGATAATCGTTACATATATGTCTCGTTTAAAAATCATTAAGTTAGTAGTCTTGTTTTTACATATGTAGTTCATTGTTAATATACTTAATGATATGTTTACTTATCATAGTATCATGTTAACTATATATATATCCATATATATGTCATCATATAGTTTTTACAAGTTTTAACGTTCGTGAATCACCGGTCAACTTGGGTGGTCAATTGTCTATATGAAACATATTTCAATTAATCAAGTCTTAACAAGTTTGATTGCTTAACATGTTGGAAACATTTAATCATGTAAATATCAATCTCAATTAATATATATAAACATGGAAAAGTTCGGGTCACTACAATAAAGAATATTGTCTGTAAGGGTTTAGAGTCAGGAGCAAGGTATTCGTTAATGACTTCAGCAGATATTGAATCATTTGAATTCTTTGAAGGCAGGTTTAGTCTTTGTAATTTTTCCACAGCCTCCTTCATAGTTTGCTCAATCCGTTTTCCAGTTCCAAACCTTCTCTTTTTCTGAGCTTTGCCAACACACTATTCTTTATCATCAAACTTTTGGACTGTTACGGTTGTCTACAGTTTCTGCTGCTTCATCAGCTTTTTCAAAACTTCATAGTACTGATTCGTAGGCTGTAGTGCTATTCCGAATTTAGAATTATAATTCTAGGAGATAACGTTATATGTATATATATAACTGTTATCGTAGAAATGCTACGAGATTTGAGACTAATTATTGATACTTCCTGGTATTTGGTATGGCATACATTGTTATTAGATGCAGATGGGTGCATGATAGGGTTCTAATGAATACATATAGTGATTTTTCAGAGAGACTTACGCCAAAGGGTAATGAAGTTGTTGGTAAGTTTACTACTAATGTGGTGAGATATAAACAGTTCCCCGGTAACAATGACGAAAAGGGTAATCGTATATATCAGGGTTATAATAAGACTAATCCGAATGAATAATCGAAATTGATTTTGCTGGAGGTGTGACAAAATTGGCTATTTTGGAGAGGGATTGTAAAGTTATTTTCGATAATAACAACGCCAAAAGATCATAAATTTGTGTTAAACTTCTACTTAGGTTCCAAGAGTTTTCCAGATACATGACTATATGCATAAGTCCTTATTTTCGTAAATAACGTGTGGTTGGATCATCCTCTCAGTTGTTTCTTAATTGAGGGGTCTCAAGAATCATGAAGGGTTTGAACGCAGATTGTAATCGTTAATATACATATGATACTCTAGAATTTTGAACGACATGAATATTTTTCTGGGTTTTGTGAATAGAAGTGATGTTCTAGCATAGTTTTGAAGTCAAAGTATAACTTTAAAAGATGTAGGAATTTAAAATTGATGGTATCGGTTATATCTCGACTTGGATTCTGATCTGTTAAAATCAGAATATGTAATCGAATTTGGATGAAAATGGTTGTTTTCATTTCTATGAAAGAATGTATATTGTTGTGTAAGTAGTGAGTATAGTTAATGATTTCTGAATCAGAATCGAAGAATGTAACATATTAATTGTGAATTTATATATCTCTCGGGTATTACCTACCCGTTAAAAGTTTCACAGGTAATATTTTGTACAAGAGAATTTTTATTATAGTCTTTATGAATATATATATATATATATATATATATATGTATATTTTCTTCAGATGTAATACAGATTTAATGAGTTAATATAATATTGAATTCATTTAATTTACAGTTGGGATTAGAAATGAATAATCTCTAAAACATTAAAGATTACATAATTTTCGCGGAGTATTTCACTAATGTAATTAGTACTTCATTATCTATACTAATTAATATTCCTCAGTGAAGGATGTTGATGTTCATGGAATTCTTGTGAACATCGCAAGATACGATGATGTTTTCTAGGGAGTTTCGAGCATATCGAAAATGAAAGTGTAAAATTAAACATATAATTGAATAATACACTTGGTTTGTTATGAAATGGAATTCATTGAGTTGAAACAGATATTGTAGTTAACGATGGTTAAGTTGTTAACGAAGGATGCACATTATAGCATATTAGTAATATGAATATGAATTAACTGAGTAGTATCTACCCTTTTTCAATTCATACATAATAGCTTAGTATGAAAAGATATATTAGGGTTTCCAAAATTTATATATATATATTATATAAATTCTTTGGAAATAATGAGTTAATACTCCATAACTCGTTATTTTAATATACTTTTTGGTGTCGATATCATCTGTGGTTATGGAGCTGGTGGAGTATGTAGTGCTATAGGTGTTGCTGGTGTTGGTGATACTGATGTTGATGATGGTGGCATTACCGGTGGAGTTTGTACAACAAGTCTATATTGTAAATCATGCACCATTCTTGTCAGGATTTCTACTCTTCCATCTATCATTTCGGTCCACTCATCTGATTTATGGTTAAGGCTAGAATAGATAATCTCTAAGACATTAGAGATTACATAATCGCTGCATAATGTTTTTCCAATGAAGTTATGAATCAATACTTCATCAGTTATTGTTGTTGGTACTCCTTGGTATCTATGGTGCGTATGACGTTGATGTTCGTGGGACATTTTGTGATGTTGAATCATGGAATGTGGATATTGTTGGTGGTGGTAGTGGTACTGTTGGTGTTGATGATGATGGTATTGTTGATGCTGGTGATGCTGCTGGTGTTTGTAATCTTTGCACCATATTCTCCAAAGTCAATACTCGAGCGCGAAGCTCGTTGACTTCTTCTATTACACCGGGGTGATTGTCGATTTGGATGAGCAGATGTATAAAATCTAAAATTTGAGATAGTATATAATCATGACGAGATATTGTGGAAATGAGAGAGAAAATGGTATTACGAACAGGTTCGCCGATAAGTGCTTCAGGTTCTTCGCCAAGAGGAAAATGTGGTAGATGGAAGGGATCGCCTTCTTCTTGTCTCCAATGATTAAGTAGACTGTGAACCCATCCCCAATTCATCCAGAATAGATGATGGCTAATTGGTTGATCCATTCCAGTCACACTGGTTTCGGAGCTCGAGTGGAAATCCATATCGGAATCTGAGGAACTTGAACTATTTGAGGGGTTCATCTCTTATGATCAAAGAAATGAATTTTGAAATGAATTAGATTATATGACTTAGTTTGGTATTCTTCAATACATATTTTACATATGTATATATAATACCAAGATCCCATAAGTTACGGAGAAATTTTTGAAAGATATCAGACAGAGTTTACTGTAATAGATATGTAAAGATATGAATTTGTCTATACACTATCTATGCAATGAATGCAGTAAGACGCGTCTAGACTTAAGATGATAAGCAGGTAATTTTCGACAAAAATGATCAGCAAAACTTTTGACATGTAGACACGGTCGAAGTCCAGACTCATTAATGCATCTTAATATATATCAGTTAGATACACTAATGCAAGACCTGGTTCGCTAAGACCTCTGCTCTGATACCAACTGAAAGGACCCGTTCATATCGATTATAAACGATTCACGATAGTTGATTACATTGCGAGGTTCTGACCTCTATATGATACATTTTACAAACATTGCATTCTTTTTAAAAGACAAACTTTCATTTCAACGAAAGTTTACAAATATGCATATCAATGATATTATCATGTTTCCCAAATCTAATTGACTAATTTGTCATTCATCTATCAACAATCTTTTTGAACTCAAATGATTTGAATGCAACGTCTTTTGAAATATGCCATGAATGATTTCCAAGTAATATCTTTAAAATGAGCAAATGCATAGCGGAAGATTTCCTTCATACCTGAGAATAAACATGCTTAAAAGTGTCAACCAAAAGGTTGGTGAGTTCATTAGTTTATCATAATCAATCATTTCCATAATTTTAATAGACTACAAGATTTCATTTCTTCAATAATTATACACTCGCAAGTGTTTAAAAATCATTCATATGTTGAACACCTGGTAACCGACTAAAAAGGATGCATATAGAATATCCCCCGCATACGATCGCAATCAGTATGCTATATACCGGCCGTCGCAATCAGTATATATAAATCGAAGTACTAAAGCATTCCAAATTCCAGAATGGGACTTGTCAAGGTCCATAGATCTATCTTTAGGATTCGCGTCAATTAGGGGTATTGTTCCCTAATTCTTAGGCTACCAAGCTAAAGGGGTGATATTCGGCTCGATAATCCAACATAGAATATAGTTTCGGTTACTTGTGTCTATTTCGTCAAAAATTTATAAAATCAGCGCATGTATTCTCAGTCCCAAAAAAATATATATTGCAAAAGCATTTAAAAAGGGAGCAAATGAAACTCACAATACAATATTTTGTAGTAAAAATATTCATACGACGATACTGAACAATGCAGGGTTGGCCTTGGATTTACGAACCTATATCATTTGTATATATATTAATACACATATTTGTAATCGAACAATTATATATATATATATATATATATATATATATATATATATATATATATATATATATATATAAATTTATTAGTTATATCATATTTATATTAATAATATATGTTTCATATATTCATTTTGTATATAAAAATATTAATTTTGTTATGTAATATGTATTATATATATATATATATATATATATATATATATATATATATATATATATATATATATATATATATATATATATATATATATATATATATATATATATATATATATATATATCATTTGTTTGTTAAAAATAGTAATTATAATAATGGTAAAATAATAATAATTATAATACTTAATATTTCTAATAAAGGTAATAATGTTAATAATTCCATTAGTGATAATAATAATGATATTAATGATAATAACCATAAAAATATTAATTTTACTGTTAATGATAGTTAATAATGATTTTAGTAATTACATAATAATAATACCCATGATAATATAACTAATAATAATTATAATCATATTAGTGGTAATAATAATAATAATTTTAGTATTAATATTAATGATGATAATAATAATTATAGTTTTGATAATAATACTCATTTTAATGTTAATAATATGTAATTGCATTATTATAGTAATACTAATAATTAACTCAACCATAATAACAATAATAACCATATTGATAATGATAATAATAATAATGATAGTAATGATAATAACAATTGTAAATATGATGATAATACTAATATTTAATGATAATAATAATAAATTGTAGTATGAGAGTAATAATAATACCTAACTTAACAATAATAATAATATTCATTTTTGTAATTATAATCATAATAATAATAAAAATAATATTTACTACTTGTATTGGTAATGATAATAATTTTAATACTAACAATAATAACAACAATAATAAAAATCAGAATATTAATAATAATAATAATAATAATAATAATAATAATAATAATAATAATAATAATAATAATAATAATAATAATAAAAATGATAATAAACTACCTTAGAAGCTTTCTTAAAAAAAAAATGCCCCGAATCGGACTCGAACCCAAGACCTCTCGAATACCCGCAAACACCTTAACCAACTGATCTAACATACTTCTCTGATTTAAAATAGAAACCAAGTATATAAAACCCGTATTATTTGTTTTCCCTTTTCTTCTTCTTCTTCGTTTCTCAATCGACCAGGAAATCAAACCACCTTAACAGCTAATAAATACTTTAATTTAGGATTTGAAATGTAATTATAAGCACTCTGTATTGGATACATTTGTTCAATAGATTTAAAAATAAAATAAAAAATGCTGCTACAAGCTTTCGATGAACATCACCAACTCAAACCTTGATTTCAAAGTTTTGGACGTTTTAGACAAAAATTACAACATGAAATATGTTCTAAATACTTCCTATAAACTTTATGTAACATCAATTTAATCCAAAACATCAAAACAAGTTCGAATTTATTCATGAACAAATTATTTAACTTTTTGAAAATTAACTTTGACTCCAAAATTTGAATTTGATAGGAATAATTGGACCTTGAAACTTTTCAGATAGTTTAAATGAAAGATTTCTAACAACACTGCATTAATAGATTTTAAAATTTCATTTGAAAACAAGCATTTAACAAAATGAACTCAGAACAGGGGAGTTTGGAACTTTTTCTTGCGTTTTTGTTTTTAATTTCAAGTTGCAGAAGACTAGTTCAGTTTATATGGATGATAATCGAATATTTGCAGTAGTACAATTGATATGATAGAGTTTTGTTTTGTATTGACAATGGGAATCAATTTTCAAGTTGAGCAGACAACCATGACAGAAAAAAATAAAAAAATTAAAAATCGATGCTGATATCTAACTGAATGGTACGATTGATTTGGATGTTTAACTATTTCAGAGACATGAAAAAAAAATTGGATACAGATGATAGGAACGTGAAACTTATCTGATTATGTGTTAATCCATAATTAATCTAAATTTAATGATTATATTATTAATACAAAAATACTTATTTGTATATTGTATCTGTATATGTATATATGTATATATATATATATATATATATATATATATATATATATATATATATATATATACATATTATGATTAATTTCATTAATTAGTAATATAACTATAATAATGATACTCTTAATAATAATAATAAAAATTTATAATAGAATACTAGTAATCATAATAATATTATTATTAATGAATATGATAATAATAATTAAAAAATTTATAAAAACAATATTAATAATAATAATACTAATTATAATAATACTAATATTATTAATGATAATAATAATATTAGTAATAATACTACAACAATTTATATATATCAAATTCGTATCGATAGATTATATTGTTAAAATGATATTAATAACATCAGTATGGATATTAATATTGAAAGTAATGACAATATTATTATAATAATTATATTTATAATTAAATTTAATATATTAGTATTACCTATCATTGATTATGTAATATATCTATATAATATACATTACATGATAACTTATATTGAGTAATAAACTTTTATACATTTTAACATATATTACCATATACATATAATAATAATTATATATAGAAATCATATATTTATATATATAAATTCATTTTAATTACAACTTAATTGTTTTATATCTTATTTTGCATATTAAATTTTAATGTTTAAATTATAGTTTATTATTTCCAATTATTATTATATATATACTTACATTTAAAATTATATATAAATATATTTATTTACAAACAATTGTTCGTGAATCGTCGGGAATAGTTAAAGGTTAATTGAGTCCATGTAATTTGTTCAAAAATTTTGAGACTCAACATTACAGACTTTACTTATCGTGTCGAAATCATATAAAGATTAAGTTTAAATTTGATCGGAAATTTTCAGGTTGTCACACTATCCCCCCAAAATTACATATCCTAGGATATTACCTGATGAACGAAAGCTAGTAAATATGATGAAAAAAGAGAGGATTCAAAACTGCCGATATCCAGAACATATGCTTTCATTATGTTCAATTAATGCTGAACGGGACGCAGAAACTCGTGGCTGTGCTATTGTTATTTTAAAAAACAAAGGTATATTCTGATGATAAATTGTAGTTTGTTTATTAAGTTGTATTATCTGCTTAGTGACTGTTATTTCTTGTTCTTTCAGTAATTACTCCGCTCACCTTGCGTCATATCAAGTATGACGACCTCCATTTTTCTTCTGAAAAGATGGTTGATGAGGTTCTTGAAAAAAGTCTATGTGAAAATGAGCTTGCTGATGATACTGCTTTGACTCGAGCAAATTCAAGAAAATGCCGTGCTGATGGTAACCTTTCTTTTGAATCAATAGCAGAAGAAAATCTTTTTTGCTATTTCCATATGCCTAGCAATGGTGGCTATTATAATGTTGATCCTGATAAATATTCAATATTGAATTTTGATTCATCCTATCTGGACTAGAAAAACTTTTTGATTAACAACTGTTATTTTAATTCAGCCATGGCATCTGAAGAAAAAGCACAGAGAAGGCTTGCTCTTCCGCCTCCCGCCCAGCGTAACAGAATAGGGGAAAGTAGTTCAGAAATTTGTAACGACCCGGAAATTTCGACCAAATTTAAACCTTAAACTCTTTATGTATCAGACACGATAAGCAAAAACCTCAATGTTGAGTCTAGAAAATCTGAAATCTATATCTGAAAGATTAGTTACCCTTTTACCCTGCCTGACGATTCACGAACAACCTATAATTTAAAACTCGAAACCATCATGATTTATATATACGATTTACTTTCTTAAACGATGCTATTTCAAATTAAAATTTTACGTATTAAGTCATTTTATTTTTATGATATAACTTTTGTAATTTTTTTTAAGAAACGAAGTTAAATTAAAAATGTACAATTTGTAAAGCACAACGTACAACAATGTATAGCTTAAATAGTTGAACCGAAATTAATTCATTTACTATTTATATAAATAGTAAATGAAATGAAATTAATTAATTTACTATTCACATGAAAATGACATGATAGAAATTATTAATTATAAGTTACATAATATACCCCTAAAGTATTTGAGAAATACAACTTTTTAAATTCTAAAGATTCGTAAGATTTAAAATTGAATTATTATATATTATTTATTTTACACGTTTTAAAAATTTTATATTATTATATTATTTTATTATTACTTTATTTTAATTATTATATTATATTTATATTATTATATTAAATATATATGTATATATATATCACACACGCACACTTACACAAACACATGAGTACTCCATATTTATTTCTTTTATTTCTCTTTCTTTTTCTATTTTCTTTCTACTTATCTATCTAAAATTTATCATAATATCTACTTTTATTATTAACTATACTACTAATTATATTATGATTTATATTATCAAAATCAATATTATGATGATCTTATTAGTAGTAAGTGTTATGAGTGTTAATAATTCTATGACGGGGTTCTGCCCAAATATTTTCAAAACAAGATTATGAGTGGGATAAAACTAAGAAGATTATGGGTCAAATTATGGAAGTAATGGGTATGGATCGGGGGTTTTGCTCGTGAGACAAACTAGTGTTTGTCATCTCCGTTGCGTCTGAATAATATCCTGCAATATTGAATCTCAATATTGATACGTGAGCACTTTAAACTTAACTTTTAATTTACTTTTAGTGTATCCCTGACTAGTGCTCGAGAGGTTAGGATCGTGTACATTTTTATATCTATTTTTGTTAAAATATATTTAGGATAGAATCTGAATTAGTTACTTTTGCGGTTAAGATAAGGTATATGAATAATATGTTTTTGGAAAGGTGGCGAAAAACTATAAACTTTTCATTTAGATGTCGAATAAATTCGACGGACAGATTTGAAGTTATAGCCAATTGAACTTTCGTACAAATTAATAAAAATGAATATTTTATTTTTACGTTATCATCAACAATATTATTATTGAATTATTATAGTTACGATTTTATTAATATTCTTATTAAAATTTTCAAACTATTATGTTGATCGCATTTGTTATTAAAATTATTAGATTATTATCAACAACGTTAAAAATATCATTTTTATTTAAAAGTAATTTTTAGAGATGTTATTACTATAATTGCTATGATTATTTTTGATAAATGAAAACAAATCATATTTTTAACAAATTAGTATTTTGATTATTATTATTATTAAAACTATTAAATTATTATTATTAAAATTAACATATTCATTAAAAGTAGTGTTTTAAATAAAAATAATGTAGTTATTATAAAAAAAATGCCATTTTTTTTATTATTTAATATATTTATATAAAATTCTATTAAAAGAAATATATTGATAAATTTTGTAAAAATATTTTAAAATGTAAAAACAATAATATTTAAGCATGTACAAATTTTTGGGAAATTATTTTGAGTCAAATACAACCTTTTTAACTTTTGTAGATTAGTCTCGAGCATTAGGATTGGTACACTATAATTTGATTTTATTTGTTAATTAGATATTAATCGATATATAAATATATAATTAATTAGGTTCGTGAATCGAAGGCCAACCTTATAAGTTATCAATGATGTTATATGTATTTTTACTACAAAATACAATTGGTGAGTTTCATTTGCTCCCTTTTTAATTGCTTTTGCAATATATATATTTTTGGGACTGAGAATACATGCGATGCTTTTATAAATGTTTACGAAATAGACACAAGTACTTAAAATACATTCTACGTTGAGTTGTACCACTGGCATACTTCCCTGTAGCTTGGTAACTAATATTTACAGCGGTATTGTAAACGCGAATCCTGTTGATAGATCTATCGGGCCTGACAACCCCAACCGGGCTGGACGACCAGTATTCAACGGTTGCACAGTACTTCGTTTTGTGACTACACTCGGTACAGTGTAGTGAGATTTCATATTAAAGGGAATATGCGACGTGATTAAATGTTAAGTATGGTTACCAAGTGCTCAACCACTTAGAATGCTTTTATACACTTGCGAGTGTACAGATATTTATAACTATGAAATCTTGTGGTCTATTGAAATTTCTGATAACTGTTGTTATGTTAAACCTATGAACTCACCAACCTTTTGGTTGACACTTTAAAGCATGTTTATTCTCAGGTACGAATTAAGACTTCCGCTGTGCATTAGCTCATATTAAGGATACTAGTTGGGACCATTTAAGCCATGATACAAGAACGTTGCATTCGAGTCATTGAAGATCATTAAGGGCTAATATTAAGTCATTTGGATATTGTGAAATGTTAGACGAACATATAAATTTTGATGTAATGATAGATTGTCTTTTTAAGAATAAATGCAACGTTTGTAAAATGTATCATATAGAGGTCAAATACCTCGCGATGTTATCAACTATTATAATTCGTTTGTAATCAATATGGACGTTGTCCGAATGGATTAGGAACGGATCGTTATAGGTGGTATCAGAGCGTTGGTCTTAGCGAACCAGGTCACCCATTAGTGTGTCTAACTGGTAGCTGTTAGGATACATTAGTGAGTCTGGACTTCGACCGTGTCTGCCTGTCAAAAAGTTTTGCTTATCACTTTAGTCGGAAATCATCTGCTTATCATCTTTAGGGAATTGCCTGCTTAGCATTCTTAAGTCTAGACACGTCTTACTGCATTTAGTGCATCGATAGTGTATAGACGAAATTCATATCTTAGCGCATCCTAGATTTGCCTGACATATGCCGTAAATTCTTTTGAAGACTATGAAATCTTTGGAAATATATATAGATATTCTATATAGTTAGAATATCATACGACATCCGAAAATCATTTCACATCGAGGAACCTTTCTATCCAATAAATTACTCTTTTGGCGATAAACCTGAAACACTTACCGACGAACTTGTTCGAGAAACCATTTCTTTTCCCCTTTTTACGGATATCTCATCATAATTATATACCATCTCATATTCCGAATTTTATACATCTGCGCGCTTCAATCGCCAATCATTCCGGTGTACAAGTATAAGTTAACAAATTTCGCGTTCGTGTGACGGCTATGGAAAATATGTGCGACGGTTACAAACACCAGCAGCAGCCACAACCGCGTCGTAAACCTCAATGTCATAAACTATACCTTGAGTATATTCACCGTTCTATGTATTGTTCTATCTACTAAATTTTCGTTCGACATATCGTTCTATATCGATTACCTTCGCTTTACGTTTTACCTCATACATCTTCGTTCGACAGGGCAATTATGTAATCTCTAATATTTTAGAGATCATGTAATCAAGTGCCAACAATAAATCAAATGAGTATAATATTCTATTGACTCATTAAAATTCTAATTACATCTGAAGAAAATATATATGCAAGTATATTTTCATAAAGATTGTAATTAAAAATTCTTTCGTACAAACTGTTAATGATGAGAATATTTTAACGGGTGGGTAGCACCCGAGGAATATTTAGAATTCACATTAATAAGTTACACTGTACATTCTTCGAATCTGATTCAACGATTATCTATTATCCTACTCACAACCACCGATATTAGTATCCGCTTATCCCAGAATAACCATTCTCATTTAAATTTCATATTCGGATTTTGACTTATCAGAATCCAACAAGTGGCATAATGAAGAAAACATTGGATATATTAAAATTGTTAGAAACACACGATTTAACTAATTGAAAATCTATTAAGAATTTCACGCTAACTGTTCCGGCTAACTGTTCCCAGCTAACTGATTAACATTTAATTTATCGCAATTTACATTTCCGCAATTTACATTCTCGCAATTTTATTTATCGTCATTTAATTTCTGTTATTTACTTTTATGCATTTTTAAGTCGGGACACATGTACGCAATACGACGGATTAATTCTGAGACAACACGGTACATGGGTCATGATATATATTTATTTATTTTACGCACTTTAAATAAACGGGACACGTATACAAGGTTCGACTTATCATATTGACCCATCTATATATATATTTCGAAACAATCGTAGACACTCTATATGTGAAGGTGGGAGATGGCTATACAGGGTCGGAGTTGATTCCAAAATATATATATACTTTGAGTTGTGATCGACACCGAGACCGGTACACGGGTCACGATATGTATTATTTAATTCGAATATTATATACATATATATATATATATATATATATATATATATATATATATTATTTAACTATTGTACTATTGGACAATCGAACTAACAGACTGCTAACTATGGACAAGTAAAAATTAATTAAAATACTGACTATAACATATGAAACTAAACAATTCTTCAAGTTTGCCACTTGATTCTATCATAAACCTCATTCGTATCTTGACAATTACAAATCGCATTCACAACTTTTCATGATACTTGAAAACACTTCGATCGAGAAGTCAAACCCGTTGTACCTCGTCTACAGAAGAAAATATTTATGCACCTGCAAACTCTCGAATCCAAATTCATAGTTTAACACATACCGTGTTGAATCCTATGCTATTTATTAGCGAAAACAACCCTACAATTCCTTTCCAAAGTAGCCAATTTTGTCACAGCACCACTTCGACTTCTCAGTAAGACTACTCCTACTATAACCTCAATATTTATACCATGTCCTTTCGCCGTCATTACCGGAGAATCTTTTATATATCACAACATCACCAGCAGCAACTCGTTATCTTCTTGGCGAAATCCGCAATCAGTAATTTCGAAAATCTCGTAGAAATTCTTCCATCATACCTACAACGTCTATCCCTAAGAGTTACATATTTCGAATGTGAAGTTTCTGGAAAACACCCTGGACTATGAAGTAGTTCTTAAAATGCTGATAAAGCAGCAAAAATCATAAACGACTTTAACAGTCAAAAGTTTGATGACAAAGAATAGTAAGGTGGTAAAGCTGAGAAAAAGAGAAGGTTTGGAACTGGAAAACGGATTGAGCAAAGTATGAAGGAGGCCGTAAACAAATGGTGAAAACGGAACCTGTCTTTAAAGGATCCAAATGATCCAGCGTCTGCTGAAACCGTTAGTAAGAACTCTACTCCTTATTTTTAAACTTTTCAAGATGATATTCTTCATCATCATCTTATCTTAGATATTATAAGATATCTTCATATCTTTCGTTATACATATTCTCCATATCTCTGGAGATATTTCCACAACTATTCCTATCTGCGATCATTTATCTCCCCGTAACATCTGCATTACAACATAAAAGAAACTGTGTTAGTTTCTAACTTCTGAAACCTCCGAGTTTAAAATATGAATGTTTTGAAGTAGTGTTGGGAACTGATGCATGAATTAATATAAAATAATGAAACTTGATCAACTTCATTATATTACAGTAAGTCATGTTAAGTTTCTAATGAAGCATGATGATTCACAGTACCATCATCATGTGCCATGTTACACGGCTCTTACATTCTATCCAATCTCCAAACATATTAGAACGTATCACCCTGATAGTTCTAATTTTCCAAAATATCCTGGTAATTTGACCAATCAAAATCGTGCCATTACCATTTCTTTCTGATAGCATTAGTTATATTCATTCCAAATCGCTTGGTTCGAGGACGGGAAGAAGAAACGTAGGGACAAAACACCAGAATAGAAATGGGAACATAAACCACAACAAATAAGAGAGAGCATTAACTGTGGATGACAATGATTTTAAGGGATAGGAGTAGGAACATCGAAATATAAGGGAAGATATAAAACCTAACAACAACCCTGAAACTACAAACCGTGCATATCAATACGTATGGCAACGTAAAGGCACGGGAGAATTAAAAACATTATAATTCCAAGGAAAGGATAAAAGAGAATAGATTCTTCTGGTGATAGATGAAAAAGAAGAATGAAAGATATGAAAGTTAGAAATATAACAAGGATTAGAATGGGATGGAGCATTTTAGCGAATGTCTTAAAGTAGGAACTAAAGAGAAAGAATAGAAGATGTGGGAAGTAAGAAAGGGAAGGAGGTAAATTTATAGTGAAATATTCGACAAAGAAATCAAAACAGATTGCTGCGTTAAATCAAAGAAGATCCTGATCGCCGCAAAAACTAAATCTTATTACCTAAGATTTTCCTCAAAACCCTTAAATTCCGGAAATCGATCATAATCACGTCATCGGTTACAACAATTCTATATTTAATCATTTCACTCTCTTTTGTAATAGCTTCGCTCGTACGCTTCACATGATCGAAATGTTTTATCCATATCTATCAAAAATGATAAAACTTCATTTTCATCTCATAATCGTCATGAAAACATTTCCATTGTTATCTATAACAACCTCTACCAAATTTCGGGGACGAAATTTCTTTAACAGGTGGGTACTGTAACGACCCGGAAATTTTGACCAAATTTAAACCTTAAACTCTTTATGTATCAGACACGATAAGCAAAAACCTCAATGTTGAGTCTAGAAAATCTGAAATCTATATCTGAAAGATTAGTTACCCTTTTACCCTGCCTGACGATTCACGAACAACCTATAATTTAAAACTCGAAACCATCATGATTTATATATACGATTTACTTTCTTAAACGATGCTATTTCAAATTAAAATTTTACGTATTAAGTCATTTTATTTTTATGATATAACTTTTGTAATTTTTTTTAAGAAACGAAGTTAAATTAAAAATGTACAATTTGTAAAGCACAACGTACAACAATGTATAGCTTAAATAGTTGAACCGAAATTAATTCATTTACTATTTATATAAATAGTAAATGAAATGAAATTAATTAATTTACTATTCACATGAAAATGACATGATAGAAATTATTAATTATAAGTTACATAATATACCCCTAAAGTATTTGAGAAATACAACTTTTTAAATTCTAAAGATTCGTAAGATTTAAAATTGAATTATTATATATTATTTATTTTACACGTTTTAAAAATTTTATATTATTATATTATTTTATTATTACTTTATTTTAATTATTATATTATATTTATATTATTATATTAAATATATATGTATATATATATCACACACGCACACTTACACAAACACATGAGTACTCCATATTTATTTCTTTTATTTCTCTTTCTTTTTCTATTTTCTTTCTACTTATCTATCTAAAATTTATCATAATATCTACTTTTATTATTAACTATACTACTAATTATATTATGATTTATATTATCAAAATCAATATTATGATGATCTTATTAGTAGTAAGTGTTATGAGTGTTAATAATTCTATGACGGGGTTCTGCCCAAATATTTTCAAAACAAGATTATGAGTGGGATAAAACTAAGAAGATTATGGGTCAAATTATGGAAGTAATGGGTATGGATCGGGGGTTTTGCTCGTGAGACAAACTAGTGTTTGTCATCTCCGTTGCGTCTGAATAATATCCTGCAATATTGAATCTCAATATTGATACGTGAGCACTTTAAACTTAACTTTTAATTTACTTTTAGTGTATCCCTGACTAGTGCTCGAGAGGTTAGGATCGTGTACATTTTTATATCTATTTTTGTTAAAATATATTTAGGATAGAATCTGAATTAGTTACTTTTGCGGTTAAGATAAGGTATATGAATAATATGTTTTTGGAAAGGTGGCGAAAAACTATAAACTTTTCATTTAGATGTCGAATAAATTCGACGGACAGATTTGAAGTTATAGCCAATTGAACTTTCGTACAAATTAATAAAAATGAATATTTTATTTTTACGTTATCATCAACAATATTATTATTGAATTATTATAGTTACGATTTTATTAATATTCTTATTAAAATTTTCAAACTATTATGTTGATCGCATTTGTTATTAAAATTATTAGATTATTATCAACAACGTTAAAAATATCATTTTTATTTAAAAGTAATTTTTAGAGATGTTATTACTATAATTGCTATGATTATTTTTGATAAATGAAAACAAATCATATTTTTAACAAATTAGTATTTTGATTATTATTATTATTAAAACTATTAAATTATTATTATTAAAATTAACATATTCATTAAAAGTAGTGTTTTAAATAAAAATAATGTAGTTATTATAAAAAAAATGCCATTTTTTTTATTATTTAATATATTTATATAAAATTCTATTAAAAGAAATATATTGATAAATTTTGTAAAAATATTTTAAAATGTAAAAACAATAATATTTAAGCATGTACAAATTTTTGGGAAATTATTTTGAGTCAAATACAACCTTTTTAACTTTTGTAGATTAGTCTCGAGCATTAGGATTGGTACACTATAATTTGATTTTATTTGTTAATTAGATATTAATCGATATATAAATATATAATTAATTAGGTTCGTGAATCGAAGGCCAACCTTATAAGTTATCAATGATGTTATATGTATTTTTACTACAAAATACAATTGGTGAGTTTCATTTGCTCCCTTTTTAATTGCTTTTGCAATATATATATTTTTGGGACTGAGAATACATGCGATGCTTTTATAAATGTTTACGAAATAGACACAAGTACTTAAAATACATTCTACGTTGAGTTGTACCACTGGCATACTTCCCTGTAGCTTGGTAACTAATATTTACAGCGGTATTGTAAACACGAATCCTGTTGATAGATCTATCGGGCCTGACAACCCCAACCGGGCTGGACGACCAGTATTCAACGGTTGCACAGTACTTCGTTTTGTGACTACACTCGGTACAGTGTAGTGAGATTTCATATTAAAGGGAATATGCGACGTGATTAAATGTTAAGTATGGTTACCAAGTGCTCAACCACTTAGAATGCTTTTATACACTTGCGAGTGTACAGATATTTATAACTATGAAATCTTGTGGTCTATTGAAATTTCTGATAACTGTTGTTATGTTAAACGTATGAACTCACCAACCTTTTGGTTGACACTTTAAAGCATGTTTATTCTCAGGTACGAATTAAGACTTCCGCTGTGCATTAGCTCATATTAAGGATACTAGTTGGGACCATTTAAGCCATGATACAAGAACGTTGCATTCGAGTCATTGAAGATCATTAAGGGCTAATATTAAGTCATTTGGATATTGTGAAATGTTAGACGAACATATAAATTTTGATGTAATGATAGATTGTCTTTTTAAGAATAAATGCAACATTTGTAAAATGTATCATATAGAGGTCAAATACCTCGCGATGTTATCAACTATTATAATTCGTTTGTAATCAATATGGACGTTGTCCGAATGGATTAGGAACGGATCGTTATAAAATTAGCCTCCCTAACTTAAATACTGCTGGTTTGACATCTATTTTGGCTGGTCCTCCTGGTAGTTATGAGGATTTCATGAAATATCTTGAAGCCATGCTGTCTCCTTCACTTATTAATTTCTTTGAGAGCTTATCTGATGGTGATGCCCAAAAATGTCAAGCACGGGGCATTATCTGGAATATTGCTGCTGAGTTTAATAATTTGAAACGTTTAGAACGCTCTGGCCAAGTTCACCGTGACAAATATGAAAGAATTGAGAAAGACTGAGAGTCATTGAAAGCTGCAAGGCTTGAGTTGGATGCTGCTGTTGCTACAAAGAATGCTGCTGAGGCTCGTTATGTTGAAATGGCAACAAAAGAAAAATGGTATCTTCATACGATTGAACCATTGACTCAATCTGAAACAGCATTAAAGGAACAACTGGAGTTAAGCAAGGGTGAAACCAATCAACTTATTGCAGGCGTGCTGAATATTGTAAAAAATGCTTTTGCCTATGAAAAATTAACCAAGCCTTTCAATGAATTCATAACCATTGCGCTGGACACTGAACGGATAAGGTTTCTGGATACATTGAAGAGTGATGTGCCTGATTTTTCAAAATCTTTGCCTGAATCGCTCATATCACAATTGAAACCGGATGCAGAAGATAAGCTTAAAGTGATAAGTAATCAGATAGAGCATCTATCATTTCCTGAGTTAGAAACTGTGTAATAATGCTACTACATCAGTAGATGATGTTTTAAATTTAAAATTGTAATGTGCACTGCTTGCATTATCTGCTAGTGATTAATGTATATTATATATGCAATTACTCTGTGTTAATTTTGTCAAGGCTTTATATGTTTGATTTGAACAATCAAAAAAGATGACTAGCCATATATTGTTTATATTATTTTTACGTCATGACGGTCGTAGATACATTCTATTGCCTGGATATTCATCGGATTTCTACGTTATCCGCTGCCATTTCAATCTTTTGTTTATGATTAAACTTCTGCCACCGAGGAAAAACTTCTCTTTTGCAGGCAGGGATGATACACAGCTTTGTGACATCTGATTAAAATCTTTGGCTGGATCAAAATTATGAACAGTATGCTATAAGAAATTTATCTGAATTCTTATTTCTTTAAAGAAATTTCTACATTTATGATTGCATCTCATATTCTAAATAGTTGATCAGGCTATTTGAATGTAACATCCCGTTTTTCCCACACGTGTCTTAAGGTACATATTTAATCGTTAGAACATTTATATTTCTTTTGTATATGTGTTTAATGTTTTAAAAGTGTTAAATTTTGGTGCATACTATATATATATATATATATATATATATATATATATATATATATATATATATATATATATATATATATATATATATATATATATATATATATATATATATATACACACACACTTGAGAACGTGGACGTGTATGAGTGTGCGCATGGTGTAAGGGTGTAATAAGTCGTGTAAGACTTCATTGTGAAGTCTAGTTGCATATATGAAGTAAGATTGGGGCGTACGAATCGCGAAATCAATAGTTAGTTTTGTTGTTGAAAAACTGGTCAGCTAAAGGTTATTGTCGCGCCGTGGTAGGGGTGGTCACGCCGCGACGTTTGTCTTAAACCAAAATTAGGAAACGATTAAAATTGTTCGAGAAATCTGTACAACGCCGCGCCGCGGCAAATGGGGGTCGCGCCGCGACCAACTGTGCATGCTGGTCCCGAATTCAGTTTTAAAAAGGGGTAATTCGAGGGTATATTGGTAATTTTGCGTATAGATCTGATTGGAACTCTAAATCTCAGCCACTTATCCATTTTTATTCATTTCTTTTCTATTTTCTTTCTCTATTTTTCTCTCAAACACAAAACCCATTTAAATTCAAAGTGAGAATTGAGAGTGAAGATTTGAGATTTGATCTTTGGAGCAAGAAGTAAAATTGTTCTCCTCATTCTTAGCTACGAGTGAATAGTGTTGGTAAGTCTTAACTCCTTGTTTTGAGTTTTAGTTAATTTATGGCTAAGGTTTGGCCATTTGAGACTTGTAAGACCCACACAACAACAACAACAAAACCCAATACCACATGAGTGGTGTATGGGGAAGGTGTGATGTAGACAATCCTTCCCCTATCCGAGAATAAAAACAAGTCATTTCTCCACCTAGAGTGAAACACTCTCAAAAGTAGAGAAAGCCATCCCTCTCTCTATTCAACGGATAAAGAGATTACTTCCGAGTGGACCTCCGGCCAATAAGTAGGAAAATTTAATTAAGAAAATTAAAAATAATATTGAGACGCCATGAAAATTGTATAATCAAATTTTCATGGGTTTTAAATCCTGCCTGGAATTCAATTTAGGCTCTAAACGACAGTCAAGACGCCAATAAATCGACGCTTGCCGTTGACTCAAAAATAGACCCATTTGGAGATTTAATGGGTGAATTTGGGTTAATTTGATGCAAGGAAACCCAAATGGTGTTAACCTAGGGTTTGGTCATGTAAATTGAGATTTGTAAGTGTTAATTGTGTTGTTAGGCACTTATACACTTGTGAAATGATGAAAGTTTGTTAATGAGTTAAGTTTGACCAAAACTTGTTAGTCAAAGTGTTAAAACGGGCCAAATGGGTAATGGTAGACCTAGTCGGGTAAGATGGGTATGAAATACCCATAAATTGTGCTAGTTGGTGTTAGTAGACTCTAATCACTAGACTCTAATCACTAGCTTTTAGTGATTTATGAGGAGTCATGGCCATTAACGGGCGATTTTGGTGGATGTAAGTCATTTAATGCATTTAGGTCATTAAATGCTAAAGAGTTAAGTGTTGGTGGTTGATTCCACTAGTTGTACGTTGATTGTGTACTTAATGTATTAGGTACTTGCTTTTGAGGCTTACGGAAGTATTAGATCACCACCGGCGTGATAAGGTGAGTGGGATAAGTATACATGTACGTATATGATGTATTTATTTGTATGAATGGATATGTGTTGTTCGAGTTATTGATATATGTCGTTGTGCACTAACGGTTCTATGAATGGATATGCGTTGTCCGAGTTGGTGATATATGTTGTTGTACACTAACGATTTGTGAACGGATATGTGTTGTCGTTCCACCATGGGATTAGTGATATATGATGTTGTACAATAACGGTGGTTATGAATACCGATGGGAAATTCGAGTACCATTTCTTTTGTACGATTGGTTAACCATGGATGTGTGTTGTAGTGTAGCATATTACATTGCTCGTGTTCTATGCCTTTGTTATGCTAGCTTGTGTGGTCGGAGGATTGTAGCGTTATACTTGAGATTGTATGCTAATCGAATTGCTAGCTTGTATGAGGTGTTGTGTAAGTGAATGCAAGTAGATGGATTATATATGCATATGTAGAATTATTGCACTTACTAAGCGTTAGCTTACCCCTCTCGTTGTTTGTCTTTTTAGATGCAGGTGCGGAGAAGGGGAACGGGGTTGTTGGGCACTAGTTTCCCTTGTTGGACGCTTGATGAAGCTTTTTGGAAGTCGACCTAAAGTTTTGGGTAGTTTAGCCCCAAACCATGCTCAAGTGTCGTTTGGATTAAAACTATCATTTTTAACGGGTCGAACTTGTATTACATTTGATTAAGGGCCTTTGTGCCTTATTTGTAAACATTAAACTTGTGATATTGTTTTAATAGGTTGAATGGAACGTTTCACGTTATGTAATCATTTAACTGGGCGTTAATGGTTTATTTATTTAAAAAAAATATTCGTGTGGATTATGGGTTGGGTTGTTTCAAGTGATATCAGAGCATGGTGTAAGGGATTTAGGCGACTTGAGATAGGTGCCTAGACTTAGACTTTATTATGTGTGCACTTTATGCGGGACTTGTAGGACTTCGGGTCGGATCGGGTTTGGTTAGTGCATAGGTTTATGTGAACTAACCTTGCGCTATTTGTTTTGTGTTGTATTTGGAATCCATCAAGCGAGATAGACGTTGTACTAGCAACTTAATGCGAGATGCTCGCGTAATAATGACTAGCTACCATTGTTACGGGTGCAAATCGTGTCAAACAAGCGAAGTACGACGATTGTTGAGCAAGATGGGGCGGTAAGGTGTATATGTGTTATGTCTTTTCATTTCGTTGTTTGACCTCTTCCGTTTTATAGAATGAAGATGAGAAACGGACACGACACCGATAATGGGGGCACGAGCGAGGACTCCGAATTTACGGCCAAAGTTGAGACCATTTTGAAAAGTCATCATGCGGCTTTCCTAGAAGATGTTTCTAGATATAATTAACGAGCAATTAGTCAATGTAGTAAAGGAACAAATTAAGGTTGTCCTTCAAGAGGATAACGTTGGAAGGCGGGACTTTTTCTACCAGAATTTCAAGGATGCTCAACCTCCTACTTTTGAGGGCGAACGAGACCCACTTAAGAGTGTCCGATGGATCTCCGATATGGAGGGGGCTTTTCGTACTTGTGAATGCCCTCTCGATAAGAAGACGATGTATGGTTGTAGCATGTTGAGAGGTGACGCTAAGTTGTGGTGGGATGCGAAAATCCAACTTTATGGTGAAGAACAATATATGGAATTCACGTGGGATGAATTCAAGGTGGAGTTTTTCAAGGAATACCGAACGTCGTCCGATCTTTCAAAGCTTAAAGACGAGTTGCGTACTTTGAGGCAAGAGTCAATGGACTTGAACACTCTTAAGTCCACTTTCTTGGCAAAGACCCAATTTTACCCGGAGTATGTTGGTAATGATCAAATGTTGAAGGAAGACTTTTACCGAACCTTGAATGATAGTTATCAAGAGAAGATTAGTGTGAACGTGGTAAAAAGTTTTGATGAGTTGTTTGATATGGCCAAAGGTTTCGAGTCGCTCGTCTTGAGAAAAAGCGGCTTTACTTTTGGTAAAAGGAAGTTTGAAGCTACTAGTCATTCGAACAAGAAGAGTAAAGGTGCGAGTGAGAGTGTCGGTAGTGTGAAGAAGGGTTTCTCCGGTGGTCATGTGGTCACTTGCTATAATTGTGGGCAAAAAGGTCACATTTCTCGTGATTGTCCGAAACCATCATCTACAACCAAGCTCACTTGTTTTAATTGTGGTAAAGAAGGGCACCAAAGGACGGAGTCTCCCGATTTACGAGGTGATCATGTTAAGAAATTGGAGAAAGCGGCGGGTACGGCTCGAGGGCAAAATTATTTGATGACCAATGATGAGGCCAAGTAATCCAATGAAGTTGTCTAAGGTACTTTCATGGTTAACTCTAATCCGACAAGGATATTATTTGATAGCGGTGCTAATTTGTGTTTTGTGTCACCTCGATTTGTGTCTAAGCTTAACAAACCGCTAGCTAAGTTAAGTCATCCGGTAGAAGTCAAAATAGCGGATGGTAAGACGGTGCTAGGGGTTGATGTGTGTAAGGATTGTAATGTTGTGTTTGGTACCGAAACGTTTAAAATTGATCTTATTCCGATGACTTTGGGTGAGTTTGATATTGTTGTGGGTATGGATTAGCTCGATCGTTATAGAGCCGATATTGCATGCCATGATAAGTTCATTCGTGTGAAGACCCCAAGTAGGGGAGAGTTGATTATTCATGGCGATAAACGAAGAAGACTCGTACCATTATGCACTTATGCACGGGCGTGACGTTTTCTTAAGAGTGGTGGTATGGTTTTTCTTACCCATGTAGTTGATACTCATGATGAGCCACCATCCATTTGTGAAATTTCGGTGGTTAATGAATTTGAAGACGTTTTTCCGGATGAGTTACCGGGTGTTCCGGCAGAAAGATAAGTTGAATTTCGCATTGAGTTGGTTCCGGGAGCTACTCCCATTGCTAAAACTCCTTATCGTTTAGCATCGACGAAAATGCAAGAATTGTTAAATCAAACCCAAGAGTTGCTTGAAAAGGATTTCATTCGACCGAGTGCTTCGCCATGGGGTGCTCCGGTTTTATTTGTGAAAAAGAAAGATGGTAGTATGCGGATGTAAATCGATTATCGGGAGGTGAACAAAGTGACGATCAAGAATCGTTATCCATTGCCTCGGATTGATGATTTGTTTGACCAACTCCAAGGTGCAACGTATTTTTCTAAGATTGACTTACGGTCCGGCTATCACCAAGTGAGGAAGATATAGAGAAAACGGATTTCCGAACTCGTTGCGGGCATTTTGAGTTTGTAGTTATGCCTTTTGGTCTTACGAATGCACCAGCAGCATTCATGGATCTCATGAACTGGGTGTGCCAACCTATGTTGGACAAGTCGATAATTGTGTTCATTGACGATATACTTGTTTATTCTAAGAGTATGAAGGAACATGAACACCATTTGCGTGAAATGTTAAAGACGTTGTGGAAGGAGAAGTTGTATGCTAAATTCTCTAAATGTGAATTTTGGCTAAGGGAAGTTCAATTCCTTAGCCATATTGTGAATAAAGAAGGTATACAAGTAGATCCGGGGAAGATAGAGATGGTGAAGAATTGGGGAAAACCGACTATGCCTACGGAAATTCGAAGTTTTCTCGGATTGGCCGGTTAATATCGTAGGTTTATCCAAGACTTTTCTAAAATTGCTTCTCCTTTGACGAAGTTGACGAGGAAGAACGTGAAATTTAATTGGGAAAACGAGCAAGAAATTGCTTTCCAATTGTTAAAGGAGAAATTGTGTCAAGCTCCGGTGTTGGTATTACCGGAAGGGATTGAAGATATGATGGTTTATTGTGATGCCTCATTAAATGAAATCGGGTGTGTTCTAATGCAAAGAGGTAAAGTCATCGCTTACGCCTCTCGACAATTAAAGGAACACGAAAAGAGATACCCGACTCATGATCTTGAATTGGCGGTGGTGGTTCATGCGTTGAAAATTTGGTGCCATTACTTGTATGGTGTCAAGTGTACGATTTATTCGGATCATAAGAGTTTGAAACATCTCTTTAATCAACGAAATTTGAATTATCATCAATGTAGGTGGATGGATGTGGTAAAGGATTATGGTTGTGAGATACTTTATCATCCGGGTAAGGTGAACGTGGTTGCGGATGCATTAAGTCGAAAGAGTCAACATCCGGTAATACGAGTAGGATCGTTACGCATGATTATTACTAACAATTTTCTTGTGAAGCTCGGTGAGATTCAAATTGAAGCTTTTGTTAACAACAAGCATGAGGAACGAATCGTGGGGCAAACGGAGTCCATTACCTTATGCCCGCATGGTTTGTTGTCTTTTCAAGGTAGGGTGTGGGTACCTAAGATGGGCGATTACCGAAAGGTACTACTTGATGAAGCACATAAGTTGAAGTATTCCATTCATCCAGGTGCAACGAAGATGTACTTTGATTTGAAGAAAGAGTATTGGTGGCCCGGCATGAAATGTGATGTTGTTAAGTATGTTGAACAATGCATCACGTGTTTGCAAGTTAAAGCTGAACACCAAAAGCCGTACGGTAAACTACAACCATTGGAAGTCCCGAAATAGAAATGGGAGCACATTACCATGGACTTCAGTACAAAGTTACCCAAGACGGCGAGAACCTAATTTGATACGATTTGGGCAATAGTTGATAGATTGACGAAGAGTGCTTTGTTTCTTCCCATTCGGGAAACGATATCGTCGGAGGCTTTGTCCAAGTTATTTATCAAGGAGGTGATATCAAGGCATGTGTTTCCTATATCTATTGTTTCGGATCGAGATACTCATTTCACGTCTCGGTTTTGGAATAAGTTTCATGAAGATATGGGTAGTCAATTGAAGATGAGCACGGTGTATCATCCTCAAACGGACGGTCAAACCGAGCGTACAAATCAAACGTTGGAGGATATGTTAAGGGCGTGTGTTATTGATTTCGGTGGTAGTTGGGATGAGCACTTACCATTGGCGGAGTTCTCGTACAATAATAGTTACCACACTAGTATTGGAATGCCACCTTATGAGATGCTTTATGGGAGTAGATGTCGAACTCCTATTTGTTGGGGTGAAGTGGGTCAAAAAGAAATCGGGAGTACCGATTTGGTTTTAGAGACGAATAGTAAGATTGAGATGATTCGGGCTCGACTTAAGTCGGCGCAAGATAGACAAAAATCTTATGCCGATAAAGGAAGGTGACCAATTGAGTTTCAAGAAGGTGACATGGTGATGCTTAAGGTTTCGCCATGGAAAGGTGTTATTCGGTTTCGAAAATGAGGAAAGTTAGCTCCTCGGTTTATTGGTCCTTTCAAGGTTTTGGCACGTGTTGGCAAGGTTGCGTATAGACTAGAATTGCCCGAAGAGCTTGCGGGGATCCATAACACGTTTCATGTTTCCCATCTCCGTAAGTGTCTTGCGGATGACTCGACTTGGGTGCCACTAGATGAGATTTCCTTGAACAACAAGCTAGAGTACATTGAAGAACCGATAGCCATTCTTGATGAAAAGGTTAAATTGTTGCGTAACAAGGAGGTGAGGACCTTTAAGGTCTAATGGCGTCATCAAAAGGGGTCCGAGTTTACGTGGGAATCCGAAGAGTTCGTTTTGGTTTATCTTCTGGCTTATGCGGCTTGGATGTGAGGACGCGCTCCGATTCAAGTGGGGGAGAGTTGTAACATCCCGTTTTTCCCACACGTGTCTTGAGGTACATATTTAATCGTTAGAACATTTATATTTCGTTTGTATATGTGTTTAATGTTTTAAAAGTGTTAAATTTTGGTGCATACGAGATATATATCTATATAAATACACTTGAGAACATGGACGTGTATGAGTGTGCGCATGGTTTAAGGGTGTAATAAGTCGTGTAAGACTACATTGTGAAGTCTAGTTGCATATATGAAGTAAGATTGGGCCGTACGAATCGCGAAATCAATAGTTAGTTTTGTTGTCGAAAAACTGGTCAGCTAAAGGCTATTGTCGCACCGCGGTGGGGGTGGTCGCGCCACGACGTTTGTCTTAAACCAAAATTAGGAAACGATTAAAATAGTTCAAGAAATCAGTACGTCGCCGCGCCGAGGTAAATGGGGGTCGCGCTTGGACCAACTGGGCATGCTGGTCCCGAATTCAGTTTTAAAAAGGGGTAATTCGAGGGTATATTGGTAATTTTGCATATGGATCTGATTGGGACTCTAAATCTCAGCCACTTATCCATTTTTATTCATTTCTTTTTCATTTTCTTTCTCTATTTTTCTCTCAAACACAAAACCCATTTAAATTCAAAGTGAGAATTGAGAGTGAAGATTTGAGATTTGATCTTTGGAGCAAGAAGTAAAATTGTTCTCCTCGTTCTTAGCTACGAGTGGATAGTGTTGGTAAGTCTTAACTCCGTATTTTGAGTTTTAGTTAATTTATGGCTAGGGTTTGGCCATTTGAGACTTGTAAGACCCATTTGGGGATTTAATGGGTGAATTTGGGTTAATTTGATGCAAGAAAACCCAAATGGTGTTAACCTAGGGTTTGGTCATGTAAATTGAGATTTGTAAGTGTTAATTGTGTTGTTAGGCACTTATACACTTGTGAAATGATGAAAGTTTATTAATGAGTTAAGTTTGACCAAAACTTGTTAGTCAAAGTGTTAAAACGGGTCAAATGGGTAATGGTTGACCTAGTCGGGTAAGATGGGTATGAAATACCCATAAATTGTGCTAGTTGGTGTTAGTAGACTCTAATCACTAGCTTTTAGTGATTTATGAGGAGTCATGGCCATTAACGGGCGATTTTGGTGGATGTAAGTCATTTAATGCATTTAGGTCATTAAATGCTAAAGAGTTAAGTGTTGGTGGTTGATTCCACTAGTTGTATGTTGATTGTGTACTTAATGTATTAGGTACTTGCTTTTGAGGCTTACGGAAGTATTAGATCACCACCGGCGTGATAAGGTGAGTGGGATAAGTATACATGTACGTATATGATGTATTCATTTGTATGAATGGATATGTGTTGTCTGAGTTAGTGATATATGTCGTTGTGCACTAACGGTTCTATGAATGGATATGCATTGTCCGAGTTGGTGATATATGTTGTTGTACACTAACGATTTGTGAACGGATATGTGTTGTCGTTCCACCATGGGATTAGTGATATATGCTGTTGTACACTAACGGTTGTTATGAACACCGATGGGAAATTCGAGTACCATTTCCTTTGTACGATTGGTTAACCATGGATGTGTGTTATAGTGTAGCATATTACATTGCTCTTGTTATATGCCTTTGTTATGCTAGCTTGTGTGGTCGGAGGATTGTAGCATTATACTTGAGATTGCTATGCTAATCGAATTGCTAGCTTGTATGAGGTGTTGTGTAAGTGAATGCAAGTAGATAGATTATATATGCATATGTATAATTATTGCACTCACTAAGTGTTAGCTTACCCCTCTCGTTGTTTATCTTTTTAGATACAGGTGCGGAGAAGGGGAAGGGGTTGTTGGGCACTGATGTGTCAAGACGTAACCTTTAAAATGTAGACAATATGCTTAATAATTAACACATAATACAGGCAACTAAAACCCAATCATGCAGTAACTAGCAAGTAAATTGACCAGTTCGATCCACCGGGAGAAGTTTGTTTTAAGGACTTTAAACGATTAATTATTCTAAAGAGGGAGTTTTAATTGTAGAATTGTTAAGTAACAAACGGGAAATAAAATTAAATATATAACAAGGATGAGAAGGCGGTGTTTACTTCAATGCTTGATAAATGATAGGGATTGTTCTTTTATACTTAAACCCATTATTTTGTAGTTACAAGTAAATGATTCATATCAATCTCACAATATCTATAAACCGAGAACTATAAACTTAGTAAATTCACATAAACCTTGTCATTAGTTCTTCTTTACCTATGTTTAATCAATAAGACTCTTCCTTGGTTGAATTCACATAAAACCTAGTTTATTAAGATCACTCTAAATAAACTACACGATTGTGAAATCTTGTTACCATTCAATTGAAATGTCCCGTTCTTATTGATTAAAAACGTTCCATATTAATTGATTTCGTTGCGAGGTTTTGACCTCTATCTGAGACGTTTTTTTTTTCAAAGATTGCATTCATTTTTAAAACAAATCATAACCTTTATTTCATAAATAAAGGTTTAAAAAGCTTTACGTAGATTATCAAATAATGATAATCTAAAGTATCCTGTTTACACACGACCATTACATAATGGTTTACAATACAAATATGTTACATCGAAATCAGTTTCTTGAATGCAGTTTTTACACAATATCATACAAACATGGACTCCAAATCTTGTCCTTATTTTAGTATGCAATAGCGGAAGCTCTTAGTATTCACCTGAGAATAAACATGCTTTAAACGTCAACAAAAATGTTGGTGAGTTATAGGTTTAACCTATATATATCAAATCGTAACAATAGACCACAAGATTTCATATTTCAATACACATCCCATACATAGAGATAAAAATTATTCATATGGTGAACACCTGGTAACCGACATTTACAAGATGCATATATAAGAATATCCCCATCATTCCGAGACACCCTTCGGATATGATATAAATTTCGAAGTACTAAAGCATCCGGTACTTTGGATGGGGTTTGTTATGCCCAATAGATCTATCTTTAGGATTCGCGTCAATTAGGGTGTCTGTTCCCTAATTCTTAGATTACCAAACTTAATAAAAAGGGGCATATTCGATTTCGATAATTCAACTATAGAATGTAGTTTCACGTACTTGTGTCTATTTTGTAAATCATTTATAAAACCTGCATGTATTCTCATCCCAAAAATATTAGATTTTAAAAGTGGGACTATAACTCACTTTCACAGATTTTTACTTCGTCGGGAAGTAAGACTTGGCCACTGGTCGATTCACGAACCTATAACAAATATGTACATATATATCAAAGTATGTTCAAAATATATTTACAATACTTTTAATACATTTTGATGTTTTAAGTTTATTAAGTCAGCTGTCCTCGTTAGTAATCTACAACTAGTTGTCCACAGTTAGATGTACAGAAATAAATCAATAAATATTATCTTGAATCAATCCACGACCCAGTGTATACGTATCTCAGTATTGATCACAACTCAAACTATATATATATTTTGGAATCAACCTCAACCCTGTATAGCTAACTCCAACATTCACATATAGAGTGTCTATGGTTGTTCCGCAATATATATATATATAGATGGGTCAAAATGATAGGTCGAAACATTGTATACATGTGTATGGTATCTCAAGATTACATAATATACAATATAAGTTGATTAGGTTATGGTTGGAATAGATTTATTACTAACTTTCACGTAGGTAAAATGAGTAGTTTTTATCAATCTTGTTTTACTCGCCATTTCTTTGTTTCTAATCCGTTTTGAGTGATTCCAGTGGCCATGGTTTCGTATTGAACTTAACTTTATGAATCTATATAGAAAAAGTATAAGTTTATAGTCGGAAATACAAGTTACAAGTCATTTTTGAAAGAGGTAGTCATTTCCATCGAAAGAACGACATCTTGATGACCATTTTGAAAAACATACTTTTACTTTGAGTTTAACCATGATTTTTGGATATAGTTTCATGTTCATAAGAAAAATAATTTTTCCAGAAGTATAGCTTTTAAATCAAAGTTCTTCTTAGCTTTTAATTATCCCAACCAAAACAGCCCCCGGTTTTACTACGACGGCGTATATCCAGTTTTATGGTGTTTATCGTGTTTCCGGGTTTTAAATCATTAAGTTAGCATATCATATAGATATAGAACATGTGTTTAGTTGATTTTAAAAGTCTAGTTAGAAAGATTAACTTTATTTGCGAACAAGTTTAGAATTAACTAAACTATGTTCTAGTGATTACAAGTTTATAACGTTGAATAAGACAGCTTTTTATGTATGAATCGAATGATGTTATGAACATCATTACTACCTCAAGTTCCTTGGATAAACCTACTGGAAATGAGAAAAATTGATCTAGCTTCAAAGGATCCTTGGATGGCTTGAAAGTTCTTGAAGCAGAATCATGACACGAAAACAATTTCAAGTTAGATTTCCACTCAAAATAAGATTGTTATAGTTATAGAAATTGAATTAAAGTTTGAATATGATTATTACTTTGTATTAGAAAGATAACCTACTGTAAGTAACAAAGGTTTCTTGATCTTGGATGATTACTTGGAATGGATTTAGAAAACTTGGAAGTAAACTTGCAATCTTGGAAGTATTCTTGATTTTATGAAACTAGAACTTTTGAAATTTATGAAGAACACTTAGAACTTGAAGATAGAACTTGACAGAGATCAATTAGATGAAGAAAATTGAAGAATGAAAGTGTTTGTAGGTGTTTTTGGTCGTTGGTGTATGGATTAGATATAAAGGATATGTAATTTTGTTTTCATGTAAATAAGTCATGAATGATTACTCATATTTTTGTAATTTTATGAGATATTTCATGCTAGTTGCCAAATGATGGTTCCCATATGTGTTAGGTGACTCACATGGGCTGCTAAGAGCTGATAATTGGAGTGTATATACCAATAGTACATACATCTAAAAGCTGTGTATTGTACGAGTACGAATACGGGTGCATACGAGTAGATTTGTTGATGAAACTGAACGAGGATGTAATTGTAAGCATTTTTGTTAAGTAGAAGTATTTTGATAAGTTTCTTGAAGTCTTTCAAAAGTGTATGAATACATATTAAAAAAATACATGTATATACATTTTAACTGAGTCGTTAAGTCATCGTTAGTCGTTACATGTAAATGTTGTTTTGAAACCTTTAGGTTAACGATCTTGTTAAATGTTGTTAACCCAATGTTTATAATATCAAATGAGATTTTAAATTATTATATTATCATGATATTATGATGTACGAATATCTCTTAATATGATCTATATACATTAAATGTCGTTGCAACGACAATCGTTACATATATGTCTCGTTTCAAAATCATTAAGTTAGTAGTCTTATTTTTACATATGTAGTTCATTGTTAATACACTTAATGATATATTTACTTATCATTTAACATAATTAACCAAGTGTATCAATATCTTAATATGATTCATATGTACCTAGTAAGACGTTATAACGATAATCGTTATATATATCGTTTTCGAGTTTCTTAATTTAATAGTCTCATTTTTATGTATATAACTCATTGTTAAAATACCTAATGAGATACATACTTATAATAAAATCATGTTAACTATATATATAACCATATATATGTCATCGTATAGTTTTTACAAGTTTTAACGTTCGTGAATCACCGGTCAACTTGGGT
This sequence comes from Rutidosis leptorrhynchoides, assembly GCF_046630445.1. NCBI lineage: Eukaryota > Viridiplantae > Streptophyta > Magnoliopsida > Asterales > Asteraceae > Rutidosis > Rutidosis leptorrhynchoides. Next base: position 195,635,170 of record NC_092342.1, read on the forward strand.
GGTCATTTGTCTATATGAAACTTATTCCAATTAATCAAGTCTTAATAAGCTTGATTGCTTAACATGTTGGAAACACTTAATCATGTAAATATCAATTTCATTTAATATATATAAACATGGAAAAGTTCGGGTCACTACAGTACCTACCCGTTAAATAAATTTCGTCCCGAAATTTTAAGCTGTTGAAAGTGTTGACGAATCTTCTAGAAATAGATGCGGGTATTTCTTCTTCATCTGATCTTCACGCTCCTAGGTGAACTCGGGTCCTCTACGAGCATTCCATCAAACCTTAACAATCGGTATCTTGTTTTGTTTAAGTCTCTTAACCTCACGATCCATTATTTCGACGGGTTCTTCAATGAATTGAAGTTTTTCATTGATTTGGATTTCGTCCAACGGAATAGTGAGATCTTATTTAGCAAAACATTTCTTCAAATTTGAGACGTGGAAAGTGTTATGTACAGCCGCGAGTTGTTGAGGTAGCTCTAGTTGGTAAGCTACTGGTCCGACACGATCTATAATCTTGAATGATCCAATGTACCTTGGATTTAGTTTCCCCCGTTTACCAAATCGAACAATGCCTTTCCAAGGTGAAACCTTAAGCATGACCATTTCTCCAATTTCAAACTCTATATCTTTTCTTTTACTGTCCGCGTAGCTCTTTTGTCGACTCTGGGCGGTTTTTAATCTTTGTTGAATTTGGATGATTTTCTCGGTAGTTTCTTGTATTATCTCCGGACCCGTAATCCGTCTATCCCCCACTTCATTCCAATAAATCGGAGACCTGCACTTTCTACCATAAAGTGCCTCAAACGGCGCCATCTCAATACTAGAATGATAACTGTTGTTGTAGGAAAATTCTGCTAACGGTAGGTGTCGATCCCAACTGTTTCCGAAATCAATAACACATGCTTGTAGCATGTCTTCAAGCGTTTGTATCGTCCTTTCGCTCTGCCCATCAGTTTGTGGATGATAGGCAGTAATCATGTCTAGACGAGTTCCTAATGCTTGCTGTAATGTCTGTCAGAATCTGAATCTTGAAATAAATCTGCCATCCCTATCAGAGATAATAGAGATTGGTATTCCATGTCTGGAGATGACTTTCTTCAAATACAGTCGTGCTAACTTATCCATCTTGTCATCTTCTCTTATTGGCAGGAAGTGTGCTGATTTGGTGAGACGATCAACTATTACCCAAATAGTATCAAAACCACTTGCAGTCCTTGGCAATTTAGTGATGAAATCCATGGTAATGTTTTCCCATTTCTATTCCGGGATTTCGGGTTGTTGAAGTAGACCTGATGGTTTCTGATGCTCAGCTTTGAGCTTAGAACACGTCAAACATTCTCCTACGTATTTAGCAACATCGGCTTTCATACCCGGCCACCAAAAATGTTTCTTGAGATCCTTGTACATCTTCCCCGTTCCAGGATGTATTGAGTATATGGTTTTATGAGCTTCTCTAAGTACCATTTCTCTCATATCTACAAATTTTGGTACCCAAATCCTTTCAGCCCTATACCGGGTTCCGTCTTCCCGAATATTAAGATGCTTCTCCTATCCTTTGGGTATTTCATCCTTTAAATTTCCCTCTTTTAAAACTCCTTGTTGCGCCTCCTTTATTTAAGTAGTAAGGTTATTGTGAATCATTATATTCATAGATTTTACTCGAATGGGTTCTCTGTCCTTCCTGCTCAAGGCATCGGCTACCACATTTGCCTTCCCCGAGTGGTAATGAATCTCAAAGTCGTAATCATTCAACAATTCAATCCACCTACGCTGCCTCATATTCAGTTGTTTCTGATTAAATATGTGTTAAAGACTTTTATGGTCGGTATATATAATACTTTTAACCCCATATAAGTAGTGCCTCCAAGTCTTTAATGCAAAAACAACTCCTAATTCCAAATCATGCGTCGTATAATTTTGTTCGTGAATCTTCAATTGTCTAGATGCATAAGCAATCACCTTCGTTCGTTGCATTAATATACAACCGAGACCTTGCTTTGATGCGTCACAATAAATCACAAAATCATCATTCCCTTCAGGCAATGACAATATAGGTTCCGTAGTTAGCTTTTTCTTCAATAACTGAAACGCTTTCTCTTGTTCATCCTTCCATTCAAATTTCTTCCCTTTATGCGTTAATGCAGTCAAGGGTTTTACTATTCTGGAAAAGTCTTAGATGAACCTTCTGTAGTAACCAGCTTGTCCTAAAAACTGGCGTATGTGTTTCAGAGTTTTCAGGGTTTCCCACTTTTCAACAGTTTCTATCTTTGCCGGATCCACCTTAATACCTTCTTTGTTCACTATGTGACCGAGGAATTGAACTTCTTCCAACCAAAATGCACACTTTGAAAATTTAGCGTACAATTCTTCCTTCCTCAATACTTCTAACACCTTTCTCAAATGTTCACTGTGTTCTTGGTCATTCTTTGATTAAATAAGTATGTCATCAATGAAAATAATGACAAACTTGTCATGGTATGGTCCACACACTCGGTTCATAAGGTCCATGAACATAGCTGGTGCATTAGTTAAACCAAACGGCATGACCATAAACTCGTAATGACCGTAACGTGTTCTGAAAGCAGTCTTTGGAATATCATCTTCTTTCACCCGCATTTGATGATACCCGGAACGTAAGTCAATCTTTGAATAAACAGACGAGCCTTGTAGTTGATCAAATAAGTCGTCGATTCTCGGTAGTCAGTAGCGGTTTTTGATGGTAAGTTTGTTCAACTCTCGGTAGTTGATACACAACCTGAATGTACCATCTTTCTTCTTGACAAACAAAACAGGAGCTCCCCACGGTGATGTGCTTGGTCGAATGAAACCACGCTCTAAAAGTTCTTGTAATTAGCTTTGTAGTTCTTTCATCTCGCTGGGTGCGAGTCTGTAAGGAGCACGAGCTATTGGTGCAGCTCCTGGTACAAGATCTATTTGAAATTCAACGAATCGATGTGGGGGTAATCCCGGTAATTCTTTCGGAAATACATCGGGAAATTCTTTTGCGACGGGAACATCATTGATGCTCTTTTATTCAGTTTGTACTTTCTCGACATGTGCTAGAACAGCATAGCAACCTTTTCTTATTAGTTTTTGTGCCTTCAAATTACTAATAAGATGTAGCTTCGTGTTGCCCTTTTCTCCGTACACCATTAAGGGTTTTCCTTTTGTCTCGTATAATGCGAATTGCATTTTTGTAACAAACGATCTCTGCTTTCACTTCTTTCAACCAGTCCATACCGATTATCACATCAAAACTCCCTAACTCTACTGGTATCAAGTCAATCTTAAATGTTTTGCTAACCAGTTTAATTTCTCGATTCCGACATATATTATCTGCTGAAATTAATTTACCATTTGCTAATTCGAGTAAAAATTTACTATCCAAAGGCATCAATAGACAACTTAATTTAGCACAAAAATCTCTACTCATATAGCTTCTATCCGTACCCGAATCAAATAAAACGTAAGCAGATTTATTGTCAATAAAAAACGTACCCGTAACAAGCTCCAGGTCTTCCTGTGCCTCTGCCGCATTAATATTGAAAACTCTTCCGCGGCCTTGTCCATTCGTGTTCTCCTGGTTCGGGCAATTTCTAATAATTTGGCCCGGTTTTCCACATTTATAACAAACTACATTGGCATAACTTGCTCCGACACTACTTGCTCCGCCATTACTCGTTCCGACACCATTTGTTCCTTTCGTTCTGTTAACCCCTGGTCCGTAGACCTCACACTTCGCTGCGCTATGACCATTTCTTTTACACTTGTTGCAAAATTTGGTGCAGAAACTCGAGTGATACTTTTCACACCTTTGGCATAGCTGCTTCTGATTGTTGTTGTTGTTGCGGTTATTATTATTGTTAAGATGATTGTTGTAGTTGCTGTTGTTGTTGTTGTTGTTGTTGTTGTTGTTGTTGGGCCATTTGTTGTAGTTGCGATTGATGTTGCGATTGTTAGGATAGTTGTTGCGATTATTGTTGTAATTGCTGTTGTTGTTGTATTGGTGATTCTTATCACCGTTTTCCTCCCACTTTCTTTTGACTTGCTTCACATTGGCCTCTTCAGCAGCCTGTTCTTTAATTCTTTCTTCAATCTGGTTCACTAGTTTGTGAGCCATTCTACATGCCTATTGTATGGATGCGGGCTCGTGTGAACTTATATCTTCTTGGATTCTTTCCGGTAATCCTTTCACAAACACGTCGATCTTCTCTTCCTCATCTTTGAACGCTCCCGGACACAATAGGCATAATTCTGTGAATCGTCTATCGTACGTGGTAATATCAAATCCTTGGGTTCGTAACCCTCTAAGTTCTGTCTTGAGCTTATTGACCTCTGTAGTGACCCGAACTTTTCCATGTTTATATATATATTAAATGAAATTGTTATTTACATGATTAAGTGTTTCCAACATGTTAAGCAATCAAACTTGTTAAAACTTGATTAATTGAAATAGGTTTCATATAGACAATTGACCACCCAAGTTGACCGGTGATTCATGAACGTTAAAACTTGTAAAAACTATACGATGACATATATATGGTTATATATATAGTTAACATGATTTTATTATAAGTATGTATCTCATTAGGTATTTTAACAATGAGTTATATACATAAAAATGAGACTGTTAATTTAAGAAACTCGAAAACGATATATATAACGATTATCGTTATAACAACGTCTTACTAGGTACATATGAATCATATTAAGAAATTGATACACTTGGTTAATTGTGTTAAATGATAAGTAAATATATTATTAAGTGTATTAACAATGAAATACATATGTAAAAATAAGACTACTAACTTAATGATTTCGAAACGAGACATATATGAAACGATTATCGTTGTAACGACATTTAACTGTATATATATCATACTAAGATATATTATATATATCATAATATCATGATAATATAACAATTTAACATCTCATTTGTTATAATAAACAATGGGTTAACAACATTCAACAAGATCGTTAACCTAAAGGTTTCAAAACAATATTTACATGTAACGACTAACGATGACTTAACGACTCAGTTAAAATGTATATACATGTAGTGTTTTAATATGTATTCATAAACTTTTGAAAGACTTCGAGACACTTATCAAAATACTTCTACTTAACAAAAATGCTTACAAATACATCCTCGTTCAGTTTCATTAACAATTCTACTCGTATGCACCCGTATTCGTACTCGTACAATACACAGCTTTTAGATGTATGTACTATTGGTATATACACTCCAATGATCAGCTCTTAGAAGCCTATGTGAGTCACCTAACATATGTGGGAACCATCATTTGGCAACTAGAATGAAATATCTCATAAAATTACAAAAATATGAGTAATCATTCATGACTTATTTACATGAAAAAAAAATTACATATCCTTTATATCTAATCCATACACCAACGACCAAAAACACCTACAAACACTTTCATTCTTCAATTTTCTTCATCTAATTGATCTCTCTCAAGTTCTATCTTCAAGTTCTAAGTGTTCTTCATAAATTCCAAAAGTTCTAGTTTCATAAAATCAAGAATACTTCCAAGATTGCAAGTTTACTTCCAAGTTTTCTAAATCCATTCCAAGTAATCATCCAAGATCAAGAAACCTTTGTTACTTACAGTAGGTTATCTTTCTAATACAAGGTAATAATCATATTCAAATTTTAATTCAATTTCTATAACTATAACAATCTTATTTCGAGTGGAAATCTTACTTGAAATTGTTTTCGTGTCATGATTCTGCTTCAAGAACTTTCAAGCCATCCAAGGATCCTTTTGTAGTGACCCGAACTTTTCCATGTTTATATATATATTAAATGAAATTGTTATTTACATGATTAAGTGTTTCCAACATGTTAAGCAATCAAACTTGTTAAGACTTGATTAATTGAAATAGGTTTCATATAGACAATTGACCACCCAAGTTGACCGGTGATTCACGAACGTTAAAACTTGTAAAAACTATACGATGACATATATATGGTTATATATATAGTTAACATGATTTTATTATAAGTATGTATCTCATTAGGTATTTTAACAATGAGTTATATACATAAAAATGAGACTATTAATTTAAGAAACTCGAAAACGATATATATAACGATTATCGTTATAACAACGTCTTACTAGGTACATATGAATCATATTAAGATATTGATATACTTGGTTAATTATGTTAAATTATAAGTAAATATATTATTAAGTGTATTAACAATGAAATACATATGTAAAAATAAGACTACTAACTTAATGATTTCGAAACGAGACATATATGTAACGATTATCGTTGTAACGACATTTAACTGTATATATATCATACTAAGATATATTATATATCATAATATCATGATAATATAACAATTTAACATCTCATTTGTTATAATAAACAATGGGTTAACAACATTCAACAAGATCGTTAACCTAAAGGTTTCAAAACAACATTTACATGTAACGACTAACGATGACTTAACGACTCAGTTAAAATGTATATACATGTAGTATTTTAATATGTATTCATACACTTTTGAAAGACTTCAAGACACTTATCAAAATACTTCTACTTAACAAAAATGCTTACAATTACATCCTCGTTCAGTTTCATCAACAATTCTACTCGTATGCACCCGTATTTGTACTCGTACAATACACAGCTTTTAGATGTATGTACTATTGGTATATACACTCCAATGATCAGCTCTTAGCAGCCCATGTAAGTCACCTAACACATGTGGGAACCATCATTTGGCAACTAACATGAAATATCTCATAAAATTACAAAAATATGAGTAATCATTCATGACTTATTTACATGAAAACAAAATTACATATCCTTTATATCTAATCCATACACCAACGACCAAAAACACCTACAAACACTTTCATTCTTCAATTTTCTTCATCTAATTGATCTCTCTCAAGTTCTATCTTCAAGTTCTAAGTGTTCTTCATAAATTCCAAAAGTTCTAGTTTCATAAAATCAAGAATACTTCCAAGATTGCAAGTTTACTTCCAAGTTTTCTAAATCCATTCCAAGTAATCATCTAAGATCAAGAAACCTTTGTTACTTACAGTAGGTTATCTTTCTAATACAAGGTAATAATCGTATTCAAACTTTAATTCAATTTCTATAACTATAACAATCTTATTTCGAGTGGAAATCTTACTTGAAATTGTTTTCGTGTCATGATTCTGCTTCAAGAACTTTCAAGCCATCCAAGGATCCTTTTGTAGTGACCCGAACTTTTCCATGTTTATATATATATTAAATGAAATTGTTATTTACATGATTAAGTGTTTCCAACATGTTAAGCAATCAAACTTGTTAAGACTTGATTAATTGAAATAGGTTTCATATAGACAATTGACCACCCAAGTTGACCGGTGATTCACGAACGTTAAAACTTGTAAAAACTATACGATGACATATATATGGTTATATATATAGTTAACATGATTTTATTATAAGTATGTATCTCATTAGGTATTTTAACAATGAGTTATATACATAAAAATGAGACTATTAATTTAAGAAACTCGAAAACGATATATATAACGATTATCGTTATAACAACGTCTTACTAGGTACATATGAATCATATTAAGATATTGATATACTTGGTTAATTATGTTAAATTATAAGTAAATATATTATTAAGTGTATTAACAATGAAATACATATGTAAAAATAAGACTACTAACTTAATGATTTCGAAACGAGACATATATGTAACGATTATCGTTGTAACGACATTTAACTGTATATATATCATACTAAGATATATTATATATCATAATATCATGATAATATAACAATTTAACATCTCATTTGTTATAATAAACAATGGGTTAACAACATTCAACAAGATCGTTAACCTAAAGGTTTCAAAACAACATTTACATGTAACGACTAACGATGACTTAACGACTCAGTTAAAATGTATATACATGTAGTATTTTAATATGTATTCATACACTTTTGAAAGACTTCAAGACACTTATCAAAATACTTCTACTTAACAAAAATGCTTACAATTACATCCTCGTTCAGTTTCATCAACAATTCTACTCGTATGCACCCGTATTCGTACTCGTACAATACACAGCTTTTAGATGTATGTACTATTGGTATATACACTCCAATGATCAGCTCTTAGCAGCCCATGTAAGTCACCTAACACATGTGGGAACCATCATTTGGCAACTAACATGAAATATCTCATAAAATTACAAAAATATGAGTAATCATTCATGACTTATTTACATGAAAACAAAATTACATATCCTTTATATCTAATCCATACACCAACGACCAAAAACACCTACAAACACTTTCATTCTTAAATTTTCTTCATCTAATTGATCTCTCTCAAGTTCTATCTTCAAGTTCTAAGTGTTCTTCATAAATTCCAAAAGTTCTAGTTTCATAAAATCAAGAATACTTCCAAGATTGCAAGTTTACTTCCAAGTTTTCTAAATCCATTCCAAGTAATCATCTAAGATCAAGAAACCTTTGTTACTTACAGTAGGTTATCTTTCTAATACAAGGTAATAATCGTATTCAAACTTTAATTCAATTTCTATAACTATAACAATCTTATTTCGAGTGGAAATCTTACTTGAAATTGTTTTCGTGTCATGATTCTGCTTCAAGAACTTTCAAGCCATCCAAGGATCCTTTTGTAGTGACCCGAACTTTTCCATGTTTATATATATATTAAATGAAATTGTTATTTACATGATTAAGTGTTTCCAACATGTTAAGCAATCAAACTTGTTAAGACTTGATTAATTGAAATAGGTTTCATATAGACAATTGACCACCCAAGTTGACCGGTGATTCACGAACGTTAAAACTTGTAAAAACTATACGATGACATATATATGGTTATATATATAGTTAACATGATTTTATTATAAGTATGTATCTCATTAGGTATTTTAACAATGAGTTATATACATAAAAATGAGACTATTAATTTAAGAAACTCGAAAACGATATATATAATGATTATCGTTATAACAACGTCTTACTAGGTACATATGAATCATATTAAGATATTGATACACTTGGTTAATTATGTTAAATTATAAGTAAATATATTATTAAGTGTATTAACAATGAAATACATATGTAAAAATAAGACTACTAACTTAATGATTTCGAAACGAGACATATATGTAACGATTATCGTTGTAACGACATTTAACTGTATATATATCATACTAAGATATATTATATATTAAAATATTATGATAATATAACAATTTAACATCTCATTTGTTATAATAAACAATGGGTTAACAACATTCAACAAGATCGTTAACCTAAAGGTTTCAAAACAATATTTACATGTAACGACTAACGATGACTTAACGACTCAGTTAAAATGTATATACATGTAGTGTTTTAATATGTATTCATACACTTTTGAAAGACTTCGAGACACTTATCAAAATACTTCTACTTAACAAAAATGCTTACAAATACATCCTCGTTCAGTTTCATCAACAATTCTACTCGTATGCACCCGTATTCGTACTCGTACAATACACAGCTTTTAGATGTATGTACTATTGGTATATACACTCCAATGATCAGCTCTTAGCAGCCTATGTGAGTCACCTAACACATGTGGGAACCATCATTTGGCAACTAGAATGAAATATCTCATAAAATTACAAAAATATGAGTAATCATTCATGACTTATTTACATGAAAACAAAATTACATATCCTTTATATCTAATCCATACACCAACGACCAAAAACACCTACAAACACTTTCATTCTTCAATTTTTTTCATCTAATTGATCTCTCTCAAGTTCTATCTTCAAGTTCTAAGTGTTCTTCATAAATTCCAAAAGTTCTAGTTTCATAAAATCAAGAATACTTCCAAGATTGCAAGTTTACTTCCAAGTTTTCTAAATCCATTCCAAGTAATCATCCAAGATCAAGAAACCTTTGTTACTTACAGTAGATTATCTTTCTAATACAAGGTAATAATCATATTCAAATTTTAATTCAATTTCTATAACTATAACAATCTTATTTCGAGTGGAAATCTTACTTGAAATTGTTTTCGTGTCATGATTCTGCTTCAAGAACTTTCAAGCCATCCAAGGATCCTTTTGTAGTGACTCGAACTTTTCCATGTTTATATATATATTAAATGAAATTGTTATTTACATGATTAAGTGTTTCCAACATGTTAAGCAATCAAACTTGTTAAGACTTGATTAATTGAAATAGGTTTCATATAGACAATTGACCACCCAAGTTGACTGGTGATTCACGAACGTTAAAACTTGTAAAAACTATACGATGACATATATATGGTTATATATATAGTTAACATGATTTTATTATAAGTATGTATCTCATTAGGTATTTTAACAATGAGTTATATACATAAAAATGAGACTATTAATTTAAGAAACTCGAAACGATATATATAACGATTATCGTTATAACAACGTCTTACTAGGTACATATGAATCATATTAAGATATTGATATACTTGGTTAATTATGTTAAATTATAAGTAAATATATTATTAAGTGTATTAACAATGAAATACATATGTAAAAATAAGACTACTAACTTAATGATTTCGAAACGAGACATATATGTAACGATTATCGTTGTCATGACATTTAACTGTATATATATCATACTAAGATATATTATATATCATAATATCATGATAATATAACAATTTAACATCTCATTTGTTATAATAAAAAATGGGTTAACAACATTCAACAAGATCGTTAACCTAAAGGTTTCAAAACAACATTTACATGTAACTACTAACGATGACTTAACGACTCAGTTAAAATGTATATACATGTAGTGTTTTAATATGTATTCATACACTTTTGAAAGACTTCAAAAAACTTATCAAAATACTTCTACTTAACAAAAATGCTTACAATTACATCCTCGTTCAGTTTCATCAACAATTCGACTCGTATGCACCCGTATTCGTACTCGTACAATACACAGCTTTTAGATGTATGTACTATTGGTATATACACTCCAATGATCAGCTCTTAGCAGCCCATGTAAGTCACCTAACACATGTAGGAACCATCATTTGGCAACTAGCATGAAATATCTCATAAAATTACAAAAATATGAGTAATCATTCATGACTTATTTACATGAAAATAAAATTACATATCCTTTATATCTAATCCATACACCAACGACCAAAAACACCTACAAACACTTTCATTCTTCAATTTTCTTCATCTAATTGATCTCTCTCAAGTTCTATCTTCAAGTTCTAAGTGTTCTTCATAAATTCCAAAAGTTCTAGTTTCATAAAATCAAGAATACTTCCAAGATTGCAAGTTTACTTCCAAGTTTTCTAAATCCATTCCAAGTAATCATCTAAGATCAAGAAACCTTTGTTAATTACAGTAGGTTATCTTTCTAATACAAGGTAATAATCATATTCAAACTTTAATTCAATTTCTATAACTATAACAATCTTATTTCGAGTGGAAATCTTACTTGAAATTGTTTTCGTGTCATGATTTTGCTTCAAGAACTTTCAAGCCATCCAAGGATCCTTTGAAGCTAGATCTATTTTTCTCATTTCCAGTAGGTTTATCCAAGGAACTTGAGGTAGTAATGATGTTCATAACATCATTCGATTCATACATATAAAGCTATCTTATTCGAAGGTTTAAACTTGTAATCACTAGAACATAGTTTAGTTAATTCTAAACTTGTTCGCAAATAAAAGTTAATCCTTCTAACTTGACTTTTAAAATCAACTAAACACATGTTCTATATCTATATGATATGTTAACTTAATGATTTAAAACCTGGAAACACGAAAAACACTGTAAAATCGGATTTACGCCGTTGTAGTAACACTGCGGGCTGTTTTGGGTTAGTTAATTAAAAACTATGATAAACTTTGATTTAAAAGTTGTTATTATGGGAAAATTATTTTTATTATGAACATGAAACTATATCCAAAAATCATGGTTAAACTCAAAGTGGAAGTATGTTTTCTAAAATGGTCATCTAGACGTCGTTCTTTCGACTGAAATGACTAACTTTACAAAAACGACTTGTAACTTATTTTTCTGACTATAAACCTATACTTTTTCTATTTAGATTCATAAAATAGTGTTCAATATGAAACCATAGCAATTTGATTCACTCAAAACGGATTTAAAATGAAGAAGTTATGGGTAAAACAAGATTGGATAATTTTTCTCATTTTAGCTACGTGAAAATTGGTAACAAATCTATTCCAACCATAACTTAATCAACTTGTATTGTATATTATGTAATCTTGAGATACCATAGACACGTATACAATGGTTCGACCTATCATGTCGACACATCTATATATATTTCGGAACAACCATAGACACTCTATATGTGAATGTTGAAGTTTGCTATACAGGGTTGAGGTTGATTCCAAAATATATATAGTTTGAGTTGTGATCAATACTGAGATACGTATACACTGGGTCGTGGATTGATTCAAGATGATATTTATCGATTTATTTCTGTACATTTAACTGTGGACAACTAGTTGTAGGTTACTAACGAGGACAGCTGACTTAAAAAACTTAAAACATCAAAATATATTAAAAGTGTTGTAAATATATTTTGAACATACTTTGATATATATGTATATATTGTTATAGGTTCGTGAATTAACCAGTGCCCAAGTCTTACTTCCCGACGAAGTAAAAATCTGTGAAAGTGAGTTATAGTCCCACTTTTAAAATCTAATATTTTTGGGATGAGAATACATGAAGGTTTTATAAATGATTTACAAAATAGACACAAGTACGTGAAACTACATTCTATGGTTGAATTATCGAAATCGAATATGCCCCTTTTTATTAAGTCTGGTAATCTAAGAATTAGGGAACAGACACCCTAATTGACGCGAATCCTAAAGATAGATCTATTGGGCCTAACAAACCCCATCCAAAGTACCGGATGCTTTAGTACTTCGAAATTTATATCATATCCGAAGGGTGTCCCGGAATGATGGGGATATTCTTATATATGCATCTTGTTAATGTCGGTTACCAGGTGTTCACCATATGAATGATTTTTATCTCTATGTATGGGATGTGTATTGAAATATGAAATCTTGTGGTCTATTGTTACGATTTGATATATATAGGTTAAACCTATAACTCACCAACATTTTTGTTGACGTTTAAAGCATGTTTATTCTCAGGTGAATACTAAGAGCTTCCGCTGTTGCATACTAAAATAAGGACAAGATTTGGAGTCCATGTTTGTATGATATTGTGTAAAAACTGCATTCAAGAAACTGATTTCGATGTAACATATTTGTATTGTAGATTATCATTATTTGATAATCTACGTAAAGCTTTTTAAACCTTTATTTATGAAATAAAGGTTATGGTTTGTTTTAAAAATGAATGCAGTCTTTGAAAAACGTCTCATATAGAGGTCAAAACCTCGCAACGAAATCAATTAATATGGAATGTTTTTAATCAATAAGAACGGGACATTTCAGTTGGTATCCGAGTGTTGGTCTTAGAGAACCAGAATTTTGCATTAGTATGTCTTATCGAGTTTGTTAGGATGCATTAGTGAGTCTGGACTTCGACCGTGTTTACTTGAAAAATGATTGCTTAACAAATTTTGTTGGAAACTATATATTTTTAACATGTGAATATTATGTGATATATTAATCTCTTAACGTGTTTGATATTATGTGATAGATGTCTACCTCTAGAACAAGTCCCATTGACTCACCTAATAATAATGAAGAGTCAAATGTAAATTGGAATGATTCGTGGACTGATTCACAAGTTCCCGAAGAGGAACCGGAAGAAGAGTCGGAACCGAAAGAAGAATCGGAACCGGAAGAAGAATCGGAACCGGAAGAAGAAATAGAACGGTTAAGTAGAAGAAAATCCTCAACCAACCGACCAAAGTTAATTATGATCAATGGTGTTTACGCCAAGGAAGCAAAGTATTGGGAGGATTACCAATTCTCCGATGAATCGGATCCCGACAAGGATTCCGATGATGTTATAGAAATTACCCCAACACAATTTAATAAGGCAAAAGAGAACAATAAGAGAAAGGGCATAAAATTAGAGAAATTTGATTCCAAACCCGATGAACTTTATATGTATCGTCAACACCCGTATTTCTTAAGTTGTGACAATAACCCGAGAACCTCTAAACCACCATTTTTTTCTAAACCAATGTGGAAAACGACGGCTCGTATTAGGGGAACATCATATATCCCTAGAAACTTGGCAAAACGAACCAAAACCGAAGAAGAAGAAACGAGCGAGTCAGAATAAGATAGTTGTATTCGTGTGGTGTAATATATGTAATATAGTGTGCTTATGCTTTATGATATATGTAAAAATTGCTTGTATTAATAAGTATTTTTTTTTATGAATCTAACTCTTGTCTATTTTACAGTATAAAAACACAAAATGGATAGACAACCCAATATTTTAAGAGACCTACCCGGAGACATGATTGATGAAATCTTGTCTAGAGTCGGTCAGAATTCCTCGGCACAACTATTTAAGGCGAGATCATTTTGTAAGACATTCGAAGAACGTTCCAAGAATGCCTTGGTTTATAAAAGACTTTCGTTCGAAAGACGGGGGATATCACATTGGGAAATCCATAAGTTACGATGTGTTTACTTTGACGCATATATTGTGGGGAACCCAAATGCTATTTTACGCAACGGGTTAAGAAATTATTTTGATTCAATATATCCGAATATAAGACTTCGTGATTTAGAAAAAGCAGCTAACATGCAACATAAAGAAGCATGTTATGCTTATGGGTTAGTAATGTTCGCTTCTCACCAAAGTGAGAACAAGATCATCGGGCTACAACTATTAAACAAAACGTTCCCACAAGTGACGGAGTTGGTAATTGGGGTAAGAAATGAGGTTTTTAGATTGTTACAGGACTGTTGGACATTACGTAACCCTCGTCCCTTTGACGACGTTATAACACGCTGTCTTATCAACGGCCATAACTGTAGTGACCCGAACTTTTCCATGTTTATATATATTAATTAAGATTGATATTTACATGATTAAATGTTTCCAACATGTTAAGCAATTAAACTTGTTAAGACTTGATTAATTGAAATATGTTTCATATAGACAATTGACCACCCAAGTTGACCGGTGATTCACGAACATTAAAACTTGTAAAAACTATATGATGACATATATATGGATATATATATATATATATATATATATATATATATATATATATATATATATATATATATATATATATATAGTTAACATGATACTATGATAAGTAAACATATCATTAAGTATATTAACAATGAACTACATATGTAAAAACAAGACTACTAACTTAATGATTTTTAAACGAGACATATATGTAACGATTATCGTTGTAAAGACATTTAATGTATATATATCATATTAAGAGATATTCATACATGATAATATCATGATAATATAATAATTTAAAATCTCATTTGATATTACAAACATTGGGTTAACAACATTTAACAAGATCGTTAACCTAAAGGTTTCAAAACAACACTTACATGTAACAACTAACGATGACTTAACGACTCAGTTAAAATGTATATACATGTAGTGTTTTAATATGTATTTATACACTTTTGAAAGACTTCAATACACTTATCAAAATACTTCTACTTAACAAAAATGCTTACAATTACATCCTCGTTCAGTTTCATCAACAATTCTACTAGTATGCACCCGTATTCGTACTCGTACAATACACAACTTTTAGATGTATGTACTATTGGTATATACACTCCAATTATCAGCTCTTAGCAGCCCATGTGAGTCACCTAACACATGTGGGAACCATCATTTGGCAACTAGCATGAAATATCTCATAAAATTACAAAAATATGAGTAATCATTCATGACTTATTTACATGAAAACAAAATTACATATCCTTTATATCTAATCCATACACCAACGACCAAAAACACCTACAAACACTTTCATTCTTCAATTTTCTTCATCTAATTGATCTCTCTCAAGTTCTATCTTCAAGTTCTAAGTGTTCTTCATAAATTCCAAAAGTTCTAGTTTCATAAAATCAAGAATACTTTCAAGTTTGCTAGCTCACTTCCAATCTTGTAAGGTGATCATCCAACCTCAAGAAATCTTTGTTTCTTATAGTAGGTTATCATTCTAATACAAGGTAATAATCATATTCAAACTTTGGTTCAATTTCTATAACTATAACAATCTTATTTCAAGTGATGATCTTACTTGAACTTGTTTTCGTGTCATGATTCTGCTTCAAGAACTTCGAGCCATCCAAGGATCCGTTGAAGCTAGATCCATTTTTCTCTTTTCCAGTAGGTTTATCCAAGGAACTTAAGCTAGTAATGATGTTCATAACATCATTCGATTCATACATATAAAGCTATCTTATTCGAAGGTTTAAACTTATAATCACTAGAACATAGTTTAGTTAATTCTAAACTTGTTCGCAAACAAAAGTTAATCCTTCTAACTTGACTTTTAAAATCAACTAAACACATGTTCTATATCTATATGATATGCTAACTTAATGATTTAAAACCTGGAAACACGAAAAACACCGTAAAATTGGATTTACGCCGTCGTAGTAACACCGCAGGCTGTTTTGGGTTAGTTAATTAAAAACTATGATAAACTTTGATTTAAAAGTTGTTATCCTGAGAAAATGATTGTTATTATGAACATGAAACTATATCCAAAAATTATGGTTAAACTCAAAGTGGAAGTATGTTTTCTAAAATGGTCATCTAGACGTCGTTCTTTCGACTGAAATGACTACCTTTACAAAAACGACTTGTAACTTATTTTTCTGACTATAAACCTATACTTTTTCTATTTAGATTCATAAAATAGAGTTCAATATGAAATCATAGCAATTTGATTCACTCAAAACGGATTTAAAATGAAGAAGTTATGGGTAAAACAAGATTGGATAATTTTTCTCATTTTAGCTACGTGAAAATTGGTAACAAATCTATTCCAACCATAACTTAATCAACTTGTATTGTATATTATGTAATCTTGAGATACCATAGACACGTATACAATGTTTCGACCTATCATGTCGACACATCTATATATATTTCGGAACAACCATAGACACTCTATATGTGAATGTTGGAGTTAGCTATACAGGGTTGAGGTTGATTCCAAAATATATATAGTTTGAGTTGTGATCAATACTGAGATACGTATACACTGGATCGTGGATTGATTCAAGATAATATTTATCGATTTATTTCTGTACATCTAACTGTGGACAACTAGTTGTAGGTTACTAACGAGGACAGCTGACTTAATAAACTTAAAACATCAAAATATATTAAAAGTGTTGTAAATATATTTTGAACATACTTTGATATATATGTATATATTGTTATAGGTTCGTGAATCAACCAGTGGCCAAGTCTTACTTCCCGACGAAGTAAAAATTTGTGAAAGTGAGTTATAGTCCCACTTTTAAAATCTAATATTTTTGGGATGAGAATACATGCAGGTTTTATAAATGATTTACAAAATAGACACAAGTACGTGAAACTACATTCTATGGTTGAATTATCGAAATCGAATATGCCCCTTTTTATTAAGTCTGGTAATCTAAGAATTAAGGAACAGACACCCTAATTGACGCGAATCCTAAAGATAGATCTATTGGGCCTAACAAACCCCATCCAAAGTACCGGATGCTTTAGTACTTCGAAATTTATATCATATCCGAAGGGTGTCCCGGAATGATGGGGATATTCTTATATATGCATCTTGTTAATGTCGGTTACCAGGTGTTTGTTGGGATTTAACAAGTTCATAAAATACTTAAACCATTTTAAGAATTAAGAAAGCGGAAGCAAGTTAATTACCAATTTAAAACTTGTTAATCTTTAACCAATTAAAGTTAAATCCCAATTAGGATCAAGTTGTGATATATACTTACAAACTACAAGCAAGTAAAGAGATTATACCTACTCCAAGCTTGCTAGTAAAAGATGAAGATGATGATGTTGAATGGAGCTCCAAAACTATGAAACCTCAAGTTGTTATACCCCAAACTTTGCACCAACACTTTGTACTTTGGTTAGGATTTTTAACACTTGAATAAAACTTGCAAAAACCAAAATCTTGAACCCCTTTGAGCTTCCTCTAGCCCACGGCCAACAGCAGCAGATTTTTTAAGTTTTGTGCAGTTTTTTTTGCTTAGTGTCTTGATGTCTTGATGTGTGTTTGCATGTTATAGGAATTGGGAAAGCATGGGCATCAAAAGGAATCTCTAGCATGCTTCTCTTGAACTCCCAATGCCCACTTACAAGGAATATTTTATAATATACATTATATATAAAAGAAAAACTGATTTTATAAAATCAGTTTTTATAAAACTTAATTTTATAAAACACATTATATAAACATGTATATTATTTGTTATGTATATTTTATAAAACCAATTTTATAAAATGTGACATAACTTAATTATTTAACCTATAAATAATTAAATCCTTGTTATATAAGTTATTTCATAACTTATATATAAACATATCAAGTAACATTATTGAAGAAACCCTTTTCTTTAAAGTTCAAGTGTCGTGTATTTAATCAACGATCCAACCGCTAAAATTAAATACGAATAAAGTGTCGGTAAGTTTGTTATTGGGTATGACCCGACTTGGATCATAACACATTAGCCACATTAATTAAATATGTCTCTCGGGTATACGAAATACCTTCAATCTCCCACTTGCACGAGAAACATAAGAAATTAATGCAAGTGATGGATACAGCCTAACACACCGTCCATCACCCCTAATATGTTATGACTTTGTGCCATTCAATAACATCATCCCTTTCGAGTTCCCATCTCGAATATGATTAGGTGAATCTTTCATTATTTCCTTTCGTCCTAGATGTCATGTTAAATCCAAGAGATACAGAGTGATCACTCTCTTATAGATTTAACTTTTCAGGCCTTAGACATCTGACTCTCAACGAATAAGAGGGACAAATTCCATCTTGACTACATACGCCCTAGATATACACTTTGTAATATACCTGAGTTCTTCCTTATGTACTACCATGTTTCAGAATAGCGAAGGAAAGAATCAAGGCACAGTACTTGGTGAATATCCGAACCCAATATGTATCTCAGGTCAGAGGATACAATGATATTCGCCTTTACTCAAGATTACATGTGATCAACCACAAAGGCTCTATACAGTAATTCTTGAGAGCGGGTCTTCCAATATTTGTTTCCCACAAATATCTATGAACCTTGGTTGCAACCTTGCCCCACATTCAACCTATGAATGTATACCAATCCGAGTTCATAATAGTCTAAACCTCACACTTGTTCCCACAAATGTGATCGACTACGGAAATTTAGAATAGTTGCTTATTCATGGATGAAATATGCAAAATAGGAACATGACTCATAATTAAATTAATACCATAATTATATTAATGAGTTTGAACTAATTCGTTCCGTTACAATACATAAAGTAGATCAATTCCAATCACTAGAATATCGAAGCCCTAATGCACAAACATGTCCCTCATGTTTTGGCCCATGTAAAAGCTTCGTGAGTGGATCCGCAACATTATGATCTGTGTGAACTTTGTGAATACATATCTTTCCCTTTTCAACCTCATCCCTGATGTAGTTGAATCTCCGCTCAATGTGACGAGTCTTTTGATGAGCACGAGGTTCCTTGATTTGAGCAATCGCACCCTCGTTGTCACAAAAGATCTCAAGAGGGTCCTGAATGGAAGGGACCACTCCTAAGTCGTCGATGAATTTCTTCATCCATGCAGCTTCCTGAGCTGCCAGTGAGGCGGCAATGTACTCCGACTCTGTAGTGGATAACGCAACAACCTCCTGTTTCGAACTCTTCCAAGAGACCGCACCACCATTTAACATGAAGACATAACCGGATTGTGATCGAGAGTCATCTCGATCAGTTTGGAAACTCGCGTCCACGTAACCTTTTACGGCGAGTTCCTCCTCACCAGACCCGTATATTAGAAACATATCCTTAGTTCTCCTAAGGTATTTCAATATACTTTTAACAGCAATCCAATGACTGTTTCCTGGGTTGTTCTGGTATCTACTTGTCAAGCTTAGAGCGCATGACACATCCGGTCTAGTACATATCATTGCATACATGATAGACCCAATAGCGGATGCATATGGGACTTTCTTCATTCTCTCTTGTTCATCTTTCGTGGTAGGACACTGAGATGAACTGAGAATGGTTCCTCTTTGAATAGGTACCAAACCTTTCTTAGAGTTTTCCATCTTGAACCTTTTCAAGATTTTATCAATGTATGTACTTTGACTTAAACCTATCAATTTCTTGGATCTATTCCTATAGATTCCTATCCCCAAAATGTATTGTGCTTCTCCAAGATCCTTAATGGAGAAGCAACTTTTTAGCCAAGTTTTGACTTCTTGCATTGTGGTAATATCATTCCCAAATAATAATATATCATCCACATATAGCACAAGGAACATTGTAGAGCTCCCACTAGCCTTCTTGTACACACAAGCTTCATCACCATTTTTAATGAAGCCAAATTTCTTTGCCTCTTCATTAAAGCGATGATTCCACATTCTCGATGCTTGCTTCAATCCGTAGATTGACTTCTTTAACTTGCATACCTTTTTAGGATTTTTCGGATCAACAAAACCTTCGGGCTGTACCATATAGACATCTTCCTCAAGATATCCATTTAGGAAAGCGGTTTTGACATCCATTTGCCATATTTCATAGTCATAGTGAGCAGCAATGGCAAATAATATCCTAATAGACTTTAGCATTGCCACTGGCGAGAAAGTTTCATCATAGTCAACCCCTTGAGTTTGAGTGAAACCCTTTGCTACAAGTCTAGCTTTGTATGTATCCAAGTTTCCATGTATGTCGGTTTTCTTCTTGAAAAGCCACTTGCAATCAACTAGCTTAAAGCTAGGAGGTTGCTCAACAAGTTCCCAAACTTGGTTTTCATACATGGATTGCATCTCGGCGTTCATGGCTTCCTGCCATTTATCTTTATCAATTCTTGATAAAGCATCTTTGTAGTTTGTCGGTTCATCCAAATCAACCGTATAGCAACCTTCCACGAGAAACCCATATCTCTCGGGAGGATTACTAATTCTACTAGATCTTCGAACGTCTTGTGTACCTTGATCATCCACTTGATCATTTTCAACATCCTCATGTTGAGTACTAGTGTCAACCAATTGTGTATCATCGGCTTGATCTTGTACCTCTACAAGATCTATCTTCCTTTCACCATCACCTTCCATAAGGAACTTGGTTTCAAGGAATTCCGCTTTCCGAGCAACAAATACGGTTTGCTCGGATGGATCATAGAAGTAATATCCCATGTCATCTTTGGGATATCCTATGAAGATACACTTTGTGGATCGAGCAAGTAGCTTATTTGCTACATAACGCTTAGGATAAGCTTCACATCCCCATACTTTCAAGTATGAAAGAGAAGGAGGTTTTCCAAACCACATCTCATGAGGAGTTCGTTCCACCTTCTTGGTTGGGGCCATATTTAAAATACGAGCCGCGGAGCTTAGACAATAACCCCAAAATGACAGAGGTAACGAGCTTCTTGCCATCATAGATCGAACCATATCCATTAGGGTTCGGTTCCTCCTTTCGGAAACTCCATTAAGTTGGGGTGTTCCGGGTGGAGTAAGTTGTGAGATAATCCCACAACTCCTAAGATGATCTTGGAAGGCATCGCTTAGGTATTCACCTCCTCTATCGGTACGTAGTACCTTAATTGTCTTATTGAGTTGATTTTGTACTTCGTTTTGATATTCTTTGAATGCTTCAAACGTTTCGTCCTTGTGTCTTAATAAGTAGACATATCCGAAACGACTAAAGTCATCAATGAAAGTAACAAAGTATCTTTCACCTTTCCTAGTCATGGGTTTAAAGGGTCCACATACATCCGAATGTATTAATCCCAATAAATCTTTAGCCCTTTCATAGGTCCCTTTGAAAGGTGCTTTAGTCATCTTGCCTTGTAAACAAGATTCACATACTTCAAACGAATCCATTTCATTTGATTTCAAAAGTCCATTCTTTTGAAGTGTATGTATTCGGTTCTTGTTTATGTGACCAAGGCGACAATGCCATAAGTAGGAATCACTCAAATCCCTTTTGAGTTTCTTGGTGCTTGTATGGTACATTGAGCTACTAGAAGATGTGTCATCATGAACCAATTCATAAATTCCATTTGAAGGCGAAGCCTTGAAATAGAATACATTATCTTTAGAAACATGAATATCATCATCAATAAAATTAACAACGTAACCACATTGTTTTAAGCGAGAAATAGAAATAATGTTTCTACACAAATCCGGAGCATACAAAACATTTTCTAAAATAAGTTCCAATCCGCTTGGAAGCTTCAAAATAAAATCTCCTTGAGCTTTAACATGCACCTTTGCACCATTGCCCATATAGAGACTTGATGTTCCCGCCTTATGATCACTTCTTTTGAACCCCTGCAAAGAATTGCAAATATGAGTTCCACATCCAGTGTCTAATACCCATGTATTAGAAGAAGTAATACTTAGCTCTATATATACCATATATATATTACCTGAGGTTTGCCCTGCATCCCTCTTGTCCTTCAACTCCTTAAGGTAGACCGGACAGTTTCGTTTCCAATGACCCATCTCACCGCAACCGAAACATGGGTCTTCCTTGGGGTTTGCCTTCTCGGCTACCTTTTGCTTCTTAGCCTTGTTGATGGTTGGGGTAACCATCTTCCCCTTCCCTTTGCCTTGATAGGCGGGTCCTTTTCTCTTAGCCACCTTTGGCTTAGAGGTCTTACCTTTGGACCCACCTTGATCGATTGCTAACACGGGTAAAGCCCTTTTACCCATGCTAGTTTCCGCCGTTCTAAGCATACCGTGAAGCTCACCTATGCTCTTATCCATCCCATTCATATTGTAATTAATTACAAATTGATCAAACCTTTTTGATAGGGAATTAAGGATAAGATCGGTGGCTAACTCATTTGATATGTTTAGGTTAAGACGGTTAGCACGATCAATAAGGCTCTTCATTTTGAGGACATAAGAGGAGACCGATTGGGTGTCATCCATACGACATGCATGTAGCGCTCGAACCGTTTCGAAGCGCTCGACACGTGCTTGTTGAAGGAACATCTCCTTCAATTGCGTAATCATGTCATATGCACTATGATGTTCGAAATCCTTTTGGAGTTCGGGTATCATAGTCCCAAGCATTAGACAAGCGACTTGCACCGAATCGGCGCAATACTTGTCATAATAAGCCATGCCCTCTATATCTTCCTCATCCGGTTGGTCGGGAATAGGGTCCTCCAACACATACGCTTTGTCCTCAAGTTTGAGGACAATCCTAAGATTACGGAACCAATCCATAAAGTTCGTATGGTTGAGTTTGTCTTTCTCGAGGAGAGACCTTAATGATAGGTTGTTTAGGTTAAGTGGTGCGTTGTTCATGTTGTTGTTGTTATTAGCGGCCATCTACAAGATTCAACAAAGTTCTTTTAAGTATTGATTTCAAATTTAATAAACAATACCCTTTTAATTTGTTTTATTAAATATTAGAATCCAACGGTAAATCAAATTTCGGTTAGGTGACCTTTATCCCGTCATTTGATTTAGCTAGGTAGTCTTAATGACAATTGCAATCCTTTTGCAACTTCTAAGTTATGGGATCATGCAATCCTTTTGCATGGCATATTAATCCCATCAACGCCTATTTGTTCCTCATGCTTCGGTGACCCTAAGTTCATGATTCCCAAATCAAGTCGTCCTACTTGTGTAGACATGTAGACTTAACATACAAGTGGTTAGGTGACCTTTATCCCACATGTATGCGAAGTGTACCTTATTCACATTAGTTCACTCATGACGGTTAGGTGACCTTTATCCCATCAAGAGATTCCTAATATGTCTAAGTGTTTCCACAAAAGGATGGCATTTAACTTGTTTACCTTGTTTTAGTTAAGGGATTTTAAGTTTTCATAAATTCTAGTTTAAGAAAACATTTGCCATACACCAACATGCATTTGGTGTATAGTTCATTATGAAAAGCCAATTTCATGTCTATAAACCATTTTATATATATGATCCTAATCATGATCTTAATAACCGTTTATTAATGTCCTTTTAGCCATTTTTAATTTAACCATTTAAATTGACGTTTTGCATGTCGTTAATTAATGTGTAATTTAACCAATTAAATTGCCATTTTGCTTGTTGTTAACTTGTGTGATAAACTTGTAGCAAACAACCATACAATCCACAATCATACAATAAACAACCATGCATGCAAAACAAATATGTTCACAATCAAGCCATTTTGGTAGACATTTGTTTAGCCGAAAACAAATGCCACCGGATAAGGGGTTATAACACAAAGTAGGAGATTTCAAATCTCCCACTTAACCTTGCATCCAAATGCTTCTTCATGTGTTCTTCAAGTCTTCATCATTCTTCATCATTTTACAAAATATATCCTAATACATTTTGTCTAAAAAATGAAATTACAACCTAATCTATTTTACATACCAAATATAAAATAAATTACATAACCAAATGAATTATTACATGCCAAATGAATAAATATTATTACAAACCAATTGAATAAATATCAATCAACCATGCATGCAACCAAACACAAGGTCAAGGCTTAGATTGTGAACATCATCAACATAAGTGATAGGCAATACAGAATCACAAGTGATTGGAAACACAGAATCACAAGTGATTTGCAATACAGAATCACAAGTAATCGGCAACACAGAATCACAAGTGATTGGCAGTACAGAATCACAAGTGAATTGCAGTACAGAATCACAAGTGATTTGCAGCACAGAATCACAAGTGATTGGCAGTACAGAATGCAGAATCACAAGTGATTTTGGCCAAAATGACAACCACCCAAAACCGGAAATTTTACATTCTACTTCATGCATGTTCATAGAATGCAAAATTATAGTGGGTTTAATAACCATCTCGAAGCATATTTCAACAACTTCGGCTCTAGATACCATTGTTGGGATTTAACAAGTTCATAAAATACTTAAACCATTTTAAGAATTAAGAAAGCGGAAGCAAGTTAATTACCAATTTAAAACTTGTTAATCTTTAACCAATTAAAGTTAAATCCCAATTAGGATCAAGTTGTGATATATACTTACAAACTACAAGCAAGTAAAGAGATTATACCTACTCCAAGCTTGCTAGTAAAAGATGAAGATGATGATGTTGAATGGAGCTCCAAAACTATGAAACCTCAAGTTGTTATACCCCAAACTTTGCACCAACACTTTGTACTTTGGTTAGGATTTTTAACACTTGAATAAAACTTGCAAAAACCAAAATCTTGAACCCCTTTGAGCTTCCTCTAGCCCACGGCCAACAGCAGCAGATTTTTTAAGTTTTGTGCAGTTTTTTTTGCTTAGTGTCTTGATGTCTTGATGTGTGTTTGCATGTTATAGGAATTGGGAAAGCATGGGCATCAAAAGGAATCTCTAGCATGCTTCTCTTGAACTCCCAATGCCCACTTACAAGGAATATTTTATAATATACATTATATATAAAAGAAAAACTGATTTTATAAAATCAGTTTTTATAAAACTTAATTTTATAAAACACATTATATAAACATGTATATTATTTGTTATGTATATTTTATAAAACCAATTTTATAAAATGTGACATAACTTAATTATTTAACCTATAAATAATTAAATCCTTGTTATATAAGTTATTTCATAACTTATATATAAACATATCAAGTAACATTATTGAAGAAACCCTTTTCTTTAAAGTTCAAGTGTCGTGTATTTAATCAACGATCCAACCGCTAAAATTAAATACGAATAAAGTGTCGGTAAGTTTGTTATTGGGTATGACCCGACTTGGATCATAACACATTAGCCACATTAATTAAATATGTCTCTCGGGTATACGAAATACCTTCAGTGTTCACCATATGAATGATTTTTATCTCTATGTATGGGATGTGTATTGAAATATGAAATCTTGTGGTCTATTGTTATGATTTGATATATATAGGTTAAACCTATAACTCACCAACATTTTTGTTGACGTTTAAAGCATGTTTATTCTCAGGTGAATACTAAGAGCTTCCGCTGTTGCATAATAAAATAAGGACAAGATTTGGAGTCCATGTTTGTATGATATTGTGTAAAAACTGCATTCAAGAAACTGATTTCGATGTAACATATTTGTATTGTAAACCATTATGTAATGGTCGTGTATAAACAGGATATTTTAGATTATCATTATTTGATAATCTACGTAAAGCTTTATAAACCTTTATTTATGAAATAAAGGTTATGGTTTGTTTTAAAAATGAATGCAGTCTTTGAAAAACGTCTCATATAGAGGTCAAAACCTCGCAACGAAATCAATTAATATGGAACGTTTTTAATCAATAAGAACGGGACATTTCAGTTGGTATCAGAGCGTTGGTCTTAGAGAACCAGAATTTTGCATTAGTGTGTCTTATCGAGTTTGTTAGGATGCATTAGTGAGTCTGGACTTCGACCGTGTTTACTTGAAAAATGATTGCTTAACAAATTTTGTTGGAAACTATATATTTTTAACATGTGAATATTATGTGATATATTAATCTCTTAACGCGTTTGATATTATGTGATAGATGTCTACCTCTAGAACAAGTCCCATTGACTCACCTAATAATAATGAAGAGTCAAATGTAAATTGGAATGATTCGTGGACTGATTCACAAGTTCCCGAAGAGGAACCGAAAGAAGAGTCGGAACCGGAAGAAGAATCGGAACCGGAAGAAGAATCGGAACCGGATGAAGAAATAGAATCGGTGGGGGAAATAATAAAACGGTTAAGTAAAAGAAAATCCTCAACCAACCGACCAAGGTTAATTATGGTCAATGGTGTTTCCGCCAAGGAAGCAAAATATTGGGAGGATTACCAATTCTCCGATGAATCGGATTCCGACGAGAATTCCGATGATGTTATAGAAATTACCCCAACTGAATTTAAAAAGGCAAAAGAAAATAATAAGGGAAAGGGCATAAAAATAGAGAAATCTAATTCCAACCCCGATGAACTTTATATGTATCGTCAACCCCCGAAGTCCTTAAGTTGTAACAATGACCCGGGAACCTATAAACCACCAGGTTTTTCTAAACCAATGTGGATTACGATGGCTCGTATTAGGGGAACATCATATATCCCTAGAAACTTGGCAAAACGAACCAAAACCGAAGAAGAAGAAACAAGCGAGTCGGAATAAGATAGTTGTATTCGTGTGGTGTAATATATGTAATATAGTGTGCTTATGCTTTATGATATATGTAAAAATTGCTTGTATTAATAAGTATTTTTTTTTATGAATCTAACTCTTGTCTATTTTACAGTATAAAAACACAAAATGGATAGACAACCCAATATTTTAAGAGACCTACCCGGAGACATGATTGATGAAATCTTGTCTAGAGTCGGTCAGAATTCTTCGGCACAACTATTTAAGGCGAGATCAGTTTGTAAGACATTCGAAGAACGTTCCAAGAATGCCTTGGTTTATAAAAGGCTTTCGTTCGAAAGATGGGGGATATCACATTGGGAAATCCATAAGTTACGATGTGTTTACTTTGACGCATATATTGCGGGGAACCCAAATGCTATTTTACGCAATGGGTTAAGAAATTATTTTGACTCAATATATCCGAATATTTGACTTCGTGATTTAGAAAAAGCGGCTAACATGCAACATAAAGAAGCATGTTATGCTTACGGATTAGTAATGTTCGCTTCTCACCAAAGTGAGAAAAAGAACATCGGGCTACAATTATTAAACAAAACGTTCCCACAAGTGACGGAGTCGGTAATTGGGGTAAGAAATGAGGTTTTTAGATTGTTACGGGACTGTTGGACATTACGTAACCCTCGTCCCTTTGACGACGTTACAACACGCTGTCTTATCAACGGCCATAACGGTTATGTTCCACAAGACCAAGGATGGGAAGTAGTCCTAGTAAAACCAGAATGCATGACTTGTTTCTGGACGTATGAATTACGTGTTTTTATTGCCTTTGCTGAACGACTTGTGTACTAGCTAGAATTATCTTCACAACTATCTTGTATCAAAGTTATTGTGTGCTATATTTCATGCTTTATGTAAAATAAGCGGTATTGTAAGTTTGTAAAATATTGTATAAAAGTTTGAACGCGAAATATTATTATAATCAGTTTTTCATATAGAATTGTAGTAGTTGAATTGTATATTAGCTACTAAGTATGAACTTAACGGGTAGGTACTACCCGAATTTAAACTTATAAAACGCTAATATGAAGAAAAAGCTTTTATAAATGAGTTCATATTATGCTACGAAATACTATTAACTACTCTTAATATTCTGTATGATTAACTTGTTCCATTTGACTATTTTGAAGGAAATGGCACCAACTACTCGACACACCGTGAATATGAATGAAGAGGAATTCCGTACTTTTCTAGCTTCAAACATAGCTGTAGTACAGGATGCGCTACATACCAACAATAACCTTGGATCTAGCAGTACAGGAAATCGTGTAGGATGCACCTACAAAGAATTCACTGCCTGCAAACCTTTGGAATTTGATGGAACCGAAGGACCGATCGGATTGAAACGGTGGACCGAGAAGGTCGAATCGGTGTTTGCCATAAGTAAGTGTACTGAAGAGGACAAAGTGAAGTACGCTACGCATACCTTCACAGGTTCTGCGTTAACATGGTGGAATACCTATCTAGAGCAAGTGGGACAAGACGATGCGTACGCACTACCGTGGTCAGCATTCAAGCACTTGTTGAACGAGAAGTACCGTCCCAGAACCGAGGTCAATAAGCTCAAGACAGAACTTAGAGGGTTACGAACCCAAGGATTTGATATTACCACGTACGAAAGACGATTCACAGAATTGTGCCTATTATGTCCGGGAGCATTCGAAGATGAGGAAGAGAAGATCGACGCGTTTGTGAAAGGATTACCGGAAAGAATCCAAGAAGATATAAGTTCACACGAGCCCGCCTCTATACAACAGGCATGTAGAATGGCTCACAAACTAGTGAACCAGATTGAAGAAAGAATTAAAGAACAGACTGCTGAAGAGGCCAATGTGAAGCAAGTCAAAAGAAAGTGGGAGGAAAATGGTGATAAGAATCACCAATACAACAACAACAGCAATCGCAACAATTATCCCAACAATCGCAACATCAATCGCAACTGCAACAAACGGCCCAACAACAACAACAACAACAACAACAACAACAACAACAACAGCAACAGCAACTACAATAATCATCCCAACAACAATAATAACCGCAACAACAACAACAATCAGAAACAGCTATGCCAAAGGTGTGAAAAGTATCACTCGGGGTTCTGCACCAAATTTTGCAACAAGTGTAAAAGAAATGGTCATAGCGCGGTGAAGTGTGAGGTCTACGGACCAGGGGTTAATAGAACGAAAGGAACAAATGGTGTCGGAACGAGTAATGGCGGAGCAAGTAGTGTCGGAGCAAGTTATGCCAATGTAGTTTGTTATAAATGTGGAAAACCGGGCCACATTATTAGAAATTGCCCGAACCAGGAGAACACGAATGGACAAGGCCGCGGAAGAGTTTTCAATATTAATGCGGCAGAGGCACAGGAAGACCCGGAGCTTGTTACGGGTACGTTTCTTATTGACAATAAATCTACTTACGTTTTATTTGATTCGGGTGCGGATAGAAGCTATATGAGTAGAGATTTTTGTGCTAAATTAAGTTGTCCATTGACGCCTTTGGATAGTAAATTTTTACTCGAATTAGCAAATGGTAAATTAATTTCAGCAGATAATATATGTCGGAATCGAGAAATTAAACTGGTTAGCGAAACATTTAAGATTGATTTGATACCAGTAGAGTTAGGAAGTTTTGATGTGATAATCGGTATGGACTGGTTGAAAGAAGTGAAAGCAGAGATCGTTTGTTACAAAAATGCAATCCGCATTATACGAGAAAAAGGAAAACCCTTAATGGTGTACGGAGAAAAGGGCAACACGAAGCTACATCTTATTAGTAATTTGAAGGCAGAAAAACTAATAAGAAAAGGTTGCTATGCTGTTCTAGCACACGTCGAGAAAGTACAAACTGAAGAAAAGAGCATCAATGATGTTCCCATTGCAAAAGAATTTCCCGATGTATTTCCGAAAGAATTACCGGGATTACCCCCACATCGATCCGTTGAATTTCAAATAGATCTTGTACCAGGAGCTGCACCAATAGCTCGTGCTCCTTACAGACTCGCACCCAGCGAGATGAAAGAACTGCAAAGCCAATTACAAGAACTTTTAGAGCGTGGTTTCATTCGACCAAGCACATCACCGTGGGGAGCTCCTGTTTTGTTTGTCAAGAAGAAAGATGGTACATTCAGGTTGTGTATCGACTACCGAGAGTTGAACAAACTTACCATCAAGAACCGCTACCCACTACCGAGAATCGATGACTTATTTGATCAAATACAAGGCTCGTCTGTTTATTCAAAGATTGACTTACGTTCCGGGTATCATCAAATGCGGGTGAAAGAAGATGATATTCCAAAGACTGCTTTCAGAACACGTTACGGTCATTACGAGTTTATGGTCATGCCGTTTGGTTTAACTAATGCACCAGCTGTGTTCATGGACCTTATGAACCGAGTGTGTGGACCATACCTTGACAAGTTTGTCATTGTTTTCATTGATGACATACTTATTTACTCAAAGAATGACCAAGAACACGGTGAACATTTGAGAAAGGTGTTAGAAGTATTGAGGAAGGAAGAATTGTACGCTAAGTTTTCAAAGTGTGCATTTTGGTTAGAAGAAGTTCAATTCCTCGGTCACATAGTGAACAAAGAAGGTATTAAGGTGGATCCGGCAAAGATAGAAACTGTTGAAAAGTGGGAAACCCCGAAAACTCCGAAACACATACGCCAGTTTTTAGGAATAGCTGGTTACTACAGAAGGTTCATCCAAGACTTTTCCAGAATAGCAAAACCCTTGACTGCATTAACGCATAAAGGGAAGAAATTTGAATGGAATGATGAACAAGAGAAAGCGTTTCAGTTATTGAAGAAAAAGCTAACTACGGCACCTATATTGTCATTGCCTGAAGGGAATGATGATTTTGTGATTTATTGTGATGCATCAAAGCAAGGTCTCGGTTGTGTATTAATGCAACGAACGAAGGTGATTGCTTATGCGTCTAGACAATTGAAGATTCACGAGCAAAATTATACGACGCATGATTTGGAATTAGGTGCGGTTGTTTTTGCATTAAAGACTTGGAGGCACTACTTATATGGGGTCAAAAGTATTATATATACCGACTACAAAAGTCTTCAACACATATTTAATCAGAAACAACTGAATATGAGGCAGCGTAGGTGGATTGAATTGTTGAATGATTACGACTTTGAGATTCGTTACCACCCGGGGAAGGCAAATGTGGTAGCCGATGCCTTGAGCAGGAAGGACAGAGAACCCATTCGAGTAAAATCTATGAATATAATGATTCATAATAACCTTACTACTCAAATAAAGGAGGCGCAACAAGGAGTTGTAAAAGAGGGAAATTTAAAGGATGAAATACCCAAAGGATCTGAGCAGCACCTTAATATTCGGGAAGACGGAACCAGGTATAGGGCTGAAAGGATTTGGGTACCAAAATTTGGAGATATGAGAGAAATGGTACTTAGAGAAGCTCATAAAACCAGATACTCAATACATCCTGGAACGGGGAAGATGTACAAGGATCTCAAGAAACATTTTTAGTGGCTGGGTATGAAAGTCGATGTTGCTAAATACGTAGGAGAATGTTTGACGTGTTCTAAGGTCAAAGCTGAGCATCAGAAACCATCAGGTCTACTTCAACAACCCGAAATCCCATAATGGAAATGGGAAAACATTACCATGGATTTCATCACTAAATTGCCAAGGACTGCAAGTGGTTTTGATACTATTTGGGTAATAGTTGATCGTCTCACCAAATCAGCACACTTCCTGCCAATAAGAGAAGATGACAAGATGGAGAAGTTAGCACGACTGTATTTGAAGGAAGTCATCTCCAGACATGGAATACCAATCTCTATTATCTCTGATAGGGATGGCAGATTTATTTCAAGATTCTGGCAGACATTACAGCAAGCATTAGGAACTCGTCTAGACATGAGTACTGCCTATCATCCACAAACTGATGGGCAGAGCGAAAGGACGATACAAACGCTTGAAGACATGCTACGAGCATGTGTTATTGATTTCGAAAACAGTTGGGATCGACATCTACAGTTAGTAGAATTTTCCTACAACAACAGCTACCATTCAAGCATTGAGATGGCGCCGTTTGAAGCACTTTATGGTAGAAAGTGCAGGTCTCCGATTTGTTGGAGTGAAGTGGGGGATAGACAGATTACGGGTCCGGAGATTATACAAGAAACTACCGAGAAGATCATCCAAATTCAACAACGGTTGAAAACCGCCCAAAGTCGACAAAAGAGCTACGCTGACATTAAAAGAAAAGATATAGAATTTGAAATTGGAGAGATGGTCATGCTTAAAGTTGCACCTTGGAAAGGCGTTGTTCGATTTGGTAAACGAGGGAAATTAAATCCAAGGTATATTGGACCATTCAAGATTATTGATCGTGTCGGACCAGTAGCTTACCGACTTGAGTTACCTCAACAACTCGCGGCTGTACATAACACTTTCCACGTCTCAAATTTGAAGAAATGTTTTGCTAAAGAAGATCTCACTATTCCGTTAGATGAAATCCAAATCAACGAAAAACTTCAATTCATCGAAGAACCCGTCGAAATAATGGATCGTGAGGTTAAAAGACTTAAACAAAACAAGATACCAATTGTTAAGGTTCGATGGAATGCTCGTAGAGGACCCGAGTTCACCTGGGAGCGTGAAGATCAGATGAAGAAGAAATACCCGCATCTATTTCCAGAAGATTCGTCAACACCTTCAACAGCTTAAAATTTCGGGACGAAATTTATTTAACGGGTAGGTACTGTAGTGACCCGAACTTTTCCATATTTATATATATTAATTAAGATTGATATTTACATGATTAAATGTTTCCAACATGTTAAGCAATCAAACTTGTTAAGACTTGATTAATTGAAATATGTTTCATATAGACAATTGACCACCCAAGTTGACCGGTGATTCACGAACGTTAAAACTTGTAAAAACTATATGATGACATATATATGGATATATATATATAGTTAACATGATACTATGATAAGTAAACATATCATTAAGTATATTAACAATGAACTACATATGTAAAAACAAGACTACTAACTTAATGATTTTTAAACGAGACATATATGTAACGATTATCGTTGTAAAGACATTTAATGTATATATATCATATTAAGAGATATTCATACATGATAATATCATGATAATATAATAATTTAAAATCTCATTTGATATTATAAACATTGGGTTAACAACATTTAACAAGATCGTTAACCTAAAGGTTTCAAAACAACACTTACATGTAACGACTAACGATGACTTAATGACTCAGTTAAAATGTATATACATGTAGTGTTTTAATATCTATTTATACACTTTTTAAAGACTTCAATACACTTATCAAAATACTTCTACTTAACAAAAATGCTTACAATTACATCCTCGTTCAGTTTCATCAACAATTCTACTAGTATGCACCCGTATTCGTACTCGTACAATACACAGCTTTTAGATGTATGTACTATTGGTATATACACTCCAATGATCAGCTCTTAGCAGCCCATGTGAGTCACCTAACACATGTGGGAACCATCATTTGGCAACTAGCATGAAATATCTCATAAAATTACAAAAATATGAGTAATCATTCATGACTTATTTACATGAAAACAAAATTACATATCCTTTATATCTAATCCATACACTAACGACCAAAAACACCTACAAACACTTTCATTCTTCAATTTTCTTCATCTAATTGATCTCTCTCAAGTTCTATCTTCAAGTTCTAAGTGTTCTTCATAAATTCCAAAAGTTCTAGTTTCATAAAATCAAGAATACTTTCAAGTTTGCTAGCTCACTTCCAATCTTGTAAGGTGATCATCCAACCTCAAGAAATCTTTGTTTCTTATAGTAGGTTATCATTCTAATACAAGGTAATAATCATATTCAAACTTTGGTTCAATTTCTATAACTATAACAATCTTATTTCAAGTGATGATCTTACTTGAACTTGTTTTCGTGTCATGATTCTGCTTCAAGAACTTCGAGCCATCCAAGGATCCGTTGAAGCTAGATCCATTTTTCTCTTTTCCAGTAGGTTTATCCAAGGAACTTAAGGTAGTAATGATGTTCATAACATCATTCGATTCATACATATAAAGCTATCTTATTCGAAGGTTTAAACTTATAATCACTAGAACATAGTTTAGTTAATTCTAAACTTGTTCGCAAACAAAAGTTAATCCTTCTAACTTGACTTTTAAAATCAACAAAACACATGTTCTATATCTATATGATATGCTAACTTAACGATTTAAAACCTGGAAACACGAAAAACACCGTAAAACCGGATTTACGCCGTAGTAGTAACACCGCGGGCTGTTTTGGGTTAGTTAATTAAAAACTATGATAAACTTTGATTTAAAAGTTGTTATTCTGAGAAAATGATTGTTATTATGAACATGAAACTATATCCAAAAATTATGGTTAAACTCAAAGTGGAAGTATGTTTTCTAAAATGGTCATCTAGACGTCGTTCTTTCGACTGAAATGACTAACTTTACAAAAACGACTTGTAACTTATTTTTCTGACTATAAACCTATACTTTTTCTATTTAGATTCATAAAATAGAGTTCAATATGAAATTATAGCAATTTGATTCACTCAAAACGGATTTAAAATGAAGAAGTTATGGGTAAAACAAGATTGGATAATTTTTCTCATTTTAGCTACGTGAAAATTGGTAACAAATCTATTCCAACCATAACTTAATCAACTTGTATTGTATATTATGTAATCTTGAGATACCATAGACACGTATACAATGTTTTGACCTATCATGTCGACACATCTATATATATTTCGGAACAACCATAGACACTCTATATGTGAATGTTGGAGTTAGCTATACAGGGTTGAGGTTGATTCCAAAATATATATAGTTTGAGTTGTGATCAATACTGAGATACGTATACACTGGGTCGTGGATTGATTCAAGATAATATTTATCGATTTATTTCTGTACATCTAACTGTGGACAACTAGTTGTAGGTTACTAACGAGGACAGCTGACTTAATAAACTTAAAACATCAAAATATATTAAAAGTGTTGTAAATATATTTTGAACATACTTTGATATATATGTATATATTGTTATAGGTTCGTGAATCAACCAGTGGCCAAGTCTTACTTCCCGACGAAGTAAAAATTTGTGAAAGTGAGTTATAGTCCCACTTTTAAAATCTAATATTTTTGGGATGAGAATACATGTAGGTTTTATAAATGATTTACAAAATAGACACAAGTACGTGAAACTACATTCTATGGTTGAATTATCGAAATCGAATATGCCCCTTTTTATTAAGTCTGGTAATCTAAGAATTAGGGAACAGACACCCTAATTGACGCGAATCCTAAAGATAGATCTATTGGGCCTAACAAACCCCATCCAAAGTACCGGATGCTTTAGTACTTCGAAATTTATATCATATCCGAAGGGTGTCCCGGAATGATGGGGATATTCTTATATATGCATCTTGTTAATGTCGGTTACCAGGTGTTCACTATATGAATGATTTTTATCTCTATGTATGGGATGTGTATTGAAATATGAAATCTTGTGGTCTATTGTTACGATTTAATATATATAGGTTAAACCTATAACTCACCAACATTTTTGTTGACGTTTAAAGCATGTTTATTCTCAGGTGAATACTAAGAGCTTCCGCTGTTGCATACTAAAATAAGGACAAGATTTGGAGTCCATGTTTGTATGATATTGTGTAAAAACTGCATTCAAGAAACTGATTTCGATGTAACATATTTGTATTGTAAACCATTATGTAATGGTCGTGTGTAAACAGGATATTTTAGATTATCATTATTTGATAATCTACGTAAAGCTTTTTAAACCTTTATTTATGAAATAAAGGTTATGGTTTGTTTTAAAAATGAATGCAGTCTTTGAAAAACGTCTCATATAGAGGTCAAAACCTCGCAACGAAATCAATTAATATGGAACGTTTTTAATCAATAAGAACGGGACATTTCAGTTGGTATCCGAGCGTTGGTCTTAGAGAACCAGAAAATTTGCATTAGTGTATCTTATCGAGTTTGTTAGGATGCATTAGTGAGTCTGGACTTCGACCGTGTTTTCTTTAAAAATGATTGCTTAACATTTTTGTTGGAAACTATATATTATTAACATGTATATATTATGTGATATATTTATCTCTTAACATGTTTGATATTGTGTGATAGATGTCTACCTCTAGAACAAATCCCATTGACTCACCTAATAATAACGAAGAGTCGAATATATATTGGACTGATTCACAAGTTTCCGAAGAAGAACCGGAAGAAGAATCAGAACCGGAAGAAGAGGAACCGGAGGAGGAAATAGAACCGGTGGGGGAAATAATAAGACGGTTAAGTAAAAGAAAATCCTCAACCAACCGACCAAAGTTAATTATGGTCAATGGTGTTTCCGCCAAGGAAGCAAAATATTAGGAGGATTACCAATTCTCCGATGAATCGGATTCCGACCAGAATTCCGATGATGTTATAGAAATTACCCCAACTGAATTTAAAAAGGCAAAAGAAAATAATAAGGGAAAGGGCATAAAAATAGAGAAATCTAATTCCAACCCCGATGAACTTTATATGTATCGTCAACCCCCGAAGTCCTTAAGTTGTAACAATGACCCGGGAACCTCTAAACCACCAGGTTTTTCTAAACCGTTGTGGAAAACGACAGCTCATATTAGGGGAACATAATATATCCCTAGAAAGTTGGCAAAACGAACCAAAATCGAAGAAGAAGAAACGAGCGAGTCGGAATAAGATAGTTGTATTCGTGTGGTGTAATATATGGAATATAGTGTGCTTATGCTTTATGATATATGTAAAAATTGCTTGTATTAATAAGTATATTTTTTTATGAATCTAACTCTTGTCTATTTTACAGTATAAAAACACAAAATGGATAGACAACCCAATATTTTAAGAGACCTACCCGGAGACATGATTGATGAAATCTTGTCTAGAGTCGGTCAGAATTCTTCGGCACAACTATTTATGGCGAAATCAGTTTGTAAGACATTCGAAGAACGTTCCAAGAATGTCTTGGTTTATAAGAGACTTTCGTTTGAAAGATGGGGGATATCACATTGGGAAACCCATAAGTTACGATGTGTTTACTTTGACGCATATATTGCGAGGAACCCAAATGCTATTTTACGCAACGGGTTAAGAAATTATTTTGACTCAATATATCCGAATATAGGACTTCGTGATTTAGAAAAAGCGGCTAACATGCAACATAAAGAAGCATGTTATGCTTACGGGTTAGTAATGTTCGTTCTCACCAAAGTGAGAACAAGAACATCGGGGCTACAACTATTAAACAAAATGTTTCCACAAGTGACGGAGTCGGTAATTGGGGTAAGAAATGAGGTTTTTAGATTGTTACGGGACTGTTGGATATTACGTAACCCTCGTCCCTTTGACGATGTTGCAATACACTGTCTTATCAACGGCCATAACGGTTATGTTCCACAAGACCAAGGATGGGACGTAGTCCTAGTAAAACCAGAATGCATGACTTGTTTCTGGACGTATGGATTACGTGTCTTTATTGCCTTTGCTGAACGACTTGTGTACTAGCTAGAATTATCTTCACAACTATCTTGTATCAAAGTTATTGTGTGCTATATTTCATGCTTTATGTAAAATAAGCGGTATTGTAAGTTTGTAAAATATTGTATAAAAGTTTGAACGCGAAATATTATTATAATCAGTTTTTCATATAGAATTGTAGTAGTTGAATTGTATATTAGCTACTAAGTATGAACTTAACGGGTAGGTACTACCCGAATTTAAACTTATAAAATGCTAATATGAAGAAAAAACTTTTATAAATGAGTTCATATTATGCTACGAAATACTATTAACTACTCTTAATATTCTGTATGATTAACTTGTTCCATTTGACTATTTTGAAGGAAATGGCACCGACTACTTGACACACCGTGAATATGAATGAAGAGGAATTCCGTACTTTTCTAGCTTCAAACATAGCCGCAGTATAGGCTGCACTACATACCAACGATAACCTTGGATCTAGCAGTACAGGAAATCGTGTAGGATGCACCTACAAAGAATTCACTGCCTGCAAACCTTTGGAATTTGATGGAACCGAAGGACCGATCGGATTGAAACGGTGGACCGAGAAGGTCGAATCGGTGTTTGCCATAAGTAAGTGTACTGAAGAGGAAAAAGTGAAGTACGCTACGTATACCTTCACAGGTTCTGCGTTAACATGGTGGAATACCTATCTAGAGCAAGTGGGACAAGATGATGCGTACGCACTACCGTGGTCAGCATTCAAGCACTTGATGAACGAGAGGTACCGTCCCAGAACCGAGGTCAATAAGCTCAAGACATAACTTAGAGGGTTACGAACCAAAGGATTTGATATTACCACGTACGAAAGACGATTCACAGAATTGTGCCTATTGTGTCCGGGAGCATTCGAAGATGAGGAAGAGAAGATCGACGCGTTTGTGAAAGGATTACCGGAAAGAATCCAA
Source organism: Rutidosis leptorrhynchoides (assembly GCF_046630445.1). Classification (NCBI taxonomy): domain Eukaryota; kingdom Viridiplantae; phylum Streptophyta; class Magnoliopsida; order Asterales; family Asteraceae; genus Rutidosis; species Rutidosis leptorrhynchoides. The sequence continues at coordinate 195,674,145 of NC_092342.1, forward strand.
GAAGATATAAGTTCACACGAGCCCGCCTCCATACAACAGGCATGTAGAATGGCTCACAAACTAGTGAACCAGATTGAGGAAAGAATTAAAGAACAGACAGCTGGAGAGGCCAATGTGAAGCAAGTCAAAAGAAAGTGGGAGGAAAACGGTGATAAGAATCACCAATACAACAACAATAGCAATTACAGTAATAATCGCAACAATTATCCCAACAATCGCAACATCAATCGCAACTACAACAAACGGCCCAACAACAACAACAACAACAACAACAACAACAACAACAACAACAGCAACTACAACAATCATCCCAACAACAATAACAACCGCAACAACAACAACAATCAGAAGCAGCTATGCCAAAGGTGTGAAAAGTATCACTCGGGGTTCTGCACCAAATTTTACAACAAGTGTAAAAGAAATGGTCATAGCGCGGTGAAGTGTGAGGTCGACGGACCAGGGGTTAATAGAACGAAAGGAACAAATGGTGTCGGAACGAGTAATGGCGGAGCAAGTAGTGTCGGAGCAAGTTATGCCAATGTAGTTTGTTATAAATGTGGAAAACTGGGCCACATTATTAGAAATTGCCCGAACCAGGAGAACACGAATGGACAAGGTCGCGGAAGAGTTTTCAATATTAATGCGGCAGAGGCACAGGAAGACCCGGAGCTTGTTACGGGTACGTTTGTTATTGACAATAAATCTGCTTACGTTTTATTTGATTCGGGTGCGGATAGAAGCTATATGAGTAGAGATTTTTGTGCTAAATTAAGTTGTCCATTGACACCGTTGGATAGTAAATTTTTACTCGAATTAGCAAATGGTAAATTAATTTCAGGAGATAATATATGCCGGAATCGAGAAATTAAACTGGGTAGCGAAATATTTAAGATTGATTTGATACCAGTAGAGTTAGGGAGTTTTGATGTAATAGTTGGCATGGACTGGCTGAAGAAGGTGAAAGTAGAGATCGTATGTTATAAAAATGCAATTCGCATTGTACGAGAAGAAGGAGAACCCTTAATGGTGTACGGAGAAAAGGGCAACATGAAGCTACATCTTATTAGTAATTTGAAGGCACAAAAACTAATAAGAAAAGGTTGCTATGCTGTTCTAGCACACGTCGAGAAAGTACAAACTGAAGAAAAGAGCATCAATGATGTTCCCGTCGCAAAAGAATTTCCCGATGTATTTCTGAAAGAATTACCGGGACTATCTCCACATCGATCTGTTGAATTTCAAATAGATCTTGTACCAGGAGCTGCACCAATAGCTCGTGCTCCTTATAGACTCACACCCAGCGAGATGAAAGAACTGCAAAGCCAACTGCAAGAACTATTAGAACGTGGTTTCATTCGACCAAGCACATCACCATGGGGAGCTCCTGTTTTGTTTGTCAAGAAGAAGGATGGTACATTTAGGTTATGTATTGACTACAGAGAGTTGAACAAACTTACCATCAAAAACCGTTATCCACTGCCGAGAATTGACGACTTATTTGATCAACTACAAGGCTCGTCAGTTTATTCGAAGATCGATTTACGTTCTGGATATCATCAAATGCGTGTAAAGGAGGCTGATATTCCAAAAACTGCTTTTAGGACGCGTTATGGTCATTACGAGTTTATGGTTATGCCGTTTGGATTGACTAACGCACCAGCTGTGTTCATGGACCTTATGAACCGAGTGTGTGGGCCATATCTTGACAAGTTTGTCATTGTTTTCATCGATGACATACTTATTTACTCAAAGAATGATCAAGAGCACGAAGAACATTTGAGAAAAGTGCTAGAAGTATTGAGGAAAGAAAAACTGTACGCTACGTTTTCAAAGTGTGCATTTTGGTTGGAAGAAGTTCAATTCCTCGGTCACATAGTGAACAAAGAAGGTATCCAGGTGGACTCGGCAAAGATCGAAACCGTTGAAAAGTCAGAAACCCCAAAAACTCCGAAGCATATACGTCAATTTTTAGGATTGGCTGGTTACTACAGAAGATTCATCCAAGATTTCTCCAAAATAGCAAAACCCTTGACTGCATTAACGCATAAAGGGAAGAAATTTGAATGGAAGGATGAACAAGAGAAGGCGTTTCAATTATTGAAGAAAAAGCTAACTACGGCACCTATATTGTCATTGCCTGAAGGGAATGATGATTTTGTGATTTATTGTGACGCATCAAAGCAAAGTATAGGTTGTGTATTAATGCAACGGACGAAGGTGATTGCTTATGCCTCTAGACAATTGAAGATTCACGAGCAAAATTATACGACGCATGATTTGGAATTAGGCGCGGTTGTTTTTGCATTAAAGACTTGGAGGCACTACTTATATGGGGTCAAAAGTATTATATATACTGACCACAAAAGTCTTCAACACATATTTAATCAGAAACAACTGAATATGAGGCAGCATAGGTGGATTGAATTGTTGAATAATTATGACTTTGAGATTCGTTACCACCCGGGGAAGGCAAATGTGGTAGCCAACGCCTTGAGCAGAAAGGACAGAGAACCCATTCGAGTAAAATCTATGAATATAATGATTCACACTAACCTTACTACTCAAATAAAGGAGGCGCAACAAGGAGTTTTAAAAGAGGGAAATTTAAAGGATGAAATACCCAAAGGATCGGAGAAGCATCTTAATATTCGGGAAGACGGAACCCGGTATAGGGCTGAAAGAATTTGGGTACCAAATTTGGAGATATGAGAGATATGGTACTTAGAGAAGCTCATAAAACCAGATACTCAATACATCCTGGAACGGGGAAGATGTACAAGGATCTTAAGAAACATTTTTGGTGGCCAGGTATGAAAGCCAATATTGCTAAATATGTAGGAGAATGTTTGACGTGTTCTAAGGTCAAAGCTGAACATCAGAAACCATCAGGTCTACTACAACAACCTGAAATCCCGGAATGGAAATGGGAAAACATTACCATGGATTTCATTACTAAATTGCCAAGGACTGCAAGTGGTTATGATACTATTTGGGTAATAGTTGATCGTCTCACCAAGTCAGCACACTTCCTGCCAATAAGAGAAGATGACAAGATGGAGAAGTTAGCACGACTGTATTTGAAGGAAGTCGTCTCCAAACATGGAATACCAATCTCTATTATCTCTGATAGGGATGGCAGATTTATTTCAAGATTCTGGCAGACATTACAGCAAGCATTGGGAACTCATCTAGACATGAGTACTGCCTATCATCCACAAACTGATGGGCAGAGTGAAAGGACGATACAAACGCTTGAAGACATGCTACGAGCTTGTGTTATTGATTTCGGAAACAGTTGGGATCGACATCTACCGTTAGAAGAATTTTCCTACAACAACAGCTACCATTCAAGCATTGAGATGGCGCCGTTTGAAGCACTTTATGGTAGAAAGTGTAGGTCTCCGATTTGTTGGAGTGAAGTGGGGGATAGACAGATTACGGGTCCGGAGATAATACAAGAAACTACTGAGAAAATCATCCAAATTCAACAAAGATTGAAAACCGCCCAGAGTCGACAAAAGAGCTACGCGGACAGTAAAAGAAAAGATATAGAGTTTGAAATTGGAGAAATGGTCATGCTTAAGGTTTCACCTTGGAAAGGCGTTGTTCGATTTGGTAAATGGGGGAAACTAAATCCAAGGTACATTGGACCATTCAAGATTATAGATCGTGTCGGACCAGTAGCTTACCAACTGGAGCTACCTCAACAACTCGCGGCTGTACAAAACACTTTTCACGTCTCAAATTTGAAGAAATGTTTTGCTAAAGAAGATCTCACTATTCCGTTGGACGAAATCCAAATCAATGAAAAACTTCAATTCATTGAAGAACCCGTCGAAATAATGGATCGTGAGGTTAAGATACTTAAACAAAACAAGATACCGATTGTTAAGGTTTGATGGAATGCTCGTAGAGGACCTGAGTTCACATGGGAGCGTGAAGATCAGATGAAGAAGAAATACCCGCATTTATTTCCAGAAGATACGTCAACACCTCCAACTGCTTAAAATTTCGGGACGAAATTTATTTAACGGGTAGGTACTGTAGTGACCCGAAATTTTCCATGTTTATATATATATTAAATGAAATTGTTATTTACATGATTAAGTGTTTCCAACATGTTAAGCAATCAAACTTGTTAAGACTTGATTAATTGCAATAGGTTTCATATAGACAATTGACCACCCAAGTTGACCGGTGATTCACGAACGTTAAAACTTGTAAAAACTATACGATGACATATATATGGTTATATATATAGTTAACATGATTTTATTATAAGTATGTATCTCATTAGGTATTTTAACAATGAGTTATATACATAAAAATGAGACTATTAATTTAAGAAACTCGAAAACGATATATATAACGATTATCGTTATAACAACGTCTTACTAGGTACATATGAATCATATTAAGATATTGATACACTTGGTTAATTATGTTAAATGATAAGTAAATATATTATTAAGTGTATTAACAATGAAATACATATGTAAAAATAAGGCTACTAACTTAATGATTTCGAAACGAGACATATATGTAACGATTATCGTTGTAACGACATTTAACTGTATATATATCATACTAAGATATATTATATATCATAATATCATGATAATATAACAATTTAACATCTCATTTGTTATAATAAACAATGGGTTAACAACATTCAACAAGATCGTTAACCTAAAGGTTTCAAAACAATATTTACATGTAACGACTAACGATGACTTAACGACTCAGTTAAAATGTATATACATGTAGTGTTTTAATATGTATTCATACACTTTTGAAAGACTTCGAGACACTTATCAAAATACTTCTACTTAACAAAAATGCTTACAAATACATCCTCGTTCAGTTTCATCAACAATTCTACTCGTATGCACCCGTATTCGTACTCGTACAATACACAGCTTTTAGATGTATGTACTATTGGTATATACACTCCAATGATCAGCTCTTAGTAGCCCATGTGAGTCACCTAACACATGTGGGAACCATCATTTGGCAACTAGCATGAAATATCTCATAAAATTACAAAAATATGAGTAATCATTCATGACTTATTTACATGAAAACAAAATTACATATCCTTTATATCTAATCCATACACCAACGACCAAAAACACCTACAAACACTTTCATTCTTCAATTTTCTTCATCTAATTGATCTCTCTCAAGTTCTATCTTCAAGTTCTAAGTGTTCTTCATAAATTCCAAAAGTTCTAGTTTCATAAAATCAAGAATACTTCCAAGATTGCAAGTTTACTTCCAAGTTTTCTAAATCCATTCCAAGTAATCATCCAAGATCAAGAAACCTTTGTTACTTATATTAGGTTATCTTTCTAATACAAGGTAATAATCATATTCAAACTTTAATTTAATTTCTATAACTATAACAATCTTATTTCGAGTGGAAATCTTACTTGAAATTGTTTTCGTGTCATGATTCTGCTTCAAGAACTTTGGATGGCTTGAAAGGATCTCCATTTGATGATGGATCTCCATTTCTAGCTACTGCTCGTGCCACCATTAACTATGCTGATAATTCGTTAACTATTCATTATGGTGCTATATTTGAATCCATTACGTTAGTCCCAAGATCTAAAGTCCCCTGTTCTAATGTGAAAATGGTTAAGGTTGATAAAGAGGATGATGATGACTTTACCTTGGATAGAATAGTAACTGAATTTATAAAAGAGCAATATAAGCTTAGCACTGAAGTAAGAAAACATATCCATGAGTTAAATGTCTCATTTGAAATGTCTTTTCGTAGGGGTCTTGACACCACATTGAATTTCTTGCAACAAATTAAAGCGTTAAATGAGTATGAAAAGAATAAGTGAGGGGAAAATAAGTCTAAGGAGTAATTCCGTTAGAAGAAAGAGTCGCACAGCTGACTCTATAATCAAAACTACCTATCCCTTTATATGTTTATTAGGACTATGTTATTTCTAAGTGTTTTATTGTTTTACTTATTTAATTATGAATGTAAGAGCAATATAGCTCCTAAATGTTAAATTGCTTAAGTGATGAAAGTTATTAATAAAATATTATGTTTGTGTTATACTTTGCATTATTTAATATTCTGTCAAGTTATTTATATTCAAGTTAAAAGAAGTCTGCAAAAGTTCTCCACAAATCATTCTATGATCCTACAATCAAGTAACATCACTCTTTACCTTATTCTCAATTATGTCCTTTATTTTTTTTACATTCTTTTATTATAAATGCAATGAGGACATTGCATAATCTAAGTGTAGGGAGGGAAGTGATTAATCACTTAAAAGATTAAAAAGATATTATCAATATTCCCGAAAAAGTTGAAAAATGGGTATAATTTTAAAAAAAATTTAGAAGTATAAATTCTTAGTCAAACTTATGTCTTTTTACTAACTTAATCTTAATGTTAATAATAGAACTACTATCAATTTTGAGATCAGATTACTTGTTTAAGATAAGAATTTAAAAAGCCAAAAATTGTGAAACGAGTGCCAACTTATAGCCACTACTATATGTCATAATAAGCATGGATCACTGAGGCAGCAAAAGAGTCCAAATAAGGGCGAATTTAGAAAAAATTGCCAAGTGTAAAGCTAAAATCTAAGCATGAAAGCAAAAGAAATGAAAAAGGAAAAAGAGCCCAATGAAGGCCAACAAAAGAAAAGAGTTCCAATGAAAACCATGCACTTTTTAAAAACTCTAGTTAGAAAACAAAAGAGTCCAATGATGACCAGCTTGTATAAATTTGACTTAATAAACATTAGGACTACTAGTAATCCTTGGTCTGGTTCAGACTAGTTCTTACGAATAATAAATACTAACTTCTTATTAAGACATATTTTTATCTTTGCAATTTTATTTTAATACCCATGATATAATTTATAAGGTATACTTGAGGAAAAGTAAAGGTTTAAGTGTGGAGAATTTGATAACTCCTAAATTATACAGTTTTTTTGATAACATTTTGAGGAGTTATCTTAGTATTTTAGAGTCATTTTAATACCAAAACACACTAAAATGGGTAAAAAAAAGGGAAAAAGGTATTTCTAATGATTTTGTCAAAGTTATGTATCAAACAGGATCAAAAATAGAGAAAATTACAGAAAGGCTAAAGAAGCCGCCGACAAGGATTCAAGGAAGCCGCCGGCTTGGAGCTAAATATGTCAGAATTGTAACATCCCGCCTTTTTCCGTTTACTTTCCGTTTATTTATTTAAAGTCCATTATATAATTATAACATCTTCCGTTAATACGCGTTTTAAAATATTTCGTTTAGGTAATCCGTTTGGTTAATACACGCACCCGCTTCAAACTTGAGGGACTAATGTTGTCATTTGACCAAACCCATGACTAGGTCAAAGAGTCAACATCCATCTCCTCCATTCATTATCCATTTCCTTTTTCCTTTTTCTTAATACTTTCATCTTGTCTCTCAAAACTCCAAATCAAGGATTCATCATCCATTTTCAATCTAGCAATCAAACGTCAAAACAAATTACATATTTGGAATCATTGCATCTTCCTCTTCAATTCTATACCGATTTCATCAAGTTTGGGTAACTTTCTAAAATCACTAGATTCTTTGTTCTTGATGTTTTTAACTTATAAAAGTGTTAATTAGTGTCTATAGCTCAAGTCTAACATGAATATATGATTTGTATGCTTGTTCTTGTTATTTTGATATAACTAGCTTAAACTTGAAATGGGTGTATTTGATCTTGAGATTTGGTTGCTTAAATGTTGTTAGATGTTAAAAGTGCATGTATTAAATGTGTTACTAGCATCACTAACTTCAATTTGATGTATAGGTTGATTAAGAACACTTCATTAAAATGATTATTGATTTTGTGATTTTGGGTTAGGGTTTGATAGAAGTAAAATGGAATTTAAATGCATTGAATGCTTTGCAAGGTTAATTGTAAGTGTTTATTAGCATTGTATGCATGATTACCTACAAAACGGCATATTATATGTGTGCATTTAATTCCCGAATCATCAAAGTGCATTTATGAACTTGAAAACATTTATGGTGGGCATTTAATGAGCTTTCAACTTGGATTTGATTATTGTAAATGATGATTTTGGTTGATGAAATGTGTTTAGTTATGTTCCTCATTAAATTACCTTTCCAACGGTGTATGGCATGCATTTTGAATGTTTTCGGTTCATGAGTTATGTTTGTTTGATGTTTGGTTCGAGACTTAACAAAATTTTAGCAAACAGCACCTTTTAAGTAGTAGTGCGCGCCGCGCATTATTTCGCGCGCCGCGCATTATTTTGCTCGCCGCGCATTATTTCGCGTGCCGCGCAAATGTGAAGACCCAGATGCTTACCCCCTTTAGACAATTCCTGACCTGATTCAACGCTTTAGCGCGCGCCGCGCACTTCCCCAGACTAAAATTCCTTTGTTGTTTTATTTTTCACAAACTTTTCCCGCTTAACCGCAACTCCGATTAACTTGAAATTTGGATAACATGCTTGATGTCAAAGCAGAGGTGTATATAAAATAGCTTATATTTTACAAGGAAATACTATTAAATATTATACAATTTTACACAAGATATTTATTTATTTATAGAATGGATATACTTAAACCTTGCTACAACACTTATAGGCAGTGTACCTAATCGTACAGTAGTGTAGTTTTTAGTAAGTCCGGTTCGTTCTACAGGGAAAATCTTTAAACAAAGCTTAACGCTATATTAGTTTACTTTTATAAAAATACAAATATATATATAAGTAATATTATTATTATAAAGGGGGATTTTTACCGTTTAATGACCGGTTTGTCGATTTTAAAACTTTAGTCGCAGTTAAAACCAAATGTAAAAAAAAAAAAATACAAGACTTAATTTAAAGCGTAAAGTAAATAACGATAATGAAATTGCGATAAATAAAAGAGCGATAAAATAAACTTGCGATAATTAAAAGTACGATAATTAAAAGTGCAATTAAATATAATAACAATAAAATAAAATGCGATAATTAGAAGTGCAATTAAATATAAAATAAAGGAAATTAAATATGAAATAAAATAATTATGCTTATTTAAACTTCCGTAATCATGATGTTTGACGTGTTGATTTTAGTTTTATGCCCATGGGTTAATTGTCCTTTGTCCTGGATTATTTAATATGTCCGTCTGGTTTTTGTCCATAACAGTCCATCAGTCATAAATATAAAGTGCGAGTGTCCTCGTCAAATTATTCTTATACCCGAAGTTAAATATTCCAACTAATTGGGGACTTAAACTGTAACAAGATTTTAATACTTTGTTTAATAATTACACCAGGATGTCGACTGAGTGTTACCCAAGGTTTTAATACTTTGTTATCAATTATACCAAGTGTCCTTGTACATAATTTCACCCCTGTTTTAATTATTCTAGTGGCTATTAATCCATTCCCGTGTCCGGTTAAATGAACGATTATTCGTACATATAAATACCCCGCCCATCGTGTCCGATCGAGTGTATATGATAATTTATGGGTACGTCCAATTATAAATCTTTATATTAACATTAACAAACTATCATTTAGTTAAACAAATATAAAGCCCATTAATAGCCCATAGTCTAATTTCCACAAGTGTCGTTCTTTTGTCCAACCCCAATTATGGTACAAAGCCCAATTACCCAATTTTAGTAATTAGCCCAACATCATGATTACTTCGTTTTAAATAAGCATAATAATAACTTAGCTACGAGACATTAAATTAAAAAGGTTGAACATAACTTACAATGATTAAAAATAGCGTAGCGTTACACGGACAGAATTTCGACTTACACCCTTACAACATTCACTAACATACCCTTATTATTAGGATTAAAAGTAAAATTAAAATTAAAATATAAATTATAAATATAAATATTACGTATAGATGGATGGATATATATTGATATTAAAATTCGTCGAACTGCGTTGGCTTTTATAGGCATTTTCATTTTTTGGGGCTCCGCGAGTCGCGTTTCTTTTAGCCTTCGAACTCCGCAAGTCGCGGAGTTCATTTTTACAGCTCATTCAGCCTTGGCTCTTTGTTTGCCGATGATTTTAAATAATAATATAATATATATATATATATAATTTTTAAGAATTATTTATATATTATATTATATTCATGTGCATAGTTGACTTGTAATTTTTAGTCCGTTGCGTCGAGCGTTGAGAGTTGACTCTGGTCCTGGTTCCGGATTTTCGAACGTCCTTGCGTACAATTTAATATCTTGTACTTTGTGTTTTGAATCTTATACTCTTGTAATTTTGAGACGTTTCTCATCAATAATTGGAACCTCTTTGATTGTCTTTTGTACTTTTGAGCTTTTTGGTCGTTTGCGTCTTCAATTCGTCGAATCTGTCTTTTGTCTTCACCTTTTATTATTTAAATGAATATCACTTGTAAATAGAACAATTGCAACTAAAAGCTTGTCTTTTTTGAGGAATAATGCAATGAAATATATGTTCGTTTTTAGCATTATCAAATATTCCCACACTTGTGCGTTGCTTGTTCTCAAGCAATATAGTCTTGAAATACTAGAATCACTTCTTTATTCTTCACACTGTATACATCAGTGGTTTCTATACGGCGGTATAAACAATGGTAGTAACGATATGGTTTACAGTCCCACATGACTATAAAATTTAGATCCATTAAGGAAATTGGATCTTTATGAAAATATTTGATCTTTTGAAAATTTTAATCTAGCTTTTACCTTAGATAAGTTTTCCGGAATAACCCTTCACCGGTGTTTGCAAATTCTTTTTGTGGGTTTGGTGGGTTTTAGATTTAAAAAATTTGGCTCAAAACTTATGGTTTTGTGTCACCCACTTGATAACCTTGTATTAGGAAAGCAACACGTCCAGTATACTTGCTCCGAATATTACCTTTCGATAAACTACCGTCCGGTTGTAAAGGGAAGCGTTGAACAAGCAACTGTTAAGGCAATGTCCCCTGACATGCTTTTAATTATGGTCTATAAAGTGTCGGACGCAATTACTATCCTTTGTAGGAGCAATAGTAAAGTTCACCCTTATAATTTTTCGGTCTGGCACAAGGTCCTATCTCCGACCATGCTATGCAACCACCGTTCTTACGGTTGACACCCGATTTAGTTCAGGTGACCTAATGAATTCCAGGTGAATTCCTAGGATTTTACGTTCAATGGTAATGAACGCATTGAAAATGGGTTTTCAGAAAACAAATCGGTTTATAATTTGATCAAAATATTTTCTCGTTCAAGCTCGAGTTTAGATATCATCGAATTCCATGAGTTTGTAATTCTCAATCTTTAAGGTCAATCTCAAGGATTGAGTAATATCCGTCTTAAAAGCTGATTTTTGATCTTTAAGGAGATTATCCTTTCTGGGGATCTGATTCATTAGTCTTAACCAGCTAATTTGCACGGTGCCCCCCCATTTTACGAGATAAATCCTTCTCATGGTTAGGATAAATCTGACCACTTGGCGACCCTGTTTAATGCTGAGGTTCGTGGATTTCCTGCTGATTTTAGTGATGACTTTTCTAGATTTTTTGTCAACCTACAGCTGGTCTGGACGACAACTTCTTGACCTAAATCAAGAAGCGCGTTTCTTTTTCGGAAGACTTTACTTCCTTTTAATGATGGAATTGATTCATCGTGTAGATCCATCTTTCTTACAGTAAATCAGGTAAAACTTTTTAGTTTAGTCCAAAGCAAAAGTATTTTCAGTTATTTGTACAAAAATATGTGACATATGTTTTGAATAACTTGAAGAATTTTCCCACACTTGGCTTTTATTTTCCTTTTTATTGTCCTCTATTCCATTTTAAATGAATTTTAACATTTTGGTTTGTTTCTCAATTTATGTCCTTTCCGAGGTAACAATAATTTCGGTGTTAACACCTAGTTTTATCGATCATAAATATGTATAAACATGATTTTGAGTTCATTTAGTTGAAATTTTTTTAAAAATTTTACTAGAATTGGGTAGTCAGTATATAAGACTAGGGCTGTTCTTTATTATCAGAGAGCACTAGATTCTAATACAACTACTACTTTACTAGTATTTCTAATGGTAACCAAGTGTATAAAGTAAAAATTTTAAAATCCGAAAGAATTTAACCCCTTCCCACACTTAAGATCTTGCAATGCCCTCATTTGCAAGAAATCAGTAACAATTTAAATTATTGAGGGTGATTTGTGTGAAAATGATTAAATTTTACCAAAGTTTCCAAACATATTGGCGTTTGTTTGCTGAATGATAAATGGTGCATATCATTTGTTCATTCCGTCTTGTTGTTATTTCACATATATTTTGCATCTTGTCGTCAAAATTAGTTGCTTTTGCTGAACTTAATGCCAGTCTTTGAAAATGCGTTGTTTTACCCTGTTGTGTACATAAGATAAACTGCAAACATATATACATATTTTTGAAGTTTGGTATATTACCCCACATTCAAAAATTATTAAAATCTAAAAAAAAAATTAGAAAATTATAAAAACTATTACAATATTAACATAAGTATTAAATGTATCAACATTACAAATTATAAAATAAATAAAACTAAGTAGACTAGGGATGATACTGATACCAGTAGGGGTTCCATGCATAACCATAGGTGTTATAAAATGCTTCGGCTGGGTTATACATAGGATACGGTGGTTAGATCTCTATAGACCAGGGAGGAAATACGGGCGATGGAGTAGGAATATAGTTTCTACCTATTTGTTGGCAATAAGCTATGATTTGGTTTTGATGAACTTGCCAATCTTCAAATGCTCGATGTCTAGCATTTTCGTACTCTTGTGAAGCTATAAACCTTTGCATTTCTGTCATTTCATTTCCTCCTCCCACATTACCTGGCTGTTGGTTTCTCTCAACCTGTGGATGTCTACCATTATATCGTACTGCGGCGTTATTTCGCCTCTTCAAAACCTTCGCACCATGGTATACATTTAAACCTATTGTATCGCGGGGTTCTGGTTCTTCGACTAATAATCCCCCCGACTTATATCCACACCGAGATATTCAGCAATCAAAGTAATAAATATACCACCTCCTATTATGCTATGCGGTCTCATCCCCCTAACCATAGCTGATAAATAATAACCCACACAATAAGGTATACTTACAGCGCTTTGTGGGTCTCGAATACACATGTGGTAAAACAAATCCTGTTCATTTACCTTTTCCTTGTTCTTACCTCGTTGTGTAATCGAATTGGCTAAAAACATATGAATTACTCTTAACTCTGCTCTATCTATATCCAAATAAGAGTAATTTCCCCCTTTAAATCGGTGATGGCGAGTCATTTGACTCCATACACCATGCGTATCAAAATTTTCATCTATCTTTCTACCATTTAGTATCAACCCTCTACAATCGGCAGATGCTAACTCCTCAGGCCTATATATACGTAAAGCCTGAGCCATGTCTAGTAAATACATGTGGCGCATCGAACCTCCTAACAAAAATCTAATAAAAGATCGATCGGTTAAACTAGCTACCCGATCATTTATTTTTATACTACACAATAATTCTTCACACCATACTTTATATACAGGTCTACGCATGTTGAATAAACGTACCCAATCGTTAAAAGTAGAATTACCATACCTCTGTGTAAGTAATTCCCTAATTGGCCCGGCCAATTCTACAGCTTCTAATGGTCCCCATTCTATGACCCTAAGTACTTCAACAGCTTTAGAATGAAGAGTATGCAAGCCCCTTTGGTATTTTGGATAATCTATCCAAAGTCTGTCAAATCTCAAGTTCGGGTGCAAATCTTCCAAGTGCATATCAGAAAATGTCATGACTGGATGAGGTATATCTTGTTTGTAGTAGTTATCCACCTCCTGTTGTTCCGCATTCTCAGCAGGAGCATTGCGAGCTTGGGATGAAGATTCACTCCTTTCAGTCTGCAAAACACATCAAACACAATTTTTGTGCATCCAAATATGCATTAGTGTCAGCAAAATCATCAATCAAAATAATTACAATGACATGTTTAATTTATATCAAACTTAAGCTCATTTTCATATTTTCATCAAATCTACACTTTTTCAAATAAGCATATACGAAAATGTTCGCCAAGTTCATAAGCATTCAACTCAAATAACATGTCAAAATAATCATCACTAGCAATTAAACAAGTTTCAAATGGCATTATCTCTCAAAAATCAAGTTCATGAATTTTAGACTTGAAAAAGTCCACTTTAATTCTCAAAATCATGCTTAGGCTCAAAGTTTGGATCATTTAACTACCTAAACATGTTACACTACTTAATTTAGCAACAATTCATGACAAAAATCGGCCATAACCTGTTTATATAAAAAATTCCCAAATTGCTCAAGAACACAAACCCTAGATTACTCAAAATTTGAAGTTTAAGGCTTCTAATCATGTTAAATAGCATCAATCTAGGTTATACAAGCATAATACATAAGCAATTTAAGCATAATTACACTAAAAAGCATCAAAATCGAATTGGGAAAAAAATTGCTCAAGAACACCAATTTTCGGATTAAATGGTGTTTAGGTGTAGAAATTTACCGTTTTTCTTGAGTAATTCCTTGATAGCATCCTTCTCAACATGATTTTAGTAAAAAATGTGATGAAAAACGGTGAAAAATTGTGAATTTCGGAGTGTTTGTGTGTGTATTTTCGGGTGTTTTTCGCAGTTTTTGTTGTGTGGGGATGGGGACGGATCAGTTTACGTTTTTATTTTTTTCTTGGTTTTGGTCCCTCCGCGAGTCGCGGTGTTTGACCCTTCAAACTCCGCGAGTCGCGGGGTTTGATATTTTTTTTTTCTAAATAAAATCTTAACTTATAAAACAAATATAAAATAAATTTAAAATTTTGTTTTCCTTTGTTATTTAGGACGAGGTCGTTTCGGATCGATGTCCTAATTCGTCCTTCGACAAAATTTTAAAATTTGTCTTTTTGTAGCGATTGTTTTAAAAGCTAAGATTTTTGGGTTTTTTAATGTTTTTGGCATACTTTAATTCAATAAGATTAAAAATAATGATAATAAAAGTTCTCGTCCCTCCCTCGGGTAAAGTAATTTCGGTTCAAAGACCTAGTCTTCAACTTACGACGAATTTTAAAAATCATATTTTTAACTTAGCGACATAAAGTAAATTTTTGTTTTTAAATTCACACTAAACTTAAATTTACCATGCATAAAAATAAAATTCACACCAAACTTATATTATATTTTTTTTTATACATACAAACTTTAAAAATATCAATTGTTCAAATATTTACAATTTTAAATATATTAATTTAAAAAGTTTACAATATTAATTTAAGATTTATATATTAATTTTAAAAACATGGTAAAAATAAAATTAAAAATCTTTTTGGCTTTTTATCCCACTTTAATCAATCAAATATTATCAAAAATATGCGCCCCTCTTTTCGGTAAAGTAATTTCGGTTCCATGACCTAATTTAACTCATGACGAATTTTTGAAATATTTTGGGTTGATTGATTAAAGATATTTATACCTTAAGAATAAACGTTAAATTTCGCAGTGATGTAATAAATTTTTGAATGATATCAATAATTTCGGTCGCCAAACCTAATTTTATTCAATACCAATTTAATACTTTATAGCGAACAAATTAGCGTTTATTATCAAAAGGTTAAAAATAAAAATAAAAAAAATAAAAACTGTACAGACTTACCTGTGAGATAATATTCTTAGTTATATGATCTATCCCATTCATAAGATAGTCGGTTTAATTGGTTTTCCATAGCTACATAGGCGTAAACTCGAGCATTCAGTGTTTTTTCTTCTAAACATATGAACGGTCCGTCTCTGCATAAAGTAACAAATTCGGTGTTTGAATAGGTTTGATTATTTGAACATTTACCTCCATGTGACCATTTTCCGCATTTATGACATCTTTCAAGGTGTCGTGCTCTTCTTTTCGCTGCGGATTTTGATTTTCCTTTACCAAATTGTAACTTATTATCTTCGCATCTGGATTCTTTTCTTACTCCGTCCAATCTTTCTCTGATTACTAATACTATTTCACTCGAAAGTGTGTCATTATTACGTTTAGTGATTAAAGCGTGTAGCATTAGACCATGGTTTAGTTCACAGGCAGTCTTCATTTCGTAAAAACCTAAAAAAAAATAAAAATTCAGAATGGGGGGAGAAGACTAGTTCTTTAGGGTCTGCTAGGGAAAGACCATTCGGGTTCCATTTTCGAGAACTACACGAAAACAGACAATCTAACTCTAACATAAATACATATTATCCTTTAAATACTTGATTCTCCCCACACTTAGTTAGCTGTGGTATCGAAATTGTGATTAACTTCGTTGTCGACTTCCATCGGACTATCTATGTAATGTTTAACTCTGTGACCATTAACTTTAAATTCAATTCCATTTGAATTTATTAATTCTATCGTTCCGTATGGGAAAACTCTTTTGACTATGAATGGTCCAGACCATCTTGATTTCAGTTTTCCAGGAAATAGCTTGAATCGTGAATTGAAAAGAAGAACTCTGTCTCCTTCTTTAAATTCTTTTGAACTTCTGATTCTTTTATCATGCCATTTCTTCGTTCTTTCCTTATAGATTAACGAATTTTCGTATGCTTCATGTCTTAATTCTTCTAATTCGTTTAGTTGACTTAATCGTAGACGTCCAGCTTCATGTAAATCAAGATTACATGTCTTCAAAGCCCAAAATGCTTTGTGTTCAATTTCTACTGGAAGATGACATGCTTTTCTGTAGAGGAGTCTAAAAGGTGTGGTTCCAATTGGAGTTTTGTAGGCTGTTCTAAAAGCCCAGAGTGCATCCTCCAATTTAATGGACCATTCCTTAGGATTTGATCCTACGGTTTTCTCTAGAATACGTTTTAAAGCTCGGTTGGTATTTTCAACTTGTCCACTTGTTTGTGGATGATATGCAGTGGAGATTTTATGAGTTACTCCATATCTTTTGAGAACTTTCTCAAGTTGATTGTTACAAAAATGAGTACCCCGATCACTTATTAAAGCTTTCGGTATTCCGAACCTTGCAAAAAGACGTTTTAAAAAGTTGACTACAACTCGTGCATCGTTAGTCGGGAGAGCTTGTGCTTCCGCCCATTTAGAAACATAATCAATGGCTACGAGAATATAGAGATTATTATGAGATTTTGGAAATGGATCCATAAAGTCAATACCCCAAATGTCAAATACTTCACATACTTGGATGACATTTTGTGGCATTTCATCACGTTGACTTATTTTTCCGGCCCTTTGACAAGCATCACATGATTTGCAAAGAAGGTGTGCATCTTTGTAAATTGTAGGCCAATAGAATCCAGCTTCATACACTTTTCTTGCTGTTAGTTGAGGCCCATAATGCCCTCCTGTTGGTCCTGTGTGACAATGGTTTAAGATTTTACTAGCTTCATTTCCAAATACACATCGGCGTATTATTCCATCGGGACAACTTTTAAACAAATGTGGATCTTCCCAGAAATAGTGTTTTATATCACTGAAGAATTTCTTTCGTTTTTGGTACGACAATCTTTTTTCAAGGAATCCACAAACTAAGTAGTTTGCATAGTCTGCAAACCATGGGATTTCATTATAATCTATCTTCAATAGATATTCATCAGGAAAGTTGTCTTGTATGGCCGATTCATTTAGAACTTCTAATTCGGGATTTTCAAGACGAGAAAGATGATCAGCGGCGAGATTTTCTGCTCCTTTTTTATCTCGGATTTCAATATCGAACTCTTGTAAGAGTAAGATCCAACGGATTAATCTTGGTTTAGCATCTTGTTTCGAAAATAGGTATCTAAGAGCAGAATGGTCGGTATAGACCACCGTTTTTGCTAGAACGAGATATGAACGAAATTTGTCAAAAGCAAAGACAATAGCAAGGAGTTCTTTTTCAGTAGTTGTGTAATTTGTTTGTGCTCCTTGTAACGTCTTACTAGCATAATATATAGGTTGAAATCTTTTTTCAATCCTTTGTCCTAAAACGGCTCCCATTGCAAAATCACTTGCATCGCACATTAATTCAAACGGCAGATTCCAATTTGTTGTTATCATGATCGGCGCATTAGTGAGTTTCTCTTTAAGAATATTAAAAGATTTGATACATTCATCTGAAAAGATGAATGGAGCATCCTTTTCTAGGAGTTTATTCATAGGAGTGGCAATTTTAGAAAAATCTTTTATGAAGCGTCGGTAAAAACCGGCATGCCCTAGAAAACTCCTAACTCCTCTAACATTGGTGGGATGTGGAAGTTTAGCAATTACATCTACTTTAGCTCTATCCACTTCAATTCCTTCTTTTGAAATTTTATGTCCACGAACGATGCCTTCTTTAACCATGAAATGGCATTTCTCCAAATTAAGTACTAGATTTGATTGTTCACATCTAATAAGCATTCGTTCCAGATTAACTAGACATGATTCAAATGTATCACCAAAGACTGAAAAGTCATCCATGAAAACTTTCATGCATTCTTCTATCATGTCGTGAAAAATCGCCATCATACACCTTTGAAAGGTTGCAGGGGATTGCAAAGTCCAAATGGCATGCGTTTGTAAGCAAAAGTACCATAAGGGCACGTGAATGTGGTTTTCTCTTGATCTTCGGGTGCTATTGGAATTTGAAAGTATCCGGAAAATCCATCAAGAAAACAATAATAACTATTTCCGGCTAATCTTTCCAACATTTGATCAATGAAAGGTAAGGGAAAGTGATCTTTTCTGGTGGCGTCATTTAATTTTCTATAATCAATACACACACGCCATCCTGTTACAGTCCTAGTAGGAATAAGCTCATTTTTCTCATTTGTAATGACAGTCATGCCACCCTCCTTAGGCACGCATTGAACTGGGCTTACCCATGGACTATCAGAAATTGGATATATCAAACCTGCATCTAGTAGTTTAATAATCTATTTCTTAACTACATCTTGCATATTAGAATTTAGTCTTCGTTGGCATTGCACATACGTTTTATGACCTTCTTCCATTATGTGTGCAATACGAAGGACTTATTCCTTTTATATCATGAATCTTCCATGCAATGGCTGGTTTATGAGCTTTCAACATAGAAATGAGTTGTGATTTCTCATTTTCAGTAAGAGAAGACGATATTATTACAGGTAATTCAGATTTACCATGTAAATAAGCGTATTCCAAATGGTTTGGAAGTGGCTTTAACTCTAATTTCGGTGGTTCTTCTATCGATGATTTATATCGATATCTGTCTTCTTCTTTTAGCATTTGAATTTCTTCTGTTGTTGGTTCATATCCATTAGCTATAAGTGTAGCTAACATTTCAGCTTCATCTATTGGTTTATTACTTTCTCCTAAAGAACATTCTCCTGTTCCTTGTAATTCTGGAAATTCTTCTAACAATTCTGCATGTAAATCTATAGTGTGAATATAATAGCATGTATCATCTGCAGATTGCGGTTGTTGCATTGCTCTATCAACTGAAAAGGTAACACTCTCGTCCTCTATACTTAGGGTCAATTTCTTACCGAACACGTCTATCATTGCTTTAGCCGTGTTTAAGAATGGTCTTCCTAATATGAGAGGAACTTGAGAATCTTCTTCCATGTCCAGAACAACAAAATCTACTGGAAATACTAAAGTACCAACTTTAACTAGCATGTTCTCCATTATCCCTCTAGGATATTTTATTGATCGATCGGCTAGTTGTATGCTTATTCTTTTTGGTTTCAATTCTCCAAGGTCTAGTTTAGTGTATAGTGAAAATGACATTAAATTTATACTAGCACGTAAGTCTGCCAATGCTTCTATTGAACTAAGACTACCCAGAAAACATGGAATTGTGAAACTTCCTGGATCAGATAGTTTTTCTGGTATCTTATTCAACAGCACTGCTGAACAATTACCATTCATAGTAACGGCCGAGAGTTCTTCCATTTTCTTTCTATTTGAGATTAGATCTTTCAAGAATTTAGAATATCTAGGCATTCCTGAAATCACATCAATGAAAGGAAGATTTACATTTATCTGTTTAAACATATCCAAGAATTTAGATTGCTCGGCTTCAAGTTTCTCTTTCTTCATTTTACTCGGGTAAGGAAGTGGTGGTTGGTATGGTTTAACATAAGGTTTAGCCTTAACTGTGTTATCTTCATTAACCTTTTCAACTACCGGTTCTTTTTCCTTATCTTGATCAGGTTGTGGTTCTTGTGGAGTAGGAATAGCTTCATCAGAAGTTACAGGTATTTCAGGTGATTTAAGTGTTGTACCACTTCTTGTGGTAATGGCTTTAGCTGTTTCATTCCGGGGGTTAGCATTTGTATCACTAGGTAAACTTCCCGATTTTCTTTCACCTATTAACCTTGCTAGGTTACTTACTTCTTGTTCCAGATTTTGAATAGAAGCTTGTTGATTTCTAAATGCTTGAGCATTTTGTTCATTAGTTTGTTTTTGAGATGTGAAAAACTGCGTTTGAGTTTCAACTAGCTTTGTCATCATATCTTCTAAATTCGGCTTTTTATCATCGGTTTGTGGTGGTTTGTTTTGAAAATTAGGTCTTTGCTGGTTGTAAGTATTATTGGATACTTGTTGATTGCTAGGACCTTGTTGGTTGTTGTATGAAATATTTCGATTATAATTCTGATTTTGATTGTAAATCGGTCTTGGCGGTTGATAATTATTCTGATAATTATTTCCAGGCCTTTGGTTTATGTATGAAATATTCTCTCTTTGTTCTATTGTTAATTCAATACTGAGACAATCTTTTGTCAAATGTGGTCCTCCACACTGCTCACAACTAATTCGTATTGAGTGAATATCTTTAGTCATCTTTTCCATTCGTCTCTCCACAGCATCTATCTTTGCGGAAATGGAATCTAAGTCATGGCTAGAATCGGCTCTAGCTGCTTTAGATGATCTAACGATATCTTTTTCTTGGTGCCACTCATGTGAGTGGGAAGCAGTGTTATCAATAATTTTATAAGCATCAGTTTCGGTTTTCTTCATAATGGAACCACCAGCTGCTATATCGATGTCTTTTCTTGTAGTGATGTCGCATCCTTGGTAGAATATTTGTACTATTTGACAGGTGTCTAAACCATGTTGCGGACATCCTCTTAATAAATTTCCAAATCTTGTCCATGCCTCATATAGAGTTTTATTCGATTTCTGTGTGAACGTAACAATTTCTCCTTGAAGTCTTACGGCTTTAGATGCCGGAAAGAATTGTTTAAGAAATTTTTCAACTAAAACGTCCCATGTATCGATCGCCCCTTCAGGTAACGATTCCAACCAATCTTTGGCTTCTCCCTTTAAAGTCCAGGGAAATAACATGAGATATATTTGTTCATCTTCTACTTCTCTTATTTTAAATAGTGTGCAGATCCTATTAAAGGTACAAAGATGTTCATTTGGATCTTCCTTCGGCGCACCACTAAATTGGCATTGATTAGTCACCATGTGTAGAATTTGTCCTTTGATTTCATAATCTGGCGCATTAATGTCTGGATGAGTAATTGCGTGACCTTGGCCAGTGCGTTTACCTCTCATTCGGTCTTCCATACTTAAAGGTTCCAGATTCTCCATAATTGAATTTGTAGAATAGGAATCACTAGAGGATTCTGATTTAATGGTTCGTTCCTCAACAATCTCTGTTTGAATGATTGGTGGTTCCGGAGGAAAATTTAATGGTTCAGGATCTATGAATTGTCCCTGAATATTCTCCGGATTCTCAATTGTGAGATCGGGTTCAAAAAATGGATTATCGGAAATTTGAACTGAAGTACTTGGTCGACTGGATGACGATTCTAAAGAAAAATCAACGGCGGTAATATTTGCTAAATGTCTTGATCGAGTTACAGGTGGTGAACGTACAAAAGGTGATGAACGTCTTGCTCGGTGCATTCACTGAATATCCTATTAGTTTTTAAAAAGGAAAGAAAAATTATATAAGTTATCCAATTAATAGACTTTTCTGATTTTGCCCACGTTTCGAATAGCCAAAAGATGCAGCAGAGGGGCAGGATTCGTTTGGTCTCAATATAATTGAGGACTGTTTGGCTCCAATAACCCGGTCCACGTACAAATCCAACTATTACTACGAACCAGAAAATTTTGATGTCTATCAATTTAACCACTTAAAATAAATTTTCGTAATTTTAAGAAATTTAGATAAGAAGTAGAATAAAAATCTATATCCTAAAAACTAGAATGACGAGAAATAAGAAAGAAAAAGAGCGTGTCGAAAAAAGTCAAAAAATAAAAATAAGAAAGAAAAAGAGTAACTTATAGAACTTAAAAACACTCGACTAACCCAACCTTATTACTATCACTAACTTAAAATTATAATCGCAAATTGAGATTACTAATTGGAATGATAATTGATACATAGGTAAAAGGCGTCTAAAAATATTAAAGCTTACAAGAAAAACTATATCCCAAATGGCAATAACTTAAAAAGAAACTAAAACTTAAAAAGGCGTCGCAAAATTCTAAAGCACCTAAATCTTAGTCTAAAGAAAAAGCACTTAAGAAATTCTACGGCAAAGCCTAAAAATCTAGAAGTAAAAATAACTATGGCAAAAACTAAGTTTAAAACTAAAAACTAGCGAAAAATACAAATATTACACTAAAACAATTAAAAAGGGACAAAATATAAAAATATACAAAAAAAAAATTGTAAAAAGTACAATTTTTATAAAAATATTATTTTTATATTATCTATTTTATAAAACTATTAATTTTATAATTTAAATAAACTAATTTAACTAAAATATATAAATTAAATAAAAAGTAAAACTAATTTATATATTAAAATTAAACCTAATTAGGGTTAAAAGTTAATTAATAAATATAAACCCCGTAATTAATGCTGATTAGGGTTACTGTCACGTGTGTCAGGGCTGCTCCGCGAGTTGCGGTGCCCGAAGCAGGAAAACTCCGCGAGTCGCGGGGTTCTAAAATTCAACTCTGGTACAGTTTTTAATTCGACGCGTTTTTTTTTTATATTTTCTGTATTATGCTTTATATTTTCTGTTTTAAATAAAAATATTTATATAATAAAAACTTATATTTAAAAACTAAAATAAAAATAGAACTACTTTATAATTTTATAAATAAAAATCTTAAAACTAGATTTATATATATATATATATATATATATATATATATATATATATATATATATATATATATATATATATATATATATATATATATATATATATATAATTTTTTTTTTCTTTTTTGGTTTTTAATTTTATATTTTAAATAAACACAAAATATTTAAATAAAACTTATAATTTTTATAAAATAAAAATAAAGAAACTTTATAAAACTTAAATATTTAACAAAATCTTAAAAATATTTATATTTTTGTTTTTCTTTTTATATTTTAGAATAATTAAAAACGTATTTTTACAAAAGCGAATTTTAATAAAAGTAAACTAAAAATATTTTTTTTTTTTTATATTTAGCGTTGTGCTTCCGGCTTTTAAGCTAGATTATCCCCGGCAGCACAACGCTATTAAAGCAGAGGTGTATATAAAATAGCTTATATTTTACAAGGAAATACTATTAAATAGTATACAATTTTACACAAGATATTTATTTATTTATAGAATGGATATACTTAAACCTTGCTACAACACTTATAGGCAGTGTACCTAATCGTACAGTAGTGTAGTTTTTAGTAAGTCCGGTTCGTTCCACAGGGAAAATCTTTAAACAAAGCTTAACGCTATATTAGTTTACTTTTATAAAAATACAAATATATATATAAGCAATATTATTATTATAAAGGGGGATTTTTACCGTTTAATGACCGGTTTGTCGATTTTAAAACTTTAGTCGCAGTTAAAACCAAATGTAAAAAAAAAAATACAAGACTTAATTTAAAGTGTAAAGTAAATAACGATAATAAAATTGCGATAAATAAAAGTGCGATAAAATAAACTTGCGATAATTAAAATTATGATAATTAAAAGTGCAATTAAATATAATAACAATAAAATAAAATGCGATAATTAGAAGTGCAATTAAATATAAAATAAAGGAAATTAAATATGAAATAAAATAATTATGCTTATTTAAACTTCCGTAATCATGATGTTTGACGTGTTGATTTTAGTTTTATGCCCATGGGTTAATTGTCCTTTGTCCTAGATTATTTAATATGTCCGTCTGGTTTTTGTCCATAACAGTCCATCAGTCATAAATATAAAGTGCGAGTGTCCTCGTCAAATTATTCTTATACCCAAAGTTAAATATTCCAACTAATTGGGGACTTAAACTGTAACAAGATTTTAATACTTTGTTTAATAATTACACCAGGATGTCGACTGAGTGTTACCCAAGGTTTTAATACTTTGTTATCAATTATACCAAGTGTCCTTGTACATAATTTCACCCATGTTTTAATTATTCTAGTGGCTATTAATCCATTCCCGTGTCCGGTTAAATGAACGATTATTCGTACATATAAATACCCCGCCCATCGTGTCCGATCGAGTGTATATGGTAATTTATGGGTACGTCCAATTATAAATCTTTATATTAACATTAACAAACTATCATTTAGTTAAACAAATATAAAGCCCATTAATAGCCCATAGTCTAATTTCCACAAGTGTCGTTCTTTTGTCCAAACCCCAATTATGGTACAAAGCACAATTACCCAATTTTAGTAATTAGCCCAACATCATGATTACTTCGTTTTAAATAAGCATAATAATAACTTAGCTACGAGACATTAAATTAAAAAGGTTGAACATAACTTACAATGATTAAAAATAGCATAGCGTTACACGGACAGAATTTTGACTTACACCCTTACAACATTCGCTAACATACCCTTATTATTAGGATTAAAATTAAAATTAAAATTAAAATATAAATTATAAATATAAATATTACGTATAGATAGATGGATGGATATATATTGATATTAAAATTCGTCGAACTGCGTTGGCTTTTATAGGCATTTTCATTTTTTGGGGCTCCGCGAGTCGCGGTTCTTTTAGCCTTCGAACTCCGCAAGTCGCGGAGTTCGTTTTTACAGCTCATTCAGCCTTGGCTCTTTGTTTGTCGATGATTTTAAATAATAATATAATATATATATAATTTTTAAGAATTATTTATATATTATATTATATTCATGTGCATAGTTGACTTGTAATTTTTAGTCCGTTGCGTCGAGCGTTGAGAGTTAACTCTGGTCCTGGTTCCGGATTTTCGAACGTCCTTGCGTACAATTTAATATCTTGTACTTTGCGTTTTGAATCTTGTACTCTTGTAATTTTGAGACGTTTCTCATCAATAATTGGAACCTCTTTGATTGTCTTTTGTACTTTTGAGCTTTTTGGTCGTTTGCGTCTTCAATTCGTCGAATCTGTCTTTTGTCTTCACCTTTTATTATTTAAACGAATATCACTTGTAAATAGAACAATTGCAACTAAAAGCTTGTCTTTCTTGAGGAATAATGCTATGAAATATATGTTCGTTTTTAGCATTATCAATGCTCATATACGATTCCTCATCATGGGAAAATTTTTGGATACCCGACCCGACCCCGTTGACTTCAACTTTGACCAAGTTTGACTTTTAGTCAAACTTAACCAAATGTTTAGGCAATCGTTCTAACATGCTTTTATACTTGTATCTTGCATGAAACTTGACAATTTGATTCACATGCTATATATTCGATTCGTAACGAGCCATAGGACTAATTGAACAACTTTGACCAATCGTGTTCCCGTTATTGATACAACCTACTTGTTTAGGTCAAGACTAGCAATTGTCCTTGCACACGTTTACTTGTGAAGTACTTTATTATTCGTGCACTCAAGGTGAGATCATAGTCCAACCTTTACTCTTTTAGACTTACATTTGGGATGAGAAAACATAAACGTTTCATTTTACAAAGTGAACACAAGTACGAAAACAAACATTCTACATACGAGTTAGAACAAAAATCCTCAATTCGATTATCATTAGTTACACTTGCCGGGTGTAAGCGAGAACTTATGTTGTATGGCCATATGGGTTTGACAAACCCTCATTCGGACGGTTCGCTACCGTTATTCGGATGAAATATATTTTCAAGAAACAGTGTATGTTCTAACACTATTGTGATGGGGTTCTATGGATGGGAAGTTAAGCCTTGATAATTGGGTGCTCGTGACAACAAATTTTAGAATGGTTTACTATTATTTCAATGATATAAATCTTGTGGTTCATTTGTACTTACTTACTTACTTAAACCTATGATTTCACCAACGTTTTCGTTGACAGATTTCTATGTTTTTCTCAGGTCCCTGAACATTTTGTGATACATGCTTCCGCTCATTATTTTGATACTTGCATTGGATGTCGAGTATATATGCATAAATGGAGCGTCTTTTGGCTACTTTTAAATTGTGTCGCATAGGTTTCATTTGTACTTATAGCGTTATAACGTAACTTGTGGCTGAACTATTATTGTAAACTTTGAAACAATCTTTACATTTGAAATGAATGCGACATATTTTTGGTCAAACGTTGTTTTAAAGACTTATGACCACGTAACGGGACCTAAGTAGACTGCGCCGTCAATGACGATTTTGTCGGGTCACTACAGATGATATCAGAGCATTGGTTGTAGGGATTTAGAGTTCATTGGTGTCAACCCCGAGTCATAGGGTACATTAGTGAGTCTAGACTACAACCGGCATATAGACTTAAAGTAGGAATTACTTGACTACTTGTGCATTTATACTCGAACTCTTCTATTCATACCTAACTTTTATTCCATCTTAATCTCACGTTGTTTAATTTGATTGACACGCCACCTTGACTTAGTGAAATAATGTCGAATGCACATATGAATTAGGGTAATATAATTTCCGGGATTATATTACGGTGACTCATATGAACGTTCCGACATTATGACATAAAGAATTTAAGGCGAGTCAAGGAAAACTTTCTCTTTATCCTCATTCCATATCACGGTTAGTATTATTGAGAATACTAATCAACGATATTCTTGTGTTTTGAAGGAACAATGCCTCCTCGCCTTGTACCACGCCATGAAACACCCGAACAAGCTCTACAACGGATGATAGCCACCGTCGTAGATGCGGCCATGGCCGATCACTCATCAAACAACAATAACAATAACAACAACCACAACAACAAAAACAATGGAGCCGGTAAATCAAACGAGGGATGCTCCTATAAAGCTTTCATGGGGTGCAAACCTCACACTTTTGATGGAACCAGAGGACCGGTTTGAAATGTCCCGTTCTTATTGATTAAAAACGTTCCATATTAATTGATTTCGTTGCGAGGTTTTGACCTCTATATGAGACGTTTTTCAAAGACTGCATTCATTTTTAAAACAAACCTTAACCTTTATTTCATAAATAAAGGTTTAAAAAGCTTTACGTAGATTATCAAATAATGATAATCTAAAATATCCTGTTTACACACGACCATTACATAATGGTTTACAATACAAATATGTTACATCGAAATCAGTTTCTTGAATGCAGTTTTTACACAATATCATACAAACATGGACTCCAAATCTTGTCCTTATTTTAGTATGCAACAGCGGAAGCTCTTAATATTCACCTGAGAATAAACATGCTTTAAACGTCAACAAAAATGTTGGTGAGTTATAGGTTTAACCTATATATATCAAATCGTAACAATAGACCACAAGATTTCATATTTCAATACACATCCCATACATAGAGATAAAAATCATTCATATGGTGAACACCTGGTAACCGACAATAACAAGATGCATATATAAGAATATCCCCATCATTCCGGGACACCCTTCGGATATGATATAAATTTCGAAGTACTAAAGCATCCGGTACTTTGGATGGGGTTTGTTAGGCCCAATAGATCTATCTTTAGGATTCGCGTCAATTAGGGTGTCTGTTCCCTAATTCTTAGATTACCAGACTTAATAAAAAGGGGCATATTCGATTTCGATAATTCAACCATAGAATGTAGTTTCACGTACTTGTGTCTATTTTGTAAATCATTTATAAAACCTGCATGTATTCTCATCCCAAAAATATTAAATTTTAAAAGTGGGACTATAACTCACTTTCACAGATTTTTACTTCGTCGGGAAGTAAGACTTGGCCACTGGTTGATTCACGAACCTATAACAATATATACATATATATCAAAGTATGTTCAAAATATATTTACAACACTTTTAATATATTTTGATGTTTTAAGTTTATTAAGTCAGCTGTCCTCGTTAGTAACCTACAACTAGTTGTCCACAGTTAGATGTACAGAAATAAATCGATAAATATTATCTTGAATCAATCCACGACCCAGTGTATACGTATCTCAGTATTGATCACAACTCAAACTATATATATTTTGGAATCAACCTCAACCCTGTATAGCTAACTCCAACATTCACATATAGAGTGTCTATGGTTGTTCCGAAATATATATAGATGTGTCGACATGATAGGTCGAAACATTGTATACGTGTCTATGGTATCTCAAGATTACATAATATATAATACAAGTTGATTAAGTTATGGTTGGAATAGATTTGTTACCAATTTTCACGTAGCTAAAATGAGAAAAATTATCCAATCTTGTTTTACACATAACTTCTTCATTTTAAATCCGTTTTGAGTGAATCAAATTGCTATGGTTTCATATTGAACTCTATTTTATGAATCTAAACAAAAAAAGTATAGGTTTCTAGTCAGAAAAATAAGTTACAAGTCGTTTTTGTAAAGGTAGTCATTTCAGTCGAAAGAACGACGTCTAGATGACCATTTTAGAAAACATACTTCCACTTTGAGTTTAACCATAATTTTTGGATATAGTTTCATGTTCATAATAAAAATCATTTTCTCAGAATAACAACTTTTAAATCAAATTTTATCATAGTTTTTAATTAACTAACCCAAAACAGCCCGCGGTGTTACTACGACGGCGTAAATCCGGTTTTACGGTGTTTTTCGTGTTTCCAGGTTTTAAATCATTAAGTTAGCATATCATATAGATATAGAACATGTGTTTAGTTGATTTTAAAAGTCAAGTTAGAAGGATTAACTTTTGTTTGCGAACAAGTTTAGAATTAACTAAACTATGTTCTAGTGATTACAAGTTTAAACCTTCGAATAAGATAGCTTTATATGTATGAATCGAATGATGTTATGAACATCATTACTACCTTAAGTTCCTTGGATGAACCTACTGGAAAAGAGAAAAATGGATCTAGCTTCAATGGATCCTTGGATGGCTCAAAGTTCTTGAAGCAAAATCATGACACGAAAACAAGTTCAAGTAAGATCATCACTTGAAATAAGATTGTTATAGTTATAGAAATTGAACCAAAGTTTGAATATGATTATTACCTTGTATTAGAATGATAACCTACTGTAAGAAACAAAGATTTCTTGAGGTTGGATGATCACCTTACAAGATTGGAAGTGAGCTAGCAAACTTGAAAGTATTCTTGATTTTATGAAACTAGAACTTTTGGAATTTATGAAGAACACTTAGAACTTGAAGATAGAACTTGAGAGAGTTCAATTAGATGAAGAAAATTGAAGAATGAAAGTGTTTGTAGGTGTTTTTGGTCGTTGGTGTATGGATTAGATATAAAGGATATGTAATTTTGTTTTCATGTAAATAAGTCATGAATGATTACTCATATTTTTGTAATCTTATGAGATATTTCATGCTAGTTGCCAAATGATGGTTCCCACATGTGTTAGGTGACTCACATGGGCTGCTAAGAGCTGATCATTGGAGTGTATATACCAATAGTACATACATCTAAAAGCTGTGTATTGTACGAGTACGAATACGGGTGCATACGAGTAGAATTGTTGATGAAACTGAACGAGGATGTAATTGTAAGCATTTTTGTTAAGTAGAAGTATTTTGATAAGTGTATTGAAGTCTTTCAAAAGTGTATAAATACATATTAAAACACTACATGTATATACATTTTTAACTGAGTCGTTAAGTCATCGTTAGTCGTTACATGTAAGTGTTGTTTTGAAACCTTTAGGTTAACGATCTTGTTAAATGTTGTTAACCTAATGTTTATAATATCAAAAGAGATTTTAAATTATTATATTATCATGATATTATGATGTACGAATATCTCTTAATATGATATATATACATTAAATGTCGTTACAACGATAAACGTTACATATATGTCTCGTTTCAAAATCATTAAGTTAGTAGTCTTGTTTTTACATATGTAGTTCATTGTTAATATAATTAATGATATGTTTACTTATCATAATATCATGTTAACTATACATATAACCATATATATGTCATCATATAGTTTTTTACAAGTTTTAACGTTCGTGAATCACCGGTCAACTTGGGTGGTCAATTGTCTATATGAAACCTATTTCAATTAATCAAGTCTTAACAAGTTTGATTGCTTAACATGTTGGAAACATTTAATCATGTAAATATCAATCTCAATTAATATATATATACATGGAAAAGTTCGGGTCACTACAGTACCTACCCGTTAAATAAATTTCGTCCCGAAATTTTAAGCTGTTGAAGGTGTTGACGAATCTTCTGGAAATAGATGCGGGTATTTCTTCTTCATCTGATCTTCACGCTCCCAGGTGAACTCAGGTCCTCTACGAGCATTCCATCGAACCTTAACAATTGGTATCTTGTTTTGCTTAAGTCTTTTAACCTCACGATCCATTATTTCGACGGGTTCTTCGATGAATTGGAGTTTTTCGTTGATTTGGATTTCATCTAACGGAATAGTGAGATCTTCTTTAGCAAAACATTTCTTCAAATTCGAGACGTGGAAAGTGTTATGTACAGCCGCGAGTTGTTGAGGTAACTCAAGTCGGTAAGCTACTGGTCCGACACGATCAATAATCTTGAATGGTCCAATATACCTTGGATTTAATTTCCCTCGTTTACCAAATCGAACAACGCCTTTCCAAGGTGAAACTTTAAGCATGACCATCTCTCCAATTTCAAATTCTATATCTTTTCTTTTAATGTCAGCGTAGCTCTTTTGTCGACTTTGGGCGGTTTTCAACCGTTGTTGAATTTGGATGATCTTCTCGGTAGTTTCTTGTATAATCTCCGGACCCGTAATCTGTCTATCCCCCACCTCACTCCAACAAATCGGAGACCTGCACTTTCTACCATAAAGTGCTTCAAACGGCGCCATCTCAATGCTTGAATGGTAGCTGTTGTTGTAGGAAAATTCTGCTAACGGTAGATGTCGATCCCAACTGTTTCCGAAATCAATAACACATGCTCGTAGCATGTCTTCAAGCGTTTGTATCGTCCTTTCGCTCTGCCCATCAGTTTGTGGATGATAGGCAGTACTCATGTCTAGACGAGTTCCTAATGCTTGCTGTAATGTCTGCCAGAATCTTGAAATAAATCTGCCATCCCTATCAGAGATAATAGAGATTGGTATTCCATGTCTGGAGACGACTTCCTTCAAATACAGTCGTGCTAACTTCTCCATCTTGTCATCTTCTCTTATTGGTAGGAAGTGTGCTGATTTGGTGAGACGATCAACTATTACCCAAATAGTATCAAAACCACTTGCAGTCCTTGGCAATTTAGTGATGAAATCCATGGTAATGTTTTCCCATTTCCATTCCGGGATTTCAGGTTGTTGAAGTAGACCTGATGGTTTCTGATGCTCAGCTTTGACCTTAGAACACGTCAAACATTCTCCTACGTATTTAGCAACATCGGCTTTCATACCCGGCCACCAAAAATGTTTCTTGAGATCCTTGTACATCTTCCCCGTTCCAGGATGTATTGAGTATCTGGTTTTATGAGCTTCTCTAAGTACCATTTCTCTCATATCTCCAAATTTTGGTACCCAAATCCTTTCAGCCCTATACCGGGTTCCGTCTTCCCGAATATTAAGATGCTTCTCCGATCCTTTGGGTATTTCATCCTTTAAATTTCCCTCTTTTAAAACTCCTTGTTGCGCCTCCTTTATTTGAGTAGTAATGTTATTATGAATCATTATATTCATAGATTTTACTCGAATGGGTTCTCTATCCTTCCTGCTCAAGGCATCGGCTACCACATTTGCCTTCCCCGGGTGGTAACGAATCTCAAAATCGTAATCATTCAATAATTCAATCCACCTACGCTGCCTCATATTCAGTTGTTTCTGATTAAATATGTGTTGAAGACTTTTGTGGTCGGTATATATAATACTTTTGACCCCATATAAGTAGTGCCTCCAAGTCTTTAATGCAAAAACAACCGCGCCTAATTCCAAATCATGCGTCGTATAATTTTGTTCGTGAATCTTCAATTGTCTAGACGCATAAGCAATCACCTTCGTTCGTTGCATTAATACACAACCGAGACCTTGCTTTGATGCGTCACAATAAATCACAAAATCATCATTCCCTTCAGGCAATGACAATATAGGTGCCGTAGTTAGCTTTTTCTTCAATAACTGAAACGCTTTCTCTTGTTCATCATTCCATTCAAATTTCTTCCCTTTATGCGTTAATGCAGTCAAGGGTTTTGCTATTCTGGAAAAGTCTTGGATGAACCTTCTGTAGTAACCAGCTAGTCCTAAAAACTGGCGTATGTGTTTCGGAGTTTTCGGGGTTTCCCACTTTTCAACAGTTTCTATCTTTGCCGGATCCACCTTAATACCTTCTTTGTTCACTATGTGACCGAGGAATTGAACTTCTTCCAACCAAAATGCACACTTTGAAAACTTAGCGTACAATTCTTCCTTCCTCAATACTTCTAACACCTTTCTCAAATGTTCACCGTGTTCTTGGTCATTCTTTGAGTAAATAAGTATGTCATCAATGAAAACAATGACAAACTTGTCAAGGTATGGTCCACACACTCGGTTCATAAGGTCCATGAACACAGCTGGTGCATTAGTTAAACCAAACGGCATGACCATAAACTCGTAATGACCGTAACGTGTTCTGAAAGCAGTCTTTGGAATATCATCTTCTTTCACCCGCATTTGATGATACCCGGAACGTAAGTCAATCTTTGAATAAACAGACGAGCCTTGTAGTTGATCAAATAAGTCGTCGATTCTCGGTAGTGGGTAGCGGTTCTTGATGGTAAGTTTGTTCAACTCTCGGTAGTCGATACACAACCTGAATGTACCATCTTTCTTCTTGACAAACAAAACAGGAGCTCCCCACGGTGATGTGCTTGGTCGAATGAAACCACGCTTTAAAAGTTCTTGTAATTGGCTTTGCAGTTCTTTCATCTCGCTGGGTGCGAGTCTGTAAGGAGCACGAGCTATTGGTGCAGCTCCTGGTACAAGATCTATTTGAAATTCAACGGATCGATGTGGGGGTAATCCCGGTAATTCCTTCGGAAATACATCGGGAAATTCTTTTGCAATGGGAACATCATTGATGCTCTTTTCTTCAGTTTGTACTTTCTCGACGTGTGCTAGAACAGCATAGCAACCTTTTCTTATTAGTTTTTGTTCCTTCAAATTACTAATAAGATGTAGCTTCGTGTTGCCCTTTTCTCCGTACACCATTAAGGGTTTTCCTTTTTCTCGTATAATGCGAATTGCATTTTTGTAACAAACGATCTCCGCTTTCACTTCTTTCAACCAGTCCATACCGATTATCACATCAAAACTCCCTAACTCTACTGGTATCAAATCAATCTTAAATGTTTCGCTAACCAGTTTAATTTCTCGATTCCGACATATATTATCTGCTGAAATTAATTTACCATTGGCTAATTCGAGTAAAAATTTACTATCCAAAGGCGTCAATGGACAACTTAATTTAGCACAAAAATCTCTACTCATATAGCTTCTATCCGCACCCGAATCAAATAAAACGTAAGCAGATTTATTGTCAATAAGAAACGTACCCGTAACAAGCTCCGGGTCTTCCTGTGCCTCTACCGCATTAATATTGAAAACTCTTCCACGGCCTTGTCCATTCGTGTTCTCCTGGTTCGGGCAATTTCTAATAATGTGGCCTGGTTTTCCACATTTATAACAAACTACATTGGCATAACTTGCTCCGACAGTACTTGCTCCGCCATTACTCGTTCCGACACCATTTGTTCCTTTCGTTCTATTAACCCCTGGTCCGTAGACCTCACACTTCGCCGCGCTATGACCATTTCTTTTACACTTGTTGCAAAATTTGGTGCAGAACCCCGAGTGATTCTTTTCACACCTTTGGCATAGTTGCTTCTGATTGTTGTTGTTGTTGCGGTTATTATTGTTGTTGGGATGATTGTTATAGTTTCTGTTGTTGTTGTTGTTGTTGTTGTTGTTGGGCCGTTTGTTGTAGTTGCGATTGATGTTGCGATTGTTGGGATAATTGTTGCGATTATTGTTGTAATTGCTGTTGTTGTTGTATTGGTGATTCTTATCACCGTTTTCCTCCCACTTTCTTTTGACTTGCTTCACATTGGCCTCTTCAGCAGTCTGTTCTTTAATTCTTTCTTCAATCTGGTTCACTAGTTTGTGAGCCATTCTACATGCCTGTTGTATGGAGGCGGGCTCGTGTGAACTTATATCTTCTTGGATTCTTTCCGGTAATCCTTTCACAAACGCGTCGATCTTCTCTTCCTCATCTTCGAATGCTCCCGGACACAATAGGCACAATTCTGTGAATCGTCTTTCGTACGTGGTAATATCAAATCCTTGGGTTCGTAACCCTCTAAGTTCTGTCTTGAGCTTATTGACCTCGGTTCTGGGACGGTACTTCTCGTTCATCAAGTGCTTGAATGCTGACCACGATAGTGCGTACGCATCATCTTGTCCCACTTGCTCTAGATAGGTATTCCACCATGTTAACGCAGAACCTGTGAAGGTATGCGTAGCGTACTTCACTTTGTCCTCTTCATTACACTTACTTATGGCAAACACCGATTCGACCTTCTCGGTCCACCGTTTCAATCCGATCGGTCCTTCGGTTCCATCAAATTCCAAAGGTTTGCAGGCAGTGAATTCTTTGTAGGTGCATCCTACACGATTTCCTGTACTGCCAGATCCAAGGTTATTGTTGGTATGTAGCGCAGCCTGTACTGCGGCTATGTTTGAAGCTAGAAAAGTACGGAATTCCTCTTCATTCATATTCACAGTGTGTCGAGTAGTCGGTGCCATTTCCTTCAAAATAGTAAAATGGAACAAGTTAATCATACAGAATATTAAGAGTAGTTAATAGTATTTCGTAGCATAATATGAACTCATTTATAAAAGCTTTTTCTTCATATTAGCATTTTATAAGTTTAAATTCGGGTAGTACCTACCCGTTAAGTTCATACTTAGTAGCTAATATACAATTCAACTACTACAATTCTATATGAAAAACTGATTGTAATAATATTTCGCGTTCAAACTTTTATACAATATTTTACAAACTTACAATACCGCTTATTTTACATAAAGCATGAAATATAGCACACAATAACTTTGATACAAGATAGTTGTGAAGATAATTCTAGCTAGTACACAAGTCGTTCAGCAAAGGCAATAAAGACACGTAATTCATACGTCCAGAAACAAGTCATGCATTCTGGTTTTACTAGGACTACTTCCCATCCTTGGTCTTGTGCAACATAACCGTTATGGCCGTTGATAAGACAGCGTGTTGTAACGTCATCAAAGGGACGAGGGTTATGTAATGTCCAACAGTCCCGTAATAATCTAAAAACCTCATTTCTTACCCCAATTACCGACTCCGTCACTTGTGGAAACGTTTTGTTTAATAGTTGTAGCCCGATGTTCTTGTTCTCACTTTGGTGAGAAGCGAACATTACTAATCCGTAAGCATAACATGCTTCTTTATGTTGCATGTTAGCCGCTTTTTCTAAATCACGAAGTCCAATATTCGGATATATTGAGTCAAAATAATTTCTTAACCCGTTGCGTAAAATAGCATTTGGGTTCCCCGCAATATATGCGTCAAAGTAAACACATCGTAACTTATGGGTTTCCCAATGTGATATCCCCCATCTTTCAAACGAAAGTCTCTTATAAACCAAGACATTCTTGGAACGTTCTTCGAATGTCTTACAAACTGATCTCGCCTTAAATAGTTGTGCCGAAGAATTCTGGCCGACTCTAGACAAGATTTCATCAATCATGTCTCCGGGTAGGTCTCTTAAAATATTGGGTTGTCTATCCATTTTGTGTTTTTAAACTGTAAAATAGACAAGAGTTAGATTCATAAAAAAAATACTTATTAATACAAGCAATTTTTACATATATCATAAAGCATAAGAACACTATATTCCATATATTACACCACACGAATACAACTATCTTATTCCGACTCGCTCGTTTCTTCTTCTTCGGTTTTGGTTCGTTTTGCCAAGTTTCTAGGGATATATGATGTTCCCCTAATACGAGCCGTCGTTGTCCACATTGGTTTAGAAAAACCTGGTGGTTTAGAGGTTCCCGGGTCATTGTTACAACTTAAGGACTTCGGGGGTTGACGATACATATAAAGTTCATCGGGGTTGGAATTAGATTTCTCTATTTTTATGCCCTTTCCCTTATTATTTTCTTTTGCCTTTTTAAATTCAGTTGGGGTAATTTCTATAACATCATCGGAATTCTCGTCGGAATCCGATTCATCGGAGAATTGGTAATCCTCCCAATATTTTGCTTCCTTGGCGGAAACACCATTGACCATAATTAACTTTGGTCGGTTGGTTGAGGATTTTCTTTTACTTAACCGTTTTATTATTTCCCCCACCGGTTCTATTTCTTCATCCGGTTCCGATTCTTCTTCTGGTTCCGATTCTTCTTCCGGTTCCGACTCTTCTTCCGGTTCCTCTTCGGGAACTTGTGAATCAGTCCACAAATCATTCCAATTTACATTTGACTCTTCATTATTATTAGGTGAGTCAATGGGACTTGTTCTAGAGGTAGACATCTATCACATAATATCAAACACGTTAAGAGATTAATATATCACATAATATTCATATGTTAAAAATATATAGTTTCCAACAAAAATGTTAAGCAATCATTTTTAAGAAAACACGGTCGAAGTCCAGACTTACTAATGCATCCTAACAAACTCGATAAGACACACTAATGCAAATTTTCTGGTTCTCTAAGACCAACGCTCTGATACCAACTGAAATGTCCCGTTCTTATTGATTAAAAACGTTCCATATTAATTGATTTCGTTGCGAGGTTTTGACCTCTATATGAGACGTTTTTCAAAGACTGCATTCATTTTTAAAACAAACCTTAACCTTTATTTCATAAATAAAGGTTTAAAAAGCTTTACGTAGATTATCAAATAATGATAATCTAAAATATCCTGTTTACACACGACCATTACATAATGGTTTACAATACAAATATGTTACATCGAAATCAGTTTCTTGAATGCAGTTTTTACACAATATCATACAAACATGGACTCCAAATCTTGTCCTTATTTTAGTATGCAACAGCGGAAGCTCTTAATATTCACCTGAGAATAAACATGCTTTAAACGTCAACAAAAATGTTGGTGAGTTATAGGTTTAACCTATATATATCAAATCGTAACAATAGACCACAAGATTTCATATTTCAATACACATCCCATACATAGAGATAAAAATCATTCATATGGTGAACACCTGGTAACCGACAATAACAAGATGCATATATAAGAATATCCCCATCATTCCGGGACACCCTTCGGATATGATATAAATTTCGAAGTACTAAAGCATCCGGTACTTTGGATGGGGTTTGTTAGGCCCAATAGATCTATCTTTAGGATTCGCGTCAATTAGGGTGTCTGTTCCCTAATTCTTAGATTACCAGACTTAATAAAAAGGGGCATATTCGATTTCGATAATTCAACCATAGAATGTAGTTTCACGTACTTGTGTCTATTTTGTAAATCATTTATAAAACCTGCATGTATTCTCATCCCAAAAATATTAAATTTTAAAAGTGGGACTATAACTCACTTTCACAGATTTTTACTTCGTCGGGAAGTAAGACTTGGCCACTGGTTGATTCACGAACCTATAACAATATATACATATATATCAAAGTATGTTCAAAATATATTTACAACACTTTTAATATATTTTGATGTTTTAAGTTTATTAAGTCAGCTGTCCTCGTTAGTAACCTACAACTAGTTGTCCACAGTTAGATGTACAGAAATAAATCGATAAATATTATCTTGAATCAATCCACGACCCAGTGTATACGTATCTCAGTATTGATCACAACTCAAACTATATATATTTTGGAATCAACCTCAACCCTGTATAGCTAACTCCAACATTCACATATAGAGTGTCTATGGTTGTTCCGAAATATATATAGATGTGTCGACATGATAGGTCGAAACATTGTATACGTGTCTATGGTATCTCAAGATTACATAATATATAATACAAGTTGATTAAGTTATGGTTGGAATAGATTTGTTACCAATTTTCACGTAGCTAAAATGAGAAAAATTATCCAATCTTGTTTTACACATAACTTCTTCATTTTAAATCCGTTTTGAGTGAATCAAATTGCTATGGTTTCATATTGAACTCTATTTTATGAATCTAAACAAAAAAAGTATAGGTTTCTAGTCAGAAAAATAAGTTACAAGTCGTTTTTGTAAAGGTAGTCATTTCAGTCGAAAGAACGACGTCTAGATGACCATTTTAGAAAACATACTTCCACTTTGAGTTTAACCATAATTTTTGGATATAGTTTCATGTTCATAATAAAAATCATTTTCTCAGAATAACAACTTTTAAATCAAATTTTATCATAGTTTTTAATTAACTAACCCAAAACAGCCCGCGGTGTTACTACGACGGCGTAAATCCGGTTTTACGGTGTTTTTCGTGTTTCCAGGTTTTAAATCATTAAGTTAGCATATCATATAGATATAGAACATGTGTTTAGTTGATTTTAAAAGTCAAGTTAGAAGGATTAACTTTTGTTTGCGAACAAGTTTAGAATTAACTAAACTATGTTCTAGTGATTACAAGTTTAAACCTTCGAATAAGATAGCTTTATATGTATGAATCGAATGATGTTATGAACATCATTACTACCTTAAGTTCCTTGGATGAACCTACTGGAAAAGAGAAAAATGGATCTAGCTTCAATGGATCCTTGGATGGCTCAAAGTTCTTGAAGCAAAATCATGACACGAAAACAAGTTCAAGTAAGATCATCACTTGAAATAAGATTGTTATAGTTATAGAAATTGAACCAAAGTTTGAATATGATTATTACCTTGTATTAGAATGATAACCTACTGTAAGAAACAAAGATTTCTTGAGGTTGGATGATCACCTTACAAGATTGGAAGTGAGCTAGCAAACTTGAAAGTATTCTTGATTTTATGAAACTAGAACTTTTGGAATTTATGAAGAACACTTAGAACTTGAAGATAGAACTTGAGAGAGTTCAATTAGATGAAGAAAATTGAAGAATGAAAGTGTTTGTAGGTGTTTTTGGTCGTTGGTGTATGGATTAGATATAAAGGATATGTAATTTTGTTTTCATGTAAATAAGTCATGAATGATTACTCATATTTTTGTAATCTTATGAGATATTTCATGCTAGTTGCCAAATGATGGTTCCCACATGTGTTAGGTGACTCACATGGGCTGCTAAGAGCTGATCATTGGAGTGTATATACCAATAGTACATACATCTAAAAGCTGTGTATTGTACGAGTACGAATACGGGTGCATACGAGTAGAATTGTTGATGAAACTGAACGAGGATGTAATTGTAAGCATTTTTGTTAAGTAGAAGTATTTTGATAAGTGTATTGAAGTCTTTCAAAAGTGTATAAATACATATTAAAACACTACATGTATATACATTTTTAACTGAGTCGTTAAGTCATCGTTAGTCGTTACATGTAAGTGTTGTTTTGAAACCTTTAGGTTAACGATCTTGTTAAATGTTGTTAACCTAATGTTTATAATATCAAAAGAGATTTTAAATTATTATATTATCATGATATTATGATGTACGAATATCTCTTAATATGATATATATACATTAAATGTCGTTACAACGATAAACGTTACATATATGTCTCGTTTCAAAATCATTAAGTTAGTAGTCTTGTTTTTACATATGTAGTTCATTGTTAATATAATTAATGATATGTTTACTTATCATAATATCATGTTAACTATACATATAACCATATATATGTCATCATATAGTTTTTTTACAAGTTTTAACGTTCGTGAATCACCGGTCAACTTGGGTGGTCAATTGTCTATATGAAACCTATTTCAATTAATCAAGTCTTAACAAGTTTGATTGCTTAACATGTTGGAAACATTTAATCATGTAAATATCAATCTCAATTAATATATATATACATGGAAAAGTTCGGGTCACTACACGGTTGTGCTCACCCGATGGTTTGAGCAAACGGAAGCCGTCTTTAGCATAAGCGGTTGTCGGGACCAAATCAAGGTCAAATACTCCACTCACACTTTCGCCGGTGTCGCTCTTACGTGGTGGAACACCTATGTACAATCGGTGGGTACCGGTGAAGCTCACGCCCTCTCTTGGGCCGAATTAAGGGAAAAGATGATCATCGAATATTTTCCTCGTGAAGAAACCCGAAGGCTCGAACAAGAGCTAAGAACTTTAAAAGCGCTCGAAAACGATCTCAAGGCCTACAATCAACGATTCTCCGAACTAGCCTTGATGTGCCCAAACCTTGTGAACCCCGAGTCTTTAAGGGTTGAACTCTACATGGATGGTCTCCCAAAGAGCATCAAACACGGGGTAATGTCATCCAAACCCACTAATCATCAATAAGCTTTGAATATGGCCCGCAAATTGATTGAAACGGTGGACGAAATCGTAGTACCAGCACCTAAAGCCGAGGATAAGTCGGGTAACAACAAAAGAAAATGGGAAGCCCCCCAATCAAGCAACAACAACTTTTCCAAGAAGCCTTTCACCTCCGACGGCAAGAAGGGTTATGTCGGAAACCTACCTCTTTGCAACAAATGCAACAAGCATCACTTTGGTGAATGTGGCAAGCTAATTTGCCATCGGTGCCAAGGAATTGATCATAAGGCCAACGATTGTAAAAGTGCCGCCCCTGTCACTCGAAAGGGGCCCAATGCACCAAAGACGGTCACTTGTTATGAATGTGGCCAAACGGGTCATTATAGAAATACATGCCCAAAGAAGAAAGATAATCCCAATAGGCGCGGTCGAGCTTTCAACATTAACACCGAGGAAGCCCGAGATAACAATTAACTAGTCACGGGTACGTTTCTTCTCAACAATTCTTATGTCTCTTGTTTATTCGATTCGGGTGCCGATAAGAGTTTTGTATCCGAGACTTTGACTCATTCTTTTAGCACTCCACCACTCCCACTAGATACTACTTACACCATTGAGGTGACCAACGGAAAACTATTGAGTGCCGACAAATTTTATCGGGGATGTACGTTAAACTTAATGGGTAAAGAGTTTGAAATTGACTTGATACCTGTAGAACTAAGGAGCTTCAATGTAATCACTGGTATGGATTGGTTAGCCAAAATGAAATCCCACATTCTTTGCGATGTTAAAGCAATTCAAATTCCTATCGAGAATGGTGAACCCTTGATTGTCTATGGCGATAAGAGTTGCACCGGACTCAACCTCATCTCGTGCCTTAAAGTTGAAAAATACCTTCGTAAATGTTGTTTAGCGATTCTAGCCCACGTTAAGAAAGTCGAGACCGATGAGAAGTATATCGATGATGTGCCAATTGTTAGCGATTTTTCCGATGTTTGTCCCGACGAATTGCCGGGTCTTCCACCTCATCGACCGGTTGAATTTCAAATCGATCTTATTCCGGGAGCTGCACTCGTAGCACGTGCACCGTATAGACTTGCTCCATCCAAAATGCAAGAATTGCAAAGTCAAATCCAAGAACTAGTTGACCGTGGTTTTATCCAACCTAGCCATTCACCATGGGGCGCTCCGATTTTATTCGTTAAGAAGAAAGATGGATCCCTACAAATGTGTATCGACTATCGTGAACTAAACAAATTGACGGTTAAGAACCGATATCCTCTTCCACGCATCGATGACCTCTTTGATCAACTACAAGGATCTCGTGTATATTCAAAAATCGATCTTCGCTCGGGTTATCATCAATTAAGGGTTAAGGGGGAAGATGTCTCCAAAACCACTTTCCGAACTCGTTATGGTAGTTATGAATTTCTTGTAATGACATTTGGTCTCACTAACGCACCGGCGATGTTCATGGATCTCATGAACCGCGTGTGCAAACCATACCTCGACAAATTCGTTATCGTGTTCATCGATGATATTTTGGTCTATTCTAAAAGCGAAGAAGAGCACGAACAACATCTCCGACTTGTGCTTGAACTCTTGAGACAAGAACGACTCTATGTCAAATTCTCCAAGTGTGAATTTTGGTCGAAGGAAGTTCAATTTCTTGGTCATGTTGTAAGTGATCAAGGTATTAAAGTCGATCCCGCAAAAATCGAAGTCTTTAGTAAATGGGAGACTCCTACTACTCCTACTCACATTCGTTAATTTTTGGGTCTCGCCGGATACTATCATAGATTCATCAAGGATTTCTCTTTGGTTGCTCGTCCTCTAACCGCATTAACTCACAAGGGAAAGAAATTCAATTGGGCGACCGAGCAAGAATCCGCGTTTCAAATATTGAAGATAAAGCTAACCACCGCTCCTATCTTGTCACTTCCTGAAGGCAATGATGATTTTGTTGTATATTGCGATGCCTCGAAACATGGTTTTGGGTGTGTATTGATGCAACGAAA
Source organism: Rutidosis leptorrhynchoides (assembly GCF_046630445.1). Lineage (NCBI taxonomy): Eukaryota > Viridiplantae > Streptophyta > Magnoliopsida > Asterales > Asteraceae > Rutidosis > Rutidosis leptorrhynchoides. The sequence continues at coordinate 195,716,902 of NC_092342.1, forward strand.
GAAAGTCATTGCTTATGCCTCTCGACAACTCAAAATTCATGAACGAAACTACACGACACATGATCTCGAACTCGGAGCCGTTGTCTTTGCACTTAAAATGTGGAGACACTATCTTTATGGAACCAAGAGCACTATCTTCACCGATCACAAAAGCCTTCAACACATCTTCGACCAAAAACAACTAAACATGAGACAACGACGGTGGATTGAAACTTTGAATGATTACAATTTTGAGCTTCGTTACCATCCCGGAAAGGCGAATGTAGTAGCCGATGCCTTAAGTCAAAAGAAAAGAGCGGTGCCTCTTCGTGTCTGAGCTTTAAACATCACCATCCATACAAACCTTAATAGTCAAATTCATGTAGCCCAAGACGAGGCTCTCAAGGATGAAAATATCTCTCTCGAACACTTGAACGTTCTCACCTCTCGTTTCGAAGTTAAAGAAACCGGACTCCGATATTTCGCCGGAAGAATTTAGGTACCTAGTTATGGGGACCTACGAAGCCTTATTTTAGACGAAGCCTATAAGTCAAGATATTCGATCCACCCCGGTGCCAATAAGATGTACCACGACCTCAAGGAACAATATTGGTGGCCGAACATTAAAAGGGACGTCGGTACTTATGTTGGAAAATGCCTAACTTGTTCCAAAGTCAAAGCCGAACATCAAAGACCATCTGGACTACTTCAACAACCCGCAATCCCGCAATGGAAGTAGGAAAGGATAACGATGGATTTAATCACCAAACTACCAAAGATGGTGGGCGGTTATGATACTATTTGGGTTAATGTTGACCGTCTCACCAAATCCGCGCACTTCCTAGCCATGAAGGAAACCGAAAACATGGAGAAACTCGCACAACTTTACATTAAAGAAATCGTAGCCCGTCACGGCGTGCCTTTATCAATTATTTCTGACCGAGATGGTCGTTTTGTTTCTAAATTTTGGCATACTTTACAAAAAGCGTTGGGGACGCCTTTAGACATGAGCACCGCATATCATCCACAAACCGATGGACAAAGCGAACGTACAATTCAAACCTTGGAAGACATGCTACGAGCTTGTGTTATCGATTTTGGAAAAGCTTGGGACAAGCACTTGCCTCTCGCCGAATTCTCCTACAACAATAGTTATCACACGAGTATTAACGCTGCACCATTCGAAGCATTATATGGCCGAAAATGTCGTTCACCTCTTTGTTGGGCCGAAATAGGCGACGCACAAATCACCGGACCCGAACTCATTCATGAAACAACCGAGAAGATCGTTCAAATCCGAGATAGGCTCTGGACGGCCCGAAGTCGTAAAAAGAGCTATACCGAAAAAAGACGCAACGACCTCGAATTCCAAGTCGGTGATTGAGTAATGTTAAAAGTCGCACCTTGGAAAGGTGTAATCCATTTTGGGAAACGCGGGAAGCTAAATCCGCGGTATATTGGTCCTTTCGAAATCTTGGAGCGTGTTGGTTGCTTATCGTTTAGATCTTCCGCCTTAACTGCGCTCCGTTCATCCTACTTTCCATGTATCGAACTTGAAGAAGTGTTTTACCGAACCCGAACTCGTCATCCCCCTCGAGGAACTTATTATTGATGACAAACTTTATTTTGTGGAGGAACCGGTTGAAATTGTAGACACCTCCATCAAGACGCTAAAACAAAGTAGAATCTCGATCGTTAAGGTCCGTTGGAATGCCAAAAGGGGACCCGAGTTTACTTGGGAAAGGCACGATCAAATGCAAAAGAAATACCCTCATTTATTCGTGGATTCGGAGACGCAAGATCTCGAGGAAGAAACAACGACCACTACGCCTACTTAAATTTCGGGACGAAATTTCTTTTAAGGAGTAGGTAATGTAACATTGATATAGCCAAAACGGATGGTTTTATTCGTGCGGTGTCATTAGGTCGCAGGGCATCAGATTCGGTATAGCATGCAGAGATTTTCGTTTAATTTATATTTTGCGGGGCCTAAATTTACTTTTGCTTTCTAAAGTGTAGAAGGTGTAAGTTAACCTAGTGTGGAATTTTATGCTGATTAATGAATTGAAGATTAAGTGGATAACTGTCTTTTAGTTAAATTACCTAGATAAAAGATAGCAGTTGATTTTAGCTAAAGGTCCTAAATGCGGAAAAGTAAATAAAGTGGAAGGATATCCAGAGTATGCAGATCAGGGAAATGTTGACAAAGATATCAGAGTTGGGTTAGTGAAAGGTAATTATGCTTATGTTAAGACTATGCTTGGAATGATGTAGATCTAGTTGGATGAGCCAATTACATAGACCTACTTAACTCTGAACTCTCGGAGTTCTCTTTGAGCAGTGAGAAGTATGTCACTTGGTCGTATAACTGAAGTGTAACAATACCTCAGAGGTTATCCTCAGTAGAGTACTAGGTTTATTAGTGAGTTAAGCTCTAATCCTAAACCTCGTTATCAGTTTAGGTAACTGAATAACAACGTGCCGTGTTGATTGAACACTGATCACAAATGGAAGGAATCCGTCGGTTTAAGTTGGCAAAACCTTAGATGAAAACTAACAACCATTCCATCATACTAATGAGATCACAACAAATCAAACATTATACAGCATTACAGTTAACATACTGATAGTAAAGCAGATAGAAACCTAATGAATACCTAAACAGTTGATATGACTAAGACCTAGGGCAACAATCAGACAAGAACATGCAATAGGGTTGAGTCATATAGTAAAGGCACTAGCTAGATCTTAACAGCTCCGAAGAGGTCTCTTCGGAATAGTCAATAGGCATACTAGGTCATTCATGTCTCAATTCCTAGGTTCCGTGTCCTAAAAGTGCATTAGATGCCTCTCGGGAACTCCGGCCATACCGAGTTCATAGAATCTTCAGATACAGTATAACCAGGGGTCTTAATCCTATGAAGTAGCTAATTTCATATAGGTGGACAAGTCCTGATCACAACCTAAGTTGGTCAATCCTTAAGATGCTAGCATGACTTCCTAGTTCAGTATTATAATAGTAATCGTACTAAATTAACATAATTACGCTAACCCAAACTTCTATCATGGAAACATACAGATAAATTAAGCTATCATGGCAATATCGGAATGCATTATTAAACATAAAAGGTAAGTATACATGTTTAATACAAAAGACAAGCGTTTCGGATAAAAACCTGAAAAGGCCGAACAAATCTGCCCGAGATCGCAGGGACTCGCCAGGATATCCTCCGGAAAATAAAAGCTAAGCTAACTACTACTAAAATTAACTAAAAGATTGAAAATATAAATTGAATTGCAAGTTGAGTGTGTGTTGGAATCGATGGAGAAGGCCCTTTAAATAGACTAGGAATTTGCCAAAATACGGCTGGCAGGCCGTTTGGTGGCCCGTATTTGGCAGGCCGTTTTCATGGCAAGCCGTTTGGCAGCCCGTTTGGTGAGCCGTATTTGGCAGGCCATTTACATACTGGCAGGCAGTTTGGCAGGCTATTTTTGGTGCCTGGTCAGTCTGATTCACTGGATCGTAACTTGATTTCTTGTCTTTCACCGTTTTCGCTCTAGAATCTTCGTTTTAGCTCCATTTTGCTTGATTCTTTTTGCATCGCCTTTGTAATTACTTGATCTACAAAATCAACCGAAAAAGCGATAATTTTGCCAACAAAGTTTTAATCTTTATTGTTTTAGGGCTCAATTTAAGGGGTAAAAACGTGAGTTTTTGCCCAATATCAAATACCCCACACTTAGCTTTGCTTGTCCTCAAGCAAGAAAGAGGGAATATAAGGATCTTTCTAATAGATTCTCCCCTACCCTACCCGTAGATCTTTTTATTATGCCTTCATCAGAAGTCAACACATCTTTCGAAAGTATTAAAAAAAGTTTCGAGCTTCAATGATTCGGTCGCCAGATTTCAATCGTGTCCATAGTAGAAAAGGCGTACTTTCCAACTCTCGGATGTAGAGTATACATGATCAGGCTCCTCACTAGCGGATCACTCATATCATTCAAGTGTTTAGAGTGTCCTATTCTAATTGTATTATCGCTCAGAAGCTAGTTGTGTAACAGTTGTCATCATAGGCTTGGTAAAGCATCGATATCTCCACCGGTTAAGTAAGGACGGCACTGAACTTCTTCCTAGGCATTCTTTCAAGAGGAAGACGGGTTATAGGGTTTGGTTCAAAATTTATGAATTTGGGGAAAAAGATCCAGATCTATTGATTTCTGAGAGAATTGATAGACTTTGATTCTCCAGAGTATCCATTTTGGGATAGATAATGGCTGAGAATTCCCGTAAAGGTTTTCTTTGGAAGAGGCGGATTTTGCTAAGGCTTTGTCTAGATTTTTCTTTTGCTCTTCCAGCTTTCTTCTTCGGGGCATCTCCTTGGGTTTCTTTTTGCCTTATTAGAGACTTTGCTCTTTCATCAATTTTTTTTCGGCATACACTTTCTTCATAACTTTTGTCTTTCATTCCTGGTGCCCAGAAAGGAAGTGATAATCCACTGAAAATAGGTCTTTGACCTATCAAAAACAATCAGGGGTTCGAAATCTTTCAACTAGTGCTTTTGAAGCGAATTTGATCGATCTATCTCTTCATTAATCTCTAAATCTTTCGGTGAATGGAAAGGGAAGTGAATGGTAAATGGTGTATTTTGGGGGTGAATTTGGGGTGAATATTTCTGATTCATCAACTCTTTGTGTGAGTTGGTCGGTTTAAATTTCGTGGAGTGGAAACAGAAATGGATGGCTTTTTGTCTTCTCTATTCAGAATGATTTCAGAAGGAGTATCGTACCTGCACCACGTATGGCGCTCACTAACCATTGGCCTTGAAACTTATGACTAAACCAAGTTCTAACTTGAACCGTACACCGGCACGCTCATCAATTGAAATAACAAAGTACTGCAGATTTGATGGGTCATACAGATACTTTGGCTCCGATATTCCTCACTTTTTAGAGGTAGGGGTCGTGCTTGATCATGTGTAGCCTTTTTCATATTTTCTTAAAAGAAATATTTTGACACAAAACATAAGTTTCAGCTTAATCATTCCGGTCTGATAATTGTTCCAAAAACCAATTTCTAACAATTTTATTAGATCTTTTAGGCAAAAACAAAGTAAGAATTTTTCAAAATTACCCAATATCCATTGCTTAATTACTTTTGGACAAAAGAATTTTTCAAAACTTGGCATTTTATGGTTACTTGACTTTAAAACTTCGACCTTTAAAAACCTTACCCGTTACCCCACACTTAGAAGAACATTGTCCCTAATGTTCTCTAGAAAGAAAATTTTAATTCTTTATAAATTAAGGACATTGACTTCTAAAATTTTAAGTTAGTTGCGGGGGTTACCCCACACTTAGAGGTTTTAGTGTGTTATAATTGAAATAGGTTTAAGAAAGGATTACTTCCCTACGGTCGTGTTACTTTCTTAGTGCTGCGCCTTCCTACGGTCAATCTTCTAGGGGCCAGTCTCTTTTGATAATATTTCTGCATGAAGAACAAAAAGAGAAAGACATCATTTTCACTATATATAATTTTTCAGTACAATGCTTTTAAAAAGATAAAAACTAAAAGATAAAATAAAGATAAAGTAGTCTATGGGATACTATCCTGGTCAATGCTGTGTTGGCGTTGCGAAATATCTGCAGATCTCATCATCATCATCCTCTAGGCTCGGTATGTAGTCGAGAGGTTGCCCTATATCTAACTCAGGGCCTATTAGTGAATCCAGACATAAGTCTGATGGCAGCTCCAGGTGGGATAAGTCTGGGAAAGGCTCCTCGTCAGGTATGCTCCCAGTGATCTCAAATGCCTGGGCCATTGGTGGCTCCACTGAAATGGGAATAGTGACTAGATGACAACCCTCTGGTAACTCAGTGACTGGAACTGGCTCGGTGACTGGAGCAGGAGGCGTGATGGGAACTGGAGTAGCATGTACAGGCATTGTAGCTGAGTGAACTGAGTGAACTGAGGCCTGTGTGGAATGACTGGGCGTAGCTCATCGTGTCGACTGAACACGGCGTGCTAGCCTAAATGAAGATGTGCCCAGAGTACTGTGCGGTATCCCCTCGTGCTGGAGGTATGCTCTCAGAGCTTTGTAGAGTCTCTGCTGATCTCTGAGTAGTGCCCATGCAACATCAGGGTCACTCAAAGTGGCTCCGTAGTGTATCACTATCTTTGGCTCATGCGTATCTGGTAACTATGTGTGCTCGGCTGGTCTCCTGGCTAAACGTTTAGATCGTTGAACGGGAGGAGCTGGCGGTGCTGTGCTGATATCCTCCTCAACGCTCTCCAATATCAATCTCCTTGGGCCTAGTTGCCCTGTTGATGGCCTGTTCTAATCAGCATTGCTTCCGGATGAGTAAACTACAGGAGTCCTCCTCCTGCGAACGGGAATGTAAACTGAAGCTCCTGAGCTTGGCATTCCGCCTAAACACATTCAACAAACTTTATAAGTACTAAGCGCAAGTATGGCGCTTAGTTGTTAGTACATAGAGATAATATCTTAAGACTGAAAATAATTGAAAAATAATAAGTAATAAAAAGGATAAGCAAGGGGTGCCTCCCAAGATCGCTTTGTTTATCAAGTCATTACAGCTCAACTTTTCTTTATCAGATCTTTAGAATGGATCAAAGGAGAAGAGGTGCTCCTCCTTATCGTGGTCTTCTAGATAAGCTTTCAACTGGTGGCCATTAACTTTGAAGTTACCAGTAGGTCCTTCCAATTCCACGGCTCCGTGAGGAAAATCATGTACAACTTTGTATGGGCCACTCCATCTTGATCTAAATTTTCCCCTGAACTTCTTATACCGAGAATTGAAGAGAAGAACTTTATCTCCAGGGGCAAACTTTGTAGGAATCAGTTTTACATCATGCGTAAGCTTCGTTCATTCCTTGTAGATGTATGACGTTTCATATGCTTGGTCTCTCAATTCGGCGAGTTCGTTCATTTGGATTTTCCTATGTCTTCCGGCAACTGAGGGATCGAGGTTGCAGGTCTTCAGTGCTCAGAGTGCTTTGTATTCAAGTTCCAACGGAAGGTGACAAGCTTTTCCATAGATCATGCGGTAGGGTATAGTTCCTAGAGGATTCTTGTAGGCAGTCCGGAATGCCCACAGAGCATCATCTAGCTTCTCGGCCCATTTATTTCCATGATGGCCGACAGTCCGTTCTAAGATTCTTTTGAGTGCTCTGTTCGTGACCTCTGCTTGTCTATTGGTCTGCGGATTATAGGCAGTGGACATTTTGTGGGTAACTCTGTATTGTTGCATCACCTTCATAAACTGAGTATTACAGAAGTGTGTGCCTCTATCACTAATTATCGCACGGGGAGCTCCAAATTTGCAGAAGAGTCTCTTCAGGAAATTGGTGACGACTTCGGCATCATTAGTCAGAAATGCTTGGGCTTCGACCCATCTGGAGATGTAATCTACTGCTACGAGGACATATTCTTTCCCGTTAGACTTTGGGAATGGGCCCATGAAGTCTAATCCCCATATATCGAAGATCTCGCAAGCTTTGATATTAGTCCGAGGCATCTCATTCTTCATAGAGATAATACCTTGCCTTTGGCATGCGTCGCAACGCTTTACAAGCTCTTGCGTATCTCGGAATATAGACGGCCAGTAGAATCCTGATTCGTAGACTTTTCTTGCGGTTAAGTTTGCTCCATGATGACCTCCAGTTGGTCCATGGTGACACTGGTGAAGAATCCCTGCTGCTTACTTTTCATCGACGCACCTCCTGATTATCTGATCAGGGCAAATTCTAAACAGGTAAGGATCTTCCCAGTAGTAGTACTTGGCATCCCTGAAGAACTTCCTTCTTCGGGAGGTACTCATTCCCTTTTGTACTACTCCGACAACTAGGTAGTTGGCCATGTCGGCATACCAAGGAGTGTCAGTAAATTGTGATCCTATGTGAGTTTGTCCTAAACTCATAAGTTGTTATTCCAGAAATTTATCTCTGATATCTTGTTCAACAAGTTTTTCCATCGCTGGGTCCTCCAAACAACTAAGATGATTTGCTGCGACGTTCTCTGCTCCTTTCTTATCTTTAATCTCAATATCGAATTCCTGAAGGAGTAAGATCCATCGTAGGAGTCTTGGCTTCGCATCTTACTTTGTGAATAGATATTTGAGGGCTGAATGATCTGTATAGACTGTAGTTTTGGACAGAATGAGATAGGAACGAAATTTGTCGAAGGCGAACACTACGGCTAGCAGCTCCTTTTCTGTGGTAGTGTAATTCTCTTGAGCTCCAGTTAAGGTTTTGCTTGCGTAATAGATTGGATGAAAGTGTTCATCTACCCGTTGTCCAAGCACATATTCAATTGTAAAATCACTCGCATCACACATGATTTCGAAGGGTAGACTCCAATCAGGAGCTATTATGATGGGTGCATGTGTTAGCTGCTCTTTCAGATAGTTGAATGCTTTTCGACATTCTTCATCGAAGACAAACGGGACTTCCTTTCCTAGGAGGTGAGTGAGAGGTCGTGTGACCTTAGAAAAATCCTTAATGAAACGTCGGTAAAAACCGACGTGTCCCAGGAAACTCTTAACCGCTCTTACTGTTGTTAGGTTCTGGTAGTTTAGTAATGGTCTCAATCTTAGCCTTATCTACTTCTATTCCTGCTTTTGAAATCTTATGTCCTAAAACTATCCCTTCTTTTACCATGAAGTGACATTTTTCCCAATTCAGAACTAAATTTGACTCTTCACATCGGGTGAGCATCTTGTAAAGGTTTGAAAGGCACGAATTAAAGGTACTACCAAAGACTGAGAAGTCGTCCATGAAGACTTCCATACAACGTTCAATCATGTCGTGGAATATTGCCACCATGCATCGCTGAAATGTAGCCGGTGCATTGCATAACCCAAAGGGCATGCATCGATAGGCAAATGTTCTATAAGGACAGGTGAAGGTTGTTTTCTCTTGGTCCTTTGGATCGAGGGGAATTTGAAAGTAGCCGGAAAAACCGTTAAGGAAACAGTAGAATTCATTTCCTGATAGACGTTCCAACATTTGATCCTTCTGGGTTGCATCATTTAGTTTACTATAGTCTATGAAAACCCTCCAACTGTTGACTTCCCGTGTTGGAATAAGCTCATTATTCTCATTTTGAATTACGGTCGTTCCTCCCTTTTTGGGTACCACTTGAACAGGACTGACCCATGGTGAATCAGAGATGGGATATATCAGACCGGCGTCCAGAAGTTTGATTAATTCTTTCTTGACGACTTCTTGAATCATAGGGTTAACCCTTTTTTGCCTCTAAACTGAAGGTTTGAAATCATCTTCCATTAAGATCTTGTGGGTGCAATAGTTGGGGCTGATCCCTTTAATGTCGGAGATCTTCCATGCAATTGTCTTCTTATGTGATTTTAAAACTTGAATCAATTTTGCCTTCTCTTGTGGCGTGAGGTCTTTCGATATGATCACAGAGATTTGCGATTCTCCTTCTATGAATGCATACTCCAGATTGTTGGGTAACTTCTTTAATTCCAACTCCGGAGGCTCCTCGATAGATGGCTTCATCCTAGCTATTTCCTTTCGGTCTAACGAGTCGTACCTCTCCTGGAATTCTGATTCTTCAGTAGCGGTCACTGATGCTATCTGTTCTTCATTTCTGGAAATTGTCCTTCTTAATGCTTCCTCTTCAGAAACGTCTTCCTTAGTTTTGAAGGTAGATTCGGGAAACTCCTCACAGTCTTCCTTTGACTGGGGTTTCTGATATACCGGAATGAAATCTGTTTCTTCATTCGGTCTTCTCCTTAATAGAGGTAGAGGAATGTCTTATCCTAGTGGTGCTATTTGAATAGTATTGCCAAGAAAGTTACTTTCAGAGAGGGGAGATATGTGTTGACTAAGGTCTATGGCGGAATGGTTGTCGAGATTTCCTTCAGGAGGTGTAAAGAACAGATCCTTAGAAATTTGATCTTGACTGCATATAGCCATAGTCTCTTCCAGGTATTTGTTGATGAGTTCTTGAAAAGAATCAGAGAGATTCACAACTTCTTCCTTAGGATGGTTCATGAGGCGATCAACATTGAATGTGATTTCTTCTCCTCCAACCCTTAATTTCAGAGATTTCTCGTGAACGTCAATTACGGCCTTGGCAGTATTCAGGAATGGTCTGCCAAGAATGAGTGGGACCTTCGTGTCTTCCTCAATATCCATAATGACGAAGTCAACGGGAAACGCGAACTTATCCACTCCAACTAGGACATCTTCAGCTATATATTCCCCGAGGAATCTTAACTGATCTGTCCGCGAGTTGGATAGTCATTCTGGTTGGCCTTAAGTCATTTAATCCTAGCTTCTTGAATAATGAATAGGGCATTAGGTTTACACTGGCTCCTAAGTCTGCTAACGCATTGCTAATTTGGACATCTTGTGAAATGTCCCGTTCATATTGATTATAAACGTTCCATATTAATTGATTCCGTTGCTAGGTTTTGACCTCTATATGAGACGTTTTTCAAAGACTGCATTCGATTTTAAAACAAACCATAACCTTTATTTTATTGATAAAGGTTTAAAAATGATAATAAAAAATATAGCGTTTTCACACGACCATTACATCTTGCAGGTAGCAAGGTACCGTAAATCTTCCTGTATCTCCTAACTTAGGGGGAATTCCATGCTGTAACACTAACGAGCATTCTTCACTTAAGGGCAAGCTAACTATCTCTCTTAATCTCTCTTTGTTTGAAAGTAGTTCTTTGAAAAATTTAGCGCAGTTTGGCATCTCTACTAAAGCATCAACTAGACGTACATTCAAATGCAAATTCTTAATAATATCCCAATACTTAGCAAATTGCGCTTCTTGTTTTTCCTTCCTAAGCCTACCTGGGAAAGGTATGCGGGCGCGCGAAATAATCTTCGTGGCCTTAGGAGAGATAGGTTCCGGTGGATTGACAACTGGGTCAATTGGCACAGGTTCCTTATCGGAAAAATCTTGTATGGGTATATTAACAGTTGTTTCCTTCCCTCCTCTAGTAATTACTAGGGTATCAAACTCACTACACTCTATATCAATTTTAGCGGTTAATCGTTTAAGCGTAAGCTGAAAATTAGTGATTAATTCTTTAAAAGTCTTTATCAAAGTATCAAATTTGTTCTGGCATTCTATGACTTGAAGGTTTATCATATATTGCTTTTTCATAAATTCAGCTAAAATTTCCTTAGAGTGGAGAGTAGGTTTATGCAATGGGAAAATTATATTATGATCCGAGATATTTTTCTGTTTGTGTGCCCATCTAGGGTAAGGATACCTTAGATTGGTTCTAGTAGCATCGGGGTTCTTAGGAATTGGTAAAGTTTGAAGAGTGAGGGTGAGATCTTGTAACCCGATTTCCAGCATTTTTACCGTATGAGCGAAGACGTCATCCTTCTCAGCAGCTTCATTGTTCCAATCTTCCTGTTGTGCAGCTATTGTGTCCAAGAGATCCCATGCTTCATCTGCTGTTCGAGATAAGAAATTGCCTTGCGAGGCCATGTCTAGGAGAGACTTATCATCCTTGGTCAAACCATTGTAAAGCATACAGATTATGTCTGCCCGGCTTAACGAATGATTCGGACATCTTTTAAGCATCATTTTTACTCTATTCCATGCTAGACACAATGACTCATTTTCTTTTTGAGGAAAGTTAGTGATGTCATTCCTTAAACAGGTTTGCAAGGAGGGTGGATAAAATTTGTTTAGAAATTTAGTGGCTAAATCCTCCCATGTATGGATCGAATTCGGGTTAAGTGCGTCAAACCATGCTGAAGCGTGTGCAGAAAGTGAATATTGAAAAAGATGAAGTTTTAAAATGTTTTTCTCGTTTGATTCTTTCTCAAAAGAGTCAACCAGACTGATAAATTTGTTTATATGAAAGTTAGGATCGTCAATCGATAATTTTTGAAATTTACAGATCATACTGACTAATTTAATCATGTGTGAACTGATTTCAGGAATTCCTTCAGTTCCTAAGGTGATTGGTCCTCCTCTTTCCTCTAAGCATGACTTATGCATAGAAGTAAGGGTGTCTTGTGGTTCCATTTTTTTTAGATTTTCTGTTTAAAAAGACTTAAAAGTAACTTTTAGAAAATGTTAATTTACTAAAAGGGTCGATAATTAAATAAAAACAATTATTCTTGAAATTCGGTCGCTAACCAGATTGGATATCTTAACTGATAGGACTTCTCACAAATTACTCGTATCGAGGTGGTCAGGCCGACTATGGAGAGGCAGGATCCTTTTGGTTCCAATATAATTGGACACTGTTCGGAAAATCCAATAACCAAGTATGTGTATAATTGTCTTTCTTAGACACCACCAAACAATACTTTGTCTATTTAAAATCTTTCTCTATCAAAATATTCGAGTTCCCCGGCAGCAGCGCCAAAGAAGAAGTCTCTTTCTGATATAGCCAAAACGGACGGTTTTATTCGTGCGGTGTCGTTAGGTCGCAGGGCGTCAGATTCGGTGTAGCATGCAGAGATTTTCGTTTAATTTATATTTTGCGGGGCCTAAATTTACTTTTACTTTCTAAAGTGTAGAAGGTGTAAGTTAACCTAGTGTCGAATTTTATACTGATTAATGAATTGAAGATCAAGTGAATAACTGTCTTTTAGTTAAATTACCTAGATAAAAGATAGTAGCTGATTTTAGCTAAAGGTCCTAAATGCTGAAAAGTAAATAAAGTGGAAGGATATTCGGAGTATGCAGATCAGAGAAATGTTGACCAAGATATCAGAGTTGGGTTAGGGAAAGGTAATTATGCTTATATTAAGACTATGCTTGGAATGATGTAGATCTGGTCGGATGAGCCAATTACATAGACCTACTTAACTCTGAACTCTCGGAGTTCTCTTTGTGTAGTGAGAAATATGTCACTTGGTCGTATAACTGAAGTGTAACAATACCTCGGAGGTTATCCTCAGTAGAGTACTAGGTTTATTAGTGAGTTAAGCTCTAATCCTAAACCTCATTATAAGTTTAGGTAACTGAATAACAACGTGCCGTGTTGATTGAACACTGATCACAAACGGAAGGAATCTGTCGGTTTAAGTTGGCAAAACCTTAGATGAAAACTAACAACCATTCCATCATACTAATGAGATCACAACAAATCAAACATTATACAACATTACAGTTAACATACTGATAGTAAAGCAGATAGAAACCTAATGAATACCTAAACAGTTGATATGACTAAGACCTAGGGCAACAATCAGACAAGAACATGCAATAGGCTTGGGTCATACAGTAAAGGCACTAACTAGATCTTAACAGCTCCTAAGAGGTCTCTTTGAAATAGTCAAAAGGCATACTAGGTCATTCATATCTCAATTCCTAGGTTCCGTGTCCTAAAAGTGCATTAGATGCCTCTCGGGAACTCCGGCCATACCGAGTTCATAGAATCTTCAGATACAGTATCACCAGGGGTCTTAATCCTATGAAGTAGCTAATTTCATATAGGTGGACAAGTCCTGATCACAACCTAAGTTGGTCAATCCTTAAGATGCTAGCATACAAATCCATCAGACTTCCTAGTTCAGTAATATAACAGTAATCGTACTAAATTAACATAATTACGCTAACCCAAACTTCTATCATGGCAACATACAGATAAATTAAGCTATCATGGCAATATCGGAACACATTATTAAACATAAAAGGTAAGCATACATGTTTAATACAAAAGACAAGCGTTTCGGATAAAAACCTGAAAAGGCCGTACAAATCTGCCCGAGATCGCAGGGACTCGCCGGGATATCCTCCGGAAAATAAAAGCTAAGCTAACTACTACTAAAACTAACTAAAAGATTGAAAATATAAATTGAATTGCAAGTTGAGTGTGTGTTGGAATGGATGGAGAAGGCCCTTTAAATAGACTAGGAATTTGTCAAAATACGGCTGGTAAGCTGTATGGCAGCCCGTTTGGTGGCCTGTATTTGGCAGGCCATTTTCATGGCAAGCCGTTTGACAGCCCGTTTGGTGAGCCGTATTTGGCAGGCTGATTACATACTGGCAGGCCGTATGGCAGGCCGTTTGGCAGGCCGTTTTTGGTGCATGGTCAGTCTGATTCACTGGATCGTAACTTGATTTCTTGTCTTTCACCGTTTTCGCTCTAGAATCTTCGTTTTAGCTCCGTTTTCCTTGATTCTTTTTGCATCGCCTTTGTAATTACTTAATCTACAAAATCAACAAAAAAAGTGATAATTTTTCCAACAAAGTTTTAATCTTTATTGTTTTGGGGCTCAATTTAGGGGGTAAAAACGTGACTTTTTGCCCGATATCAAACATCCCTCCTTTTTCCGTTTACTTTCCGTTTATTTATTTAAAGTTCGTTATATAATTATAACATCTTCCATTAATACGCGTTTTAAAATATTTCGTTTAGGTAATCTGTTTGGTTAATACACGCACCCGCTTCAAACTTGAGGGACCAATGTTGTCATTTGACCAAACTCATGACTAGGTCAAAGAGTCAACATCCATCTCCTCCATTCATTATCCATTTCCTTTTTCCTTTTTCCTTTTTCTTAATACTTTCATCTTTTCTCTCAAAACTCCAAATCAAAGATTCATCATCCATTTTCAATCTAGCAATCGAACATCAAAACAAATTACATATTTGGAATCCTTGCATCTTCCTCTTCAATTCTATACCGATTTCATCAAGTTTGAGTAACTTTCTAAAATCACTAGATTCTTTGTTCTTGATGTTTTTAGCTTATAAAAGTGTTAATTAGTGTCTATGGCTCAAGTCTAACATGAATATATGATTTGTATGCTTGTTCTTGTTATTTTGATGTAACTAGCTTAAACTTTAAATGGGTGTGTTTGATCTTGAGATTTGGTTGCTTAAATGTTGTTAGATGTTAAAAGTGCATGTATTAACTGTGTTACTAGCATCACTAGCTTCAATTTGATGTGTAGGTTGATTAAGAACACTTCATTAAAATGATTATTGATTTTGTGATTTTGGGTTAGGATTTGATTGAAGTAAAATGGAATTTAAATGCATTCAATGCTTTGTAACGTTAATTGTAAGTGTTTATTAGCATTGTATGCATGATTACTGAAAGGACCCGTTCATATACATTATAAACGATTCACAATAGTTCATTTCATTGCGAGGTACTTGACCTCTATATGATACATTTTACAAACATTGCATTCGTTTTTAAAAGACAAACTTTCATTTACATCAAAAGTTGACGGCATGCATACCCTTTTATAATATATCCATCTATAATTGACTTAATAATAATCTTGATGAACTCAACGACTCGAATGCAATGTCTTTTGAAATATATCATGAATGACTCCAAGTAATATCTCTAAAATGAGCAAATGCACAGCGGAAGATTTTTTTCATACATGAGAATAAACATGCTTTCAAGTGTCAACCAAAAGGTTAGTGAATTCATTAGTTTAACATAAATAATCATTTCCATCATTTTAATAGACCACAAGAATTTTATTTCCAGTTCTCATAAATATACCTCCCACGCATAGAGACAAAAATCATTCATATGGATTGAACACCTGGTAACTGACATTAACAAGATGCATATAAGAATTTCCCGTATCATTCCGGGAAATCCTTCGAACATGATAAAAACAAATTCGAAGTACTAAAGCATCCGGTACTTTGGATGGGGTTCGTTAGGCCCAATAGATCTATCTTTAGGATTCGCGTCAATTAGGGGTGCACTAATTCTCAAAATTAGTGATGTTCCCTAATTCTTAGGCTACCAAGCAAAAATGGGCATATTCGGCTTCGATCATTCAACCATATAATGTAATTTCGATTACTTGTGTCTATTTCGTAAAACATTTATAAAAATTTCGCATGTATTCTCAGCCCAAAAATATAAAGGGTAAAAAGGCAAATGAAACTCACCTAATGTATTTTGTAGTAAAAATACATATGACTATATTGAACAATGCAAGGTTGGCCTCGGATTCACGAACCTATATCATTTATGTATATATTAACACTCATATTGTAATCGAACAAATATATATATATATATATATATATATATATATATATATATATATATATATATATATATATATATATATATATATATATATATATATATATATATATAAATTCATTAGTTATATCATTTTTATATTAATAACCTATATGTTTTCATATATTCATTTTATATATTTAAAATAAATAAAATATAAATTTTGTTATGTTATGTGTATCAAATATATTTTTGTATATATTTATATTATAATAATACTAAAATAATATTAGTAATGATAAAAATAATAACAATGATAATAGAGTTAAAATGATACTTTTAGTAACACTAGAAATTTTATAAAAAGATAAGTTTAATAATAATGATACTACTAATAATTTTACTAATATCAATAATCCTAATCATAATAATAACACTTATTCTAATACTAGTTATAATAATAATAATAATAATAATAATAATAATAATAATAATAATAATAATAATAATAATAATAATAATAATAATAATAATAATAATAATAATAATAATAATAATAATACGAAATAATAATACTTGATACTAATAATAATAATAATAATCATAACATTCTTAATAATTAACAATAATCATACTAACAACAACAACAACAATAATAATAATAATAATAATAATAATAATAATAATAATAATAATAATAATAATAATAATAATAATAATAATAATAATAATAATAATAGTAATAATAATAGTAATAATAATAGTAATAATAATAATATTAATAACAATAATAATAACAATAATAATAATAATAATAATAATAATAATAATAATAATAATAATAATAATAATAATAATAATAATAATAATAATAATAATAATAATAATAATAATAATAATAATAAGATAACAAAATTACTACCTCACATAAAATAGGCTTCAAAAAGAATAGAATGACATTGCCCGGACTCGAACCCTCGACCTCTCGCTTCCCCAACACGCACACAAACCATCCAGATGTCCTCGTTTTTCTAATTTATTCTAACCGTTTAATTATATAACCCGTATATAATTTGTTGCTTTCTCAACTGAAAACCCCATCGACATCAACATTTTACCCAATCGTACAACATGGACTGAATCTTGGCCCAACGACCCAAACAAACATGGCCCAATAAAAGTTAAAATATAACGGCCCAAGTTGTATCACATACTTAATCCAGTGGGTGGTGTTGTCCGTAAAATATATATATATATATATATATATATATATATATATATATATATATATATATATATATATATATATATATATATATATATATATATATATATATATATATATATATATATATATATATATATATATATATATATATATATATTAAAACAGCTAAAACAACTTCGGTTCCTCTTGATCAATCCGTTAAGCAGTAGCAGTGAATACGCATCACCACAATCGATGGGAAATAGAAAAATAGAACTCGAGTATGCCGTACAGTAACACAACAACACCATTTCTTTCATCATCATCATCTTATTGTTATTGTTGGAAACAAAACAGAAAAGGAGTGTACAACAGTTGTAGCAGCACAGTAGGGTTGTTGGCTTTCGTTATTTGCATCAAAACAGGAACAAAACTTAAACAGAATTGCAGCTGTAATAGCTTTTATGGGTGTTGTTCTGGGTGGCCTAGATGGCGGTTTAAACATAAAATAGTAAACCGTTAGCTGTGGGTGTGTTTGGGTGATTCACACATGAGACAATACAAGTTGCAGGTTTTAAATGATGGTTTCATGGTGGTTTCGATTGTGTTGCAGGTTGTAATAGTATATTCATCACCATAATTTTTGTATACTAAATAAAATTGGGTTTCGGCCTAAGTATGAAAACAGAAAATATGGTAGTCCAAAAAGTAGTCTATTTTGCAAACCGTAGCCTGCTCTCGACCCAATAGAAAAACGATGACCCAGATAGACTCCTTGTAATGGATTGATTCCCTTTTTCTTAAAGTAAACAAGTGGGGTTAATTGTTTGGTGAGGGTCGGCCATAAAGAAAGAGCATCTATTAATCAGCTTAAACTATAACATATTGCAGAGGTTCGAATGTATAATAGTTATGTTGGTTATCGATGAGTTTGGGTTTTGAAACAAACTGAATGAAACAGAAGATCATAGCGGCAAAATAGGAGAACAACTTGTTGGTCTTGCTTGATAGAAAAAAGAAAAAAAAAAGAAGGTAGTAACAATAGTTCAATCGAAATGGGTTTCATGGTGACGAGGTTTTGAAATGGGTGTTGATAAATAAATGGGTTTGTAGTCCTCGGTTAGAAAGTAGAAGAAATTTGAATAGTTATGAGAGATGGGTCTCGATGGTTGAGATGGAGTTGAAGGTGGTTGCACATGATGAAGATGGTGAAATGGTGGTGTTCGATTGCTTGTAAAACCGAAAGAAAAGAAAAGGTCGTGGATTATGGTATTCGAACAAACAATAAACGGGAATAGAAGTAGGAGTAATTGGTGATGTTGGTGGTGTGGTGTGGTGAAGGTTGTCGAAGACATAACTAGCTTTGTTGGTGGTCGACATGGGTTTCGAATAGGGTGATCTGGGTTTACAAGTAAACAAATGGCAGGAGAAATAATAGGTAATGGTTTCGATGAATTGCAGTTTTACAAGGATGATGATGGTGAGTGTTGTAATATAGTGGGTTCTCAAATCTCTGCATACTTCCATATGTATATAATTCTTGTACAATTATAATAATAATTGATTAATAACAATAATATAGTATTATTATTAATTAATAGCCAAGGAAGAAAAAGTTAACACATGTGACTTCCTTAGCCGCCTTATTTGTTTCATTCTACCGACACCTCTTCACGGCCCGTGTATCGTGCACTATTTGAAATCAGGGGCGAATAAAAGTGTTCGAAAAATTCTCAAACTTTTAAATTAACTATATTTATTTATTTTGGTCATTATGGCATAAAATTCAGTCATTAATTTAATATATAAAAATTACATCAACTGTCCCTCTCAATTATGGGTAGAATATAAAAAGTGTTAAAATTAAATAATTAGATCCTAAATATACTTTTAACAAGCTTATAACTTATATAACTCATTTTCGTATCATCGTTTATTTTAAAAATTACATAAGTTTGAATTTAACTTGCTTAATATCAATCGAAACATCAAACGAGTATTACAATCATTTAATATTTATTTTTAATATACTTTATTTACATATAGTTATGCTTTAAATAATAATTATTATAATATCTTATTTTTATTTTATTTAACATAATTAATTTTATTAACGACAACACATAATATATCAAATTATTTTTCCAATTTCCATTTATATATATATATGTACATATAAACACATAACTATTTACAATTAATTGTTCGTGAATCGTCGAGAACGGTCGAAAGTCAAATGCATATATGAAACAGTTCAAAATTTTGAGATTCAGTTTAATAGACTTCGCTTATCATGTCGAAACCATATAAAGATTAAGTTTAAATTTGGTCGGAAATTTTTGGGTCGTCACAATTACCTACAAAACGGCATATTATATGTGTGCATTTAATTCCCGAATCATCAAAGTGCATTTATGAACTTGAAAGCTTTTATGGTGGGCATTTAATGAGCTTTCAACTTGGATTTGATTATTGTAAATGATGATTTTGGTTGATGAAATGTGTTTAGTTGTGTTCCTCATTAAATTACCTTTCCAACGGTGTATGGCATGCATTTTGAATGTTTTCGGTTCATGAGTTATGTTTGTTTGATGTTTGGTTCGAGACTTAACAAAATTTCAGCAAACAGCACCTTTTAAGTAGTAATGCGTGCCGCGCATTATTTCGCGCGCCGCGCAAATGTGAAGACCCAGATGCTTACCCCCTTTAGACAATTCCTGACCTGATTCCACGCTTTAGCGCGAGTCGGGCACTTCCCCAGACCAAAATTCCTTTGTTGTTTTATTTTTAACAAACTTTTCCCGCTTAACCGCAACTCCGAATAACATGAAATTTTGATAACTTGCTCATATACGATTCCTCATCATGGAAAAATTTTCGGATACCCGACACGACCCCGTTGACTTCAACTTTAACCAAGTTTGACTTTTAGTCAAACTTAACCAAATGTTTAGGCAATCTTTCTAACATACTTTTATACTTGTATCTTGCATATATTCGAGTCGTAATGAGCCATAGGACTAATTGAAGAGCTTTATCCAATCGTGTTACCGTTATTGATATAACCTACTTGTTTAGGTCATGACTAGCAATTGTCCTTGCACACGTTTACTTGTGAAGTACTTTATTACTCGTGCACTCAAGGTGAGATCATAGTCCCACCTTTACTCTTTTAGACTTACATTTGGGATGAGAAAACATAAACGTTTCATTTTACAAAGTGAACACAAGTACGAAAACAAAAATTCTACATACGAGTTAGAATAAAAATCCTCAATTCGATTATCATTAGTTACACTTGTTAGGTGTAAGCGAGAACTTATGTTGTATGGCCATATGGGTTTGACAAACCCTCATTCGGATGGTTCGCTACTGTTATTCGGATGAAATATATTTTCGAGAAATAGTGTATGTTCTAACACTATTGTGATGGGGTTCTATGGATGGAAAGTTAAGCCTTGATAATTGGGTGCTCGTGACAACAAATTTTAGAATGGTTTACTATTATTTCAATGATATAAATCTTGTGGTTCATTTGTACTTACTTACTTACTTACTTAAACCTATGATTTCACCAACATTTTCGTTGACAGATTTCTATGTTTTTCTCAGGTCCCTGAACATTTTGTGATACATGCTTCCGCTCATTATTTTGATACTTGCATTGGATGTCGAGTATATATGCATACATGGAGCGTCTTTTGGCTACTTTTAAATTGTGTCGCATAGGTTTCATTTGTACTTATAACGTTATAACGTAACTTGTGGCTGAACTATTATTGTTAACTTTGAAACAATCTTTACATTTGAAATGAATGCGACATATTTTTGGTCAAACGTTATTTTAAAGACTTATGACAACGTAACGGGACCTAAGTAGATGGCGCCGTCAATGACGATTTTGTCGGGTCGCTACAAGAATGTTCCAGAATCTCCGTAAAATTGAAAGAACTTGTTGATCAAGCAAAAGGCAAAGGAAGCCGCCAGCTTCATCCTGAAGCCACCGGCCTAATGGACACGGTTTCTCAACTTGTTGACCAAGTTCAAGTAAAAATGGAAAAAAAATCAAGAAGATTTGGCGGATCTTTGAAGCCGCCGGCCTTCCCTGAAGCTGCCGGCTTAATTATGATGGTTAAAGATTTGAGCTTGCGGATTAAGTTAAACTTGCAGAAGGAGTCACCGACCTAAGTCAAGCCGCCGGCATAGCCACCGTCTCTGAACATTATAAATAAAGGCCTCTGGTCTCAGTTTCCATATGTAGTTTTCAGAATTCAATAATTCTGGTTAGGTCATTTTTCTTTTTAAGGTTTTCTCTAAACCCTTAGTTTAGATTTATTCATTGTAATCAAGATTCATCCAAGTTTTTAATTCAAGTTTCTTACATCTACCTTTTTAAGGTATGATTATATCCTTATTTTACTGTTTTATTTATTTTATTTACTGTAGTTGCTTCTGTTCGTCTTCTGCTATGAACTAAACATTCATAGTTGTTACGTGGACGAAAACTGAACTTCATTTGGGAATCAGATGAAGCCGCCGGCCTCACCTTCCAAGCCGCCGGCTTGGTTGGAAGGAAGCCGCCGGCTTCGTGTGTTTTATCCGTACAGTTCCTGGTTCTTTTCCAGATCTTTATGGTCGAGTTTCTGTAATGATGTTTGAATTGTTTCGAATCTATTTTGTTTAAATACACTTGTTAGCCATGCTTAATGATTAAATAACATGATTTTAGGATTGATTAATACTTGATCCGATGATCTATTATTCGATCCATGCTACTTGTTTAGATATAGTCCATCATTGTTAAATTGGATTGTATGCAACTAAGTTAAAAAGCTTAATAGTGATAAACTTATTTGATTTGAATTACGCTTATATAATAGAATTTGATATTGTTAGGCTTAATCGAAGAACCTTTGTTTGAATTTTTTTAATTAATGATTGCATGAGAACTTAGTAGTAATTAACTTGCAGCTAGTAACTTGAGTTGATCTACTTGGTGTTTAATAGCTTATATGATTTGTCGGTCTATTTGCATATTGATCCTCATCACAAGATTAATGTGTATCATGTAATTGAATTAAACATGAAGAATTAAGATGTTAGTTATGCACATCACATATCTAGCATATGCTTTAAGTCCTACCTATTGAAGGATATGCAACATTTAGCTTAACCTATTAAGTGATAATAATTGGTCTATGATTGTTATTTTGCTTTGTGTTAATATAAGTTATGAAACTTGCCTAATATGATTCCCGTATGAGTTGGTTGTTCATGTAACTGCTTTTACTTTTACTTGTATTTATTTATTTTGAATCTTCAATTCCTTGCTTTATTTTATTATTTTGTTTATCTTCAAAGTATCTCTTTCCTAAGAGATAAGAATCTATCCCATAAAAACACATAAAAATATATCTTTAATTCTTTAATAAGAATTAAATAATAAGACAACTCTTATCCACATCTACGCTCTCTTGGGACAATAACCTAAATTACTACATCTGATCGGGTTTTGTTGCTCGTTAGGGTGTTAAAGTGTAATAATAAAAGGTTTTATAAATTTAAAAGTTGAAGAATAAGTTAAGCACTACCACACACACTTTCAACACATCAGCGACACTGACCCATCTTCATGAACAATTGGATTGATGGCTGTTCTATTTTTTTGCACACATTCTATTGTTCTTTTTCGTTCAGCGTATAGCGTGGCGATGCCATTCGGTGTGGGAAATTTCATCATTCCATGCACTATTGACGTCACGGCTCCAAATGTCATCATAGCTGATCGACCTAAAATGAAATTATACTGTGAATTTGTTTTGACAACTAAAAACTCGATATGATGTGTTCGTTTGAATGGTGTTTTTCCTAATACTACTTCTAAAACTATGCTTCCTTCTGACCATGACGGATCATTAGCAAAACTTGCTAAGGGAACAAACGTGTCTTTCAACTTCTCCTTAACTCTTTCTGGTAATTGTACTAAACAATGCTCAAACATGATATATGCTCCTGCTCCTGTATCAGTATATATTCCACCAACAACGCAATTTGCTATTCGGGCTTCAATCACTACAGGAGCATCAGATGGATTGGTATTAAACATGGAAGAAAAAGCAATCAATTTCTGTTTCCAATCTTCTAATGCTTCTGCTTTCCTCCTATAACACCCCATTTTTCCCCGTACATGATTTATAGGTGTATTGTGTATGTACGATAGGCGTATGAAGGGTTCGGGACATGTTCGAGTGTTAAATTCTTGTATGCGAGAAAGTGAGACAGACCAAGTTATAGGTCGCGGCGCGACAGAATGAGCCGCGGCGCGACATTTAAAATAAATCAGGATCAGAAGGCATGATAAGGAAGGCATCAGACCACGGCTAAGGTCGCGGCGCGACATATGGGGCCGCGGCGCGGCATTCAACTGGTTTCAGTATCAGTAGGCTTAACAAAAATAGTCCCAGATCGAGGCAAAGGTCGCGGCGCGACGATTAAGGTCGCGGCGCGGCAATCTGGGCGAGCTGGTACCGAGTTCTTGTAATTTTAAGTAAGGTTCAAGGGCAATTTGGTCTTTTCGCGTGTGAGCCAGATTTGAGATCTTAATCTCATCCATTAATTTCATTTCTCTTATTTCTTTTTCCTTTTATTTCTATTTTCCTCTCTAAAACTCAAACACCCCAATTGATTCAAAGGGATTTTTGGAAAGGAAGAAGCGGGTTTTGATCTTTGGCATAGTTGACAAGTTTGTTCTCCTCGTTCTTAGCTACACGGTGATACTAGTGGTAAGCCCTAACTCCGAATTTCGTTTTTGTGTTCATCATTCAAATTTGGGGCTTTTGATTGTATAATTCATAGATGGAACCCATTTAATTGTTAAATTGAAGATTAACACCAAGATTCGGGTTTATAAGTGTTAAAGGCGGGTTTTGGGTTGGTTAATGATTTAACCATGTTTAAGACTTGAGAATGGTGTATAATCACTAGTATTAGTGATTATTGATGATTTGGAGACCTTTAGGAATCTTGTGGTTGACTAATTTTGACTAGAGTCAAAATTAGGGTTTGTTGATGATTATGACCCGAATGTCGATTCGTTAAGGTTTATAAACTTAAAATGGATTAAGTTGAGGTTTAAAACCGAGATAAATATGTTTTGGTGTTAAAACTTGTAAATGGTGAGATTTTGACTTAATGGGTCAAAATTAGGATTTATGGGCGATTTTGAGAACGATAAGTGTTTAACACTTGTGTTCGGGTTTAGTTGGCATATTAGGACCATTTTCACTTGCGTTAGTGAATGTTGGTTAGTTTGGGTGCGGTTCGTGCTTGAAAGTGCATTTGGGTCGAAATTACACTAAGTGTCGAATTGGGTTGGTTTGAAAATCCATCCTAATTGTGTTGTGGTATTTATGATAATGGAATAGGTACATTCCATCGGCGAGTTGCGGATTTTCGGTAGCATTCTTCAAGGCGACAAGGTGAGTGTTAATATCCTATATGCATATGTATGTGTAGGATGGGTGCGGGTCGAGTGAAGGGGTTTTCGGTTATAGAGCTCACTTCTCGTATAGGTGGAATTGTTGGACTAGTGTATAGGTCCAATTAGCACGGTTGTGCATTTTGGTTGACCACCTTGGCGAGGTGCACACTTTGTGTGTACGTTATCACATGGGCGCGTGATGTGGATTACATAACCCCAATGGTGAAGGGTTAATATTGTGAGTGGAATAATTATGCGTGTACGTATATAATGTATTTATTTGTGTGGTATGAATGTGGAATTGTCCCGGTGTTCACGACACCACATTCTAGTAGCGAGTAGTATTGTCGCGGTGTTTAAGATACTACTCATTGTTGATTGACGTGTGGATTCGTTGCGGTGTTTAAGACGCCACATTGTCATGAGAGTGGAATAGTCGCGGTGTTCAAGACACCACTCATTGTGTTGATTGACGTGTGGATTCGTCGCGGTGTTTAAGACGCCACATTGTCATGAGAGTGGAATAGTCGCGGTGTTCAAGACACCACTCATTGTTTTGATTGACGTGTGGATTCGTCGCGGTGTTTAAGACGCCACATTTTCATGAGGGTGAGTTAGTCGCGGTGTTCAAGACATCACCCGGGGGATTAGTGAATACGCGGTGTTTAAGTAACACGAATGGATGTTATGAACTCCAACGGACTTTCATGTACTGTTCCCTTGTATGATTGGATAACCATGGTTATTGTGTTGTAAGCGTGAGCATATTATATTGTTCGAGTTATATATATTGTATACGTATAATGTTGTATTGTCGTGACGTAGCTAACCCTCCGGGTGTAGTTTAGTGGCGTTGTTCACATCGACGTTGGTGAACTTATCTTATTGATGGTATTATTAGCTTGTTGCTTAGTGATCGTACGGTATGCTTAGATTAGCTTGCCTTTATGCTTGGATGCTCCGGTACGTGGTATTTGTTTATTTACGTGGCGTGTCCATTTTATGCATATATATATGTAGTATATTTTCACTCACTAAGCGTTAGCTTACCCTCTCGTTGTTGATATTTTTATAGGTTTGCATGATGGTGGCTCGGGTAAGCATGGAAATTAGTATGCTTTAGAAGATCTTGCTTTCGTACTTGATTAGGATTTGGGTAGCGTAGTCCCAAATCACCATGCTCGGTTTATGTTTAAATATCGCATTATTGTATAAAGGAGTTTAATTTATTAATGTGTGTTTTAAGTTCGTTGAACTTACTTTGGTAACAAATATGTTTTGGAACCTGTGTAATGGAACCTAAAGTATTATTTGACGCGTATTAAAAGGAAAAATTTTTATGGGCCGGTTTTAATACGGGTTGGGTTGTTACACCTCCGTTGTCCGGCTTTCCATGAGTGTATCATGTTTGCCTCAATATGTGTTATCTTACGATTACACCTTTTGGTGCTCTTAAGAGTTGAGTGATCCTTTAGAAAGGATGGCGCCATTTGTTGGTACGATTTTCCGTGTAGCGGCTGTAAGGTACCAGTACAACACAATAGCTGCCTAGCATGTAGCGTGTAATGTTGATTGATGTTTGCTCTCGAGAAATAATCGCTGCAGACCCGGAACACGGATGAGAAATCCGTGGGGTGGCCTCAATCAATCTGGAGATCAATCTGTAATTGATCCGTTTAGCGTATTGCTGCTAAGCGGCTAATGTGTGTTTAGAGTGAGAAAGAACTGTATGAGAGAGAAAGTGTACTTCTCTTTGACTGAAGTTCAGATTAGATGATGTGAAATGTGGTGACCCCGGGGGTCTATTTATAGGCATAGAATGTCCGAAATTCTCGGGATACACGTGTCAATCGTTGATTAATTCAGTTATGCGAAATATCTGGAATGTCGGTGGCGTGTGCTGACGTGGCTGCGTGTCGTTCACGCGCTGAGTAAAAGGGCTTAAGCATTGAAGCTGCCTGCAGGGCTTACGCATGACGTTGGACGGCCTGCTGTACGCTGGGCGGCAAATACTGAAAACCACTAAATTTTGTTATCTTTTGTGTTTTTTGATACATTTTTCTGTATAAAAAATGGTGTTTTTATGAGTGTATCCCCTAGGATACACCATTAATATATATATATATATATATATATATATATATATATATATATATATATATATATATATATATATATATATATATATATATATATATATATAATAGATTAGAATAATATAATTGACTAAATAATAGTTGTCCAGAAATTAGGAAGATAATGGCTCTTAAACACTAGTTACATTATCTAATTGGATCTCTTGATCATGGGATCACTCTGTATGAGACTCTCATGACTCATCATGCGTTTTCTGATGCAGATTGGGCTGGCGATAAGCACGATTATGTATATACTATGGGTTATGTTGTTTTTCTTGGTCGTAATCCAGTCTCTTTGAGTTGTAAGAAACAATGGTTTTTATCCAAGCATCTACAGATGCCGAATACAAAGCAATAGCAACTACTATGGCTGAAGTAATACAGTTATGTAACTTGTTACGTAATGGTGTATCCTATCGTATACACACATAAAAGGCATAATGGTTGCATAAAAGTAGCATCAGGAAGGCTGGAAACAACAGTTTTGTGGAGATTGTCCGTCCAGCGTTCTCCGCTGTACAGGCTGCTCCGTCATGCGTAAGCCCTGAAGGCCGCCTAGCGCATAAGCCCTGGCCAGAGAGCACCGCATTTAGCATAAATTTCGGAGCACATGTAACAGAACGTATCATCATTTGACACGTGTCCCCAAACAAATCTGGTAGATCTGACATTATAAATAGACCCCTTGGGTCGTCATTTTACACAAGTTCAGATATTCTGACAACTTTGAGAGCTGAGACTTCACTTCTCTTTCTCTCTTTACCTTCTCTCACTAGAAGTCATCCGGCTAGCACTCTTAAGCTCTACGGATGACAGATTGATTAAGCCACCCCACAAGTTTCTACACTTGTGTACCGGGTCTGCAGGGATTATTTCCCGAGGGTAAAAATCAATCGGCAACACTCCACCCTCCTAAAAGCTAGATCACTTCTAGTCTCTTATTGACATACTAAGCCTTACCTCATAAGGAAATAGGTGTTAACAATGGCGCCATCCACTAATGCAAAGAACACACGAAACGGAAAAGGAACGAAAGCAGCTGAAGTTCCATTTGTACTTGAAGCAGTCAATCATCCATCAACTGACGACATGGTCACTGTTGAAGATGTACCTATTTCACCACTAGATGGTACGATTAAAGAAACATTTGCTGAAACTACAGAGAGGCTTAAACATTTGGCAACTAATTCGGAGAAAAGGCTAGTAATCGAAGAAGTGACAGCTAAAAGTGCAGAAAGACTTCCAAATTTTGTTAATAATCCAGAGCGACGACCATTGATGCAACCACGGCGATGTCCGTCATTTATACCTTTTCGGCGGATGGCGGATGGCAAAGACAAGCAGATAATGAAAAGGCAATCTATATCAAAGTACAAGTTATCCAGGCTACTTGACAAGCTGGGCAGTCTTATTGATGATTCTGGGGATGATAATGACCTGAGTTGTGATAATAATGACTCTGATGATGAAATTGACAAAGATGAGTTCATGTCAGAAAAGCAGGCAGTGTTGCTTTTAAATGACATTCTTAAGCAGACAGCTCCAGCAAAATACAAGCAACGCTTAGCGCAGCCCGCCGTCCGTGCTGTGGCTGTGGACAACTTTTTTTCCCTCATTACTGGAGAACAAGCCACCAAGCCACCAGCGATGGCAGAATCAACGCAGTGTTTCATTGATTGAATTGCTAATTATCCATTGCCCAGAAATCTTGCTATACCAGCAATTGGAGTTTATGATGGCACAACGGATCCGGAAGATTTTCTGACTATGTTTGAAGGTGTTATGAGGTTGCAGCATTGGGAGGATGAAACTGCGTGCCATATATTTCCTATGGTATTGCAGAAAATGGCACGCGAATGGTTTGCTAGTTTGCCGCCAAGGAGTATTACCAGTTTTCTTGATTTGAGAGCAAAATTTGTGATGCAATACCAAAATCTACGGAGCTGTACTCTGACACATCTTGATGCACACGAGATCACAATGCATCATAACGAATCTTTGAGCAATTTTATGAAGCGTTATACACTTGAAGCACAGAAGATTCCTGATTGTCCAGAATCACAGCTTGTATCTGGTTTCATTTTCTGTTTGGACCAGCGACGGTTTAGTGCACTTGTTCATGCATTACGGTATGACTTGCCAAAAACATTGCATCAAGCTTTGGAGGTTGCACAGAGGCATGTTCGAGCTGGTGAGCGTGGGTTGAACAAGCTTGATACTGGCAGTAGTAGCAAGTCGCACAACGGAGGACGATATTTTGACAGAAATCAGAGAAGGAATGACAATTCAAATGGAGGATGGAGAGGAAACAATCACCCTAATGATTTTCACCACAACAGAAAGCCAATAGAAAGGCACCCATTGATTATGGCGCTTACCAAAACTCCGAAAGAGATCCTCTTCACTGAACCAATTCGGACCACTTTCAATGCTCCAGCACCTATGGAAGAAAGGGAGGGTCCAAAGAGTGAGTTGTGGTGCAATTTCCATGAGGCTTGGGGCCATGATACGGACAATTGTAAATCTTTGATGAGAGAAATTATAGCAAAAATCAAGGCAGGAGAACTGAATCATTTGTTGCCTGGCAAACAGTACAGGAGGAATGATCCTCGCAGGAAATTTGCGTGGCAAAGGAATAAAGGTAGCAGATGAAATGTCCCGTTCTTATTGATTAAAAACGTTCCATATTAATTGATTTCGTTGCGAGGTTTTGACCTCTATATGAGACGTTTTTCAAAGACTGCATTCATTTTAAAACAAACCATAACCTTTATTTCATCAATAAAGGTTTAAAAAGCTTTACGTAGATTATCAAATAATGATAATCTAGAATATCCTGTTTACACACGACCATTACATAATGGTTTACAATACAAATATGTTACAACAAAATAAGTTTCTTGAATGCAGTTTTTTTTCACAATATCATACAAACATGGACTCCAAATCTCGTCCTTATTTAAGTATGCGACAGCCGAAGCTCTTAATAATCACCTGAGAATAAACATGCTTAAAACGTCAACAAAAATGTTGGTGAGTTATAGGTTTAACCTATATATATCAAATCATAATAATAGACCACAAGATTTCATATTTCAATACACATCTCATACATAGAGATAAAAGTCATTCATATGGTGAACACCTGGTAACCGACATTAACAAGATGCATATATAAGAATATCCCCATCATTCCGGGACACCCTTCGGATATGATATAAATTTCGAAGTACTAAAGCATCCGGTACTTTGGATGGGGCTTGTTGGGCCCAATAGATCTATCTTTAGGATTCGCGTCAATTAGGGTGTCTGTTCCCTAATTCTTAGATTACCAGACTTAATAAAAAGGGGCATATTTGATTTCGATAATTCAACCATAGAATGTAGTTTCACGTACTTGTGTCTATTTTGTAAATCATTTATAAAACCTGCATGTATTCTCATCCCAAAAATATTAGATTTTAAAAGTGGGACTATAACTCACTTTCACAGATTTTTACTTCGTCGGGAAGTAAGACTTGGCCACTGGTTGATTCACGAACCTATAACAATATATACATATATATCAAAGTATGTTCAAAATATATTTACAACACTTTTAATATATTTTGATGTTTTAAGTTTATTAAGTCAGCTGTCCTCGTTAGTAACCTACAACTAGTTGTCCACAATTAGATGTACAGAAATAAATCGATAAATATTATCTTGAATCAATCCACGACCCAGTGTATACGTATCTCAGTATTGATCACAACTCAAACTATATATATTTTGGAATCAACCTCAACCCTGTATAGCTAACTCCAACATTCACATATAGAGTGTCTATGGTTGTTCCGAAATATATATAGATGTGTCGACATGATAGGTCGAAACATTGTATACGTGTCTATGGTATCTCAAGATTACATAATATACAATACAAGTTGATTAAGTTATGGTTGGAATAGATTTGTTACCAATTTTCACGTAGCTAAAATGAGAAAAATTATCCAATCTTGTTTTACCCATAACTTCTTCATTTTAAATCCGTTCTGAGTGAATCAAATTGCTATGGTTTCATATTGAACTCTATTTTATGAATCTAAATAGAAAAAGTATAGGTTTATAGTCAGAAAAATAAGTTACAAGTCGTTTTTGTAAAGGTAGTCATTTCAGTCGAAAGAACGACGTCTAGATGACCATTTTAGAAAACATACTTCCACTTTGAGTTTAACCATAATTTTTGGATATAGTTTCATGTTCATAATAAAAATCATTTTCTCAGAATAACAACTTTTAAATCAAAGTTTATCATAGTTTTTAATTAACTAACCCAAAACAGCCCGCGGTGTTACTACGACGGCGTAAATCCGGTTTTACGGTGTTTTTCGTGTTTCCAGATTTTAAATCATTAAGTTATCATATCATATAGATATAGAACATGTGTTTAGTTGATTTTAAAAGTCAAGTTAGAAGGATTAACTTTTATTTGCGAACAAGTTTAGAATTAACTAAACTATGTTCTAGTGATTACAAGTTTAAACCTTCGAATAAGATAGCTTTATATGTATGAATCGAATGATGTTATGAACATCATTACTACCTTAAGTTCCTTGGATAAACCTACTGGAAAAGAGAAAAATGGATCTAGCTACAACGGATCCTTGGATGGCTCAAAGTTCTTGAAGCAGAATCATGACACGAAAACAAGTTCAAGTAAGATCATCACTTGAAATAAGATTGTTATAGTTATAGAAATTGAACCAAAGTTTGAATATGATTATTACCTTGTATTAGAATGATAACCTACTGTAAGAAACAAAGATTTCTTGAGGTTGGATGATCACCTTACAAGATTGGAAGTGAGCTAGCAAACTTGAAAGTATTCTTGATTTTATGTAACTAGAACTTGTAAAATATATGAAGAACACTTAGAACTTGAAGATAGAACTTGAGAGAGATCAATTAGATGAAGAAAATTGAAGAATGAAAGTGTTTGTAGGTGTTTTTGGTCGTTGGTGTATGGATTAGATATAAAGGATATGTAATTTTGTTTTCATGTAAATAAGTCATGAATGATTACTCATATTTTTGTAATTTTATGAGATATTTTATGCTAGTTGCCAAATGATGGTTCCCACATGTGTTAGGTGACTCACATGGGCTGCTAAGAGCTGATCATTGGAGTGTATATACCAATAGTACATACATCTAAAAGCTGTGTATTGTACGAGTACGAATACGGGTGCATACGAGTAGAATTGTTGATGAAACTGAACGAGGATGTAATTGTAAGCATTTTTGTTAAGTAGAAGTATTTTGATAAGTTTCTTGAAGTCTTTCAAAAGTGTATGAATACATATTAAAACACTACATGTATATACATTTTAACTGAGTCGTTAAGTCATCGTTAGTCGTTACATGTAAATGTTGTTTTGAAACCTTTAGGTTAACGATCTTGTTGAATGTTGTTAACCCATTGTTTATTATAACAAATGAGATGTTAAATTATTATATTATCATGATATTATGATATATAATATATCTTAGTATGATGTATATACAGTTAAATGTTGTTACAACGATAATCGTTACATATATGTCTCGTTTCAAAATCATTAAGTTAGTAGTCTTATTTTTACATATGTATTTCATTGTTAATACACTTAATAATATATTTACTTATCATTTAACATAATTAACCAAGTGTATCATTATCTTAATATGATTCATATGTACCTAGTAAGACGTTGTTATAACGATAATCGTTATATATATCGTTTTCGAGTTTCTTAAATTAATAGTCTCATTTTTATGTATATAACTCATTGTTAAAATACCTAATGAGATACATACTTATAACAAAAACATGTTAACTATATATATAACCATATATATGTCATCGTATAGTTTTTACAAGTTTTAACGTTCGTGAATCACCGGTCAACTTGGGTGGTCAATTGTTTATATGAAACATATTTCAATTAATCAAGTCTTAACAAGTTTGATTGCTTAACATGTTGGAAACATTTAATCATGTAAATATCAATCTCAATTAATATATATAAACATGGAAAAGTTCGGGTCACTACAGTACCTACCCGTTAAATAAATTTCGTCCCGAAATTTTAAGCTGTTGAAGGTGTTGATGAATCTTCTGGAAATAGATGCGGGTATTTCTTCTTCATCTGATCTTCATGCTCCCAGGTGAACTCGGGTCCTCTACGAGCATTCCATCGAACCTTAACAATTGGTATCTTGTTTTGCTTAAGTCTTTTAACCTCACGATCCATTATTTCGACGGGTTCTTCGATGAATTGAAGTTTTTCGTTGATTTGGATTTCATCTAACGGAATAGTGAGATCTTCTTTAGCAAAACATTTCTTCAAATTCGAGACGTGGAAAGTGTTATGTACAGCCGCGAGTTGTTGAGGTAACTCAAGTCGGTAAGCTACTGGTCCGACACGATCACTAATCTTGAATGGTCCAATATACCTTGGATTTAATTTCCCTCGTTTACCAAATCGAACAACGCCTTTCCAAGGTGCAACTTTAAGCATGACCATCTCTCCAATTTCAAATTCTATATCTTTTCTTTTAATGTCAGCGTAGCTCTTTTGTCGACTTTGGGCGGTTTTCAACCGTTGTTGAATTTGGATGATCTTCTCGGTAGTTTCTTGTATAATCTCCGGACCCGTAATCTGTCTATCCCCCACTTCACTCCAACAAATCGGAGACCTGCACTTTCTACCATAAAGTGCTTCAAACGGCGCCATCTCAATGCTTGAATGGTAGCTGTTGTTGTAGGAAAATTCTGCTAACGGTAGATGTCGATCCCAACTGTTTCCGAAATCAATAACACATGCTCGTAGCATGTCTTCAAGCGTTTGTATCGTCCTTTTGCTCTACCCATCAGTTTGTGGATGATAGGCAGTACTCATGTCTAGACGAGTTCCTAATGCTTGCTGTAATGTCTGCCAGAATCTTGAAATAAATCTGCCATCCCTATCAGAGATAATAGAGATTGGTATTCCATGTCTGGAGACGACTTCCTTCAAATACAGTCGTGCTAACTTCTCCATCTTGTCATCTTCTCTTATTGGCAGGAAGTGTGCTGATTTGGTGAGACGATCAACTATTACCCAAATAGTATCAAAACCACTTGCAGTCCTTGGCAATTTAGTGATGAAATCCATGGTAATGTTTTCCCATTTCCATTCTAGGATTTCGGGTTGTTGAAGTAGACCTGATGGTTTCTGATGCTCAGCTTTGACCTTAGAACACGTCAAACATTCTCCTACGTATTTAGCAACATCGGCTTTCATACCCAGCCACCAAAAATGTTTCTTGAGATCCTTGTACATCTTCCCCGTTCCAGGATGTATTGAGTATCTGGTTTTATGAGCTTCTCTAAGTACCATTTCTCTCATATCTCCAAATTTTGGTACCCAAATCCTTTCAGCCCTATACCGGGTTCCGTCTTCCTGAATATTAAGATGCTTCTCCGATCCTTTGGGTATTTCATCCTTTAAATTTCCCTCTTTTAAAACTCCTTGTTGCGCCTCCTTTATTTGAGTAGTAAGGTTATTATGAATCATTATATTCATAGATTTTACTCGAATGGGTTCTCTGTCCTTCCTGCTCAAGGCATCGGCTACCACATTTGCCTTCCCCGGGTGGTAACGAATCTCAAAGTCGTAATCATTCAACAATTCAATCCACCTACGCTGCCTCATATTCAGTTGTTTCTGATTAAATATGTGTTGAAGACTTTTGTGGTCGGTATATATAATACTTTTGACCCCATATAAGTAGTGCCTCCAAGTCTTTAATGCAAAAACAACCGCTCCTAATTCTAAATCATGCGTCGTATAATTTTGTTCGTGAATCTTCAATTGTCTAGACGCATAAGCAATCACCTTCGTTCGTTGCATTAATACACAACCGAGACCTTGCTTTGATGCGTCACAATAAATCACAAAATCATCATTCCCTTCAGGCAATGACAATATAGGTGCCGTAGTTAGCTTTTTCTTCAATAACTGAAACGCTTTCTCTTGTTCATCATTCCATTCAAATTTCTTCCCTTTATGCGGTAATTCAGTCAAGGGTTTTGCTATTCTGGAAAAGTCTTGGATGAACCTTCTGTAGTAACCAGCTAGTCCTAAAAACTGGCGTATGTGTTTCGGAGTTTTCGGGGTTTCCCACTTTTCAACAGTTTCTATCTTTGCCGGATCCACCTTAATACCTTCTTTGTTCACTATGTGACCGAGGAATTGAACTTCTTCCAACCAAAATGCACACTTTGAAAACTTAGCGTACAATTCTTCCTTCCTCAATACTTCTAACACCTTTCTCAAATGTTCACCGTGTTCTTGGTCATTCTTTGAGTAAATAAGTATGTCATCAATGAAAACAATGACAAACTTGTCAAGGTATGGTCCACACAGTCGGTTCATAAGGTCCATGAACACAGCTGGTGCATTAGTTAAACCAAACGGCATGACCATAAACTCGTAATGACCGTAACGTGTTCTGAAAGCAGTCTTTGGAATATCATCTTCTTTCACCCGCATTTGATGATACCCGGAACGTAAGTCAATCTTTGAATAAACAGACGAGCCTTGTAGTTGATCAAATAAGTCGTCGTTTCTTGGTAGTGGGTAGCGGTTCTTGATGGTAAGTTTGTTCAACTCTCGGTAGTCGATACACAACCTGAATGTACCATCTTTCTTCTTGACAAACAAAACAGGAGCTCCCCACGGTGATGTGCTTGGTCGAATGAAACCACGCTCTAAAAGTTCTTGTAATTGGCTTTGCAGTTCTTTCATCTTGCTGGGTGCGAGTCTGTAAGGAGCACGAGCTATTGGTGCAGCTCCTGGTACAAGATCTATTTGAAATTCAACAGATCGATGTGGGGGTAATCGCGGTAATTCTTTCGGAAATACATCGGGAAATTCTTTTGCAATGGGAACATCATTGATGCTCTTTTCTTCAGTTTGTACTTTCTCGACATGTGCTAGAACAGCATAGCAACCTTTTCTTATTAGTTTTTGTGCCTTCAAATTACTAATAAGATGTAGCTTCGTGTTGCCCTTTTCTCCGTACACCATTAAGGGTTTTCCTTTTTCTCGTATAATGCGAATTGCATTTTTGTAACAGACGATCTCTGCTTTCACTTCTTTCAACCAGTCCATACCGATTATCACATCAAAACTCCCTAACTCTACTGGTATCAAATCAATCTTAAATGTTTCGTTAACCAGTTTAATTTCTCGATTCCGACATATATTATCTGCTGAAATTAATTTACCATTTGCTAATTCGAGTAAAAATTTACTATCCAAAGGCGTCAATGGACAACTTAATTTAGCACAAAAATCTCTACTCATATAGCTTCTATCCGCACCCGAATCAAATAAAACGTAAGCAAATTTATTGTAAATAAGAAACGTACCCGTAACAAGCTCCGGGTCTTCCTGTGCCTCTGCCGCATTAATATTGAAAACTCTTCCGCGGCCTTGTCCATTCGTGTTCTCCTGGTTCGGGAAATTTCTAATAATGTGGCCCGGTTTTCCACATTTATAACAAACTACATTGGCATAACTTGCTCCGACACTACTTGCTCCGCCATTACTCGTTCCGACACCATTTGTTCCTTTCGTTCTATTAACCCCTGGTCCGTAGACCTCACACTTCACCGCGCTATGACCATTTCTTTTACACTTGTTGAAAAATTTGGTGCAGAACCCCGAGTGATACTTTTCACACCTTTGGCATAGCTGCTTCTGATTGTTGTTGTTGTTGCGGTTATTATTGTTGTTGGGATGATTGTTGTAGTTGCTGTTGTTGTTGTTGTTGTTGTTGTTGGGCCGTTTTTTGTAGTTGCGATTGATGTTGCGATTGTTGGGATAATTGTTGCGATTATTGTTGTAATTGCTGTTGTTGTTGTATTGGTGATTCTTATCACCGTTTTCCTCCCACTTTCTTTTGACTTGCTTCACATTGGCCTCTTCAGCAGTCTGTTCTTTAATTCTTTCTTCAATCTGGTTCACTAGTTTGTGAGACATTCTACATGCCTGTTGTATGGAGGCGGGCTCGTGTGAACTTATATCTTCTTGGATTCTTTCCGGTAATCCTTTCACAAACGCGTCAATCTTCTCTTCCTCATCTTCGAATGCTCCCGGACACAATAGGCACAATTCTGTGAATCGTCTTTCGTACGTGGTAATATCAAATCCTTCGGTTCGTAACCCTCTAAGTTCTGTCTTGAGCTTATTGACCTCGGTTCTGGGACGGTACTTCTCGTTCATCAAGTGCTTGAATGCTGACCACGGTAGTGCGTACGCATCGTCTTGTCCCACTTGCTCTAGATAGGTATTCCACCATGTTAACGCAGAACCTGTGAAGGTATGCGTAGCGTACTTCACTTTGTCCTCTTCGGTACACTTACTTATGGCAAACACCGATTCGACCTTCTCGGTCCACCGTTTGAATCCGATCGGTCCTTCGGTTCCATCAAATTCCAAAGGTTTGCAGGCAGTGAATTCTTTATAGGTGCATCCTACACGATTTCCTGTACTGCTAGATCCAAGGTTATTGTTGGTATGTAGCGCAGCCTGTACTGCGGCTATGTTTGAAGCTAGAAAAGTACGGAATTCCTCTTCATTCATATTCACGGTGTGTCGAGTAGTCGGTGCCATTTCCTTCAAAATAGTCAAATGGAACAAGTTAATCATACAGAATATTAAGAGTAGTTAATAGTATTTCGTAGCATAATATGAACTCATTTATTAAAGCTTTTTCTTCATATTAGCGTTTTATAAGTTTAAATTCGGGTAGTACCTACCCGTTAAGTTCATACTTAGTAGCTAATATACAATTCAACTACTACAATTCTATATGAAAAACTGATTATAATAATATTTCGCGTTCAAACTTTTATACAATATTTTACAAACTTACAATACCGCTTATTTTACATAAAGCATGAAATATAGCACACAATAACTTTGATACAAGATAGTTGTGAAGATAATTCTAGCTAGTACACAAGTCATTCAGCAAAGGCAATAAAGACACGTAATTCATACGTCCAGAAACAAGTCATGCATTCTGGTTTTACTAGGATTACTTCCCATCCTTGGTCTTGTGGAACATAACCGTTATGGCCGTTGATAAGACAGCGTGTTGTAACGTCGTCAAAGGGACGAGGGTTGCTTAATGTCCAACAGTCCCGTAACAATCTAAAAACCTCATTTCTTACCCCAATTACCGACTCCGTCACTTGTGGAAACGTTTTGTTTAATAGTTGTAGCCCGATGTTCTTGTTCTCACTTTGGTGAGAAGCGAACATTACTAATCCGTAAGCATAACATGCTTCTTTATGTTACATGTTAGCCGCTTTTTCTAAATCACGAAGTCCAATATTCAGATATATTGAGTCAAAATAATTTCTTAACCCGTTGCGTAAAATAGCATTTGGGTTCCCCGCAATATATGCGTCAAAGTAAACACATCGTAACTTATGGGTTTCCCAATGTGATATCCCCCATCTTTCAAATGAAAGTCTCTTATAAACCAAGACATTCTTGGAACGTTCTTCGAATGTCTTACAAACTGATCTCGCCTTAAATAGTTGTGCCGAGGAATTCTGACCGACTCTAGACAAGATTTCATCAATCATGTCTCCGGGTAGGTCTCTTAAAATATTGGGTTGTCTATCCATTTTGTGTTTTTATACTGTAAAATAGACAAGAGTTAGATTCATAAAAAAAATACTTATTAATACAAGCAATTTTTACATATATCATAAAGCATAAGCACACTATATTACATATATTACACCACACGAATACAACTATCTTATTCCCACTCGCTCGTTTCTTCTTGTTGGGTTTTGGTTCGTTTTGCCAAGTTTCTAGGGATATATGATGTTCCCCTAATACGAGCCGTCGTTGTCCACATTGGTTTAGAAAAACCTGGTGGTTTAGAGGTTCCCGGGTCATTGTTACAACTTAAGGACTTCGGGGGTTGACGATACATATAAAGTTCATCGGGGTTGGAATTAGATTTCTCTATTTTTATGCCATTTCCCTTATTATTTTCTTTTGCCTTTTTAAATTCAGTTGGGGTAATTTCTATAACATCATCAGAATTCTCGTCGGAATCCGATTCATCGGAGAATTGGTAATCCTCCCAATATTTTGCTTCCTTGGTGGAAACACCATTGACCATAATTAACCTTGGTCGGTTGGTTGAGGATTCTCTTTTACTTAACCATTTTATTATTTCCCCCACCAGTTCTATTTCTTCTTCCGGTTCCGATTCTTCTTCCGGTTCCGATTCTTCTTCCGGTTCCGACTCTTCTTCCGGTTCCTCTTCGGGAACTTGTGAATCAGTCCACGAATCATTCCAATTTACATTTGACTCTTCATTATTATTAGGTGAGTCAATGGGACTTGTTCTAGAGGTAGACATCTATCACATAATATCAAACACGTTAAGAGATTAATATATCACATAATATTCATATGTTAAAAATATATAGTTTCCAACAAAAATGTTAAGCAATCATTTTTAAAGAAAACATGGTCGAAGTCCAGACTCACTAATGCATCCTAACAAACTCGATAAGATACACTAATGCAAATTTTCTGGTTCTCTAAGACCAACGCTCGGATACCAACGGAAATGTCCCGTTCTTATTGATTAAAAACGTTCCATATTAATTGATTTCGTTGCGAGGTTTTGACCTCTATATGAGACGTTTTTCAAAGACTGCATTCATTTTAAAACAAACCATAACCTTTATTTCATCAATAAAGGTTTAAAAAGCTTTACGTAGATTATCAAATAATGATAATCTAGAATATCCTGTTTACACACGACCATTACATAATGGTTTACAATACAAATATGTTACAACAAAATAAGTTTCTTGAATGCAGTTTTTTTTCACAATATCATACAAACATGGACTCCAAATCTCGTCCTTATTTAAGTATGCGACAGCGGAAGCTCTTAATAATCACCTGAGAATAAACATGCTTAAAACGTCAACAAAAATGTTGGTGAGTTATAGGTTTAACCTATATATATCAAATCATAATAATAGACCACAAGATTTCATATTTCAATACACATCTCATACATAGAGATAAAAGTCATTCATATGGTGAACACCTGGTAACCGACATTAACAAGATGCATATATAAGAATATCCCCATCATTCCGGGACACCCTTCGGATATGATATAAATTTCGAAGTACTAAAGCATCCGGTACTTTGGATGGGGCTTGTTGGGCCCAATAGATCTATCTTTAGGATTCGCGTCAATTAGGGTGTCTGTTCCCTAATTCTTAGATTACCAGACTTAATAAAAAGGGGCATATTCGATTTCGATAATTCAACCATAGAATGTAGTTTCACGTACTTGTGTCTATTTTGTAAATCATTTATAAAACCTGCATGTATTCTCATCCCAAAAATATTAGATTTTAAAAGTGGGACTATAACTCACTTTCACAGATTTTTACTTCGTCGGGAAGTAAGACTTGGCCACTGGTTGATTCACGAACCTATAACAATATATACATATATATCAAAGTATGTTCAAAATATATTTACAACACTTTTAATATATTTTGATGTTTTAAGTTTATTAAGTCAGCTGTCCTCGTTAGTAACCTACAACTAGTTGTCCACAATTAGATGTACAGAAATAAATCGATAAATATTATCTTGAATCAATCCACGACCCAGTGTATACGTATCTCAGTATTGATCACAACTCAAACTATATATATTTTGGAATCAACCTCAACCCTGTATAGCTAACTCCAACATTCACATATAGAGTGTCTATGGTTGTTCCGAAATATATATAGATGTGTCGACATGATAGGTCGAAACATTGTATACGTGTCTATGGTATCTCAAGATTACATAATATACAATACAAGTTGATTAAGTTATGGTTGGAATAGATTTGTTACCAATTTTCACGTAGCTAAAATGAGAAAAATTATCCAATCTTGTTTTACCCATAACTTCTTCATTTTAAATCCGTTCTGAGTGAATCAAATTGCTATGGTTTCATATTGAACTCTATTTTATGAATCTAAATAGAAAAAGTATAGGTTTATAGTCAGAAAAATAAGTTACAAGTCGTTTTTGTAAAGGTAGTCATTTCAGTCGAAAGAACGACGTCTAGATGACCATTTTAGAAAACATACTTCCACTTTGAGTTTAACCATAATTTTTGGATATAGTTTCATGTTCATAATAAAAATCATTTTCTCAGAATAACAACTTTTAAATCAAAGTTTATCATAGTTTTTAATTAACTAACCCAAAACAGCCCGCGGTGTTACTACGACGGCGTAAATCCGGTTTTACGGTGTTTTTCGTGTTTCCAGGTTTTAAATCATTAAGTTAGCATATCATATAGATATAGAACATGTGTTTAGTTGATTTTAAAAGTCAAGTTAGAAGGATTAACTTTTATTTGCGAACAAGTTTAGAATTAACTAAACTATGTTCTAGTGATTACAAGTTTAAACCTTCGAATAAGATAGCTTTATATGTATGAATCGAATGATGTTATGAACATCATTACTACCTTAAGTTCCTTGGATAAACCTACTGGAAAAGAGAAAAATGGATCTAGCTACAACGGATCCTTGGATGGCTCAAAGTTCTTGAAGCAGAATCATGACACGAAAACAAGTTCAAGTAAGATCATCACTTGAAATAAGATTGTTATAGTTATAGAAATTGAACCAAAGTTTGAATATGATTATTACCTTGTATTAGAATGATAACCTACTGTAAGAAATAAAGATTTCTTGAGGTTGGATGATCACCTTACAAGATTGGAAGTGAGCTAGCAAACTTGAAAGTATTCTTGATTTTATGTAACTAGAACTTGTAAAATATATGAAGAACACTTAGAACTTGAAGATAGAACTTGAGAGAGATCAATTAGATGAAGAAAATTGAAGAATGAAAGTGTTTGTAGGTGTTTTTGGTCGTTGGTGTATGGATTAGATATAAAGGATATGTAATTTTGTTTTCATGTAAATAAGTCATGAATGATTACTCATATTTTTGTAATTTTATGAGATATTTCATGCTAGTTGCCAAATGATGGTTCCTGTAGTGACCCGAACTTTTCCATGTTTATATATATTAATTGAGATTGATATTTACATGATTAAATGTTTCCAACATGTTAAGCAATCAAACTTGGTAAGACTTGATTAATTGAAATAGGTTTCATATAGACAATTGACCACCCAAGTTGACCGGTGATTCACGAACGTTAAAACTTGTAAAAAAACTATATGATGACATATATATGGTTATATATATAGTTAACATGATATTATGATAAGTAAACATATCATTAATTATATTAACAATGAACTACATATGTAAAAACAAGACTACTAACTTAATGATTTTGAAACGAGACATATATGTAACGTTTATCGTTGTAACGACATTTAATGTATATATATCATATTAAGAGATATTCGTACATCATAATATCATGATAATATAATAATTTAAAATCTCTTTTGTTATTATAAACATTGGGTTAACAACATTTAACAAGATCGTTAACCTAAAGGTTTCAAAACAACACTTACATGTAACGACTAACGATGACTTAACGACTCAGTTAAAATGTATATACATGTAGTGTTTTAATATGTATTTATACACTTTTGAAAGACTTCAATACACTTATCAAAATACTTCTACTTAACAAAAATGCTTACAATTACATTCTCGTTCAGTTTCATCAACAATTCTACTCGTATGCACCCGTATTCGTACTCGTACAATACACAGCTTTTAGATGTATGTACTATTGGTATATACACTCCAATGATCAGCTCTTAGCAGCCCATGTGAGTCACCTAACACATGTGGGAACCATCATTTGGCAACTAGCATGAAATATCTCATAAGATTACAAAAATATGAGTAATCATTCATGACTTATTTACATGAAAACAAAATTACATATCCTTTATATCTAATCCATACACCAACGACCAAAAACACCTACAAACACTTTCATTCTTCAATTTTCTTCATCTAATTGAACTCTCTCAAGTTCTATCTTCAAGTTCTAAGTGTTCTTCATAAATTCCAAATGTTCTAGTTTCATAAAATCAAGAATACTTTCAAGTTTGCTAGCTCACTTCCAATCTTGTAAGGTGATCATCCAACCTCAAGAAATCTTTGTTTCTTACAGTAGGTTATCATTCTAATACAAGGTAATAATCATATTCAAACTTTGGTTCAATTTCTATAACTATAACAATCTTATTTCAAGTGATGATCTTACTTGAACTTGTTTTCGTGTCATGATTTTGCTTCAAGAACTTTGAGCCATCCAAGGATCCATTGAAGCTAGATCCATTTTTCTCTTTTCCAGTAGGTTCATCCAAGGAACTTAAGGTAGTAATGATGTTCATAACATCATTCGATTCATACATATAAAGCTATCTTATTCGAAGGTTTAAACTTGTAATCACTAGAACATAGTTTAGTTAATTCTAAACTTGTTCGCAAACAAAAGTTAATCCTTCTAACTTGACTTTTAAAATCAACTAAACACATGTTCTATATCTATATGATATGCTAACTTAATGATTTAAAACCTGGAAACACGAAAAACACCGTAAAACCGGATTTACGCCGTCGTAGTAACACCGCGGGCTGTTTGGGTTAGTTAATTAAAAACTATGATAAACTTTGATTTAAAAGTTGTTATTCTGAGAAAATGATTTTTATTATGAACATGAAACTATATCCAAAAATTATGGTTAAACTCAAAGTGGAAGTATGTTTTCTAAAATGGTCATCTAGACGTCGTTCTTTCGACTGAAATGACTACCTTTACAAAAACGACTTGTAACTTATTTTTCCGACTAGAAACCTATACTTTTTTTGTTTAGATTCATAAAATAGAGTTCAATATGAAACCATAGCAATTTGATTCACTCAAAACGGATTTAAAATGAAGAAGTTATGGGTAAAACAAGATTGGATAATTTTTCTCATTTTAGCTACGTGAAAATTGGTAACAAATCTATTCCAACCATAACTTAATCAACTTGTATTATATATTATGTAATCTTGAGATACCATAGACACGTATACAATGTTTCGACCTATCATGTCGACACATCTATATATATTTCGGAACAACCATAGACACTCTATATGTGAATGTTGGAGTTAGCTATACAGGGTTGAGGTTGATTCCAAAATATATATAGTTTGAGTTGTGATCAATACTGAGATACGTATACACTGGGTCGTGGATTGATTCAAGATAATATTTATCGATTTATTTCTGTACATCTAACTGTGGACAACTAGTTGTAGGTTACTAACGAGGACAGCTGACTTAATAAACTTAAAACATCAAAATATATTAAAAGTGTTGTAAATATATTTTGAACATACTTTGATATATATGTATATATTGTTATAGGTTCGTGAATCAACCAGTGGCCAAGTCTTACTTCCCGACGAAGTAAAAATCTGTGAAAGTGAGTTATAGTCC
The DNA here is from genome assembly GCF_046630445.1 of Rutidosis leptorrhynchoides. Classification (NCBI taxonomy): domain Eukaryota; kingdom Viridiplantae; phylum Streptophyta; class Magnoliopsida; order Asterales; family Asteraceae; genus Rutidosis; species Rutidosis leptorrhynchoides. Next base: position 195,761,262 of record NC_092342.1, read on the forward strand.
CACTTTTAAAATCTAATATTTTTGGGATGAGAATACATGCAGGTTTTATAAATGATTTACAAAATAGACACAAGTACGTGAAACTACATTCTATGGTTGAATTATCGAAATCGAATATGCCCCTTTTTATTAAGTCTGGTAATCTAAGAATTAGGGAACAGACACCCTAATTGACGCGAATCCTAAAGATAGATCTATTGGGCCTAACAAACCCCATCCAAAGTACCGGATGCTTTAGTACTTCGAAATTTATATCATATCCGAAGGGTGTCCCGGAATGATGGGGATATTCTTATATATGCATCTTGTTATTGTCGGTTACCAGGTGTTCACCATATGAATGATTTTTATCTCTATGTATGGGATGTGTATTGAAATATGAAATCTTGTGGTCTATTGTTACGATTTGATATATATAGGTTAAACCTATAACTCACCAACATTTTTGTTGACGTTTTAAGCATGTTTATTCTCAGGTGATTATTAAGAGCTTCCGCTGTCGCATACTTAAATAAGGACAAGATTTGGAGTCCATGCTTGTATGATATTGTGTAAAAACTGCATTCAAGAAACTTATTTTGTTGTAACATATTTGTATTGTAAACCATTATGTAATGGTCGTGTGTAAACAGGATATTTTAGATTATCATTATTTGATAATCTACGTAAAGCTTTTTAAACCTTTATTGATGAAATAAAGGTTATGGTTTGTTTAAAAATGAATGCAGTCTTTGAAAAACGTCTCATATAGAGGTCAAAACCTCGCAACGAAATCAATTAATATGGAACGTTTTTAATCAATAAGAACGGGACATTTCAGTTCCCACATGTGTTAGGTGACTCACATGGGCTGCTAAGAGCTGATCATTGGAGTGTATATACCAATAGTACATACATCTAAAAGCTGTGTATTGTACGAGTACGAATAAGGGTGCATACGAGTAGAATTGTTGATGAAACTGAACGAGGATGTAATTGTAAGCATTTTTGTTAAGTAGAAGTATTTTGATAAGTTTCTTGAAGTCTTTCAAAAGTGTATGAATACATATTAAAACACTACATGTATATACATTTTAACTGAGTCGTTAAGTCATCGTTAGTCGTTACATATAAATGTTGTTTTGAAACCTTTAGGTTAACGATCTTGTTGAATGTTGTTAACCCATTGTTTATTATAACAAATGAGATGTTATATTATTATATTATCATGATATTATGATATATAATATATCTTAGTATGATGTATATACAGTTAAATGTCGTTACAACGATAATCGTTACATATATGTCTCGTTTCAAAATAATTAAGTTAGTAGTCTTATTTTTACATATGTATTTCATTGTTAATACACTTAATAATATATTTACTTATCATTTAACATAATTAACCAAGTGTATCATTATCTTAATATGATTCATATGTACCTAGTAAGACGTTGTTATAACGATAATCGTTATATATATCGTTTTTGAGTTTCTTAAATTAATAGTCTCATTTTTATGTATATAACTCATTGTTAAAATACCTAATGAGATACATACTTATAATAAAAACATGTTAACTATATATATAACCATATATATGTCATCGTATAGTTTTTACAAGTTTTAACGTTCGTGAATCACCGGTCAACTTGGGTGGTCAATTGTCTATATGAAACATATTTCAATTAATCAAGTCTTAACAAGTTTGATTGCTTAACATGTTGGAAACATTTAATCATGTAAATATCAATCTCAATTAATATATATAAACATGGAAAAGTTCGGGTCACTACAGCAGAGGACGCCGTGGAGAGAACAGAAGAGAGCAGCATGGCGGAAGAGATAATCGGAACCAACCGCAGTACGGAGAACGGATCACAGAGCGTGAGACAACTCCAGAAGTTGTAATCAGGATGGTTTGGATTAACGATGGTCATTATGAAGAAGGTGAATCATCAAACAGCAATTTGGACAGCTGGAGATATGCCCCAATTATCTTTCAGCCAATTCAGAATTGGGCGTTGTCCGTCCAACCAGTGATCATTTCAGCAGAGATAGCAAATAAGTTTGTCAATTGTATCTACACAGATACAGGAAGTGAAGCTGACATCATCTATTGGCATTGTTTGAGAACTTTTCCAAGGCATGTGCAGAGCAGAGCTAGGCAAACGAGGTTGAAAGTTTCTGGACTAACAGGAGCACCGATAAATGCCATGGGGCAGATTCGTTTGGAAGTTGTTATGGGCACATTCCCATTATTGAGAATGGAAACAATTGATTTCACAATCATAGATGGCAATTCTCGTTTTAATGTCCTTTTTGGAAGAACAGCTTTGGCTAAGTTTGGGGCAATAACATCGACGGCCCATGCAGACGTCAGATTCCCCACTCCAAATGGAGTCGCAGCCATACATTCACAGTATGTGCAGCCAACAAGGGAAAGATCAACGTTTGCAAATGGGCCAGAAGGCAGAATGAATCAGAGAAGGCGTGATAGGTTATTCAGCGAGGAAGAAGTTCAGGAGTTTTTCATTCCGTAAGCAAGTGTGAAGGCCGGAGAGTGCTGGGCGCTCGGAATATGAAGTAGCAATTTGTCAACAAGTTATCAAGAACAGTGTTTATCTTTTCAATAAAGAGCAGTTTCATTTAGCATTTCAATAAAAGCAGTCTTTTACAATCGTTGTACTCATGCCTGTTTGGCATTTGAAGAACACATTTCGAATTATAAGATGAAGCAGCGTTTATCAAAGCTACTATGAACCATTGTGCTTATTTTGCAGTGCATACATTAGCAATTGCATACATTAAACATTCATGACGTACTAATTAGGCTTGATCCACCTAAAAATCGTCATCAATCGTTTATGTACTGCACAGTACTGAGCAATAATTTTATATTTTTCTTAAACAAAGTGCTGCCCGTGACAAATGTAAAACATTACATTTATAACCTGCCCACAGAAGGATCGTATTTTTAAATACCTCCGATGGCGGAAGCTTTTGTGCCGGCCAGTAAAGGCACAAGGGATCGGCTAGAAAACGTTTAAGTTTTACTAGAACGCACTGAGGCATGATACAAAACTCAGATACTTGTCATGACAAACATTATAAAAAATTACTTCACAGAACGAAGTTATATATTTTATGCATGAAGGCAAAATAATTAGTAATTCTTCCTCATATACTTTATGACGGAAGGCGTAAGACGGAGAGTTTATTGATTTATAGTCATTCTTCTAAAACACTTCATAATTCTTCCTCATTAATTTTATGATGGAAGGCATAATTAGACATCGTATTCTTGATACTGCAAGGCATTTACATATGAGTTACCTTATGCACTTTTCAAAATGATTTGCTCAAATTATACACTGTACAATTGTGTATAGAAATTTTATGCTCAGGTGCATAATTGATTGGTTTTAAAGCGTTAAGCATAAAAATATTTGCAACAAGCATATAAGCACACATAGTCATCACAATAAAGTCAGTATATATATATATATAATGTTAAATCAGTAAGAAGTTTATTACAAAACATTGTTTGAAATTGTTACAAAGATCAATTAAACTGCACGCCAAGTACATCTTGAGCAGAAGAGTCTTCTTTGCTGCATACTTCATCATAAACATTTATCTTCAGATTTATCAATTTGTTCTTGGCCTCATCAACTTTTTCTTGAGTACCAGGAGGCATAAGTTTGGCAATGGCAGCAGAAGGCGTTTGGTTGGGAGCAAGGCGTTTGAACAGCTTTCCGGTCACATCAGCAATAGCATGGGTGCAGGCAGCATCAACATAATCATTGTAGGGATTCCCTACAAGACTGGATCTGAAAGAACCCGTTCATATACATTATAAACGATTCACAATAGTTGATTACATTGCGAGGTATTTGACCTCTATATGATACATTTTACAAACATTTCATTCATTTTTAAAAGACAATCTTTCTTTACATCAAAAATTGACAGGCATGCATACCATTTCATAATATTCACTATCCAACTATAAATTGATTTAATAATAATCTTTGATGAACTCAATGACTCGAATGCAACGTTCTTCGAAATATGCTATGAAAGACTCCAAGTAATATCTTTAAAATGAGCAAATGCACAGCGGAAGATTTCTTTAACACCTGAGAATAAACATGCTTTAAAGTGTCAACCAAAAGGTTGGTGAGTTCATTAGTTTATCATAATCATTTATTTCCATCATTTTAATAGACCACAAGAATTTCATTTCCAGTTCTCATAAATATACGTCCCATGCATAGAGACAAAAAATAATCATTCATATGGTGAACACCTGGTAACCGACATTAACTAGATATATATAAGAATATCCCCTATCATTCCGGGATCCTCCTTCGGACATGATATAAATTTCGAAGTACTAAAGCATCCGGTACTTTGGATGAGGTTTGTTAGGCCCAATAGATCTATCTTTAGGATTCGCGTCAATTAGGGTGTCTGTTCCCTAATTCTTAGATTACCAGACTTTAATAAAAAGGGGCATATTCGATTTCAATAATTCAACCATAGAATGTAGTTTCAATTACTTGTGTCTATTTCGTCAAACATTTATAAAAGCGCATGTATTCTCAGTCCCAAAAATATAAAGGGTAAAAAGGCAAATGAAACTCACCATACTGTATTTCGTAGTAAAAATACATATAACGTCATTGAACAAGTGCAAGGTTGGCCTCGGATTCACGACCCTAAATTAATTATATATATTTATGTGTTGGTCAATATTTGTCTAACAAATTAGGTCAAGTCATAGTGTACCACAATCCTAATGCTCGAGACTAATATGCAAAAGTCAACAAAAGTAAATTGGACTCAAAATAATTTCCAAAAATCTATACATAATTAATATATAGTTTAAATATCGTCGTTTTATATTTTTAAATATTTTTAAAAGATTTATTAGAGTAAATAATATAATTTATTTATTAATAAATAAAATTTTATATTATATTTATATAATAAAATATACTTTTATATATATTAAGTAATAAAATTTATAGGGTTCATTTAATATTATAAAGATAATATGATAGGTATTATTAAAGTAAGTTATTACACGTAGTAAAATATGTTTGTATCAAATATTTATTTGATAAAATAATATCTATAATGATAGTAAGTAAAAGTTGTATTATTTTGTAATAATAATTATTATTATAAAAATATCAATATTTAAAATTACTAAGATGACATTATGATAAACGATAATTCTAATTATGATAACTTTAATATTTACGATAATTTTTAATATTATCTTTAAAATAATAATTCTATTTAAAATAATAATAATGATGATATTTTATAGTAACAATGACATTTCTATTAAAATGATAATTTTTGTTAAAATGATAGTTTTAATACTAACGATAATTTTAATAATAATAGTAATGATAAAAATAATAAGAACGATAATTTTATCTAAATCAATATCTTATAATATTTTAATTTCATCATGATACTCTTACCCATTATTTCCTAATCGTTTCGTTTAATTGCTTTTAATCGTCTTTTATATCGTGTTCGAAATAATGATAATAATAGTATTCAAAATAATTAGGTGTTACAAATATTTGTTTTAATTACACTAATATTAATAATGATAGTTACTATAACATTATTAACGATAATTCTAATAATTATCTTAATGATAATATAGTAATAATAATATTAACAATAACAATAACCATTTTTAAATAATGATATATATATTAATAATGATAATAATAATAATAATACCAATAATATAATAATAATAATAATAATTGGATAATAATAATAATACTAATTATAACTTTAACGATAATAACGATAGTAATAATAATAAAAAATAACAATTTTTTTAATGATAAATCCTTTTATTGATAAAGATAATAATAATAATAATAATAATAATAATAATAATAATAAGATAAAACTAGAACGACGATAATAACGACGATAATAATAATAATCATTTTTAATAATAATACAAAAATTCGATGGACTATAACTTCAAATCCTTTCATCGAAATCATTCGATATCTAAATGAAAAGTTCTTAATTTTTCGTTAGCTTTCCAACGACATGCATATCTTATACCTTATCTCAGTCGCATATATAACTAATTCAGGATTCAACATAACCTAACTAAAGGCAATATCAAAAGTACAAATATGCATAATCCTATATACTCGAGCACTAGTCAAGGATACACTATTAGTATGTAAAAGTTAAATTATGAGTACTCACGTATCAATATTGAGATTCAATATTGCAGGAAAGGTACGTAGACGCAACGGAGATGATAAACACTATATTGACCTCACGAGCATACCCATGAACCATACCCAATCACCTCCATAGCTATAACCCATAATTTCCTTAATCCAATCCCACTCGAAAAACAATTTCAAAATCACTCGGACAGCACTCTGACGTAATACTTTATGTATACTAATAATATCTTGAAATAATACGGAGTAAATATATATATGTAAATCGATTGAGAGAGTTTAGAGAAAAAATATTTTTAAGTTTCTATGAAATAATGAAACCTATTGAATTCTATTTATAATAGATTTTTGAATTATTAAAGTGAATTATTAAAGTATGAATTATTAAAGTTAATTATTAAAGTATGAATTATTAAAGTAAATTATTAAAGTATGAATTATTAAAGTGAATTATTAAAGTATGAATTATTAAAGTGAATTATTAAAGTATGAATTATTAAAGTGAATTATTAAAGTTAAAGTAAAGTAAAAATAAAGTAAAGGTAAAGTTTAAGTATAGTAAAAGTATAAAACTATGTACGTATAATACGCGTATAAATATATATAATATTAATTTAAATCATTATATATATTTAATAAAATAAAATATAAATATCGTTATCTTTATCATACTGGTTAAGTAATGAGTTGTCAAAAGTGGTTCTAGATATTTATAAAAGTTATATACGTTTTAATAATAAAGTTCTTTTTAAACTGAAAACGTTTTTGTACGTTTGAAACTAAATCAAATAAATATAATAATTTTGTTTTCCAAAGCCAAATATATTTTTAAGAATCATTTTGTTTAAAGGTTAAAATAATGGAAATCGTTATATCATAAAATGTTTTAGAAAAGTAGAATCACATATATTCATAATAGGTTTCAAGTTTTTAAATTACAGTTTGTTGGTGAAGCATGGGATAAAGTTCAAAGGTTAAATAAACGTATGAAATCATCTTAATGAAAAATGTCGAGTTACTTAACTTGTCGATATCCAACATCTAAGTTATTTACACTTCACGTTCTTACTTATAAATCACTTTACCATTTTCCGAATGTTGTCAAAAAGAATAGATTTCTTAAATCACAGTGGACCTCATAACATAGACCCGTAATCATATCATAATGTATCTGATAAATCAATCATTTGATTTTATCTTCTAATTCCATCGATAAACATATTGAAACAAATACGTTCATGTAAAGTATTATACGTTTAATACTTTAATAATATTCTCAAGTTATAATATATATATACATATATATACATATTTATTTATATATAACGGTTCGTGAATCGTCAGAATTTGGTCGAGGTTATAATGAATGTATGAACACAATTTAAAATTCTTGAGATTTAACTTAACAAACTTTGCTTATCGTGTCGGAATAATATAAAGATAAAGTTTAAATTTGGTTGGAAATTTCCGGGTTGTCACAGTACCTACCCGTTAAAGAAATTTCGTCCCGAAATTTGAGTGGAAAGGTCGTGAATGATAATAAGTATGTTTTCATGATGCATACAGGCTGAAAATTAGAGTTTTATCATCAGCGAATAATTTGGATAAACAATCCATTTATATGAAGAGTACGAATGAAGCTAACATAGAAGAGTGAAATGAGTAAGTGTAGATTCATCTTATCATTTGACGTAGATATGATTGATTTCCAGATTTCAAGGGATTTGAAGAAAATCTTTGTAATAAGATTTGATTCTCCGGTAACAAAAGGAATTTGGATCCGCTTTAAATGCGATAGTCCATTTTAATTGTTCTGTCGGAGATTTTCTTATAAATTCACCTCCTTCATTTTCTTACAACTCACACCTTCTGTTGATGCATTTTATGCAAGTCCCTAGACATCTACCCACGTCTATTGCAGGTACAACAGTTTACAGGCCACCATGATCGTTCGTTATTATCCTATCCGTGTTTGTATGTGGTTACAGCAACTGCAGGAACGAGATTTAGATGTTTGACTATGTTAGACTTAGTCAGACGTTTGAGTGAAGCCTCACTCGTACGGCTGATAGTCTCATACGCACGGTTGATACTGAGCTAAGTCACAATTACAACTTAAATGAGAAGACACAAGTGAGTGATCACCCGTACGGCTGATGAAGCCAACTCGTATGTGTGATGGATGAATTGTACGGGTGAGTCAACAGCAGGGGTATATAAAGTCTTATGTTCATCATTTTAGGTTAAGCCTCTCATTTGTTACACACACTCAGATCTGGTGAGCTCCTCCGATTCTCTCTCAACCCAAATCACCCAGGTGGTGAATAATAGCTCTAGGTGTTGATCTAATCACACTTGATTTAGTTATGGTATGACTAAATTAATCCCAAAAAGCTTAACCTATTTACTAGAGGGTTTGATTCACTTATTCCGTCATTGTGTGAGTTAAATCTGTTAATTTCTAAGTTCCTAGTCATGTTTCATCACCTTCTATTCTTTCCCCCTCAACTCATATTTTAAAGTGTTCATCAATATGCTCCATCCAGTTCTGATTCTCAATATACTTATAACTTTCATATCGGTCATTCTTCTTTTTCATCTACCGCCGGAAGAATCTATTTACTTCTACTATACTCTTGGGTTTATAGTGTTTCTAGTTCTCCCGTGTCTTTATATTGCTATATGCATCGATATATATGGTTTATAATTTTTGGTTTGTCGTTGGGCTTTATATCTTCCCTTATATTTCAAAGTCTCTGTTTCTATCTTCTATAATCATTGTCATCCACAGTTAATGCTCTCTTTTATTTGCTGCAATTTATACCTCAATTTCTATTTCGGAGTTTTGTCCTTTCGTTTCTTCTTCTTACGATTAAGCACCGCTTGTAATGGTCCAAAATTCACAGATATGAATTTCGGAATGAACATTGTTAATGTTCTAGGAAGGAAATTGTGATGGCACGATCTTGAGTTGTCAAATTACTAGAATACCTTGGAAAAGGCCGAATCATCAAGAAATATTTTCTTGATATTTTAGAGGTTAAATAGAATACAAGAGTCGTATAACATGGCACATGATGATGTTATGACCTGTGAATCATCACGTTCCATTTAGAAACTCAGCATGAATTACTGTAATATAATCACGTTGATCAAGTGTCATTATATTATACTAACTCATGCTTCAGTTTCCAACACTACTTCAAAAATATTCATATTTTAAACTCAAAGGTTTACAGAGTATAGGAACTAAACAGTTTCCTTTTTGATGTAATACAGATAGCGCAAAGAGATAAATGATTCCAGATAAGAATAGTTATGGAAATATCTTCAGAAATATGGAGGATATTTATAATGAAAGATATGATGATATCTTAGAATTTCTAAGATCAGAGGATGATGAAGAATATTGTCTGTAAGGGTTTAGTGTCAGGAGCAAGGTATTCATTAATGACTTCAGCAGACACTGAATCATTTGGATTCTTTAAAGGCAGGTTCAGTCTTTGTGATTTGTCCACAGCCTCCTTCATACTTTGCTCAATCCGTTTTCCAGTTCCAAAACTTCTCTATTTCTGAGCTTTGTTAATACACTAATCTTTATCATCAAACTTTTTACCGCTAAGGTCGTTTACAGTTTTTGTTGCTTCATCAGCATTTCGAGAACTAGTTCGCGGTTCATAGTGTTTTTCAGAAACTTCACATTCGAAGTATGTAAGCCTTGGAAATATACGTTATGTATAACTGTTGGCGTCAACATGCTGTGAGATTTCAAAATACTGATTGCTAATTCCCAATGATTCGTATGGTAATTCTCGTTACAAGAGGCAGATGAGTAAATGATGAGGTTTCGATAAATATAAAGATTCTTCGGAATGCCCAAGATCAGTGAAGTTGTTGGTAAGTTTATTGCTAATGTGGTGGAATATGAAAGGTTCTCCGGTAACAAAAGGGTAATCACATATATCAAAATTATGATAAGGCTACTCCGAATGAAAAATCGAAGTTGTCTTGCTGGAGCTGTGATATAATTTGCTACTTTGCAAAGGAATTGCAAGGTTATTTTTGCTAATAAATGCCAAAAGATCTGACACAGATATGTGTTGAATTATGACTTTGGTTTCGAGAGCTTTTTAAGTACATAACTGTGGGTAATATGTGGTTGGATCATCATCTCGATTGCTCATTATTTGAAGTGTCTTCAGAGATTTTCAAAGGGTTTGAACACAGATTGTAATTGTTTGTATACATTTGATGTTCTAACACACTTTTAAAGTCAAAGTATAGCTTTGAAAGATGTAGGAATCTAAAAGTGATGGTACCGGTTATATCTCGAATTGAATTCTGAGATTTTAAAATCAGAATATGTAATTGGGTTTGAATGAGTATGATTGTTTTGATTTCTATGAAAGAATGTATATTATTGTGAAAGTAGGAAGTATAATTGATAATTTTCTTAATCTGATTCGAAGAATGTAACATATTAATTGTGAATTTATATATATCTCTCGGGTATTACCTACCCGTTAAAAAAATTTCACAATTAATATTTTGTACATAAGAATTTTATTACAGTCTTTATGAAAATATATATGTATATATTCTCCTCAGATGTAACATAGATTTTAATGAGTTAATACTAAATTAAACTCATTCGATTTACGGTTGGAACTAGAATTGAATAATTCCTTGAAGGCTTTAGAGGTTACATAAGTATTTCTTCAATAATATTGAAATTATGAATCAATACTTCGTTATTTGTTGAGATGTGATGTTGGTTTTCGTTAAATTCTTGTGAACTTCGCAAAGTACGAATGATGTTATCTGAAAAGTTTCGGTTACATCAATGATGAAGTGTAAAATCAAATATATACTTGATTTATTAGGAATTGGAATTTGTTGAATTGAGACAGAGATTGTAGTTAACGGTGGTTAAGTCACGTGCGAGGGACGTACATTATTGCATATTTGTAATATGAATTAATCGAGTAATTAAGATTCACACACAATAGCTTAGCACGGAAAGATTTATTTTTTATTTCAAAATATATATATATATATATATAAAATATATATAATTTCTTCAGAGGGAATGAGTTAATTCTTCATAACTTGTTGATACAATATACACGTTATTGATTCGTAATGATGTCCACAGTGATTCTTGAACTGACGGAGTTTGTGATATTATAGGTGTTGTTGATTCTGATGTTGACTGTACTGACGATGCTGGTGACGTTGACGGTACTGTTGATGCTGTTGGTAAAACAAGTTTAACTTGTTAATCACACACCATTTTTTCAGGGTTTCTACTCTTCCTTCTATCATTTTGGTTCGCTTAACTGATTTATGGTTAGGGCTAGATTAGATAATCTCTAAGACTTTAGAGATTATATAATCGCCGCGGAATGTTTCTCCAATGAAGTTATGAATTAATACTTCGTCAGTTATTGTTGTAGGTACTCCTTGGTATCTATGGTGCGTATGACGTTGATACTAGTGGAACAGATTGTGAAGTTGAGGTTTACAACGTGGTTGTGGTTGGAGGTGGTAATGGTACTGTTGGCGTTGATGATGGTGGTACTGGTTATGCTGCTGGTGCTGCTGCTGGTGTTTGTAATCTCTGCACCATATTCTCCAAAGCCACTACCCGAGCGCGAAGTTCGTTGATTTCTTCTATTATTCCAGGATGATTGTCGGTCGGAACGAGCGGATAAATAAAATCTAGAATTTGATGTAGTATATAATCGTGACTAGATACCCTGGAAATGAGAGAGAAAATGGTGTCTCGAACAGGTTCGCCGGTAAGTGCTTCAGGTTCTTCGCCAAGAGGGCAATGTGGTGGATGGAAAGGATCGCCTTCTTCTTGTTTCTAATGATTGAAGAGGCTATGAACCCATCCCCAATTCATCCAGAATAGGTGATGACTGATTGGTTGATCCATTCCGGTCACACTGCTTTCGGAGCTTGAGTGAGATTCCATTTCAGAATCCGAGTGACTTGAACTGATGACAAATTCCATTTCGTACGATTGGATAAAGGATTTTCGATATAAAATGATTTTTCGGCTATCGGGTGGTATTCTATTTACATAGGATATCTATATATAGATATCAAAAGATTTCATAGATTACGGAGGAATTTGCGGGATATGTCAGGCAAAGTTTAAAGTAACAGATACGATAAGATATGATTTAGCAGATACGCTAAGATATGAATTTTTTCTATACACTACTCATGCAACTAATGTAGCAAGACGTGTCTAGACTAATAATGATAAGCAGGTAATTTCCTATGGATGATAAGCAGATGATTTCCGACTAGAAATGATAAGCAAAACTTTTGACATGCAGACACGGTCGAAGTCCAGACTCACTAATGCATCCTAACGACTTATCAGTTAGACACACTAATGCAGACCTGGTTTGCTAAGACCACTGCTCTGATACCAACTGAAAGAACCCGTTCATATACATTATAAACGATTCACAATAGTTGATTACATTGCGAGGTATTTGACCTCTATATGATACATTTTACAAACATTTCATTCGTTTTTAAAAGACAATCTTTCTTTACATCAAAAATTGACAGGCATGCATACCATTTCATAATATTCACTATCCAACTATAAATTGATTTAATAATAATCTTTGATGAACTCAATGACTCGAATGCAACGTTCTTCGAAATATGCTAAGAAAGACTCCAAGTAATATCTTTAAAATGAGCAAATGCACAGCGGAAGATTTCTTTAACACCTGAGAATAAACATGCTTTAAAGTGTCAACCAAAAGGTTGGTGAGTTCATTAGTTTATCATAATCATTTATTTCCATCATTTTAATAGACCACAAGAATTTCATTTCCAGTTCTCATAAATATACGTCCCATGCATAGAGACAAAAAATAATCATTCATATGGTGAACACCTGGTAACCGACATTAACTAGATACATATAAGAATATCCCCTATCATTCCGGGATCCTCCTTCGGACATGATATAAATTTTGAAGTACTAAAGCATCCGGTACTTTGGATGGGGTTTGTTAGGCCCAATAGATCTATCTTTAGGATTCGCGTCAATTAAGGTGTCTGTTCCCTAATTCTTAGATTACCAGACTTTAATAAAAAGGGGCATATTCGATTTCGATAATTCAACCATAGAATGTAGTTTCAATTACTTGTGTCTATTTCGTCAAACATTTATAAAAGCGCATGTATTCTCAGTCTCAAAAATATAAAGGGTAAAAAGGCAAATGAAACTCACCATACTGTATTTCGTAGTAAAAATACATATAACGTCATTGAACAAGTGCAAGGTTGGCCTCGGATTCACGACCCTAAATTAATTATATATATTTATGTGTTGGTCAATATTTGTCTAACAAATTAGGTCAAGTCATAGTGTACCACAATCCTAATGCTCGAGACTAATATGCAAAAGTCAACAAAAGTAAATTTGACTCAAAATAATTTCCAAAAATCTATACATAATTAATATATAGTTTAAATATCGTCGTTTTATATTTTTAAATATTTTTAAAAGATTTATTAGAGTAAATAATATAATTTATTTATTAATAAATAAAATTTTATATTATATTTATATAATAAAATATACTTTTATATATATTAAGTAATAAAATTTATAGGGTTCATTTAATATTATAAAGATAATATGATAGGTATTATTAAAGTAAGTTATTACACGTAGTAAAATATGTTTGTATCAAATATTTATTTGATAAAATAATATCTATAATGATAGTAAGTAAAAGTTGTATTATTTTGTAATAATAATTATTATTATAAAAATATCAATATTTATAATTACTAAGATGACATTATGATAAACGATAATTCTAATTATGATAACTTTAATATTTACGATAATTTTTAATATTATCTTTAAAATAATAATTCTATTTAAAATAATAATAATAATGATATTTTATAGTAACAATGACATTTCTATTAAAATGATAATTTTTGTTAAAATGATAGTTTTAATACTAACGATAATTTTAATAATAATAGTAATGATAAAAATAATAAGAACGATAATTTTATCTAAATCAATATCTTATAATATTTTAATTTCATCATGATACTCTTACCCATTATTTCCTAATCGTTTCGTTTAATTGCTTTTAATCGTCTTTTATATCGTGTTCGTAATAATGATAATAATAGTATTCAAAATAATTAGGTGTTTCAAATATTTGTTTTAATTACACTAATATTAATAATGATAGTTACTATAACATTATTAACGATAATACTAATAATTATCTTAATGATAATATAGTAATAATAATATTAACAATAACAATAACCATTTTTAAATAATGATATATATATATATATATATATATTAATAATGATAATAATAATAATAATACCAATAATATAATAATAATAATAATAATTGGATAATAATAATAATACTAATTATAACTTTAACGATAATAACGATAGTAATAATAATAAAAAATAACAATTTTTTTAATGATAAATCCTTTTATTGATAAAGATAATAATAATAATAATAATAATAATAATAATAATAATAATAATAATAATAAGATAAAACTAGAACGACGATAATAACGACGATAATAATAATCATTTTTAATAATAATACAAAAATTCGATGGACTATAACTTCAAATCCGTTCATCGAAATCATTCGATATCTAAATGAAAAGTTCTTAATTTTTCGTTAGCTTTCCAACGACATGCATATCTTATACCTTATCTCAGTCGCATATATAACTAATTCAGGATTCAACAAAACCTAACTAAAGGCAATATCAAAAGTACAAATATGCATAATCCTATATACTCGAGCACTAGTCAAGGATACACTATTAGTATGTAAAAGTTAAATTATGAGTACTCACGTATCAATATTGAGATTCAATATTGCAGGAAAGGTACGTAGACGCAACGGAGATGATAAACACTATATTGACCTCACGAGCATACCCATGAACCATACCCAATCACCTCCATAGCTATAACCCATAATTTCCTTAATCCAATCCCACTCGAAAAACAATTTCAAAATCACTCGGACAGCACTCTGACGTAATACTTTATGTATACTAATAATATCTTGAAATAAAACGGAGTAAATATATATATGTAAATCGATTGAGAGAGTTTAGAGAAAAATATTTTTAAGTTTCTATGAAATAATGAAACCTATTGAATTCTATTTATAATAGATTTTTGAATTATTAAAGTGAATTATTAAAGTATGAATTATTAAAGTTAATTATTAAAGTATGAATTATTAAAGTAAATTATTAAAGCATGAATTATTAAAGTGAATTATTAAAGTATGAATTATTAAAGTGAATTATTAAAGTATGAATTATTAAAGTGAATTATTAAAGTTAAAGTAAAGTAAAAATAAAGTAAAGGTAAAGTTTAAGTATAGTAAAAGTATAAAACTATGTACGTATAATACGCGTATAAATATATATAATATTAATTTAAATCATTATATATATTTAATAAAATAAAATATAAATATCGTTATCTTTATCATACTGGTTAAGTAATGAGTTGTCAAAAGTGGTTCTAGATATTTATAAAAGTTATATACGTTTTAATAATAAAGTTCTTTTTAAACTGAAAATGTTTTTGTACGTTTGAAACTAAATCAAATAAATATAATAATTTTGTTTTCCAAAACCAAATATATTTTTAAGAATCATTTTGTTTAAAGGTTAAAATAATGGAAATCGTTATATCATAAAATGTTTTAGAAAAGTAGAATCATATATATTCATAATAGGTTTCAAGTTTTTAAATTACAGTTTGTTGGTGAAGCATGGGATAAAGTTCAAAGGTTAAATAAACGTATGAAATCATCTTAATGAAAAATGTCGAGTTACTTAACTTGTCGATATCCAACATCTAAGTTATTTACACTTCACGTTCTTACTTATAAATCACTTTACCATTTTCTGAATGTTGTCAAAAAGAATAGATTTCTTAAATCACAGTGGACCTCATAACATAGACCCGTAATCATATCATAATGTATCTGATAAATCAATCATTTGATATTATCTTCTAATTCCATCGATAAACATATTGAAACAAATACGTTCATGTAAAGTATTATACGTTTAATACTTTATTAATATTCTCAAGTTATAATATATATATACATATATATACATATTTATTTATATATAACGGTTCGTGAATCGTCAGAATTTGGTCGAGGTTATAATGAATGTATGAACACAATTTAAAATTCTTGAGATTTAACTTAACAAACTTTGCTTATCGTGTCGGAATAATATAAAGATAAAGTTTAAATTTGGTTGGAAATTTCCGGGTTGTCACAGGATCCAAGCACCTTAGCTATCAGACCTGGCACACCTTTCTTAAGCTCAGCAAAATTGCCCTCGCCTTTCTCCGCCCTCCGGAGTAGCTCAGCAGACTTCTCTCTCTCTTCACTCAGCTGTTTCTCCAGCTCACCCACTTTCACCTGCTCAGCATCCTTTTCCCCTTGCAGAACAGCAGCAACATCTTGAGCACTTTTTAACTCAACTTCTTTAGCCTTTATTATTTTCTGCGCATCATTTAAGGCACGCTCAGCATCAGCAGCTCTTTTACGAGCATTTGCACTTTCAGCTATGTCTTTACGAGCAAAGGCAAGAATAGACTCTTGATGTTCCTGCAGTTGCAGCACAGAGTCCAGGTGGTTGGTTAGCAGTACATGAGCTGCCATAGTTGATTCCCTGAGTTGATGAGAACGGAGAGCAGAGATAAAATTTTATGAGTTATTTCAAACAGCTCACATCAATAAATTACAAGCATATATATGCAGAGGGTCTTATCGTTCATACCTGAATAAGAGTTACAAATTCTTTATCTTTAGTGGCGGGGTTTGCAATGATGGCTTGCAAAGCCCTCACATGAGCAGGAAGAGTTGGCTCTTGAACATTGGAGGAGGTGACAGCAGGATTAGTGATATTAGCAAGAGGAGAATCATAAGCAGAATTGCCTTCAGGCCTATCTTCATGAAATTCAGATTCATCGAAGGGGGCAAAGTTTGGGTCATGCATTTTCAGGCCCTTCTCTCATTCACTTTCAAGATTCCTCTCCGGCCTCCGGTCACTGCCCTCCGTAGCCTTCCCTTGGCTATCATCCGACTCTGCTAAAATTACTAACAGAAACAAATTAGTATTATGAACTAACATAACAGGTATAAGCAAAAACATGTGCATTTTCAAAAGAGAGCAGAATGGACATACTTCTCCTACGTTTTTGCTTTTTGCCCTCCTCATTACTCTTCACCCTTTTAGAGCCTATGCTCTTCTTTCTTGTCTTTTGGGTTGGAGGAGGAGTAGGGTTGGTTTCACCCGTGATGTCAATTGATGCCGATGTTTGCTGATCGGCGGTGGTGGTGTCATCCGTTGTCCGCTCAGTGTCTGTATGATCAGACCCGGATTCGCTGTCTAAGCTGCTCACAGCAATTTCTTTCCCCTTTTCAGCATCAGCAGCAGCTTTAGCTTCAGCTGCAACTCTCTCCGCCTCAAGCTCTTCAACAGTTTTGTCACGAGCAGTGACCTCCACATCATCATCAAGATCAGGGGATAAAAGAGCAGAGCGGACCTGCATCACGGAGTTGCCTGCAAAGATTACACATTAATAGCAATATAAGTACACATGACAAACAGTGGACAAAAATCTATATATATAATAGGATGATCATATCACATCCTACCCTGTTTTTTCTCACGAAGTACTGGCACAGAATTGCTTGGCCATTCTTGGCTCACTTTGCACAGCACAAGGATTCCCTCATACCTTTTGTATGATCTGGGTGGAATACGGAGTCCTTTCAAGCTATTTACTATCCGCTGTTCTGCGGGAGAAATTTTAACACCCTTTCCTATGCCAGCATCAATAGCACCCCACTCCCGGACAACGGAGTATTCTTCCGGAATAACAGTTTCATCAACAAATAAAAATGGACTTTTCCAGTCCTTCAAGTTTGAAACTCTATTTAGACCAACAAAATGATTATTTTTCTTACTATCAATAGTAAGCCAGCAATCGCTAATTGTGCGGATTCTAAACAAAGAGATAAAAACATTAATGCGAGGCTTTATATTAATAACATTGCAGTACATTTCAAAAAGGATGATTTTTTGAAGACCATGGGGATGTATCTGACTAAGACAGGCCCCGTAATATCTAAGAAGGCGAAGAAGAAAGTTAGTAAGGGGAACACGGAGGTTGCCGTGGGTAATTTGTAAAGCGTATAAAGTAATTTTTCCTTCAGGAGGATTGTCAGCAGTTTGTCCGATAGTGGGAAGAACAGGGTTGTATTGATTGAGATGGCGAAAGGCAATCTTTAATCCATCTAAGTATTCACTAGTCAATGATGAAGCCATCGTGCTAACTTCTGGAATGTTAGCAGTATTTGATGAAGAAGGCTTGGCGTGTTCTTGGCCAGTACTCCTTGAAGAAGCCATGATAATACAGTAACAGATATCAACAAGAAGAAAATAGCAGTAAGATGAAGTGTACTGACCTTGGAAGACGGTAAACCTTAAAAAGTTGAAGATTAAAGAAGGCGATGAAGATTTGGGAGAAATATGTTTTTTGGATCTTGGCAAAGGTAAAAAAGTGATGGTAACAGGGTTATGACGGTTTTTATAAGGGTTCATCGGTGCAATTTTTATGGTCATGATTGAGACACGTGTATGGGCGAGTTTAAACGAAGGGTACGAAATAATACTTTTTACAACTGGAGGTGCGTGGATGATCTCAGCCGTAAGAAGACAATCATAACAGTGTCAGTAAAATTCGTCTGCATTTAATGCCTAAAATGTTTTCCCCGATGCAAGTAGGCAATGAACAGGCTGGTTTGGCATGCGTTATCAAAAGTTTAACAACTTAATCATTTTTCAAATGCTTAAGTCCTTAAACTGGGGGGACTTAATGGTGTATCCTATCGTATACACACATAAAAGGCATAATGGTTGCATAAAAGTAGCATCAGGAAGGCTGGAAACAACAGTTTTGTGGAGATTGTCCGTCCAGCGTTCTCCGCTGTACAGGCTGCTCCGTCATACGTAAGCCCTGAAGGCCGCCTAGCGCATAAGCCCTGGCCGGAGAGCGCCGCATTTAGCATAAATTTCGGAGCACATGTAACAGAACGTATCATCATTTGACACGTGTCCCCAAACAAATCTGGTAGACCTGACACTATAAATAGACCCCTTGGGTCGTCATTTTACACAAGTTCAGATATTCTGACAACTTTGCAAGTTCAGATATTCTGACAACTTTGAGAGCTGAGACTTCACTTCTCTTTCTCTCTCTACCTTCTCTCACTAGAAGTCATCCGGCTAGCACTCTTACGCTCTACGGACGACAGATTGATTAAGCCACCCCACAAGTTTCTACACTTGTGTACCGGGTCTGCAGGGATTATTTCCCGAGGGTAAAAATCAATCGGCAACACTCCGCCCTCCTAAAAGCTAGATCACTTCTAGTCTCTTGTTGACATACTAAGCCTTACCTCATAAGGAAATAGGTGTTAACATTACGAAAGATAGGAATTCCATCTATCACACCACCTGTAATATATTGTGACAATTGTGGTGCTACATTATTAAGTGCTAACCCGGTGTTCCATTCTCGTATGAAGCATCTTGCTTTGGCTTCTCATTTTGTTTGGGAACAAGTTTAACTTGGAACTATTCGTGTTACTCATGTTTTTTCATGTGATCAGTTGGCCGACCCTCTAACAAAGCCATTATCTGATGGTCACTTTACAATGTTCATGTTCAAAATCGGTCTCTCTACACAGATGTCCGTCTTGCGGGGGCATGTTAAGGATAAAGATATATACCGTAAATAGATAATCTTTGTTGTAATTGTGTATTGTTTATTTTAAAATTATATTCTAGCTTGGTGAACAAGATTGTATCACTGTATATATATTGTAATCCTTTCATTGAATAAGATCAAGTTCTATCTCAAACTCTCTACAATCACTTCATTACGCTATTGGTGATACATTTTTGTTTGTTGCAGAGTGGTTAACATACTTGATCAGATTACAACTGTGAAGTTGTGATGTGGTTCAGCGGTTGGTAGCCTGCTTCTTTTAAGGGAGGTCAGGAGTTTGACCCCCGTTGGCTACATATTAAAAACACAATTTCATCACTGCCATGAAGTATCCACCCATGGCACCTTTCTCATATCGTTTGGGGGGTAAAGGGGAGGGGGGTTTTACTTGGCCGTGCCCTTGGATCGGTTTCAAGTTTTCCTCCCGGGCAGCGATGGGGGCGGGGTTATTATCGCTGCATCGGCATAGTCGAAACAGGAGATGATCGCAACGGGTGGTAAAGTCCCCCTCGGGTGATCCCAATCGCTGTTCAAAAAAAAAAAAAAAAAAAAAAAAAAAAAAAACCTTACAACTGTAAAGAAGATGGATTATGAGATGGATGATCCTGAGAATATGATACTGCTTACTATCAAAATCGTTTGATAATCTTACTGGATATTAACTATACGCTAGCTGACAATAGAGGTACGTACATGCTACTGATGTAGATATAAACCACCTCATAGATTGCACATGACACTTTTATTAACCTCTTTGGAAAGAATGAATAAATATCATTTATGATATTTATCAACGATATATGGTACATGTTTTTGAAAATATTAATTAATAGCAACCTCTGATGTTTTGGAAGAGAAGATATGATCGAGCTACATAAGGTAATGTTGATTTTGGTACAAGTGATGAAAATATGGTGCTCATTTTATGTTATGCTACTATATGTGTGTTATAACATCACAATCATCTACTAGGCATAGCTTGGATGGCCACCAGGACTTCCTGTGAGGGGAGCCACCCGGGTTCTAATCTTGGTGAAGCTATTTCGTTCAAAAAGGGAGCTCACCAGAGGATGCTTCATCTGGGATCCGGGTAAGCCTGGGGGCTCGGGTACCCGAGGGTTTACCGGTCCGTAGGGCTCCAATGTGGGTGTTGCGGGGCGGGTTCCCTCGTTAAACCAAAAAAAAAAATCATCTACTTTGTTGGAAAACTATCACATATACTTTTTCCTGCTAAAATAGAAATTTGTTTCTCCAACCCAATTTGACCTTTATTTATGCCACTTAAATTTTTATTTTTATTTTTTAAGATAAAGCACATTGGAGTTGTTTAGAGTAAACCAAACCCACTATGGTGGTCATCAGTTTTGTAGGACCGGCTATTAAAAAGTTGGGACCAGCTAGCTTGTGCATAGGGACTAGTTAGGTTCAACTCTCAGTGGTGGTTATATATTAATTATATTTGACTTGCAATCATATCATAGGTGTGATAATTGCGCTGATTTTCCCTTAATAAGAGTGCTCCGCCGGTTCTATTATGTGCGGTAGTGGGCTTGAACCTCATGGGTTAGACATGGTTTAGTCGGATAGAAGTATAATAAGAGGGTGGTCATCACAGATTATTTATTATCATATTAATTCATAATGTAAGCTTGGAGTTTTAAAACAGAGTAATTTAATACATATAATCAATCATCCAACACAAATAAAACATAATACTACCCACACTTTTATGAAAGCCAAACAAGTAAATATACGATAATACAAACACGTACATGCATTTAAAATCATTTTGATGATGATGATGATGATGATGATGATGATGATGATGATGTTTGGATAAGGTGAATCAGTTTATCCAAATTAGCCATTGATGAACCTGAAGGAATATCACAGGCCGCCTTTGCCTTGTTCTTCAAGTCAATCACATTTTTCCTCATATCCTTTCCTTTTTCTCCCTTCATCAATTCCAAAACTTGCTTTGCAACTTCATCTCTCTTCACATCATTATCAATTTCCATGGCTATACCCCACTTATTACAACTCATGAAACAATTTGGTTGTTGGTCTCCAAAAAAGGGCCAACAAACCATCGGCACACCACTCGTAATGCTTTCCATCATCGAATTCCATCCGCCATGCGTTAAGAAACCTCCAATCGATGGGTGATTTAGAACTTGTTCTTGCGGACACCAACTAGCCAACAACCCTCTATCGCTTATCTCTTCCAACAACTCAGGTGGCAGCTCTGACTCACCAATCACCAGATCAGGACGTATTATCCATAAAAATGAATAATTACTTTTCGCAAGTCCCCAACCAAACTCGACAAGTTGTTGAGGTGTCAATACCGTTATGCTACCATAATTTACATAAATAACCGACAATGGTGCTTTGGAGTCTAGCCATTTTAAACATTCCGTCTCTTCTTTCCAAAGGTTTGATCTAATAGATGATGTTATAGCTTTGTCTACTAACTTGTTCTCGAGTAATTGTAAAGGTCCGATTCCGTAACAAGGCCCAAACTTTTTAGATATCGCATCCAAAATGTCATTATCCAGTTCATGAAACGTGTTGAAAAAGATAGCGGACGCCAATTTTGCTCTCTCCAGTTGCAAACAAAAAAACTCAACAAAGTATTCATCCCCAGGGTGGATGCATCTGATCCAAGGAGGAATATCTTTTAATCGTAAGCCACTCATTGTAGGTACACTATCGATAATTGTTTCCAAGTAACCATTTACTTGAAAACTCGGATCTACAGTACATACCAAAAATACATGATGAAATTAGCTTCAAATTAGCAACCAAGTTTATTTATAAAAATTAGAAAAGATACATGGATGATCCTGTAATTTGTATTATCATATTAGTATTACTATGATGCTCCTTGTGTTTTTCTTAACATGGATGGTCCTCTTAGTTCACTTGTTACACAGAGTCTCTTTTACTAGCGACTGTTAATATTTTTTTGTAAATAACCTTACACTTGAATGAAGAAATAGTTCACCACTTTTAACTTTCCTTCTGATCACCTCAACTCCTTATTACTTTTTCTCAATTTAATACGAGTAGTCTACTACAGACCAAAAAATACATAGGTTAAAAGAATGTCATTTGTCTGTATTTTTTATTTACTTTACAGTTTTTACCTCTTAATTTTAATTTACATTTTTGTTTTACAAACATAAAATAAGGATATTAAAAAAACTTTACCTCATTATTCTTATGTATTTATGAAAGTGGACTATAAATTAAGGACATTTAGAAAACGAAAAACATAACTATTGAATTGAGACGAAGGGACTACAATCATCTTATCACCGAGAAACATATCGGTTTACTACAAAGTCTTTCTTTAATTCTTACGGTTCAACTTCGTCATTGAAAAAGGTACGTCATTTTGTGTTTACTTAAAAGTCTTGCTACACGATTTACTACGATTTGCAGTAAACACTTCGTGAAAGATGAAATATAATGTTACACAAAATAATATTTAAGAATTAAGAGTTCATCATCTACTATGTTTTCAATATTCCTTCCGTCCTTATTTAAGTGTCCAATATTTTATTTTATAATGTCCGAAATTAATTTCTATTTGTAAAAAGATACGATAAATTTCTTTTATACTCCAACTTTATATATACAAAATAAAAAAATAGATTAAAAGAAATGGGTAGAACTAAAAAGTAATAAAAAAATATAACATTTGTTAAATTATGCATTATTGATAGGGGATAATTATTATAATACGGATGGAATACATATAGTTAATAAATTCATTTTAATTTAATTATAATAACTTGACTAAAGTAGTTTTGTGAAAGATTAATTACTACAAAAGACGATGTAAGAAGCAAAAATCAAAAACAGACGTACGAACCGTCGGAATGCAAAATTCATCAGGCGGTATTGGCGGTGACCACTCACCATACATGGTAAAGTAAAAAAAACGAAAATCAAGAATTTGAATCGGTACCGCCGATACCGCCGGACGAATATAAGCATTCCGGCGGTAGAGGGTTACGCATGTCGATTGGGGAGTGTTACCGCCAGTACCGTCGGATGAATTTCGCATTCCGGCAGTTCGTATGTGTTTTTTGAATTTTGCTTCTGACATCGTCTTTTGTAGTGATTTTTTTTTTTTTTTAAATTCTTCCTTCATTTTAAGTGGACATGTAAAGTGGAATTGTGGGCGCGAACTAAGAAAGAGAATATGTGTTTGTCATGTTCTTGAATTTAAACAAAACGATACGGAGCACTCGTATTATTTTAAACTTACACATCATTTCTTCGTAAAATGAAAGGGTGGAGTACAATATAAATATTATATTGTTAGTTTTATAAGTTTTGTTTAAATTTAAATGAATTTTAATGATAAAAAGTTTGCAAGTTAGAATAAGTTAAGGTTTAACTTCTAACTTCACTTTAAGGTAATATTAAAAAGAATGATGTATGAGTTATTTAAGCTTTTAAACAAAATAATGCAATTTTATTTTTGTTAATTTGGTCGTATTTATATATATTAAGGGAATGGATGTTCGTAATAACTAGGGGAAATTAGTGTCAATCGAGATTTATTTAGGGGTAAAAGTTGTATATATTTAGAGTAAAAGTTGAGTATGAATGCTTACTTGAGGGACAAATATGTAACTTTTGATTTTAATTGTAATATAATATTCATTAAATAAAACACATGCAAATTTTTGGCGCCATTTATCTTTTATTTCGCCGCCATATTGGTTTCTCCGTCATCACAGTACAACTCGAAATAATTTTACGAATAAAATCAACTAATTATATTCGAAACAATACTTCTTTAAAAATAAAAATAAAAATTGTTATATCAAATGAATGTTTAGACCAAATGGTTCATGAGTTGGTTAGAGAAAAAAAAATCTGGGTTTGATTTATTTTGTCCATTTTTTTTTTTCTTTTTGTTTGTAAAACTTTTTAACAACTCTCACATAACATTAGTTTTATAAACGACGTTAAAATGTTCCGCTACAACGCGCGGTCCGAATTATTCCTAGTTATATAGTTAGGTTGAGTACATCACAACTACATATTCTCTTTTATGTGTGAGAGTGTGTGTGTGTGTGTCTAAGTATTCAAGATTTTGGACACCGCATTTAAAATGATGAGTCGGTCATATTCATATTTATGATGTAGTCTTGAGCGAGGTTGCGTTAGCCTTGTTAATTTTTCCTATACTGTTGGCGGTTAAATTTGGTTTACTTATATTAGTTTTTTTTCTACCGTTTGTTACTTGTCGATTTGTACTATATTTTGTTTAATGTTGAACTGGTTTATAGCATTTTGATCTTCAAATTCGGATTTTTTCACACACAAAAAATATTCGCGAAGAGTAAAAAGTGTTGTGACATTACATTACATTCAATATCTAAATGAGTTTATCATGATCAGTTCATTTTTATATGTGAGCGCCCCCAATAATAAACCAAAATTTTTCATCTATTTATTCATTAATTACTCATCATTGATAGATTCATATTGATGGAGTCATAGTTAATGAAAGCGACTAAAGCCGGCAAATTTTTTTTTTTTTTTTATCTCCAACAATATATAAGTATTCATTTACCAACGAACGTTTGCTTCAATGGTATCATGCCTCAGTGTGGAAGGGCCCAGTTATCAAGCAATCCGGGTTCAATTCCTGGGGGTGGAAGGTTTTCTCTCAAATTTCCTGCGATTAGTTGCCAAGCAACTCAGGTCCCGCAATTAGTTGCCAAGCAACCCGGGTAGGAGTTTCCTTCTAACGTGTGGGTGCAAATGATGAGGGTCGTTGAAATAAATGATCCACGGATACAAATTCGTCGTTCAAATATATATATATATATATATATATATATATATATATATATATATATATATATATATATATATATAAAATTTTTTTTTTTTTTTGAACGACGAATTTGTATCAGTGGATCATTTATGTATACATCTCTTATCTATCAACGAATAAAAATATTATACTGGACATGTTTGTTACAATGTAACTTGGTTTCTTAATTTTTACATAATAATTAATCATAGTTTCTCAATTAAATGTTGATAACTCGGCATATATATCTTGATATATTACTTTCCGCCTAAATTGAAGGTAACAAACTCTTGGCCGGTCTAGCTATATGAACATAATCATGCATATATATATATATATATATATATATATATATATATATATATATATATATATATATATATATATATATATATATATATATATATATATAAACACAATATTTTTACATAAACACACTTAAATTTTATTATTTAATATAGTAGTTTCTTAGCATTAAACAAGTATTAAATTCTGAAATATATATATATATATATATATATATATATATATATATATATATATATATATATATATATATATATATATATATATTTCAGAATTTAATACTTGTTTAATGCTAAGAAACTACTATATTAAATAATAAAATTTAAGTGTGTTTATGTAATGTATACCTTTAAGGGGCATCAGTCCCGTCTCCAAAAGATTAGCATACTGATCAAAACATAAAAACGAACCAGCTCCACTTGTCCATAACAAAAACTCGGGGATATCGAATTCTTTCGATGCAGCAAGCGTGAAGCTCATAAGTACATCAGCCACTATGCAAGTTACCGGTGAATCAGAAGCATTGATTTCAGTAATGAGCCTTCTAAAAGGATCTAAACAATTTTCTTCAAGTGCTCTTGCCAAAGCTACAACATCTTGGGTGGCATTAAGGTTTTGTGGTGTTTCAAGGCCATCTAAAATCGTCTTGAAACGAAACCAAGGACATCCAGATAGAGCATCGGGTCCACGAGATGTAAGGAGACGCTGGTGGTTATATTCGGTGTTCACGAAGGTTATTTCGCAACCTTTAGAATGCAGGATTTTGGCTAGTTTTAACATGGGCTTAATGTGGCCTTGAACTGGGGTTGGTATGCACACTACATGTGGTTTTTTCTCTTGATTGGAACCCATTGAAGTGTTTTCCTAATTTTTTTCCCCTTTGTTTCTATGACTTTTGAAATATACAAAGATGTAGCAATCTTTTTATAAGGGGAATGTAGGAAGATAAAACCAACGTGATTTGTGTATATGTAGTATTATATTGATATTTGTCTATTGGGCCTTATTTTACTTTCTTTCATTTCTCCTTTATTAATTAAAATATCACCTTCCAAAATTAAAATAAAAAATGGGTCCTATTAGTATTTTTCATAGATCCTGTATCTTTTTGGTTGATTGAAAGACTTGATTGTCACAATAAATTTAAAGGGGTCCATGGGGTGTTGGGTATGTAATTAATACAGTATAATTTTAATACTACTACATAAATTTTAATACTTAAAATACTACATAACATAACATGCATAAATTTTAATAGTTATAAATGAAAGTTATATTGATAAAAAAATTTAAAATATTAATCTATTATATAATTTTCATCAAACGTAACATAAATATAAATTTTTTATATTAAAGTTAAAGTTGAAAAAACAACATAAAAAGTCAATAGCATAGCAGACACTCACGATGATGAATGGACTTATATAATGGATGAGAGTGTATTTTAAGTACTGCTATATAAGATTGTGAGTTATGGTATTGAGACATAATGAAATATAGAGGCGCATGAGGTTACTTCAGATGAATTTCAGGACAATGAGAGAACTGCAAAACAACGTTTTACCCTCTATGATGATATATAGAAGCACATGAAGTTACATACATCAGAGTGTTAACTTTGTGACGTGGTTGTAGGGAGCGGAGAAATTGTGAGTCAAAACGAGCTGGTTCAAATATATTAGTCCGAATCTCTTCCTACTAGTAGTGTGTTTAATATGATTCTATTTATAAACTAACATATATTACGTTGTTTTTAAAATACACTTCAGATATATTCTCACAAGTCTTGCCAGTTTCATTTTAGTTCAATCTTTAGCCTAACCCATCTGATGCGTTACCGATAAAAGCAAGACTCAAATGACCTATTTATTGGTAAATGGGTCAAATGGTCTTCTTTATTTATTATTTACCTAATGTGTTTGGTGGTTATAACTCTTACAGATAGTTGATGATATGAAGTTCACAGTTTCATGTGTGGTTGAGCCATTTGAAAGAGGACTAGCGAAAATAAATAAAACTTTTAATGAGATATCAAAAAATGTGAAACTACATGAGGGAAGAGTAAAAAAGTCTAAAGATGACATTTATGTTATCCCTTTATATTTTTTTTTTTTTTAAAGCAAGACAAATTCCATAAAAGCACGAAAAGAAACAACGATCGGGAATGTGTACCCAACAAAAACACGAAGAGCCACATGAAACTAAACTAACATACTACAATTACAAGTTGCAAAGGGCGCAACACAAAACTAAAAAGAAAAATAAACACTTGGATTATTCAACCAATCGAGCTACTCGATCTTCTTCTTTTTTCTCGTCCTATTTGATATCCATTCGAATGATTTGGCTTGAATCTCATTTAGAGCGACCGGTGGGTTCCACATTTTACCGTGAAACACCAAATTATTCCGGTTTTTTCAAAGGAGATAAACACAAACTCAACTTGTCGCTTGCCAAATTTTGTGCCCGAAAGATGTCATTTGAGCCGAAGAGTTACCACTAATGATTTCATGGAGGCTTAGATTTGTAAAACTTCCAAGCCCCCACCAATTGAAAACCCGAGTCCAAATATCCAAAGTATGTTTGCAAAATACGAAGATATGATCAATTGTCTCGATCCCGTCATCACATAGGGGGCACCGAATACTATGGAGATCAATGCCCCTTTTGTCAAACTCCACTCTTACATTATACGCTACGCGAAAATCTCGACTTTTTCGGAATTAGATTATTGCGGATTGTTTCATGGTTACCACTCCCGATCGCTAATAACTTTTCGTCCAATAAAGAAGAAAGGCATTTAACAGTAAACTCATTGTTTGATGAAAGAGACCATGCCCAGCCATCTCGATTCTGATCAAATAAAGCCACGTTCGACAACAGTTCCGTAATACCTTCGAAATCTCCAGCCGTTCGTCCTGTCGGTTGCCTAGTCCATGACCAGTTTACGAAGACAGAATCCCCAGGCCTGCTGATCATCGAAGCAACAGATGCTGATGGGTCTGCTGCAAGTCTGAATAAACGAGGAAATTGCTCCCGAAGAGTTGCGTTGCCGATCCATTTATCGCTCCAGAACAAGGTATCCGACCCGTTCCCCAAGACTTTGGAAAATGAGCTGCTGAATAAAATACCACTAACGTCAATCGCCTTTCCTGCCAAAACAATGTTAGACCACATGCCAATCGCCGAGGAGCGGTTTGAGACGCCCCCCAACGATAAGCCACCACACGAACCATAAATGCTTTTAATGATTGAAACCCAAAGTGAATTAGTTTCGGTTTTAAACCTCCACCACCATTTTCCAAGTAAAGTATTATCCCTTTATATGTAATGTTGATACTTGATTTGTAGAACGGAAGGTTGCATATAAGTGATGAAAATAGGGTGTTCATTGTATGTTATGCTATTATATGTGTAGTATGATTTCACAATCATCTTCGTTGGAGGAACACTCTCACATATTATTTGCTAAAATAGAAATTATTTGCTTCTTCAACCCAATTTAAGCCACCATTTTTTATTACTCAGTTTTGATAAAAAAACACATTTGACCTGTTTAGAATAAACAAAACCCAAAAGGATTCTTCCATCTCTGTGGTGGTCATTAAATTTGTAGGACCGGCTAGTAAAAGCTGAGACCAGCTACTCAGCTTGTGCATAGGGATTAGTTAGGTTCATACCACTGGTGGTTATATTAATAATGATCTCAACTCCTAGTGGTCCAATTTTCTTGTGGATTATAATATGGTGACTATCTTATTTATACTTCATCTGAAAACGATGGCTGCCATGTACACTTTTTTTATATGCTTGTATAATTTGGTGTAATATTTGTCAATTTGAAATATGTTGGAATGCATATATATGACTTGCAATCATATCATATGAAAGGACCCGTTCATATACATTATAAACGATTCACAATAGTCGATTAAATCGCGAGGTACTTGACCTCTATATGATACATTTTACAAACATTGCATTCATTTTTAAAAGACAAACTTTCATTACATCGAGAGTTGACGGCATGCATACCATTTCTTAAAATATCCAACTATAATTGTCTTAATAATAATCTCAATGAACTCAACAACTCGAATGCAACGTCTTTTGAAATATGTCATGAATGACTCCAAGTAATATCTTTAAAATGAGCAAATGCACAGCGGAAGATTTCTTTTATACCTGAGAATAAACTTTCTTTAAAGTGTCAACCAAAAGGTTGGTGAGTTCATTAGTTTATCATAAATATTCATTTTCATCATTTTAATAGACCACAAGATTTTCATATTCAGTTCTCATAAATATACGTCTCATGCATAGAGACAAAAATATCATTCATATGGATTGAACACCTGGTAACCGACATTAACAAGATGCATATAAGAATATCCCCTATTATTCCGGGAAATCCTTCGGACATGATAAAAACAACATCGAAGTACTAAAGCATCCGGTACTTTGGATGGGGTTCGTTAGGCCCAATAGATCTATCTTAAGGATTCGCGTCAATTAGTAGACTGGTTTACTAATTCTTAGGCTACCAAGCAAAAAGAGGCATATTCGGCTTCGATCATTCAACCATATAATGTAGTTTTGATTACTTGTGTCTATTTCGTAAAACATTTATAAAAGTAGCGCATGTATTCTCAGTCCCAAAAATATATATTGCAAAAGTATTTAAAAGGGAGTAATGAAACTCACTTATTGTATTTCGTAGTAAAAATACATACAACGTCATTGAACAAGTGCAAGGTTGGCATCGGATTCACGAACCTAAATTAATTATATATATTTATATGTTGGTCAATATTTTCTAACAATTAAGGTCAAGTCATAGTCTACCACATTCCTAATGCTCGAGACTAATATGCAAAAATTAACAAAAGTCAATTTGACTCAAAATGATTTCCAAAATCTATACATGATTAATATATAGTTTAAATATCGTCGTTTTATATTTTAAATATCTTTTAAAAGATTTATTAGAGTAAATAATATAATTCATTTATTAATAAATAAAACTTTATAAAAAATATATTTTTATATATCTTAAGTAATAAAATTTATAAAGTTCATTTAATATCATAAAGATAATATGATAGGTATTATTAAAAAAATTTTATTATATGTAGTAAAAATATGTTTGTATCTCATATGTATTTGATAAAATAATATCTATAATAATAGTAAGTAAAAGTTGCATTATTTTGTAATAATAATTATTATTATTCTATTAATTAAAATATCAATATTTATAATTACTAAAATAAAATAATAATTCTAATTATGATAACATTAATATTTATGATACTTTTTAATATTATCTTTTAAAATAATAATTCTATTTAAAATGATAATAATAATGATATTTTATAGTAACAATGATATTTCTATTAAAATGGTAATTTTTGTTAAAATAATAGTTTTAATATAACGATACTTTTAATAATAATAGTAATGATAAAAAATAATAATAAGAACGATAATTTTATCTAAATCATTATCTTACAATTTTTAAATTTCATCATGATACTCATACTCATTATTTATTAATTGATTCTTTAATAGCTTTTAATCGTCTTTTATATTGTTTTCATATTAATGATAATAATAGAAATCATAATAATTAAGTGTTACTAATATAAGTTTTAATCATAATAATACTAATGATAATAAATATTATGAATATATTAATGATAATACTAATTATAACTATTTTAATGATAATAATAATAACAATACTAATTATAATTTTAACGATAAATACGATAATAATAGTAATAAAAATAACAATTTTTAATGTTAACACTTTTTATTGATAAAGATAATAATAATAATAATAATAATAATAATAATAATAATAATAATAATAATAATAATAATAATAATAATAATAATAATAATAATAATAATAATAATATTAATAATAATAATAATAATAATAATAATAATAATAATAATTAGATAAAAGTTATAACGATGATAGTAACGATGATAATAATAATCATTTTTAATAATAATACAAAAATTCAATTGACTATAACTTCTAATCCGTTCATCGAAACCATTCAATATCTAAAGAAAAGTTCTTAATTTTTCGCTAGCTTTTCAAGGACATGCATATCTTATACCTTATCTCAACCGCAGGTGTAACTAATTCAAGATTCAACATAACCTATCTAAGGGCAATATCAAAAATACAAGCATGCATAATCCTATATTCACGAGCACTAGTCAGGGATACACTTTTAGTATGTAAAAATTTATTTACGAATACTCACGTATCAATATTGAGATTCAATATTGCAGGTAAGGTACGTAGACGCAACGGAGACGATAAACACTAGATTGATCTCATGAGCATACCCATGAACCATACCCATCACCTCCATAGCTATAACCCATAATTTCCTTAGCCCTATCCCACTCACAAAACAGTTTTTAAAACTCGTTTCATATCACTCGAGCAGCACTCCGTCGTAGTATTTTATGTATAATACTAATAATAATAATAATAATACTCCTAACCATAAGGTTAATATTAATCTTAATAATAATAATATTATTAATAATAATAATTATAATTAGTAGATATATAGAGAGATTAAGAGACGAGATAGATGAATGAATGAATATAAATTACAAACTGGATACGTTCGATATTTAAAGGGATTAGTCTCACCAACTACCTCATGCTAGCGCATGACTTACAAAATACTGGCACACCATTTTGTTTCATAATAGCAACGTATTTAATTAGTTAACATAATATAAATATTATTTAATCTATAGAATTAATTAAATATTATATTATATTCTCGTTCATGGTAAAAATATAATTTTTACTAAAATGACACGGACGTGGTCTCACGAATCATGTACCACTTTCGGTTTTTCGAGCGCGCTTTCATACGTTTAGAAAACTAGCCTTTTACGTTACGCGACGTGTACCTTTAAAAATAGTTTTATTTTTTATCAATAAATTACTTTGTAAAAATGTAGCTTATATAATTGAGTGTTGTGGTCATTTGCTTCTATAAATCAGTGACTCGTTGTTCATCAAAATATATTATTTTAAATTAGGACGTTTTATGACTAAGTCAAAATATATATATATATATATATATATATATATATATATATATATATATATATATATATATATATATATATATATATATATATATATATATATATATATATATATTATTTTTTATTTAAAATTCTAAATTTGTACATAATATATATATGTTTGAAATATTTATTTAGTGATATAATATTTAGTCTTTCAATTCCAATTACATTTCAAAGTTTGTTTAACTTGTTTTAAATAATAGTAGTTATTTTACCAAATAATATTTTTAATATGAAAACTAAATAGTTGATTTATCAAGGAACACGAGTTTATCAAAGTAAGGTACACTTTTGAAATTTAAACAGAAATGATTACTAACTTTTGACTAACTCTCGTTAATGACATTTTTGTAAATCACTTTTACCAAATATTCCGAATGCTGTTAAAAAGGAAAGGGTTTCTGAATCAAAGTGGACCTCATAACAGAGACTCGTAATCATAATTCAATGTATCTGATAATTCAATCATTTGATATTATCTTTTTAATTCCGTAAATAAACATATTGAAACAAATACGTTCATGTAAAGTATTATACGTCTAATACTTTGTTAACGTTTTCAAGTTATAATATATATATACATATACATATATAATCATATCCGTTCATATAATGGTTAGTGAATCTTTGGAATTTGGTCGAGGTTAAATGAATGTATGAACACAGTTTAAAATTCTTGAGATTCAACTTACAAACTTTGCTTATCGTGTAGGGAATATATAAAGATTAAAGTTTAAATTTGGTCAGAAATTTTCGAGTTGTCACAGTACCTACCCGTTAAAGAAATTTCGTCCCGAAATTTGATTGGGATGGTCATGGCTGACAATAAGTATGTTTTCATGACGCATATAAGCTGTAGATTAGGGTTTTATCATCATTGAGTAATATGGATAAAACCATTTGATTTTGTGAATAGTACGAGTGAAAGCTATTATCAAAAAGTGAAATGAGTAGGTAAAGGTTCGTCATATCTTTTGACGTAGATAGAATTGATTTTCAAGTTCAAGAGATTTAGAGAAAATCTTCGTAATAAGATTTGATTCTCCGGTAACCAAGGGAATTAGGATCCGCTTTAAATGCGATCGTCCATTTTAATTGTTCTGTCGGAGATTTTTTTTTTTTTTTAAATTCACCTCCTTCGTTTCCTTACAACTCACACCTTCCATTGATGCATTTTATGCAAGTCCCTAGACATCTACCCATGTCCATTGCAGGTACACCAGTTTACAGGCCACCATGATCACTCGTTATAATCCTATCCGTGTTTGCATGTGGTTACAGGAACTGTAGGAACGAGATTTGAATGTTTGGCTATGTTAGACTTAGTCAGACGTACGAGGGAAGCCTCACTCGTTCGGCTGACAGGCTCATACGCACGGTTAATACTAAGCTAAGTCACAATTACAACCTAAATGAGAAGATACGAGTGAGTGATCACCCGTACGGCTGATGAAGCCAATCATGCGTGTGATGGATGAATCGTACGGGTGAGTCAACAGCAGAGGTATATAAAGTCTTATGTTCTTCATTTTAGGTTAAGCCTCTCATTTGTTACACACACTCAGATCTGGTGAGCTCCTCCGATTCTCTCTCATCCCAAATCACCTAGGTGGTGAATAATAGCTCTAGGTGTTGATCTAATCATACTTGATTTAGTTGTGGTTTGACTAAATTAATCCCAAAAAGCTTAACCTATTCACTAGAGGGTTTGATTCACTTATTCCGCCATTGTGTGAGTTAAATCTGTTGATTTCTAAGTTCCTAGTCATGTTTCATCACCTTCTATTCTTTTCCCCTCAACTCATATTTTAAAGTATTCATCAATATGCTCCATCCAGTTCTGATTCTCGATATACTTCTAACTTTCATATCGGTCATTTTTCTTTTTCATTTACCGCAGGAAGAATCTATTACTTCTACTATACACTTGGTTTTATAGTGTTTCTAGTTCTCCCGTGTCTTTATATTGCTATATGCATCGATATATATGGTTTATAATTTCTGGTTTGTCTTTGGACTTTATATCTTCCCTTATATTTCAAAGTCTCTGCTTCTGTCTTCTATAATCATTGTCATCCACAGTTAATGCTTTCTTTTATTTGCTGCAATTTATACCCCAATTTCTATTTCGGAGTTTTGTCCTTTCGTTTCTTCTTCTTGCGATTAAGCACCGCTTGTAATGGTCCAGAATTCGCAGATATGAATTTCGGAATAAACATTATTAATGTTCTAGGAAGGAAATTGCAATGGCACGATCTTGACTTGTCAAATTACCAGAATACCTTGGAAAAGGCCAAATCATCAAGAAATATTTTCTTGATATTTTAGAGGTTAAATAGAATACAAGAGTCGTATAACATGGTACATGATGATGTTATGATCTGTGAATCATTACGTTCCATTTAGAAACTCAGCATGACTTACTGTAATATAATCAAGTTGATCAAGTGTCATTATATTATATTAATTCATGCTTCAGTTCCCAACACTATTTCAAAATATTCTTATTTTAAACTCGAAGGTTTCAGAATTTAGAAACTAAAATAGTTTCTTTTATGATGTAACACAGATAACACGAGGAGATAAATGATTTCAGATAAGAATAATTATGGAAATATCTTCAGAAATATGGAGGATATTTATAATGAAAGATACGATGATATCTTAGAATTTCTAATATCAGAGGATGATGAAGGATATTGTTCGCAGGGGTTTAGAGTCAGGAGCAAGGTATTTGTTAATGACTTCAGCAGATAATGAATCATTTGGATTCTTTGAAGTCAGGTTCAGTCTTTGTGATTTGTCCACAGTCTCCTTCATACTTTGCTCAATCCATTTTCCAGTTCCAAACTTCTCTTTTTCTGCGCTTTGCCAGCACACTTCTTCATTATCATCCAGCTTTTACCGTTTAAAGTCGTTTATAGTTTTTGCTACTTCATCAGCATTTTTTCCATTTTCGGAGAACCAATTCGTAGTTCGGAGTGTTTTTCAGAAACTTCACATTCAAGTATGTAAGTCCAGGAGATAGACATTATATGTACACATATAACTGTTGGCGTAGACATGCTGGGAGATTTCAAAATACTGATTGCTAATTCTCGATGATTCGTATAGCAATTCTCGTTACAAGATGCGAATGAGTAAATGATGAGGTTTCGATAAATATAATGATTCTTCGGAATGCCCAAGATCAGTGAAGTTGTTGGTAAGTTTATTGCTAATGTGGTGGAATATGAAAGGTTCTCCGGTAACAAAAGGGTAATCACATATATCAAGATTATGATAAAGCTACTCCTAATAAAAAAATCGAAGTTGTCTTGCTGGAGCTGTGATATAATTTGCTGCTTTGCAAAGGAATTGTAAAGTTATTTTTGCTAATAGATGCCAAAGAATCTGACGCGGATACATTGTTTAAACTTTTACTTTGGTTTCAAGAATTTTTCGAGTACATAAATGTGGGTAATATGTTGTTGGATTATCATCTCGATTGCTCTTCATTCGAAGTGTCTTCAGAAATTTTTGAAAGGTTTGAACACAGATTGTAATCGTTAATATACATTTGATGTTCTAACACGGTTTTGAAGTCAAAATATAGCTTTGAAAGATGTAGGAATCTAAAAGTGATGGTACCGGTTATATCTCGAATTGAATTATGAGGTTTCAAAATCAGAATATGTAATTGGGTTTGAATGAGTATGGTTGTTTTGATTTCTATGAAAGAATGTGTATTATTGTGAAAGTAGGAAGTATAGTTGATAATTTGCTTAATCAGATCATATTAATTGTGAATATATATATATATATCTCTCGGGTATTACCTACCCGTTAAAAAAATTTCACAATTAATATTTTGTACATAAGAATTTTATTACAGTCTTTATGAAAATATATATATATTTATTCTCTTCAGATGTAACATAGATTTTAATGAGTTAACACTAAATTAAACTCATTCGATTTATGGTTGGAACTAGAATTGAATAATCCCTTGAAGGCATTTAGAGATTACATAAGTATTTCTTCGATAATATTGAAATTATGAATCAATACTTCGTTATTTGTTGAGGAGTGATGTTGGTTTTCGTTAAATTCTTGTGAACTTCGCAAAGTACGAATGATGTTATCGGAAAAGTTTCGAGTACATCGATATTGAAAGTGTAAAATCAAACATATATTTGAATAATACTCTTTATTTATTATGAATTGGAATTTATTGAATTGAGACAGAGGTTGAAATTAACGATAGTTAAATTGCTGACGAAGGACGTACATCATTGTATATTTGTAATATGAATTAACCGAGTAGTTAAGATTCACACCTAATAGCTTAGTACGGAAAAAATTTATTATGGTTTAAAGATTTATATATATAAAATATACATGTAAATCCTTCAGTGGAAATGAGTTAATTCTTCATAACTCGTTGATACAATATACTCGTTGTTGATTCGTAATGATGTCCACAGTGATTCTTGAACTGACGGAGTTTGTGATGTCATAGGTGTTGTCAGTGCTGATGCTGACTGTACTGACGATGCTGGTGACGCTGACGGTACTGTTGATGCTATTGGTAAAACAAGTCTAGCTTGTAAATCGTGTACTATTCTGGTCAGGGTTTCTTTTATCATTTCAGTCCACCCATTTGATTTATGGTTAGGTCTTGAATAAGTAATCTCTAAAATTTTAGAGATTACATAATCACCGTAAAATATTTCTCCGATGAAGTTATGAATTAATACTTCATCGTTTGTTGTTGTTTGTCTACCTTGTTATCTATAGGGCATATGACGTTGATGCTCGTGGGACATATTGTGAAGTTGAGGTTTACGATGCGGTTGTGGTTGGAGGTAGTAATGGTACTGTTGGCGTTGATGATGGTGGTACTGCTGGTGCTGCTGCTGGTGTTTGTAACATTTGCACTATATTCTCCAAAGCCACTACCCGAGCGCGAAGCTCGTTGACTTCTTCTATTACACCGGGGTGATTGTCGGTTCGGACGAGCGGATAAATAAAATCTAAAATTTGATGTAGTATGTAATCATGATGAGATACCCTGAAAATGAGAGAGAAAATGGTGTTTCGGATAGGTTCGCCGGTAAGTGCTTCAGGTTCTTCGTCAAGAGGGCAATGTGGTGGATGGAAAGGATCGCCTTCTTCTTGTCTCCAATGATTAAGGATGCTACGAACCCATCCCCAATTCATCCAGAATAGATGATGGCTGATTGGTTGGTCCATTCCGGTCACACTACTTTCGGAGCTTGAGTGGGATTCCATTTCGGAATCTGAGGGACTTGAACTAATGACAAATTCCATTTTGTACGATTGAATAAAGGATTTTTCGATATGAAATGATTTTCCGGCTATTGGATGGTATTCTAATCACATAGAATATAGAGTAAAAGATTTCGTAGATTACGGAGGAATTTGCGGAATGTGTCAGGCAAAGTTTACAGTAATAGATACGATAAGATATGATTTAGCAGATACACTAAGATATGAATTTTGTCTATACACTACTCATGTAATTAATGTAGCAAGACGTGTCTAGACTAATAATGATAAACAGGTAATTTCCTAAGGATGATAAGCAGATGATTTCCGACTAGAAATGATAAGCAAAACTTTTGACATGCAGGCACGGTCGAAGTCCAGACTCACTAATGCATCCTAAAGACTTATCAGTTAGACACACTAATGCAGACCTGGTTCGCTAAGACCACCGCTCTGATACCAACTGAAAGGACCCGTTCATATACATTATAAATGATTCACAATAGTTGATTACATCACGAGTTACTTGACCTCTATATGATACATTTTACAAACATTGCATTCATTTTTAAAAGACAAACTTTCATTATATCGAGAGTTGACGGCATGCATACCATTTCTTAAAATACCCAACTATAATTGTCTTAATAATAATCTCAATGAACTCAACAACTCGAATGCAACGTCTATTGAAATATGTCATGAATGACTCCAAGTAATATCTTTAAAATCAGCAAATGCACAGCAGAAGATTTCTTTCATACCTGAGAATAAACATGCTTTAAAGTGTCAACCAAAAGGTTGGTGAGTTCATTAGTTTATCATAAATATTCATTTTCATCATTTTAATAGACCACAAGATTTTCATTTTCAGTTCTCATAAATATACGTCCCATGCATAGAGACAAAAATATCATTCATATGGATTGAACACCTGGTAACCGACATTAACAAGATGCATATAAGAATATCCCCTATCATTCCAGGAAATCCTTCGGACATGATAAAAACAACATCGAAGTACTAAAGCATCCGGTACTTTGGATGGGGTTCATTAGGCCCAATAGATCTATATTTAGGATTCGCGTCAATTAGTAGACTGGTTTACTAATTCTTAGGCTACCAAGCAAAAAGGGGCATATTCGGCTTCGATCATTCAACCATATAATGTAGTTTTGATTATTTGTGTCTATTTCGTAAAACATTTATAAAAGTAGCGCATGTATTCTCAGTCCCAAAAATATATATTGCAAAAGCATTTAAAAAGGGAGTAATGAAACTCACATATTGTATTTCGTAGTAAAAATACATATAACGTCATTGAACAAGTGCAAGGCTGGCCTCAAATTCACGAACCTAAATTAATTATATATATTTATATGTTGGTCAATATTTGTCTAACAATTAAGGTCAAGTCATAGTGTACCACATTCCTAATGCTCGAGACTAATATGCAAAAATCAACAAAAGTCAATTTGACTCAAAATGATTTCCAAAATCTATACATGATTAATATATAGTTTAAATATCGTCGTTTTATATTTTTAAATATCTTTTAAAAGATTTATTAGAGTAAATAATATAATTCATTTATTAATAAATAAAACTTTATAAAAAAATATACTTTTATATATCTTAAGTAATAAAATTTATAAAGTTCATTTAATATCATAAAGATAATATGATAGGTATTATTAAAGAAATTTTATTATACGTAGTAAAAATATGTTTGTATCTCATATGTATTTGATAGAATAATATCTATAATAATAGTAAGTAAAAGTTGCATTATTTTGTAATAATAATTATTATTATTCTATTAATTAAAATATCAATATTTATAATTACTAAAATAAAATAATAATTCTAATTATGATAACATTAATATTTATGATACTTTTAATATTATCTTTTAAAATAATAATTCTATTTAAAATGATAATAATAATGATATTTTATAGTAACAATGATATTTCTATTAAAATAGTAATTTTCGTTAAAATGATAGTTTTAATATAACGATACTTTTAATAATAATAGTAATGATAAAAAATAGCAAGAACGATAATTTTATCTAAATCATTATCTTACAATTTTTAAATTTCATCATGATACTCATACTGATTATTTATTAATTCATCGTCTTTTATATTATTTTCATATTAATGATAATAATAGTAATCATAATAATTAAGTGTTACAAAATAAGTTTTAATCATAATAATACTAATGATAATAAATATTATGAATATATTAATGATAATACTAATTATAACTATTTTAATGATAATAATAATAATAATACTAATTATAATTTTAACGATAAATACGATAATAATAGTAATAAAAATAACAATTTTTAATGTTAACACTTTTTATTGATAAAGATAATAATAATAACAATAATAATAATAATAATAATAATAATAACAATAATAATAATAATAATAATAATAATAATAATAATAATTAGATAAAAGTTATAACGATGATAGTAACGACGATAATAATAATCATTTTTAATAATAATACAAAAATTCAATTGACTATAACTTCTAATCCGTTCATCGAAACCATTCGAAATCTAAAGGAAAAGTTCTTAATTTTTCGCTAGCTTTTCAAGGACATGCATATCTTATACCTTATCTCAACCACAGGTGTAACTAATTCAAGATTCAACATACCCTATCTAAGGGCAATATCAAAAATACAAGCATGCATAATCCTATATTCTCGAGCACTAGTCAGGGATACACTTTTAGTATGTAAAAATTTATTTACGAATACTCACGTATCAATATTGAGATTCAATATTGCAGGAAAGGTACGTAGACACAACGGAGACGATAAACACTAGATTGACCTCATGAGCATTCCCATGAACCATACCCATCACCTCTATAGCTATAACCCATAATTTCCTTAGCCCTATCCCACTCACAAAACAGTTTTTAAAACTCGTTTCAGATCACTCGAGCAGCACTCCGTCTTAGTATTTTATGTATAATAATACTAATAATAATAATAATACTCCTAACCATAAGGTTAATATTAATCTTAATAATAATAATAATTATTAATAATAATAATTATAATTAGTAGATATATAGAGAGATTAAGAGACGAGATAGATGAATGAATGAATATAAATCACAAACTGGATATGTTCGATATTTAAAGGGATTAGTCTCACCTACTACCTCATGCTAGCGCATGACTTACCAAATACTGGCACACCGTTTTGTTTCATAATAGCAACGTATTTAATTAGTTAACATAATATAAGTATTATTTAATCTATAGAATTAAATAAATATTATATTATATTCTCGTTCATGGGAAAAATATAATTTTTACTAAAATGACACGGACGTGGTCTCACGACTCATGTACCACTTTCGGTTTTTCGAGCGCACTTTCGTACGTTTAGAAAACTAGCCTTTTACGTTACGCGACGTGTACCTTTAATAATATTTTGATTTTTTTATCAATAAATTACTTTGTAAAAATGTAGCTTATATAATTGAGTGTTGTGGTCATTTGCTTCTATAAATCAGTGACTCGTTGTTCAACAAAATATGTTATTTTAAATTAGGACGTTTTATGACTAAGTCAAAATATATATATATATATATATATATATATATATATATATATATATATATATATATATATATATATATATATATATATATATATATTATTTAAAATTCTAAATTTGTACATAATATATATATGTTTGAAATATTTATTTAGTGATATAATATTTAGTCTTTCAATTCCAATTACATTTCAAAGTTTGTTTAACTTGTTTTAAATAATAGTAGTTATTTTACCAAATAATGTTTTTAATATGAAAACTAAATAGTTGATTTATCAAGGAACACGAGTTTATCTAAGTAAGGTACACTTTTGAAATTTAAACGGAAATGATTACTAACTTTTGACTAACTCTCGTTAATGACATTTTTGTAAATCACTTTTACCAAATATTTCGAATGCTGTTAAAAAGGAAAGGGTTTCTAAATCAAAGTGGACCTCATAACAGAGACTCGTAATCATAATTCAATGTATCTGATAATTCAATCATTTGATATTATCTTTTTAATTCCGTAAATAAACATATTGAAACAAATACGTTCATGTAAAGTATTATAC
This sequence comes from Rutidosis leptorrhynchoides, assembly GCF_046630445.1. Classification (NCBI taxonomy): domain Eukaryota; kingdom Viridiplantae; phylum Streptophyta; class Magnoliopsida; order Asterales; family Asteraceae; genus Rutidosis; species Rutidosis leptorrhynchoides. The sequence continues at coordinate 195,804,099 of NC_092342.1, forward strand.
GTCTAATACTTTGTTAACGTTTTCAAGTTATAATATATATATACATATACATATATAATCATATCCGTTCATATAATGGTTAGTGAATCTTTGGAATTTGGTCGAGGTTAAATGAATGTATGAACACAGTTTAAAATTCTTGAGATTCAACTTACAAACTTTGCTTATCGTGTCGGGAATATATAAAGATTAAAGTTTAAATTTGGTCGGAAATTTCTGGGTTGTCACATCATAGGTGTGATAATTGTAAAATTATATTTGATTCACGTTGCAAAGAATATGACTTGTTTGCCTGGTCAATGTAGAGATTAACCACCAATATGTAGCCAATTTTTCCTTAGATGGGCTTTGCCCGTTTTAGTATGTGTGCTATTGCCTATTGGGCTCGAACCTCGCTGTTTAGATATAGTTTAGTCGGCTTTAACGGATAAGAGGGGTCACTACATAATTTTCAATTTTTTGTTTTGGGAAAACTGGACTATTATTACGAAGCCACGCAAGAAACGTGTGAAACAAATAAATCCGCACACCAAAAAAAAAAAAAAAAAAAAAAAAAAAAAACCTCCTTAGGCGTTTAACTTGCAGGTTTATAAAATATTACAAACTAAACTACCGGGGAACACCTTCCAATCTTCGTAGACGCCTTTTATTGACTCCTGCCTCATTGACAACCATAAGTGAGATAGGATTCTCAATGTTTGCATTATATCTTTCTTTTAATATCGACCCCCTTTGATCCGGAGAACTGTGTACCTATTTGTTCCTCCACTTCCAAATCAACCAAAGCAAAATATTGTTAGGAATTATAGACCCAAACAAGACCGGTGATTTAAACCAATCACCAAACCCACAACGACAAACGAAATAGCGAAAGCAAGAACGATAAATATAAAAGATAAACGACACGGCATTTAACGTGGTTATATCCCAACTCCAAAAACGGAGAAGGGTTTACTCCACGGACGCAAATCAGAGATTTTTACTATAATTTTCGTGCACACATGTTAAGGTTACAATAGGATGCTTCAATAGGCAAAACTCAACAAGGAAACATGTAACAACCCTGCTTTTTCCGTTACTTCCGTTAACCTTCCGTTAGTTTATTTAACGGCGATTATTTGACTTTTGTGCGTTTACGTGTAATAAATGCGTACTTGATCTTTGGAGGGTTATAATAATTAATATGGGTTGATATTAATTCAAATAGATATTTCGGATAATGAAATACGATAAAAACGATACGATTTTGATAACTGCTTTTTGAGCAACGAAACGCTCGGGTTTATTTTAATAATTAATTTTATTATTTACTAACTTTTTAAAAATAATTAATTTATTGGGTTTTTAATAAATTAACGTTTGATTGCGTTTTAATGATCGGTTTAGCGTTCCGGGCCTTCGGTACGATTAAACGACGCTTGAAACGGACCACGAGTAAAAGGAATTGGACAACACGAGTCCGGGAGTACCCCATGGGCCATATTCAGCCGAACCACCCCACTCCCCACCTTTTTATGCTTAATTTTGATTACTTGAGGGACTTAAGTGTTAATTAGGGAATTAGGGCTAAATATAAAAGGCTTGTGTAAACCTAAACTGTGTAATCCTTCCTCATTATTTTTTTTGGTCGATCCCTCCTCCTCCCCTCTCTGCTGCCGTCGCCCAACTCACACACACACACACACACACACACTCAAACTCAATTTTTGATTAAACCTCAAGAACAAACGTTGCAATTCTCGATCTCCTCTACGCGTTGGTATAAACGATTTATTGATCTAAGGTATATTTAGCTAAACCCTAATCCTAAAAATCTGATTTTTATTAGAGTTTCATAGTTATGTTGTCAATTGCTCAAGTCTATACGCGTACGTGTTAATTGTAATCGTTATATTGATTGTTTGATGCGCTAGGGTTTAAAAACGAATTTGTTTTTGCATGATCAGAAAAATTAAGTTTTTCTAATGTTAATTATTATGTTATATTCATATTCCTTGCGAAAAACCATTGAGTTTAGGCTTTGGATTCGCTTGATTTCGTTTCCGGATGATCAAGTTATGCTTAATTGAAATTAACGTTGTGTTTTCGTGATTGATCAGAAATCTGGTATATATAGACAACTAATTGGTATGTGAGACTTATACCACTGGAAATATAATTTAAAAACACTCAATTTAGACTAGGATATCATGTCGTTTGCTTATGTATAACCCGAGATATGTTTGAATTAGTGTAAAAGTAGCTTTATACACCACTTGCATGAATATAACCTTGTATGATAAAATGTGTTAACTTCTGTGGTTAAAGCTTTGCATATTTGAAATTCACACAAAAATTACTTCATCTTTCATGTAGATATCATAGGCTAATTGTATATATATCTTCGGATAATGGCATGCGAATGTGACTAACTAAACTAGAATCGAATCTGTAAATTGCTCTCTGTTTTATACTCTGTAGATTGTGTTTATTGATTGAGCATGTAAGCTTCTGTAATATGAATTTTAACATGATATGTGACTTATTGTTAGTTTATGTCAATCTCTGAAAACTTATGCATTGGGCACAATAGAGCCTTAATTTATGTGGATTCTGATTTGAGCTGAAAAACTAAACATCCAACTTGCATGAATAAAATGTACAAATTGGCTAAACAAAAGTTGATAGATTTTTTATATGTGTTACTTTGACTTTTCCTTGAACTATGGCCACTGGTCTTGTATCAATTTCATGTCTCTAACTCCGGTTATAGCCAAAACGAAATCAGTGTGCGGTCAGAAACTGACTGGGCAAACTCCAAATGTACCCCTTCTGATTCCTGACTTTTAATTATCGTATGAGTCCCTGTCTGGACTTTTTGGAATTGATTTTAAGTATATTTATGATCTGGAGTTTTCCATGTTTACGTGAATTTTTTACTATGAGATATTGTGCTAAGTATGCTACGTGTTCATGAACTTTGTGCACAACGATAAACTGAAATTGTGAAAATGATTATTCATGACCTGAAACGTATTGTTTGACTTAGGTTTGACATGTTGACTAACATTTGACATGAACCTACTAATGTTGACTTTAGTTGACCACATTGACCAAGTTAGACTTTCGGTTTGACTTCGGTTGACTTTGTTTGACTTGCATGAATTACTTGACTATATGTTGACTATTACTTTGAAACGCGTCGAGTCGAGCAATAAGACAACTTATACTATGAAACCACCCTTATTTAAGATACATATATTGACTAACCTATATACGTATACTTAGGTTGCCTTACTCAGCTGTAAACCGTACAAGTTTTTGTCAGTCATCCAAGCTTATTCAAAGGTGAGTCTACAGTCCCACTTTTTACATGTTTTCAGGGATGAGAATACACGTTGTTATACTTACTTTATCAAATGCTTTTGTATTGACACGAGTACTATATATGTGTACTGAGTTTGTTTACAAAGCCTCTAGCTTGAATACTTTTAATACCATCGGTATAAGCACGATTTAGATGGACGGATCCGTTAGGTTGACAACCTCACCCTCTATAAAAACTGTGGTGCATTTATTTTGAACATTAGATACGCTCGAACAAGCGTATAACATTTTAGGGGGTAAAGGCGGGTATAGTGGCTTCATTACTCGGGTCATTGCTAGTATTCAGGTGCTCAGATTATGCGAACGTTAAAATCTCGTGGTTAAGGAAACTAAACTGTTTTTCAGATACTGCTACATTACTTTAAACCTGTAGATTCACCAACATTATTGGTGACCTGTTTTTGCATGCTTTTATTCTCAGGTCCTTAAGAGGTAGGCTTCCGTTGTGTTTGCTGCATGTCTGGCCGTGGAGCCAGCATTTGATTTAAAGAACATTATTTACTTTCGCATTTAAAACTTTTATAACTGTTTAAATACTGTTGGCTTGTGGTTACGATCACAACAGTGTTTCTATTTTGGGATTATTGAATTATGTTTTTGAAAGTCAACTTTTAATAAAATTAAATGCGATTGCTTTAAACGTCTCATATAGAGGGCGTAACTGTTAACTATGGGACCTGGATTAACGCGCCGTCAGATGGAAATTTGGCGGGGTGTTATAAAACACCTTGGAGAACAAGAAAAACGTAAATAAGGAAACTGCCCATCAGACAAGCCGCGCCGCACCCAGGAAGGGCCGCGCCGCGCCTCCACGGCTAAATCCAAAACAACAACTTTCCTTCAACTTGATCCCCGTTCACATCCTTGTTTAACTCGCTTCGCACTCCAACAATCTCCCACTCGAAGAGACGTTAAACAACACCCAATCTTCATCAACCCAACAACTATGTTAAACAAACCCACAATAACTCCAGATTAGCCGATTACCAATTCCTTTTGATACCGCCGAGTAAGCTACCCGAATCACGCCGCACTTCACTCGTTAAACTATGAACAAGTGAAGTCTTTCGACACCAAAACACCGCTGAGCGATAATCCAATCTCTTAGTTACTAGCTTGAGCCACCTCGGTTTCTATCGCCACCATCTTCTAACACGAAGATCATCCTCTTACACTAGAAGATCAATTGAAGTGAGCGAGACTTCAATCATAGGATCCTTTCATGAGACACGCCGCCTCACCGATCACTCTAGACATGTCCAATCCCGAACACACATGTCAATGATCACCCTCGTACAGAATTTCTGTCTATCTATGATTTCCTTCACCACCAAAAAAGGAACTCCAACAGACGCCTTTGTAGATTAATCTTCAAGATACCCTTGAAGTCTACCATCTTTTTCAACTTTCCGCTTTCTCGTTGGTACACTAACCTCCTCATAGCGCTATGAATTTCACAAACCCCATCTTCTCATCCCAAGCACGCTCCCACTGTATGAGTAAGAATTAAATCGCAGCTTCGAGAAGAAACTTTGTTCGTATCACCGGTTAGTCACAAATTACTTTGTCATTAGAGAGTAACAAGTATTCGAAGCCCTAGTGTTACCGGAATTAACACACTAAACTTGAGATCATTGGAGAAACAAGTCGCTCAACCATCTCCACAACCCCACTAGTTGTCTAACTCCCACTAGCTCGATAACTTCCGTCAGTAACCAAACTCTCACCGAGTTTTTGACACCCTCAACGATCCTAGAAAGCTCAAGTTCCTGAACTTACAAGATTATCCGCCCCTATCCATCACCTAAAGATTTCTATCAATCACCCTTGAAGAAAATCGCTCCCTTTATTGAAACATCAACCAATAACCGAGCAACAGTCAGATGCGTTCTATCCGACACCCTTCGACATCAATTTCCTTAGTGACAAGAAACTCTAACCTGCCCGTATATTCCATTGACTTGGAATATTCGACCATACACTTGGTCATCCCGTTTCCAAACCCCGCAAGCACCAAACTTCCCCGATACTCCCACTATCGACTTTCAACTCGATGCATCTTGTTCGTTATTCAACCGCTTAACCGAAGAGAAGAACACCCTCCTGAGCTTCCATAACAAACCCACATCTTTGAAAACATAGCTCGCATCGCTTGAAGTTATCGAGACAAAATCATCTCGCACTCGCGTCATCAAACCCGAAAAACTTCATCCTGAAAACTGTCCAGATTCGAAAAATCATATCTCCCGATCCAACTGTCAGATCAGCCTCAAAATTTTACCACGTGTAGATCAGTAAATCTACTAACTACACACAAAAAATCAAGTCGATCTAACGGTTAACGAATCTTCTACAAATTTTCTACTACAAACAGCTCATGGAACTCCGAATTTGATAGTTCAACCATTCTTTCGCACGGGATTGCGAAGAACGAGAACTCAGATCCGACACTCGGATCTCCTGAAAAAAAATCTCTCCGCAACGAGCCCATCGACCCGACCTTAACTCCGTAACCCTTCGCGAAAAAAAATCACCATCATGATGCAATCAGCGTCCCGATTACAAGATAACTTCCAAGAACCATCACCCGAATCTTGTGTGATCAACTCTCCCGGATACATAGACATATCCATGAGTTCATCGCGACCAACTAAGTCACCCGGTCTCGATACATGTTGCAAACAAAATCCCTTGATCATCGTTTAATCTAACCTTGATGAAAAAATCGAGTCATCAACCATATCGAAGAAACTTGATTTCAATTCGCAATCGCTCCCAAAGTCGAAACCTTGAGCTCTTGATATCACTTGTAAGGAATTATGGACCCAAACAAGACCGGTGATTTAAACCAATCACCAAACCCACAACGACAAACGAAATAGCTAAAGCAAGAACGATAAATATAAAAGATAAACGACACGGGATTTAATGTGGTTATATCCCAACTCCAAAAATGGAGAAGGGTTTACTCCACGGGCGCAAACCAGAGATTTTTACTATAATTTTCGTGCACACATGTTAAGGTTACAATAGGATGCTTAAATAGGCAAAACTCAACAAGGAAACACCTTGGAGAACAAGAAAAACGTAAATAAGGAAACTGCCTGTCAGACAAGCCGCGCCGCGCCCAGGAAGGGCAGCGCCGCGCCTCCACGGTTAAATCCAAAACAGCAACTTTCCTTCAACTTTATCCCCGTTCACATCCTTGTTTAACTCGCTTCGCACTCCAACAAATATATCTATATACAAGGGCTACCGTATTAGCTTTATCCAATCCAACATTCAAATTTGTTGAGCTAATGCAATTCGCCACTCCATTTGGAACTGATCCAGATATACTCCACCAAGCAATATAACTTCTCCATAAAGGTGTTACGAACCTGCACCTTGAAAACAAATGGTCTGCGACTTTCAAATTAGACTCACAGAATGGGCATGGCATCGAGTCAATTTATTTTTCACAAATCTCTAGATAAAAATATTTACTTTATTCGAAACACACGATCAGCCACTTAAATGTATTCAGACCAACACCAGCATTAAGCAAAGTTTTGTCAAGTAAAAAAGATAGAGTTAAAACCTTAAATTTGCCATTTCTTTTCTTTGTAGCGACTACGCCCATGAATCATCTATATGTTCCATCTTCGAGGCACCTGCAAGCAAACCAGAGAGTTGGCTTAAATCGGCAGCAGCTCTACCGCGAACAATGTTAGACCAGTTCCAATTGCCAGTAAGCCTGAGTCCCGTTAAACACTATCTTTGACCCTCAAGTCTTTATTGCAATCGATAGCAACAGTCTCGGGTACATAGGTTTTAAGTTTGTTGTCATGTTTGGAAGCCAACAGTCGTGCCAAAAAAAACGCATAGGAGCCCAGGGGCAGAGCTTAGAGTAATCCAGAGGGAGTATCCGCGCCACCTGAATTTAACGGATAAAAAAATTTTACACTAAAAAAAATTTACTAAAAAATAAGGTTTTTATTAGTGTTTACACCCGCTAAAAATAAAAAATTTATTAAATTTTCGTATCCGCCCCATCTGTCTTTGAGTTCAAGTTCCGCCACTGGAGGAACCATTTCCCACAAGCCCGATTCAACCTTCAATTCGGTTAAATCGTTCTATCTTTTCGTTCTTATTATGATTATTTATTATACGTATTTTCTACTTTCTATATGCATGATTATTACGTTTATGTATAACTTGACTAGATTCATGTTCAACGAAACTGATATGCTTATAGTAAGATCTTATATGTTTGTCATGTTACATAAATCGGTTATATGCGAAATTAATTGTTTTAATCTGCTTAATCGAGGGTCTGATTTATAATCACTATATATTGATTTAAAAACATGTACTACGTTGGCTCACAATTAATATGCTATTAATATGTTTGCAATAATGCTATAATTATTTAGCTACTCTTAGTAAATTGTGGTAACATATAATATTGTTTATGAACATTAATAAATTGTGCTTTTAATATGTCTGCTGGTACCCGATTCGCGATGGGCGGGTAAATTCATTAAATCTTATCCGTGGGCACGGGTACGGGTAAAAATTTATATCCACCAACGGATCGCGGGCGGGTCGCGGGTATATACTACCCTCGCGACCCGCGGGTATATACTATCCGTCGCGGGTAAAACCCGACCCGTGAATACATGAGACTTTTCTTAATTTACCCGTGAGTCTTTACTTACAATTATTAATTTTGAAAGTTAGTTTACTTGTAATTGAATAATGATTAATAATTTAATATTATATACAAGTAAAAAAACTTAATTTTCATGTCATTTTATATATAACTTGTACATATATTTTTATAATTAATAAAATTATTTGAGTTTTCTAATAAAAAGTTTTATTTATTATTATCCGCGGGTTACCCGCGGGTCACGAGTACCCGCGGGTCACGGGCATGGGTAAAACAATTTTACCCGCAGGCGGGTAATGGGTCTCAACGTGCAAAAAAGAAACCCGACGGGCAGGTCACGGGTATATAGAACCTGTGTCCGTTGCCCGCGGGCGTCATCCCTCTGTTTGATACTTTGATCCTAATCTGAGTAGGGAAAAAAAACATGAATTGGTCTATTTTATAACCGTGATTTTATTGCTACTTATATTATATACCTATGTTTATAAAAAGTTTTATTTATTATTATTAATTTTTTAAAAAGCAAGAAAATTTTATTATCTAAGTATAAGATATTTACAAAAGTAGCACCAAGCAACTAGAGATTACACATAAAACACAAACCACGATGAAAAGTCGTTGCTATGATCGCAACTCAGCTACTAACATGAAAAAGGATTATTAAACCAAAGATGCCAATCTAACTTATATTTTTATGTCTTCGTGAAATCCACTCGAAGGAGACCACTTGAATTTCACTAAACAACACCGGAGCCGATTCACATTTTGTAACGACCCGACTTTTTCGACTAGCTTTTATGCTTTGTATTTTAGCGAAACTGCGTATTTGTGCGTACTGTGTTACTTTATTACTCCGGAACCCTGGCACACGTGTTTTATATTCATATATACATTAAAACGTGCGTTGGTGCATGTAGAATGCTTAACTTGTCCACCGGATGCTTTATAACCGTTAGTGTTACTTGCCGTTACGGATAAACCGCGGACTGCGCGCACGTTTGACTTTTGTCGGAACCGAAATATTTGGACAGCGAAATATTAATTATTATTTTTTAATAATAATTACTTGAGTCTTTGGATGCTTAATTTTATTTATTTAATTGCAAGAGCCCAATAATTAGTCTTGTTGGACTTTCTACCTTGTTGGGCTCAAGCCCACCCTACTCTAGCTAGTGACCCAATTAATTAGCCCAAGTATTATTACTAGTGACCCATAATAATAAATAAATAAATTAATTAATTAATTAGTGAGTCACACTAGCCATATGGATAAGGATTATCCATATTGTCACATAGGATTCTAGCATAAGTACATGCTTTAGACAACCATTATTCAAAAAGCAAAGTGGTGTCTCCCTCCCCCCCCCCCCCCCCACCCCTCAAAATCACGGCCCTAATGGCCTTCCATGTCATCAATCCTTGTCAAATTTTGCTTATAAATACTAGCCATTTACCTCTCACTTGCTCATTTGATTTTCACACACACTTGTTCTTTCTTTCTTTCCTTTCTAGTATTACTTGTAAGTTTTCTTTTTCTTCCTCTTTTCCTTATCATTTTCGTGTACCATCATCATCATTATATGAAGATCAAGTTCCATTTAGCTTTGATCTTGGTTACATCTTGTTGATTCAAGCATGAATCTTTCAAGAACATGGAAGATTCAAGCTTTCTAGCTTTGAATCTTCACCAACTTTGTAGATCTACTTCTTTTATGCTTTAATCTTGTTATTTTATGATAAAGATTCAAACTTTTGTTTGTAATCTTCATGCATCTTCAAGATCCAAGCTTTATCCTTCAAGATCTTCAAGAACAATTAAGATGCAAGCTTTCTAGCTTGAATCTTCATATCTTTTTGTTGGATCTAAGTTCTTTTTGCTTTGATCATGTTGTTTTGTGAAAAAGATTCAAACTTTTGTTTGTAATCTTCATGTATCTTCAAGATCCAAGCTTTATGCTTCAAGATCTTCAAGAACACTAAAGGTTCAAGCTTTCTAGCTTTGTGACCTTATAAATTGTGTGAAAGGGATCCAAGCTCTCTAGCTTAGGGTTCCATCACTTCATTTGACTTAGATCATGTTCATACTTGTTTGATTGATGTAAAGTTTGTAACTTTGTTGTAAATAGGACTTGTAATTGTGTTAAGACTAAGGATATGATGTAACCTTGGTTCATCATCCATCTAAGACTCTTAAATGAGTTGTGTTACCACTTGGTCTTAACATATTTTGTATTGATGGTAGAATCTTGGTCAAAAGTGATGCTAAACCATCAACGAGCTGTACACTTGAAGCGACAAGCATCAAGGATGAGAACCGTGATGAGCATCAAGCACCAAGAACCCCACCGGAGCACTTGTCCACTGATTTTCGTATCTGATAAGACCACCTGGGCTACTGGAAAGTTGATTTTCAGTTAGGTCGGTTCGAGTAGATGATTTTCCGTTTAGGCCTCGTCTTAATCCGAGTTACGGTTTAGGATTTATGGCCCTCCGAGAGTCACTACACCCTATTAACGTTGTGCTGAAATTTCTGACCTACTCGCACTTAAACCGTCGCCACGGTCAAACGAAGACGAGTTAGGTTCTGAAAATTGGTCAGCTGTTAGGGGACTCATATACGGAGCCATAGCCACTGACTATGCTCTTTTCGATTTATGTAGAGGTCGTAGAAGCTGACCGAATTCAGCCTATTGTTTCGATCTCTATTCTTGTCGAACTTACTTAGCTTTTATGATGATGAACGATGATGATGATGACACTTAAACTTATTTTATGCACTATTAGAATTTATAAAGACAACCTACTGACCTAGTAACCCTTTATTTAGGTTGACGACCTTTCGGACCGACTTACTACTTGCGTACTTTCATTACCGACTTTACCGCTTTTATCACTGTGAGTTATAGCATCCCTTTTTACTTTAGCTATTTTGGGACTGAGAATACATGCGCTTTTTACGTTTTACATACTAGGCACGAGTACTTAAACTTTATATGTGTGTGGGTTATACAACGGCACAAACATTCCCCTTAGCACGGTAGCGTTTAGTCATTGGTTTTTGAACCGGTGAACGCGAATCTTAGATATGGATCCATAGGGTTTGACATCCCCACTCGGGCTAGTCGCACTAGCATTTATCGGGTGTTTAATACTTCTTGAACATACGCACTCGCCAAGTGTACTTTCAGGGGGTTGTAAACGTTAAGTCTAGTTACCGGGTGCCCACGGTTATACATATACTTTTCATACTGTTTGTTACACTGAAATCTCGTGGCCTACCTTACGTTACTGTTTGTTACAACATTCGTGTTGACTTTTAAGCGTGTATTTCTCAGGTGCCTAGAGGTTTATTGCTTCCGCTGTTAGACTTGATGCCATGCTGTTAGATTTGCTGTCTTGCTGTTAAGGACCTGCTATTTTTGTTATCCGCTGCATTACTAGAGATGTCTCATTCATGGAACTTTTCTGTCGCATTCATAGTTTATGTTAATTTCAAACAATGGCTTTGTAACGACCTTAGGGTCAAATAATTATGTTTATGCTCCTATTCGTAGGATGCGCGCTATCTTTTTTAAAACGTGTAATGACCCGGAAATTTCTGACCAAATTTAAACTATAATCTTTATATATTTCCGACACGATAAGCAAAATCTGTAATGTTGAGTCTAGAAAACTTGAAATCTATATTCGGATAATCAGTTACCCTTTGACTATGCCTGGCGATTCACGAACCATTATGTGTAAATAAATACATACATATACACATATGTGTGTTTATTAAATTGAGAAATATTAATAAAACATTTAACTGATTAGTTGATATAAATATAAACTATGAGATCTATTTTATGAATTTGGAAATGTTATTATTTTCCTTATTATTGATATTAATTAGTATTATTAATATTATTATCATTAATATTATAATTATAACTTTAAAATTTTGAATATCAAAATAAAGACTTTATAAAAAATAAGAATGATTAAAAGTATAATTTAATTGTAAGTTAGATGTCATTAGTTATTGCTAAAATATCAGTAATAACAGTATTATTAATAAATATTATTATCCTTATTATTAATATAAGTATTATTATCGGATATATAGTTATTATTAATATTATCATGAAGATCATCATTAATATTTATTATCATTATTTATTTGTTATTAATAAATTGATATCAGTAATTTATCTAATATAAAACTTATCTAAATACAGATATAATTCGTATATATAGTTATATAGTTATATAATATGTATTATTCTTAGTTATTTGTATTATTATAATTAATATATATATCTATAAATTATTAAAATTCATTAAATAATCAGATTTATTTCACTATCTAATTCGATATCCTTCTGTTTACCCGTGGAATTCTGTCTGGAGATTTTTTTTTACACGTCCAAATCAATCTATTAATTCAGGTTTCTACATTCATTATATACTCACGTTTCATACATCTGTCCACTGCAATTCGAAGAAAACAGAAAGTGGAAACAGAAACCCAGTTCGTCCCTGTTTGTGGATTAATTTTTTTTTTTCAAAGTTCAATTTCAAATGATTTTCAAAAAGTAATAATACAAGATTGTTAGTAATCGTGTATTTAAACTACCTGCAAATCCTCATATCTCAATCCTTTATAACAAGCACAAATTTTGCGAGTCAAACATTAGTTTCAAAAGTCAAACGAATGTTCTAAGTTCGAATTGGTGTTACAGGAGTCTTTTCTGTTAAAATTAACGTTACATAAAGTTTATATGGCTGATTTACAACATCTTTCGTTTTATAATTATAAGCTAAAAAGGTCTGAATTTTGATTTTCGATTTGGAGTTCATGTGGGTCTTCAGCGACGGGTTTAACCTCATTTTCCATGTTCCCTATTTTTTTTTAGGTAATCCAACAATCACTAAATGATTCGGTTTCAACATTGTGCCCTAAATTAAACGAGTAATTAAAGGATTGATTGGAATTAGATTCTGAGTCGACTTATTTTGTTAGAAGATGAAGATAGAACAGAAATAGAATTCAATTCGGGTTATCAGTTATCAGATTTGTTACATAACAGAAAAACAAACATGGTTCAACGGCTAAGGGTGTTTGCATAGGAGCGGGAGGTCGTGGGTTCGAGTCCCGTTGCGGGCAATTCTTTTTAGAAAACTTATTAAAGGGTATAACTATTTTTTTATTATTTTCTCTCTATTATTAATATTATTATTATTATTATTATTATTATTATTATTATTATTATTATTATTATTATTATTATTATTATTATTATTATTATTATTATTATTATTATTATTATTATTAATTGTTGTTATTACAAGTATCCTTAATTATTATTATGACTACTAGCATAAGTATTATTATTATTATTATTAAATATGGTTATTACAAGTATTATGCTTATTATTACTAATACCACTACTACTAATGAATGTATTATTATTTATCACATGACTAAGATTATTATTAGTATCAACTATAATATTATTATTAAAGATAATTACGTTTATGAAAATAAAAGCTTTAAGAATATCATTAAGGTTATACGTATGTTTTAAACGTATTAACAAAATTATATAAATATTCATATATAACATGTTAAATATTCTTGTTAAAATACCAATCAAACATATTTTTTTTACTATATAAATGTTAAGTATTTTGAAAATATAGACAAATCAAATAAATATAGTATAAAATTTAAGATAATATATAAACTTGTTCGATTACGACTATACATATTAATTTATATACAAATGATATAGGTTCGTGAACCCAAGGCCAACCTTATACTTGATCAATGGTGTTATATGTATTTTTACTACAAAATACATTAGGTGAGTATATAGTCCCTTTTAAACTCTAAATATTTTGGATGAGAAAACATGCAATTTATGATTTACGTTATGGACACAAGTGATCAAAAATAAATTCTATGTTGAGTTGTACCATGGCATATTTCTTTATACTTGGTAGCTAATATTTACATGAGGAATGTAAACGCGAATCCTGTTGATAGATCTATCGGGCCTGACAACCCCAACCGGGCTGGACGACCAGTTTTCAACGGTTGCACAGTACTTCGTTTCTGTATACTACACTTGGTACGGTGTAGCAATTATTTAAGAATATGCTGCGATGATTTAAATGTTAAGTATGGTTACCAAGTGCTCAACTACTTTTACATACACTTGCGAGTGTATTATGTTTATCTATATGAAATCTTGTGGTCCATAGTTATAACGCTGCTAGCATTAAACCTATATATCTCACCAACTTTATGTTGACGTTTTAAAGCATGTTTATTCTCAGGTACGAATTAAGTCTTCCGCTGTGCATTTGCTCATGTTAAGGACATTACTTGGAGTCGATCGTCGTAATGGGACCAAATGTTGATGACTTCGTCCAGGAGGATTAGGAAGGGTTGTTAAAGTTGGTATCAGAGCGGTGGTCTTAGCGAACCAGGTCTGCATTAGTGTGTCTAACTGATAAGTTGTTAGGATACATTAGTGAGTCTGGACTTCGACCGTGTCTGCATGTCAAAAGTTTTGCTTACCATTTCTAGTCGAAAATTATCTACTTATCATCCTTAGGAAATTACCTGCTTATCATTCGTAAGTTTAGACACGTCTTACTGCATTCAGTGTATCAATAGTGTATAGACAAAATTCATATCTTAGCGTATCTGATAATTCATATCTTAGCGTATCTGATAATTCATATCTTAGCGCATCCGTAGACTTGCCTGACATATACCGTAAATTCCTCTGTAGTCTACGAAATCTTTAGGATTATATATATATAGATATTCTATATAGTTAGAATATCATTCGATATCTGAAAATCATTTCACATCGAAGATCCTTTCCTTCCACCAAATTGTTCACTTGGAGATGAACCTGAAGCACTTACCGGCGAACCTGTTCGAGAAACCATTTTCTCTCTCATTTCTAGAGTATCTCGTCACGATTATATACTATCCCATATTTCGAATCTTATTCATCCGCTCGCCCCAACCGCCAATCATCCCGGTGTACTAGCAGAAGTTAACGAACTACGCGCTCGTGTGACGGCTTTGGAGAACATGGTGCGAAGAATGCAAACACCAGCAGCAGCACCAGCAGCATAATCAGTACTACCATCATTAACGCCAACAGTACCCTATCACCCCAAACCACAACCGCGCCGTAACTCTCAACATCACAATCTGTATCTCGGATATCAACCTCACACGCTTCAATATCACCATCTGTACTTCGAGTATGATCTTCGATCTACATATCGTTTTACATCGATTATCCTCTTACGTATCATTCTATCTCATTTATTTTCGTTTGACATGGCAATTATGTAATCTCTAATGTTTTAGAGATCATGTAATAAATCAAATGAGTTTAATATCTTATTGATTCATTAGATCCATGATTACATCCGAAGAAAATATATATGCAAGTATATTTTCATAAAGATTGTAATTAGAAATTCTTTCGTACAAACTATTAATGATGAAAATATTTTAACGGGTAGGTAGTACCGGAGGAATATTTAGATTTCACATTAATAAGTTACACTGTACATTTTTTGAATCTGATTCAACGGTCATTTACTATCCTACTTACAACTACCGATATACGTATCCATTCACCACAGAACAACCATTTCCATTCAAATTACATATTTGGATTTTGACTTATCAGAATCCAACAAGTGGCATAATGAAGAAACATTGGACAAATTAAAATTTGTTAGAAACAAACGAACTAATAAATTGAAATATTGTTAAGATTCCACGCTAACTGTTCCTAGCTAACTGTTCCCAGCTAACTGTTAATACCGTATTACATTTTATTTATCGCAATTTTATTTCTGTTATTTACTTTTATGCACTTTAAATAACGGGACACGTATACAAGGTTTCGACCTATCATATCGACCCATATATATATATATTTCGGAACAACCATGGACACTCTATATGTGAATGTGGGAGTTGGCTATACAGGGTTGGAGTTGATTCCAAAATATACATATGGTTTAAGTTGTGATCAATACTGAGATCGGTACACGGGTCACGATATGTATTAATTATTTATATATTAAATTATATATGAATTCATTGGACTATTGGACAATTGGACTATTGGACTGCTAACTTTGGACAATTAAAATGAATTAAAATATTGATTATAACATATGAAACTAAATAATTCTTCAAGTTTGCCACTTGATTTTATCCTAAAACTCATTTGTATCTCGACAGTTACAATCCGCATTCAAATCTTTTCATGATTCTTGAAAACATCTCAACCGAGAAGTTGTACCACCCATACTTCATCTACGGAAGAAAAGATTTATGCACCGGAAAAACTCTCGAACCCAAATTCATAGTTTAACACGTATCTGTGTTGAATCCTTTACCATTTATTAGCAAAAACAACCTTATGACTCCTTTTCAAAGTAGCCAATTTTGTCACAGCTCCAGCAAATTAACTTCGACTTCTCAGTAAGATTAGTCTTATTATAACCTCGATATATGCGCGTTGTTCTTTCGCCATCGTTACCGGAGAACCTTTTATATTCCACGACATCATTAGCAGATGTACCAGCAGCTCGTCGTTTCTTTGGCGGAACCCGCAGTCAGTATTTTGAAAGTCTCGCAAAACCTCCCCAGTTATACCTATAACGTCTATCCCTGAGAATTTCATACTTCGAATGTGAAGTTTCTAAAAAACACCCTGAACTGCGAAGTAGTTCTTGAAATGCTAATGAAGCAGTAAAAACTGTAAACGACTTTAACAAGTCAAACGTTGACGATAAAGTATAGTGTGTTGGTAAAGCTCAGAAAAAGAGAAGGTTTGGAACTGAAAAACAGATGGAGCAAAGTATGAAAGAGGCTGTGACTGAACCTGCCTTTAAAGAATCCAAATGATTCAGTGCCTGCTGAAACTGTTAGCAAACACCTTACTTCTCATTCTAAAACCTTCACAGACAAATCTTCTTCATCATCTATCGATGTTAGTATAAGATATCATCGTACCTTTCATTATAAATATCCTCAATATTTTTGAAGATATTTTCATAAGCATCCTTATCTGAGATCATTTATCTCTCCGTAATATCTTCGACATAAAAGAAACTATGTTAGTTTCAAAATTCAGAAACCTTCGAGTTTAAAATATGAATGTTTTGAAGCAGTGTTGGGAACTGATGCATGAATTAGTATAATATAATGACACTTGATCAACGTCATTATATTACAGTAAGTCATGTTGAGTTTCTAATGGAATGTGATGATTCATAGTACCATCATCATGTGCCATGTTACACGGCTCTTACATTCTATCTAAATTCTAAAAATATCAAGAAAACAATTCTTGATGAATCGGTCTTTTCCAGGATATTCTGGTAATTTGACAAATCAAAATTGTTCCATTACCATTTCTATCTTAGAGCATTAGCTATGTTCATTTCAAATTTTATACCTACAAATTCCGGACCATTACTCGCTTGATTCAAGGACGGGAAGAGGAAACGAAAGAATGAAAACTCCAAAATAGAAATTGGAGTATAAATCGCAGCAAATAGGAGAAGTCATTAACTGTGGATGACAATGATTATAGAAGACAGAAGCAGGGACATCGAAGTATAAGGGAAGATATAAAACCCAACAACCCCCCAGAAATTACAAACCGTGTATATCAATACGTATTGCCACGTAAAGACACGGGAGAACTAGAAACACTATAACCCCAAGATAATAGTAGAAGTAAATAGATTCTTCTGGCGATAGATGAAAAAGAAGAATAACAGATATGAAAGTTAGGGTATATCAAGAATCAGTACTGGATGGAGCATATTGGTGAATGTCTTAAAGTAGGAATTAAGGAGAAAGAGTAGAAGATGTGAGTTGTGGAAAATAAGGAAACAAAGGGGGTGGATTTATAGTGAAATATCCGACAGAGCAATCGAAACAGATTATTGCATATAATCACAGAAGATCCTGATTTCCCTAATCACTAAAGAACCAAATCTTATTACAAAAGATTTTCTTTAAATTCCGCGAAATCCGGAAATCAATCAAAACTACGTCATCGGTTAAAACGAGTATATTTTTACTCATTTCACTCTTTTGCGATAGCCTCATTTATATTCTTCGCGTTATCAAATCGTTTTATTTATATCTCTCAATAATGATAAAACTCCATTATTACCTCATATTCGTCATGAAAACATTCTTATTATTATCCATGACGACCTCTATCAAATTTCGGAGACGAAATTTCTTTAACGGGTAGGTACTGTAATGACCCAGAAATTTCCGACCAAATTTAAACTATAATATTTATATATTTCCGACACGATAAGCAAAATCTGTAATGTTGAGTCAAGAAAACTTGAAATCTATATTCGGATAATCAGTTACCCTTTGACTATGCCTGGCGATTCACGAACCATTATGTGTAAATAAATACATACATATACACATATGTGTGTTTATTAAATTGAGAAATATTAATAAAACATTTAACTGATTAGTTGATATAAATATAAACGATGAGATCTATTTTATGAATTTGGAAACGTTATTATTTTCCTTATTATTGATATTAATTAGTATTATTAATATTATTATCATTAATATTATAATTATAACTTTAAAATTTTGAATATCAAAATAAAGACTTTATAAAAAATAAGAATGATTAAAAGTATAATTTAATTGTAAGTTAGATGTCATTAGTTATTGCTAAAATATCAGTAATAACAGTATTATTAATAAATATTATTATCCTTATTATTAATATAAGTATTATTATCGGATATATAGTTATTATTAATATTATCATGAAGATCATCATTAATATTTATTATCATTATTTATTTGTTATTAATAAATTGATATCAGTAATTTATCTAATATAAAACTTATCTAAATACAGATATAATTCATATATATAGTTATATACTTATATAATATGTATTATTCTTAGTTATTTGTATTATTATAATTAATATATATATATATCTATAAATTATTAAAATTCATTAAATAATCAGATTTATTTCACTATCTAATTCGATATCCTTCTGTTTACCCGTTGAATTCTGTCTGGAGATTTTTTTTTACACGTCCAAATCAATCGATTAATTCAGGTTTCTACATTCATTATATACTCACGTTTCATACATCTGTCCACTGCAATTCGAAGAAAACAGAAAGTGGAAACAGAAACCCAGTTCGTCCCTGTTTGTGGATTATTAATTTTTTTTTTCAAAGTTCAATTTCAAATGATTTTCAAAAAGTAATAATACAAGATTGTTAGTAATCGTGTATTTAAACTACCTGCAAATCCTCATATCTCAATCCTTTATAACAAGCACAAATTTTGCGAGTCAAACATTAGTTTCAAAAGTCAAACGAATGTTCTAAGTTCGAATTGGTGTTACAGGAGTCTTTTCTATTAAAATTAACGTTACATAAAGTTTATATGGCTGATTTACAACATCTTTCATTTTATAATTATAAGCTAAAAAGGTCTGAATTTTGATTTTCAATTTGGAGTTCATGTGGGTCTTCAACGACGGGTTTAACCTCATTTTCCATGTTCCCTATTTTTTTTATGTAATCCAACAATCACTAAATGATTCGGTTTCAACATTGTGTCCTAAATTAAACGAGTAATTAAAGGATTGATTGGAATTAGATTCTGAGTCGACTTATTTTGTTAGAAGATGAAGATAGAACAGAAACAGAATTCAATTCGGGTTATCAGTTATCAGATTTGTTACATAACAGAAAAACAAACATGGTTCAACAGCTAAGGGTGTTTGCATAGGAGCGGGAGGTCGTGGGTTCGAGTCCCGTTGCGTGCAATTCTTTTTAGAAAACTTATTAAAGGGTATAACTATTTTTTTATTATTTTCTCTCTATTATTAATATTATTATTATTATTATTATTATTATTATTATTATTATTATTATTATTATTATTATTATTATTATTATTATTAATTGTTGTTATTACAAGTATCCTTAATTATTATTATGACTACTAGCATAAGTATTATTATTATTATTATTAAATATGGTTATTACAAGTATTATGCTTATTATTACTAATACCACTACTACTAATGAATGTATTATTATTTATCACATGACTAAGATTATTATTAGTATCAACTATAATATTATTATTAAAGATAATTACGTTTATGAAAATAAAAGCTTTAAGAATATCATTAAGGTTATACGTATGTTTTAAACGTATTAACAAAATTATATAAATATTCATATATAACATGTTAAATATTCTTGTTAAAATACCAATCAAACATATTTTTTTTACTATATAAATGTTAAGTATTTTGAAAATATACTTGATGTTATGCGAGGTGTATACGAAATAGTTTATATTTTACTAGGAAAAACTATTAAATACGATACAATTTTATACAAGATATTT
Organism: Rutidosis leptorrhynchoides; assembly: GCF_046630445.1. NCBI lineage: Eukaryota > Viridiplantae > Streptophyta > Magnoliopsida > Asterales > Asteraceae > Rutidosis > Rutidosis leptorrhynchoides. The sequence goes on from NC_092342.1 coordinate 195,824,599, forward strand.
ATTTATTTATAGAATGGATATACTTAAACCTTGCTACAACACTTATAGGCAGTGTACCTAATCGTACAGTAGTGTAGTTTTTAGTAAGTCCGGTTCGTTCCACAGGGAAATCTTTAAACAAAGCTCAACGCTATATTAATTTACTTTTATAAAAATACAAACATATATATAAGTAATATTATTATTATAAAGGAGGATTTTTTACCGTTTAATGACCGGTTTGTCGATTTTAAGACTTTAGTCGCAGTTAAAACCTAATGTAAAATATAAAATAAATACAAGACTTAAATTAAAGCGTAAAGTAAATAACGATAATGAAATTGCGAATAATAAAAGTGCGATAAAATAAAATTGCGATAATTAAAAAGTACGATAATTAAAAGTGCGATTAAATAACAATAAATAAAAGTGCGATAATTAGAAGTGCAATTAAATATAAAATAAAGGAAATTAAATATGAAATAAAAGAATTATGCTTATTTAAACTTCCGTAATCATGATGTTTGACGTGTTGATTTTAGTTTTATGCCCATGGGTTAATTGTCCTTTGTCCTGGATTATTTAATATGTCCGTCTGGTTTTTGTCCATAACAGTCCATCAGTCATAAATATAAAGTGCGAGTGTCCTCGTCAAATTATTATTATACCCGAAGTTAAATATTCCAACTAATTGGGGATTCGAATTGTAACAAGGTTTTAATACTTTGTTTAATGAATACACCAGGTTATCGACTACGTGTAAACCAAGGTTTTACTACTTTGTTAACAATTACACCAATTACCCTTGAATGTAATTTCACCCCTGTTTTAATTATTCTAGTGGCTATTAATCCATTCCCGTGTCCGGTTAAATGAACGATTATTCGTACATATAAATACCCCGCCCATCGTGTCCGATTGAGTGTATATGGTAATTTATAGGGACGCCCAATTGTAAATCTTTATATTAACATTAACAAACTTTCATTTAGTTAAACAAATATAAAGCCCATTAATAGCCCATAGTCTAATTTTCACAAGTGTCGTTCTTTTGTTCAAACCCCAATTATAGTACAAAGCCCAATTACCCAATTTTAGTAATTAGCCCAACATCATGATTACTTCGTTTTAAATAAGCATAATAATAACTTAGCTACGAGACATTAATATAAAAAGGTTGAACATAACTTACAATGATTAAAAATAGCGTAGCGTTACACGGACAGAATTTCGACTTACACCCTTACAATATTCGCTAACATACCCTTATTATTAGAATTATAATTATAATTAAAATTAAAATATAAATTATATATATATATATATCGTATATATGAGAGAAGAGAGAAAAATAGATTATGAATTGCGATCAGAATTCGGTTGCTTTTATAGGAAAAGTTGAATTTTGGGGCTCCGCGACTCGCGGCAAAATCCTCTTCAAACTCCGCGAGTCGCGGAGAATGAATTTACAGCTCACACCCTTGGAGTCTTTCTCTGCCGACGGTTTATAATATATATATAATATATATATAATTAATATAATTAATTATATATTATATTATATTTATATACATAGTTAACTTGTAATTTTTAGTCCGTTGCGTCGAGCGTTGAGAGTTGACTCTGGTCCCGGTTTCGGATTTTCGAACGTCCTTGCGTACAATTTAATATCTTGTACTTTACGTTTTTAATCTTGTACTCTTGTAATTTCGAGACGTTTCTTATCAATAATTGGAACCTCTTTGATTGTCTTTTGTTCTTTTGAGCTTTTTGGTCGTTTGCGTCTTCAATTCGTCGAATCTGTCTTTTGTCTTCACCTTTTATTATTTAAACGAATATCACTTGTAAATAGAACAATTGCAACTAAAAGCTTGTCTTTCTTGAGGAATAATGCTATGAAATATATGTTCGTTTTTAGCATTATCAATACACAAATCAAATAAATATAGTATAAAATTTAAGATAATATATAAACTTGTTCGATTACGACTATACATTTTAATTTATATACAAATGATATAGGTTCGTGAACCCAAGGCCAACCTTATACTTGATCAATGGTGTTATATGTATTTTTACTACAAAATACATTAGGTGAGTATATAGTCCCTTTTAAACTCTAAATATTTTGGATGAGAAAACATGCAATTTATGATTTACGTTATGGACACAAGTGATCAAAAATAAATTCTATGTTGAGTTGTACCATGGCATATTTCTTTATACTTGGTAGCTAATATTTACATGAGGAATGTAAAAGCGAATCCTGTTGATAGATCTATCGGGCCTGACAACCCCAACCGGGCTGGACGACCAGTTTTCAACGGTTGCACAGTACTTCGTTTCTGTATACTACACTTGGTACGGTGTAGCAATTATTTAAGAATATGCTGCGATGATTTAAATGTTAAGTATGGTTACCAAGTGCTCAACTACTTTTACATACACTTGCGAGTGTATTATGTTTATCTATATGAAATCTTGTGGTCCATAGTTATAACGCTGCTAGCATCAAACCTATATATCTCACCAACTTTATGTTGACGTTTTAAAGCATGTTTATTCTCAGGTACGAATTAAGTCTTCCGCTGTGCATTTGCTCATGTTAAGGACATTACTTGGAGTCGATCGTCGCAATGGAACCAAATGTTGATGACTTCGTCCAGGAGGATTAGGACGGGTTGTTAAAAAACGTTATCTTTTATGAATGCAAATCGGTTTTCAAACAGCATATAGTGTTTGACCATGTAATGATCCTGTTGATTAATGATCCGTACACGATGGTTTTGTACGGGGCGTCACATTTGGTATCAGAGCATTGGTTGTAGGGAATTAGGTTACATTAGTGAGTCTAGATCGAACCTAAGTAGGATTCACTAATAGGACTAATCTACAACTTGCTAGTTTACTTGTTTCTGCGAAACTTACTGCATGCTTTTGTCTACATTTTCAGCTGTATGATCTTACTGCATGCTATTGCTTATCTTCACTGCCATGTGAACTTGTTGTATACTTATTTCCGCTATTGCATGATTACTATCTGCTTTCACATGTTATTTCTGTTTAGCACTATTATTATTACTGCCATGCTAGGTTGCTGTAGTGCCTAATACGTGCTTGCTTTATGACTTACTGACATGGAAAAGTTATTTTTCCTTGTTCAGATGTCGGATATTCCACCTGTCATCATTTTGGGCAGCGATTCAGACTCGTCAGCCACCTCACCTACTGCTGCTACCGACACACAGGTCCCGTTAACCAGTGACCCCGACACTTCATCCTCCGGAACCAGCAGCCATACACCTGCCTCAGTGGTTACCTCAGGTGGAGCCCAGGACCCCCTGGAGATTCCAGCTCTACTTGCTCCAGGACCCTCGGAGCCACAACCCCGCTCCGGTGGTGTTGTGATTCCCGGGGAATACGGGGACGTTCTGTTCCGTAATGAGCATAACCATTGGTGCCGACGCCTTCCTGATGGACGTGTCATACCGATCCCACCTTTTAGATACCGGATCATGACTACCGGTCGCCGGTCGCCGATCGCCGCTACCTCCAGCTGTTTTCGACGATTCATCATCCGACGACTCATCCACAGACGACACTAGTGACGATGACTCCGAAGAGGAGGACCCTGATGATGAACCTGTACAGCCACCCTCCACCCCGCCGAAGAAGCGGTACCGTTTCGATGGCACCGTTATATCGAGGATCAACGGAGGTCGAGCATTCACTGACACACATGGTCAGTGTCGTAGGGTTACCGCCCGCAAGCGGGTTGTGCCTTACCCTGCTGATCCTTTCGTGCGTAAGCCTTACCGCTTTGCAGCCTCTACTTCTGGAGCCGGATCATCTGCACCACCGGCACCACCTTCACCGACTGCACCGCCTGTCCCACCATCTCCCTCAGTCGAGGAACTGGCAAGGGAAGTGGAGATACTCTGTACTCGGGTAACTGAGGTCGAGGACCAGATGTCCCACGTAATGGACATCCTTTACCCACCGTCACCATAGGGCTTTGTAGTAGATTTTATTATGTAATCTCGTTTGTAGTTCATGTTTTACTTATGTATTGTACGAACCTAAGCGAATGTATGCAACTCTTTATTAATGAATGGAACTTTGTATGGTTTAATTCTTGCACAGTGTTCTATTTACGTTACTGTATGGTGTTTTTGTGGTATCTGTATCTGGTTGCATTTCTTAGTTAACATGTGTTGCGTTGATTCCATGTTGATTGCTATATACTATATTACTACTTATTGAATGCTGGATTTTGACTAAGTCAAAATTTCTGTTTAGAAGAGCAATGGCAAACGGACGAGCAGCACCCACAGCAGCACAGATTGAGGAAATGATCACCGAGAGAGTAGCCGCAGCCATGGTGAAACGACCGGTCCTAATCCTCCCGGACGAAGTCTTCAACAGTTGGTCCCATTGCGATGATCGACTTCAAATAATATCTTTAACATGAGTTAATGCACAGCGGAAGACTTAATTCGTACCTGAGAATAACATGCTTTAAAATGTCAACATAATGTTGGTGAGATATATAGGTTTGATTCTAGCAGCGTTATAACTATGGATCACAAGATTTCATGTTTATACATAATACACTCCTCGTGTATGGAAAAGTCGTTGAGCACTTGGTAACCATACTTAACATTTAAATCACAGCAGCATACTCTTAAATAAACCCTACACCGTACCAAGTGTAGTAACGAAACGAAGTACTGTGCAACCGTTAAATGCTGGTCGTCCAGCCCGGTTGGGGTTGTCAGGCCCGATAGATCTATCAACAGGATTCGCGTTTACGCTCCTCACGTAAATATTAGCTACCAAGTATAAAGAGATATGCCATGGTACAACTCAACGTAGAATTTATTTTTGATCACTTGTGTCCATAACGTAAATCATTTATAAAAAACAGCGCATGTATTCTCAGCCCAAAATATTTGGAGTTAAAAGGGAACTATATACTCACCTAATGTATTTTGTAGTAAAAATACATATAACATCATTGATCAAGTATAAGGTTGGCCTTGGATTCACAAACCTATATCAAGTATATATATTAACGCATATGATCACATAATTCCTTCTCTATAATATGTATATATTAAGTGTTGTAGTTATATAAATATATATACTTTATTTATATTTTTATATCCTCAGTTGTATTTTATATATAGTTATCTTGTAAATAATCGATATCCTTATATATAATTATTTTACAGTATATACATAATTATAGTTGATATTATATCAAAATCAATAATTTGTTTTATACAAGATTTAGTATGTTTGTAATAATAATACAGTAATAATAATAATAATAATAATAATACTAATGATGATAATAGTGATAATAAAATAATTTAATTAAAATTTTTATATAAAAGTTATGTTAATGAAAATAATGATGATAATAATAGTAACAATGATAATAGAAATAATAACTTTAACAATAATAATAAATAATACTTACTAATAATAATTATTATAGCAATCTTTTTATTAATGATAATATTAATAATAATACTTTTGTTAATCATAATAATAATAGTTGTATTTCTTATAATTATAAAATCAATAATAATTATAATACATAGTAATAATAATAATAATAACAAATGTGAAGCTACCTTCAAAGGTTTAAAAATAAACTGCTAGTGCTGGGTCTCGAACCCGTGACCTCTCGTATAACCAACACACGTCTTAACCAATGCTCCATTACTGTCTTTCTGAATTAATTCGTTTATAAATTTAAATATCCTGTATTTCCGTTTCTTATTTATCATCATCTCTATCATCGTGACCAGTAAGAAGGCTACCCAAAATTCAACTTAATCTCATTCTAAATATATGAATTACGAATTGAAATTGAAAACTAAACATCTGTTTTATGATTTAATTCAATCGAAAGGAAAAAAAAATAAAAGCAGGCCATGAATACCCGTTTATTCTCGAAAATCAAACTCAATTTGTAGGATGTTTTAGGTTATACTTAAAACATGAAAAGGGTTATAAATCATCATTAGAATCTCTCTGAGTCTTTTATTTAGCTTGAATCATTGATTTGAAGTCGAATTTTACCATAAACAGATTTATTAACTTTTAAAATCAAAACTTTGGCCTTTAAAATTACATCTCGATAGGAAAAATTGACAGTCTAAAATTTACAGAGAGTTTAAATGATGAATTCCTAACATAACTACATTTATAGATTTTTAAATTTATTAAGAATTCGATGAAATAAAAAAAATGAGTACGAACATAGTAGTATCTGTTCTTCAGGCTTTTCTGATTAAATTTCTTAGATAAAAGCTGTGATAGGGTTTTGTGTTTGATAGAGGATGATGTATAATCGTTTACAGCTGGTTAAATTCGTTTATAAAGTGGAATTAGTCGACAATTTGTCACAGGCTTAACAGGATCGATAGGGACATGCGAAACACAAAAAATCTGCTAAAATTTGTAACTAATCACGCGTATATATCCTTATATATTATAGTTAATATTAAATATTAATAATTATTAAATATAATGCAAATATATTAATAATAATAATAAAAATAATACAATTAATATTATTAATAATAATAATAAAATACTAATAATAATAAATACAAAAAAATAATGATAATAATTATAACAATAATAGTTATATTAAAACTAAACTCATATTTACAATAATGATAATAATAATTTTAGTAATTATAATACATTAATTGTATCAAATTTCATATCTACTAGTATATATTGTAATATTCATAATACTGATATATTTATAGTTTATAATAATAATGATAATGGCAGTAATAATAATAATACTAATAATTATATTTTTACTTGTAATTACTTTCAATATATTAACATATCTAAATATGAATCGAATCACCAAGCGAAGGTTATTACCATTTACCTCACTAACTTCGATCCCTATATATATATATATATTTTTTTTTTATATACTTTATTTATATATGTAGAAAATTTTAAATAATAATTTATATATATTATTATTATTGTACATAATTAATTCTAACAATTACAATATATAATATTTCATATTATTATATACATATCTATATACACATAACGTTTTGTGAAACGTCGAGCTTGGTCAAAGAGGATAACTAATTATCCAAATATATATTTTAGACTTTCTAGACTCAATATTAAGGTTTTTGCGTATCGTGTTGGAAACATATAGAAATCAGGGTTTAAATTTGGTCGGAAATTTCCGGGTCGTTACAGTACCCACCCGTTAAATAAATTTCGTCCCCGAAATTTGGTAGAGGTTGTCATAAATAACAATAGGAATGTTTTCATGACAAATATGAGGTAATAATAGGGTTTTATCATTATTGAAAGATATGGATAAAACGATTCGATCATGTGAAACGCGCGAGTGAAGCTATCACAAATGAATGAAATGAGTGAATATGGAATTGTTTTAACCGATGATGTGATTAGGATTGATTTCCAGAATTTAAGGGATTTAAAGAAAATCTTATGTAACAAGATTTGATTCTTTAGGGATCAGAATCTTCTTTGATTTAATGTGACAATCTGTTTTGATTTCTCTGTCGGATATTTCACTATAAATCTACCTCCTTCGTTTTCCTTATTTCCATCTCCCACATCTTCTACTCTTTCTCCTGTTTGTTGCGATTTATACTCTAGTTTCTATTTTGGAGCTTTATTCTTTCATTTCCTCTTCCCGTCCTCAAGCCAAACGAGCAATGGTTCGGAATTCATAGGTATAAGATTTGGAATGAACATGGCTAATGTTCTCAGAAAGGAATGGAAATGGCACGATTTTAATTTGTCAAATTACTAGAATATCCAGGAATAATAGAACTATCAAGATGATTTGTTCTTAATACGTTTCGAAATTGGATAGAATGTAAGAGCCGTGTAACATGGTACATGATGACGGTACTGTGAATCATCACCTTCCATTAGAAACTCAACATGACTTACTGTAATATAATGAAGTTGATCAAGTTTCATTATATTATACTAATTCATGCATCAGTTCCCAACACTGCTTCAGAACATTCCTATTTTAAACTCGAAGGTTTTAGAATTTAGAAACTAACACAGTTTCTTTTATGTTATAACGCAGATAGCGTAGAAAGATAATTAATATCGGACGAGAATACTTTGAAGATATTTTCAGAATTATTGAGGATATTTTTAATGAAAGATACGATAATATCTTGAAATTTCTAATATCGAAGGATGATGATGAAGTTTTACCCGTAAGGGTTTAGATTCAGAAGCAAGGTGTTTGCTACAGAATCGTCACGATTCTTTATGTACAAGTTTAGTCCTTGTATTTTGTTCGGAGTCTCCCTCATGGTTTGCTCAATCCGGTTTTCAGTACCAAATTTTCTATCGAGCGTTTCTAGCACTTCCTTCTTTTATCATTAACTTTTGATCATTATGACCATCTATAACACGCTGCTTCGTCAGCATTTTCAAAGTTAACGAATCTGGGTCACTGGTTTTCAAACCGAGGTGGTTTCAAGAGAATTGTGTTTTTAGATGATTAAACGCTGATGGTAGTATGGTGGAATATAAAAGGTTCTCCGGTAACGAGGAGGAAAGCTAATCGTATGTATCAAAGTTATAATAGGGTTGATTCGAACGAAAAGTCGAAGTTGGTTTGCTGGAGCTGTGACGAAATTTGGCTACTTTGAAAATGAATCGTAAGGTTGTTTTTGCTGATAAATGATTCAACACGGTTACGGATTAAACTATGACTTTAGGTTCGAGAGTTTTTCAGGTGCATAAATCTTTTCTTCCGTAGATGAAGTGCAGCTGGTTCATCTTCCTGATCGAGGTGTTTTCAAAAATAATGAAAGGTTTGAACGCGAATTGTAATTGTCGAGGTACAAATGAGGTTTAGAATGAAATCAAGTGGCAAACGTGAAGAATTGTTTAGTTTCATATGCTGTAATCAATATTTTAATTCATTTTAATTGTCCAAAGTTAGCAGTCCAATAGTCCGATAGTCCAATAGTTCAATAATTCCACGATTCATATATAATTTAATATATAATATTCGAATTAAATAATACGTATCGTGACCCGTGCACCGGTCTCAGTATTGATCACAACTCAAAGTATATATATATTTTGGAATCTACCTCAACCCTGTATAGCCAACTATAGAGTGTCTATGATCGTTCCGAAATATATATATATGGGTCAATATGATAGGTCGAAACCTTGTATACGTGTCCCGTTATTTAAAGTGCGTAAATTAAATAAATATATATCATGACCAATTATACAACGTGTTGTCTCAGAATAAATCCGACGTATTGTTATACACGTGTCCCGACGGTATATAAAGTGCAGAGATTAAATAACAATAAGTAAAATTGCGAGAATGTAAATTGCGATATATTAAATGTTAATCAGTTAGCTGGGAACAGTTAGCGTGGAATCTTAACAGAATTTCAATTAGTTAATTCGTTTGTTTCTAACAAATTTTTTTTAATTTATCCAATGTTTTCTTCATTATGCCACTTGTTGGATTCTGATAGGTCAAAATCCTAATTTGAATGAAAATGTTTATTCGGTGGTGAACGGGTACGTATATCGGTGGTTGTAAATAGAATAGCAATTGACCGTTGAATCATATTCGAAGAATGTACAGTGTAACTCATTAATGTGAAATCTGAATATTTCTCGGGTACTACCCACCCGTTAAAATATTTTCATCATTAACAGTTTGTACGAAAGAATTTTTAATTACAATCTTTATGAAAATATACTTGCATATATATTTTCATCTAATGAAATCATGGATTTAATGAGTCAATAGAGTATTATACTCATTTGATTTATTGTTGGCACTTAATTACATGATCTCTAAAACATTAGAGATTACATGATTGCCATGTCGAACGAAGGCAAATGAGGTAGAACAATACGTAGAACGAAATTAATCGATGTAGAACGATATGTAGAACGAAGATCATACTCTAAATACAGATGGTAATATTGAGGCGTGTGATGTTGATATTCGAGGTACAGATTGTGATGTTGAGAGTTACGGCGCGGTTATGGTTTAGGGATGATAAGGGTACTGTCGACGTCGATGATGTTGGTACTGATTATGCTGCTGGTGCTGCTGCTGGTGTTCGTAACCTTCGCACCAGTTTCTCCAAAGTCGTCACACGAGCGCGTAGTTTGTTAACTCCTTCTAGTACTACATGATGATTGACGGTTGAAGCGAGCGAATGAATAAGATTTCAAAATATAGGATAGTATGTAATCGTGATGAGATACTCAGAAAAGAGAAGAGAAAAATGGTTTTTCGAACAAGTTCACCGGTAAGTGATTCTGGTTCATCGCCAAGGGAACAATTTGGTGAATGGAAAGGATCTTGGATGTGAAATGATTTTCGGATGTCGGATGATATTCTAACTATATAGAATATCTATGTATAATACTAGAGATTTCGTAGACTACCGAGAAATCTACGGCATTTGTTAGGCAAGTCTACAGATGCGCTAAGATATGAGTTATCAGATACGCTAAGATATGAATTTTGTCTATACACTACTGATGCAGTAAATGCAGTAAAACGTGTCTAGACTTATGAGTGATAAGCAGGCAATTCCCTAAAGATGATAAGCAGATGGTTTCTGACTAGAAATGATAAGCAAAACTTTCTGACAGGTAGACACGGTCAAAGTCCAGACTCATTAATGTATCCTAACAGCTACTAGTTAGACACACTAATGCAAGACCTGGTTCACTAAGACCACCGCTCTGATACCAACTGAAACGACCGGTCCTAATCCTCCCGGACGAAGTCTTCAACAGTTGGTCCCATTGCGATGATCGACTTCAAATAATATCTTTAACATGAGTTAATGCACAGCGGAAGACTTAATTCGTACCTGAGAATAACATGCTTTAAAACGTCAACATAAAGTTGGTGAGATATATAGGTTTGATTCTAGCAGTGTTATAACTATGGATCACAAGATTTCATGTTTATACATAATACACTCCTCGTGTATGGAAAAGTCGTTGAGCACTTGGTAACCATACTTAACATTTAAATCACAGCAGCATACTCTTAAATAAACCCTACACCGTACCAAGTGTAGTAACGAAACGAAGTACTGTGCAACCGTTAAATGCTGGTCGTCCAGCCCGGTTGGGGTTGTCAGGCCCGATAGATCTATCAACAGGATTCGCGTTTACGCTCCTCACGTAAATATTAGCTACCAAGTATAAAGAGATATGCCATGGTACAACTCAACGTAGAATTTATTTTTGATCACTTGTGTCCATAATGTAAATCATTTATAAAAAACAGCGCATGTATTCTCAGCCCAAAATATTTTGAGTTAAAAGGGAACTATATACTCACCTAATGTATTTTGTAGTAAAAATACATATAACATCATTGATCAAGTATAAGGTTGGCCTTGGATTCACAAACCTATATCAAGTATATATATTAACGCATATGATCACATAATTCCTTCTCTATAATATGTATATATTAAGTGTTGTAGTTATATAAATATATATACTTTATTTATATTTTTATATCCTCAGTTGTATTTTATATATAGTTATCTTGTAAATAATCGATATCCTTATATATAATTATTTTACAGTATATACATAATTATAGTTGATATTATATCAAAATCAATAATTTGTTTTATACAAGATTTAGTATGTTTGTAATAATAATACAGTAATAATAATAATAATAATAATACTAATGATGATAATAGTGATAATAAAATAATTTAATTAAAATTTTTATATAAAAGTTATGTTAATGAAAATAATGATGATAATAATAGTAACAATGATAATAGAAATAATAACTTTAACAATAATAATAAATAATACTTACTAATAATAATTATTATAGCAATCTTTTTATTAATGATAATATTAATAATAATACTTTTGTTAATCATAATAATAATAGTTGTATTTCTTATAATTATAAAATCAATAATAATTATAATACATAGTAATAATAATAATAATAACAAATGTGAAGCTACCTTCAAAGGTTTAAAAATAAACTGCTAGTGCTGGGTCTCGAACCCGTGACCTCTCGTATAACCAACACACGTCTTAACCAATGCTCCATTACTGTCTTTCTGAATTAATTCGTTTATAAATTTAAATATCCTGTATTTCTGTTTCTTATTTATCATCATCTCTATCATCGTGACCAGTAAGAAGGCTACCCAAAATTCAACTTAATCTCATTCTAAATATATGAATTACGAATTGAAATTGAAAACTAAACATCTGTTTTATGATTTAATTCAATCGAAAGGAAAAAAAAAATAAAAGCAGGCCATGAATACCCGTTTATTCTCGAAAATCAAACTCAATTTGTAGGATGTTTTAGGTTATACTTAAAACATGAAAAGGGTTATAAATCATCATTAGAATCTCTCTGAGTCTTTTATTTAGCTTGAATCATTGATTTGAAGTCGAATTTTACCATAAACAGATTTATTAACTTTTAAAATCAAAACTTTGGCCTTTAAAATTACATCTCGATAGGAAAAATTGACAGTCTAAAATTTACAGAGAGTTTAAATGATGAATTCCTAACATAACTACATTTATAGATTTTTAAATTTATTAAGAATTCGATGAAATAAAAAAAAATGAGTACGAACATAGTAGTATCTGTTCTTCAGGCTTTTCTGATTAAATTTCTTAGATAAAAGCTGTGATAGGGTTTTGTGTTTGATAGAGGATGATGTATAATCGTTTACAGCTGGTTAAATTCGTTTATAAAGTGGAATTAGTCGACAATTTGTCACAGGCTTAACAGGATCGATAGGGACATGCGAAACACAAAAAAATCTGCTAAAATTTGTAACTAATCACGCGTATATATCCTTATATATTATAGTTAATATTAAATATTAATAATTATTAAATATAATGCAAATATATTAATAATAATAATAAAAATAATACAATTAATATTATTAATAATAATAATAAAATACTAATAATAATAAATACAAAAAAATAATGATAATAATTATAAAAATAATAGTTATATTAAAACTAAACTCATAATTAAAATAATGATAATAATAATTTTAGTAATTATAATACATTAATTGTATCAAATTTCATATCTACTAGTATATATTGTAATATTCATAATACTGATATATTTATAGTTTATAATAATAATGATAATGGCAGTAATAATAATAATACTAATAATTATATTTTTACTTGTAATTACTTTCAATATATTAACATATCTAAATATGAATCGAACCACCAAGCGAAGGTTATTACCATTTACCTCACTAACTTCGATCCCTATATATATATATATATATATATTTTTTTTTTATATACTTTATTTATATATGTAGAAAATTTTAAATAATAATTTATATATATTATTATTATTGTACATAATTAATTCTAACAATTACAATATATAATATTTCATATTATTATATACATATCTATATACACATAACGTTTTGTGAAACGTCGAGCTTGGTCAAAGAGGATAACTAATTATCCAAATATATATTTTAGACTTTCTAGACTCAATATTAAGGTTTTTGCTTATCGTGTTGGAAACATATAGAAATCAGGGTTTAAATTTGGTCGGAAATTTCCGGGTCGTTACACATGGCAAATGTCATTCCCCCAGCCCCACCGGTTAACCAGAACGCCCAGAACGGTTGAACTTACAAAGAGTTCCAAAGCTGCAAGCCCCACAACTTTAGCGGCACTGAGGGGCCAGTTGGTTTGACTAGGTGGTTTGAGAAATTAGAAGCTGTGTTCCGCGTCAGCAACTGCTCAGAGGCGAACAAGACTAAGTATGCCTCATGTACACTGTCAAACGGCGCCCTAACCTGGTGGAACACACTGGCTCAAGCTAAGGGTATTGATGAGGCTTATGCCATCCCGTGGGAAGAATTCAAGGGGGCCATGATTGAAGAGTACTGCCCCAGGACAGAGATACAGAAAATGGAGTCTGAGTTCTGGGAGTTAAAGGTTGTGGGCAACGATCTTGATGGTTACAACCGTAGGTATCTGGAATTAGCGCTGATGTGTCCCACGATGGTTACCCCGGAGTTTAAGAGAATGAAACGCTACTTGTGGGGACTTCCCAAGTCCATTCAAGGAAATGTCACCTCTTCTAATCCACCCAACATCCCGGCAGCTATGCGAATGGCGCATACCCTTATGAACCAAATGATCAGCAAAGAACCGGAAAAGGCTAAATCCTAATCGGGGAGCCAGTGGTGAGAAGCGTAAGTGGGACTACAACAACAAGAAAGAACCTATGATCAAACCCCCGCTAAGAGGTCTAACGACGAAAGGAACCCTAAACCGAATACCAGCTCGAACCCCAACTACAAGGGTACTCTACCGCAGTGCAAGAGGTGCTACAAGCACCATGCCAGGTACTGTAATGCCGTCTGTGAAAAATGCAACAGAATCGGGCACGTTGGCAAGAACTGCAAGATTCCCATTCCAGCTGTGAGGACAAACCAAAATAGGCCAAGGAAATGCTATGAGTATGGACAGCAGGGCCACTTTAGGAATGATTGCCCCAATAAAAAGAAGGATGGCGGACCACCGCGTGGTAGAGCTTTCAACGTTAATGCAAGGGATGCACGTGAGAACCCTGACTTGGTTACAGGTATATTCACAATCAACAAACTATTAGCCTCTGTCCTATTTGATACTGGTGCCGATAGAAGCTGTGTCTGTAGAAACTTTTGCTCTAAGATAGATTGGTCATTAGTGCCTTTAGAAGAGAATATGCTAGTAGAAGTAGCCAATGGGAAACTTGAGAAAGTTGATCAGATTAGCCGAGGAGCTATTATTAACATAGCAGGCGTGGATTTCGAAATTGACTTGATACCCATCAAATTGGGGAGTTTTGACGTAATTGTCGGTATGGACTGGTTGACTAAAGTAAGGGCCGATATTATCTGTGGAGACAAAGCTCTTCGTATACCACAAGGAGACGGTGAGCCACTGACTATTTACGGAGAAAGATGTAACTCAAAGCTGAACCTCATTAGCTGTATGAAAGCGCAGAAGATCATGAAGAAAGGACGACTTGCTGTTTTAGCGCACGTGAAGGCTTTAGAATCAGAGGAGAAGAGTGTGAATGACGTGCGAATCGTGAATGAATTCCCTGACGTCTTTCTGAAAGAGTTGCCTGGATTACCGCCACCAAGAGCAGTGGAATTCCAGATCAATCTAGTGCCGGGAGCTGCACCCGTAGCTCGCGCACCTTATCGACTAGGACCTTTCAAACTGCAAGAGTTGCAGAGTCAACTGCAGGAATTACTCGACCGAGGGTTTATCCAACCGAGCTCGTCGCCTTGGGGTGCACCTGTTTTATTCGTGAAGAAGAAGGACAGATCCTTCCGCATGTGTATCGACTACCGCGAACTCAACAAAAAGACGATCAAGAATCGATATCCTCTTCCCCGAATTGACGATCTTTTTGATCAGCTACAAGGATCGAGCGTGTACTCTAAGATCGATTTGCGATCCGGTTACCACCAGTTGAGGGTGAAAGAGAGGGATGTGATGAAGACTGCGTTTAGAACTGTGAAGACCCGTCCTAATCCATCCGGACGAAGTCCATATCGATTATAAACGATTCACAGCAGTTGATTACATCGCAAGGTATTTGACCTCTAAATGATACATTTTACAAACATTGCATTCGTTTTTAAAAGACAAACTTTCATTTCATCGAAAGTTGACAGGTATGCATACCATTTCATAATATTCAACTATAAATGACCTAATCCGTCATTTACTTAATAATAATCTCTAATGAACTTCAACGACTCGAATGCAACGTCTTTTGAAATATGTCATGAATGACTCCAAGTATTATTCTTAAAATGAGCTAATGCACAGCGGAAGATTTCTTTCAAACCTGAGAATAAACATGCTTTCAAGTGTCAACCAAAAGGTTGGTGAGTTCATCAGTTTATAGTAATCATTTCATTTTCATCATTTTAATAGACCACAAGATTTTAAATATTATAAAACGTGCAGAAGTCCCATTCCAACTGTATAAAAATATCTTTCATATGAAGAACACCTGGTGAGGATTCAAAATATAATAGTAACCATCTGTGCCGGTCTTTCACCCCACGGCTGAATACATGTGCCTTCAAAATATATAACCTCTGTGCCGGTCTTTACACCCCACGGCTGAACACATGTTTATAAAATATAGGCCAACCGGTGCCAAAATGTCATAAATAATAAATCATCCACCCGGCTCGGGAGCTTATACGCTCTAACGGAAACTGGGGGCTAATTCGTGTCATAATAATCAACCCCAATCCCAGATAATTCTTTCATAGAATGCAGTTAAGGTACTTGTGTCTATTGCTTCAAACATTTATAAAAGCGCATGTATTCTCAGTCCCAAAACTGTAAAGAGTAAAAGGGGAGCAAATGAAACTCACCGTATTGTATTTTGTAGTAAAAATACATATAACGACATTGAACAACTAAAAAAATGCAAGGTTGGCCTCGGATTCACGAACCTATATCATTCATATATATATTAAAACATATACTTGAAATCGATCAAATATATATATTATTATTAGTAATATAATCTTTATATCAATAACTTGTATATTTCATTATTTGATTATTTTACATACTTTAATAAATAAGATATTAATATAGATTAATTACATGTATTAAAATATATTTTTATATATAAATAGCATTTGTTTGTTAAAATAGTATTTATAATAATACTAAATAATATGAGCAATGAATAAAATATTAATACTTAATATTACTAATAAAGTCAATAATGTTAATAATTCTATTAGTGATAATAATGGTGATAATAATAATAATAATAATATTAGTTGTAAAAATACTAATTTTACTGTTAATGATAGTTATGAATACGATTTTAGTAGTTTTAATGATAACAGTAATAATAATAACTATAATAATAATAATGTTTATAACCGTAATTTTTAATAAAAATGAAAAGTTTAAGAATTATGATAATGAAAATAATACTTTTGATAATAATTCTTAATACCTAATAACAATAACAATCTTATTACTAATTATAATATTAATAATAATACTACTTAATGATAATATCATTAATGGTAATAATATTAGTAATAACAATATTAATAATAATAATGATGATGTTAATCAGAATAATACTTATAATACTATTAATAATTATATCTGCGTTAATAATAATACTAATGTTTATAAAATGATACTAATATTAATATTAATGAAAATAATACTAACTTCGATCATTTTCCTAATATTAATAATAATACTCTTATTATTAATAATGATACACATATTAGTAATAATAATAGTGTTAATAATTATAATACTAATAATAATAATAATAATTAAATTTATGATAATAATATTAAGAATTATAACAGTAATAATAATAACAATAATAATAATAATAATAAAAGATTTTTGAAATTTAAAGACTACCTCAATAAGCTTTTAAAAAAAATACTGCCACTGGAGGGACTCGAACCCACGACCTCTTGGACTCCCGACCACTCACTAAACCGTTGGGCTGTTACCCTGTTTCTATTTTATTACTCTCCTGGTTATTTATAAACTCGTATAATGTATCCCTTCTTTCCTCCTTCTTCTTCAAATTCCACTCGACAGGAATCACGATCTCATCACAATTTTTTTTCAATTTAGATTAAAATATAAAAATCGAACCAGGATCAAACCATTACTTCTGATTTATATTAACAGAGAAGAGAAAAAAAAATAAATTAAAACAGTCGCTGTTAAAGGTTTATGAACTCGAAATCACTTCTCAAATTTGAAACGTTTTAGACTAAAGTTACAACATGAAAAAGGTAGTAATTGACTCCTAGAAACTTCCTGATTCATCAATTGAACCTTAAACATCAAAACAGAGTTGAATTTTAAGATGAACGGGTCGTTTGACTTTTTGGATTGTAAAGTTTGACCTCCAAATTCTTACTGAATACTAACAATTGAGGTTTGAAACTTTCCAGAAAGTTTTAGTGGAAGATTTATGACACTGCATTAACACAATTTAAAATTGATTACGAATTCGTTGGTTTTGAAATATGAAGTAAAAACAGGGTCGACTGGTTTTCTTGATTCTTTTCTATGTAAATCTATCGATTTGACTTAGTTACATTGTATTGTGGATATTAGTAATTGAATGGGTTTTGTCAAAAACACTGGTTACTCGTTTGTCTTTAACCAAAAGGCTGTCGACACAATATTCATTCAGGTACACAATTTTATAAAAAAAATTAAAAGAAAGACTTTGATGGCTAACTAATTTTGTCTGTGTTAATAATATCAGATTCGAGTTGCTTAAAGTTAACAGACCAATTATGCAGTTGGACAATGATAGGAACTAGTACGTATTTATCTATTTAGTATTTAAGTATATACTGTATTTTTATATATATATATATATATATATATATATATATGCAAATCTGCATTTTGTATTTGTATATGTTTTTATATATATCTGTTATTTATATATCTTATATATATATATATATATATATATATATATATATATATATATATATATATATATATATATATATATATATATATATATATATATATATTTCTTGAATTTTAATCTATAACAAGTATAATTATCTTAATGTTATTAATAATACTAATGATAATATTATTAATAATAATATTAAAGAATATTAATAATAAATGGTAATAAAAATAAAAAAATATTATTACTAAAAATAATGATAATCTGCATAAATTTAATTACTAATAATAATAATAATAAAAATGATAGTAATAATCTTATTAGTTATATTGATAATCTTTAATGATAATAATATTAATAATAAAAATAATATAATAACTTTTTCATATCAAATTTTATATATATACCTTTTATATCAGGAATAATAATATTAATAATACAAATTTTAATATCAATAATACCATAACACAATTAATGATATTAACATAACAATTATATTTCAAACTTGCAATTAAATAATTTACCATTTAATATTTATGTATTATCATATTATATGTTGATATATATTAAAGATTTATATATTTTATATATATTTGATAAAAATCCTATATAGATTCGTAATAGTATATATATTAATATATATTTATTTAGACACAATTGTTCGTGAATCGTCGAAAACAGTCGAAGGTCAATTGATTACATAAATATAGATTTCAAACTTTTCGAGACTCACCATTACAGATTTTTCTTATCGTGTCGGAAACATATAAAGATTAAAGTTTAAATTTGATCGAAAATTTCCGGGTCATCACAGTACCTACCCGTTAAAAGAAATTTCGTCCCGAAATTTGATAGAGGTCGTTATGGCTAACAGTAAGAATGTTATTATGAAGAATATAAGCTGATACATGGAGTTTTATCATGATTAAGAAATACGGATAAAATAATTCGATTTCTCGAAGCGTATGAGTGAAGCTATCGTAAAAGAGCGAAATGAGTAAATGTAGAATCGTTCTAACTGATGACGTAGTTATGATTGATTTCTGGAATTAATGGGATTTAAAGAAAATCTTCGTAATAAGATTTGGTGTTTCGGCGATTTAGGAAATCAGGATCTTCTTTGATTAAATGCAATAATCTATTCCGATTTCTCTGTCGGGTATTTCACTATAAATCCACCCCCTTCGTTTCTTTATTTTCCATAACTCACACTTTCTATTCTTTCTCCCCTGCTTCATACTTTAAAGCATTCGATAATATGCTCCATCCAGTACTGATTCTTGATATACTCCTAACTTTCATATCTGTCATTCTTCTTTTTCATCTACCGCCGGAGGAAGTTACTTTCTTCTACCATTACCTTGGGGTTATAGTGTTTTTCATTCTTCCGTGTCTTTATATTGCTATACGCATTAATATACACGGTTTGTAGTTTTGGGGTTGTTATCGGGCTTTATATTCTCCATTATATTTCGGAGTTTCGTGCTTTCGTTTTCTCTTCCCGTCCGCGAGTCAAGCGAATAATGGTCTAGAATTTGTAGATATGAATTTCGAAATGAACATAATTAATGTTCTTAGAAAGAAATCGTAATAGCATGATCTTGATTTGGTAAATTACTAAAATATCCGGAAAGATAGAACTATCAAGAATATATGTTCTTAATATGTTTGGAGATTGGGTAGAATGTAAGAGTCGTGTAAATGACACATGATGACGGTATGTTCTGTGAATCATCACGTTCCATTAGAAACTCAGCATGAATTACTGTAATATAATCACGTTGATCAAGTGTCATTATATTATACTAACTCATGCATCAGTTTCCAACACTACTTCAAAAACATTCGTATTTTAAACTCGAAAGTTTACAGAATATAGAAACTAATAGTTTCTCATATAATGTAACACTGATAGCTCAAAGAGATAAATGATCTCAGATAAGATTAGTTATGAAAATATATTCAGAAATATCGAGGATATTTATAATGAAAGATACGATAATATCTTGGAATGTCAGAACCAAATTGTGATAAAGAAATTCATTCACGATGATTTAGAGCGGTTAAGGAGTAAGGTATTCGCTAAAGATTTCATCAGAAACAAAATCATCAGGATTCTTTAAATACAGGGTTTGGTCCTTGTATTTATCCTTGGTCTCCTTCATATTTGCTCGATTCATTTTTCAGAACTCAGAAATCTGATTCGTAAGCTAGAGTGCTTTTCAGAATTTCAGAATGAAAGTTCATAATTCTATGAGATAAATGTTATATGTATACATATAACTGCTGATGTAGAAACGCTGCGAGATTCAAAATACTGATTGCTAATTCCTGATTATTGATGTGGTAATTCTCGTTATAAGATGTGGTTGAGTATATGAATAGGTTTTAACGAACAAATACAATGATTCTTCGGAGAGACTTAAGTCAATAAGTAATGAAGTTGTTGGTAAGTTTAATGCTAATGTGGTGGAATATAAAGGGTTTCCCGGTAACAATGATGAGGGGTAATCTTTATAATAGGGTTTATTTGAATGAAAAATTTTGAAGTTGATTTGCTGGAGCTGTCTCAAAATTGGCTAATTTGAAAAGAAATTGCGTTGTTATTTTCGGAAATATCCATGCCAAAGAAGTTTGCACAGATACGTGTTATACGTTTACTCAGATTCCGAATGTTTTCAGGTGCATAACTATGTGCATAAATCTTTCCTTCCGTAGATGAAGTGCGGTTGGTTCATCCTCTCGATTGAGGTGTTTTCAAGAATCATGAAAGATTTTAACGTAGATTGTAATCGTCAAGATACAAATGAGGTTTAAGATGAAATCAAGTGGCAAACTTGAAGAATTGTTTAGTTTCATATGTTATAATCAATATTTTAATTCATTTTAATTGTCCACTGTTGATAGTCCTTAGTTAGCAGTCCACAGTTAGCTAGGACTTTGTTAACGTGGATTCTTAACAAAATTTCTCATAGTTAATTTGTTTATTTCTAACAAATTTTATTCCGTCAAATGTTTTTCTTCATTATGCCACTTGTTGGATTCTGATAGGTCATAATCCAAATATGAAATTTGAATGGAAATGGTTATTCTGTGGTGAACGGATGCATATATGTGTGAATTTGAGCAGTGTTGTTAATGACTGCTGAATCTGAATTGAAGAATGTACAGTATAACTTATTAATGTGAAATCTTAAATATTCCTCGGGTATTACCTACCCGTTAAAATATTTTCATCATTAACAGTTTGTACGAAAAAATTTTTTAATCATAATCTTTATGAAAATATACTTACATATATATTTTCTTCAAATGTAATCATGGATTTAATGAGTCAATATAATATTAGACTCATTCGATTTTCGGTTTGAGCTAGAATAAGTAATCTCTAAAACTATTAGGAACCACATATTCTTCACAGAATATTGATGAAGTTATGGATCAATACTTCATCGTTCATTGCTGTTGGTACTCCTTGGTATCCATGGTGTGTATGATGTTGATGTTCGTGGAACAGATTGTGATGTTATGGTGTGGGATGCGGATGTTGCTATTGGTGGTACTGTTGTTGTCGGTACTATTGTTGGTGGTACCGTTGGTGCCGGTGATGTTGCTGAAGTTGGTACAGTTTGCACCATATTTTCAAGGCTACAACTCGGGTGCGAAGCTCGTTGACTTATTACTTCGGGATGATTGTTGGTAGGTACGAGTGAGTGAATAAGGTTTTGAATTTGAGATAGAATATAATCATAGCGAGATATTCGGAAAATGAGGGTGAAAATGGTGTTTCTAATAGGTTCACTAGTAAGTGCTTCAGGTTCATCGCCAAGAGGTGAATTCGGTTGGTGGAAAGGATCGCCTTCTTATCGTCTCCATTGATTAAGTAGGCTACGAACTCATCGAATGAATTGGGGATAGTTGATTGATTGATTCATTCTGGTGACGCTTCTTTCGGAGCTGAAGTGGGACTCCATATCGGAATTCGAGGGACTCGAACTGGTTGCAGGATTCATCTCGTACGATCAGATGAAGGATTTTCGATAAGAAATAGATTATAGGATGTAGATTAGTACCCTCCAATACATAATTTACATATGCATATAAAATACTAAAATCCCATAAGTTACGGAGGAATCTACGGAAGTTGTCAGGCAAAGTTACAGTAACAGATACGCTAAGATATGAAGTAGCAGATACGCTAAGATATGAATTTTGTCTATACACTATTCATGCAGTCAATGCAGTAAAACGTGTCTAGACTAAGAATGATAAGCAAGTGATTCTCTAAGAATGATAAGCAGGTAATTTTTTTTGACACGAAATGATAAGTAAAACTTTTGACATGCAGACACGGTCGAAGTCCAGACTCACTAATGCATCCTAACGACTTATCAGTTAGACACACTAATGCAGACATGGTTCGCTAAGACCACCGCTCTGATACCAACTGTGAAGACCCGTCCTAATCCATCCGGACGAATTCCATATCGATTATAAACGATTCACAGCAGTTGATTACATCGCAAGGTACTTGACCTCTAAATGATACATTTTACAAACATTGCATTCGTTTTTAAAAGACAAACTTTCATTTCATCGAAAGTTGACAGGTATGCATACCATTTCATAATATTCAACTATAAATGACCTAATCCGTCATTTACTTAATAATAATCTCTAATGAACTTCAACGACTCGAATGCAACGTCTTTTGAAATATGTCATGAATGACTCCAAGTATTATCCTTAAAATGAGCTAATGCACAGCGGAAGATTTCTTTCAAACTTGAGAATAAACATGCTTTCAAGTGTCAACCAAAAGGTTGGTGAGTTCATCAGTTTATAGTAATCATTTCATTTTCATCATTTTAATAGACCACAAGATTTTAAATATTATAAAACGTGCAGAAGTCCCATTCCAACTGCACAAAAATATCTTTCATATGAAGAACACCTGGTGAGGATTCAAAATATAATAGTAACCATCTGTGCTGGTCTTTCACCCCAAGGCTGAATACATGTACCTTCAAAATATAGAACCTCTGTGCCGGTCTTTACACCCCACGGCTGAACACATGTTTATAAAATATAGGCCAACCGGTGCCAAAATGTCATAAATAATAAATCATCCACCCGGCTCGGGAGCTCATACGCTCTAACGGAAACTGGGGGCTAATTCGTGTCATAATAATCAACCCCAATCCCAGATAATTCTTTCATAGAATGCAGTTAAGGTACTTGTGTCTATTGCGTCAAACATTTATAAAAGCGCATGTATTCTCAGTCCCAAAACTGTAAAGAGTAAAAGGGGAGCAAATGAAACTCACCGTATTGTATTTTGTAGTAAAAATACATATAACGACATTGAACAACTAAAAAATGCAAGGTTGGCCTCGGATTCACGAACCTATATCATTCATATATATATATTAAAACATATACTTGAAATCGATCAAATATATATATTATTATTATTAGTAATATAATCTTTATATCAATAACTTGTATATTTCATTATTTGATTATTTTACATACTTTAATAAATAAGATATTAATATAGTTTAATTACATGTATTAAAATATATTTTTATATATAAATAGCATTTGTTTGTTAAAATAGTATTTATAATAATACTAAATAATATGAGCAATGAATAAAATATTAATACTTTATATTACTAATAAAGTCAATAATGTTAATAATTCTATTAGTGATAATAATGGTGATAATAATAATAATAATAATAATATTAGTTGTAAAAATACTAATTTTACTGTTAATGATAGTTATGAATACGATTTTAGTAGTTTTAATGATAACAGTAACAATAATAATAATAATAATAACTATAATAATAATAATGTTTATAACCGTAATTTTTAATAAAAATGAAAAGTTTAAGAATTATGATAATGAAAATAATACTTTTGATAATAATTCTTAATACCTAATAGCAATAACAATCTTATTACTAATTATAATATTAATAATAATACTACTTAATGATAATATCATTAATTGTAATAATATTAGTAATAACAATATTATTAATAATAATGATGATGTTAATCAGAATAATACTTATAATACTATTAATAATTATATCTGCGTTAATAATAATACTAATGTTTATAAAATGATACTAATATTAATATTAATGAAAATAATACTAACTTCGATCATTTTCCTAATATTAATAATACTACTCCTATTATTAATAATAATACACATATTAGTAATAATAATAGTGTTAATAATTATAATACTAATAATAATAATAATAATTAAATTTATGATAATAATATTAAGAATTATAACAGTAATAATAATAACAATAATAATAATAATAATAATAAAAGATTTTTGAAATTTAAAGACTACCTCAATAAGCTTTTAAAAAAAATACTGCCACTGGAGGGACTCGAACCCACGACCTCTTGGACTCCCGACCACACACTGAACTGTTGGACTGTTGCCCCGTTTCTATTTTATTACTCTCTTGGTTATTTATAAACTCGTATAATGTATCCCTTCTTTCCTCCTTCTTCTTCAAATTCCACTCGACAGGAATCACGATCTCATCACAATTTGTTTTCAATTTAGATTAAAATATAAAAATCGAACCAGGATCAAACCATTACTTCTGATTTATATTAACAGAGAAGAGAAAAAAAAATAAATAAATTAAAACAGTCGCTGTTAAAGGTTTATGAACTCGAAATCACTTCTCAAATTTGAAAACGTTTTAGACTAAAGTTACAACATGAAAAAGGTAGTAATTGACTCCTAGAAACTTCCTGATTCATCAATTGAACCTTAAACATCAAAACAGAGTCGAATTTTAAGATGAACGGGTCGTTTGACTTTTTGGATTGTAAAGTTTGACCTCCAAATTCTTACTCAATACTAACAATTGAGGTTTGAAACTTTCTAGAAAGTTTTAGTGGAAGATTTATGACAACACTGCATTAACACAATTTAAAATTGATTACGTGTTCGTTGGTTTTGAAATATGAAGTAAAAACAGGGTCGACTGGTTTTCTTGATTCTTTTCTGTGTAAATCTATCGACTTGACTTAGTTGCATTGTATTGTGGAGATTAGTAATTGAATGGGTTTTGTCAAAAACACTGGTTACTCGTTTGTCTTTAACCAAAAGGCTGTCGACACAATATTCATTCAGGTACACAATTTTATAAAAAAAATTAAAAGAAAGACTTTGATGGCTAACTGTTTTTGTCTGTATTAGTAATATCAGATTCGAGTTGCTTAAAGTTAACAGACCAATTATGCAGTTGGACAATGATAGGAACTAGTACGTATTTATCTATTTAGTATTTAAGTATATACTGTATTTTTTTATATATACAATTACACACACATATATATATATATATATATATATATATATATATATATATATATATATATATATATATATATATATATATATATATATATATATATATATATATATATATATTTCTTGAAATTTAATCTATAACAAATATAATTATCTTAATGTTATTAATAATACTAATGATAATATTATTAAAGAATATTAATAATAAATGGTAATAAAAATAAAAAAAAATATTATTACTAAAAATAATGATAATCTGCATAAATTTAATTACTAATAATAATAATAATAAAAATGATAGTAATAATCTTATTAGTTATATTGATAATCTTTAATGATAATAATATTAATAATAATAATAATATAATAACTTTTTCATATCAAATTTTATATATATACCTTTTATATCAGAAATAATAATATTAATAATACAAATTTTAATATCAATAATACCATAACACAATTAATGATATTAACATAACAATTATATTTCAAACTTGCAATTAAATAATATACCGTTTAATATTTATGTAGTATCATATTATATGTTGATATATATTAAAGATTTATATATTTTATATATATTTGATAAAAATCCTATATAGATTCGTAATAGTATATATATTTATATATATTTATTTAGACACAATTGTTCGTGAATCGTCGAAAACAGTCGAAGGTCAATTGATTACATAAATATAGATTTCAAACTTTTCGAGACTCACCATTACAGATTTTGCTTATCGTGTCGGAAACATATAAAGATTAAAGTTTAAATTTGATCGAAAATTTCCGGGTCATCACAAGAATCCACTATGGTCATTACGAGTTTCTCGTGATGCCGTTCGGATTAACCAATGCACCAGCCGTGTTCATGGACCTCATGAATCGTGTCTGCAAGCCTTATCTGGATAAATTCGTTATCGTCTTCATAGATGATATCCTCATCTACTCCAAGAGCGAAGAAGAACATGAGCAACATCTCCGACTAGTGCTTGAACTCTTGAGACAAGAGCAACTTTATGCCAAATTCTCCAAGTGTGAATTTTGGCTGAAGGAAGTCCAATTTCTGGGTCATATTGTGAGTGATCAAGGTATCAAAGTTGACCCCGCTAAGATTGAAGCTATCAGCAAGTGGGAGACACCCACTACTCCGACTCACATTCGCCAATTTCTAGGTCTTGCCGGTTACTACAGAAGGTTTATTGAAGGTTTTTGGTTGATTTCGCGTCCTTTGACCGCACTGACTCACAAAGGAAAGAAGTTCGTTTGGGAAACCGAACAAGAAGCAGCATTTCAAACCCTGAAGCAGAAGTTAACCACCGCACCTATCTTATCTCTTCCCGAAGGCAGTGACGACTTCGTTGTGTACTGCGATGCTTCGAAGAATGGTTTTGGTTGTGTATTGATGCAAAGAACGAAGGTCATTGCTTATGCATCTCGTCAGCTGAAGATTCATGAGCGAAACTATACTACTCAAGATCTCAAACTTGGAGCCGTGGTCTTCGCATTGAAGCTGTGGAGACACTATCTCTATGGAACAAAGACTACCATAATCACTGATCACAAAAGCCTCCAGCACATCTTTGATCAGAAGCAGCTGAACATGAGACAACGATGATGGATTGAGATGTTGAACGACTGTAATTGTGAACTTCGTTACCATCCTGGTAAGGCCAATGTTGTAGCCGACGCTCTGAGTCGAAAGGAGAGAACGACACCTCTTCGTGTTCTAGCTCTGAACATCACCATCCATTCAAACCTCCATAGCCAGATCCGAGTAGCCCAAGAAGAGGCTCTCAAGGAGGAGAACATATCTCGTGAATACCTGAATATCCTGGTCCCTAAATTCGAGGTTAAGGAGTCTGGACTTCGATGTTATGCCGGAAGAATTTGGGTACCTCGTTATTGTAACAACCCAAACCAACCCACGACTAAACCACGTGAAAATACGAAGTAAAAAAAAAATTTCCTGTTGCTGCAACTCGCGCGCCGCGCCCCCTTCCTGGCGCGCCGCGCCAAAACGGGCTGTCCCCGGGACTTTTTAATGCGAAAATGTTTGACTAGTTCCCGACATATTTAGGCAAAACGCTTTTAACCACATGTTCAAAATATGAAAACTAACACGAATCAAACATAAAATGATGTTTTACAAACCCGGGCCCACATACGCCCAAATTACCCTTTGAGTACAAAAATACAAGTTCGACCACAAAAGTTTACGTTCCAACAAAAACTACGAGCATGATGTTGGGGATAAACTACCCAAATCCTAGGTCGAATCCAAAAGTAAGCCAATCAAGCATCAAAAGGGATAATCATCTAATCCCGAGCATACCCTTGCCACGTCCGCCTTCGAACCTAAAAATGTAAACAACGAGAGGGTAAGCTAATGCTTAGTGAATGCAATACTTATACATATACATATGTAATTTACCTACACGCATCCACTTACAAACCATATATACAATGATAAACGAGCTAGCATCAACAAACACACGACTAGCAATAACGTTAGTATAATAATCAACACAATAATATACTAAACATAAAAGGCATAAACACGCTAACCGTTCACCGCTTGCTACTACCGACTTGTAGCCGACCAAGTTCATCGAGTCTCACTCGTATCATGTCACCGACTTGTGACTCGTCATATGGTGTCACCGACTTGTGAATCACCATGTAGCATCACCGACTTGTGAAGCCCCACCTAGTGTCACCGACTTGTGAATACTAAGTAATGTCACCGACTTGTGACTCATCATAAGGCGTCACCGACTTGTGAACGCCGTGTGGCATCACCGACTTGTGAAGTACCACCAAGTGTCACCGACTTGTGAACACTATAGGGTGTCACTGACTTGTGCACCACCCGCCATTACATATGAGGCCACCGACTTGTGAACCTCCAAGAGGTGTCACCGACTTGTGAAGCACCACTAAGTGCCACCGACTTGTGAGCACTATGAAGTGTCACCGACTTGTGAATCACTTCCCCGACCTAAGGCATCACCGACTTGTGATCCACCACAAAGTGTCACCGACTTGTGAACACTAATAGGTATTACCGACTTGTAATCACCTAACGAACATCTAATAAGGGTCACCGCCTTGTGAACCACCATGAGGTGTCACCGACTTGTGAGGCACCTAGCGAGATACTACCGACCCGTAGTTCTCTTCACCCAAATCCCAAATAAGTCACCAACTTGTGACATAACATCCAATACTCACGAAGTGGCGCCAAAGGCCCACATCGCGTACGAGTAAATAAACCACATACATACATGTATAAATATTCCACTCACCTTGAACACTTGAAGAACGTATCCGCGATCTTACTTCTTCCACCGACTTCACGCAAATCACCTACGCAAAGTATCAATGCAAATAAGCTACACAAAATGCTTATTCGACTCGAACAACACTTATGTTCTTCTAGAACATCCTATTGACCAACTTTGACCAAAGACCATTTTTCGCTCGAAAACCTTCATAATCACAAATGACTTGTGATTATGCCTCAACAACATCATTTAAACATGGTTTGGTCATTCGATCACTCATTTAAACACACGACCCGCCCATTTGGTCCTAAAGTGTGTTTTACACCCTAATATGCATAAAACGATACTCACAAGTCCAAAACTTATGAAATCACATCCCGCGCTCCCGAAATAGCTAATCTTAACTCTTTTAGCCCTTAAACGCCATTTATAGGGTCGTTTACTCAAAAACCCATTTTGACCTAAAACTAGTCAAAACACCAAATTGTAAGTTTACACCTCTAATCACCAACAATCCAAGTAGCTAGTGATTTCATCAACTAATTTAGTTTTACAAACCCACCAACAATGGTTACTAACACCACTTACTAATTCAATCATCCAATTATCAACTAGTGGGTTTACTCAAGAACACCCTAATCAAAACCCCAATTATAAACACTAATCATAATATGAAAACTTGGAGTTAGGACTTACCAAAACAACCAAAATGTGGCTAAGAACGATGTGCACAACTTTAACACTTGGACTTTAAATCGATTCGTGCTCCTTCTTCTTCAAATTGCCTAATCTCTCACTAGAAATCTCTCCCTCTCTAAGAATGAAATGAGAGTGTTTATGGACTTGAAATATGATCCAAAACTAGATCCAAAACTGATCTAAAAGCCACAAATCCGTCCACAAGTGAAAGGACCATAATACCCTTCATTTAGGCACTTAAAATGCTGAAAAAAACGCATCAGACCCATTCGGCGCGCCGCGCCAAAAGGTCGCGCGCCGCTCCACACTGCAGGTCAGATTCCAGAAACTTGTTTTGGCCATAACTTTTTGACCGTAGCTCCGTTTTCGATGAACCAAATATCGTTGGAAACATAATAAGATTTCCTTTCCAATGGTAAGGCTTTGAAACATCAACTCAAACTTTATTTGGGGTTGAAAAGATACGCACACCCCTTGTACCTCCAGCAACGTCCAGTTTTCTTCGACATTCGAGCAAGCAGCACGTACATGCTTCGTACACTTCATATACGCATCGTACACCATAAATACAATATGTACAATAAATATTTGGGTCTTACAACTCTCCCCCACTTAAACTCGATCACGCCCTCGTGATCTTCGTAACTTAACCATTCAGACATACACTTCGCGGTCCTTCGACTCGCTCACAAACTCGAAACCTTTCGAACGTTTCCAAAATTCTCATATTTTTTCATAACTCCTTTGGCAACTTCTCTCCATAAATTGCCATTTTGATTAAGATCACCGCTAACGACCCATCAATACCACGATTTCGAGCGCTACACCTCGCTCACCACCTTCTTAAACAAGAAGAAATTCAACAAGTCGCCTCTTTACTAGAGTTCACCACATTCTTACCTCGAGTAGCAACTTAATCTTATCCAAAAAGGCGCTTTAATCCGAACCGAACTCTACATTGAACCGACCAATCCTAGGTCTCGACACCAAATTCCGAATTTAACACGAACACCATTCGGAATTTTCGTCCACAAACACTTTCGTGCGGGAGTGAAACTC
Source organism: Rutidosis leptorrhynchoides (assembly GCF_046630445.1). NCBI lineage: Eukaryota > Viridiplantae > Streptophyta > Magnoliopsida > Asterales > Asteraceae > Rutidosis > Rutidosis leptorrhynchoides. The sequence continues at coordinate 195,855,563 of NC_092342.1, forward strand.
CCCCACTTGGTACCTTGTTCCATAAACTCATCAATCAATGACCCAAAGTCAACTCGACTTGTACATTGTACATCAATTAATGCTACCCGCAAGGTAGTCTTTACGAAACATCGGGTTAACTCGACCCCGTTACCGTAAACTCTTCCGGATAAAACACGATGTTCCTTCATCACCTCACACGAAGGAATTTCCCACATAGCACACAAGCCTCACTAACATCAAGGTCAACTATCACGTCAACCCCTTGTCACAACGTCATGTAATTGGAAGCAATGTAAATAATCTCTTACCACGTCATGGTTACGCCCGACTCGGCTGAGCTTCCAATAACAGCAACTAATCCCGATGTTGATAAGTCAACATCCTAAACCAATCCGACCAAGTCAACACTTAGTATCTAGTGACCACCCGACTCGGTTAAGTCAAATACTCCCGGTCAACTCTCAACTTAGTCAACCCTCTAACACTTGTTGATTAACCCGGCTTGGTTAAGTCAACTCTCTTGGTCAATCCTTTATAAAATTTAACTAACCCGACCCGGTTAGTCAAATACGCTCGGTCAATCCGCCTCGATCAAAATTTACCACCAAATCAATTAACCCGACTCGGTCAACTCGTACACATTAGGTCAACCCGACTTGGTCAACACTCTCCTAACAACAAATGTTTAACCCGACTCGGTTAAGTCAAATCCACTAGGTCAACCCGACTTGGTCAAACCTCTAACAACAATTGACTAACCCGACTTAGTTAAGTCAAATACACTAGGCCAACCCGACTTGGTCAAACCTCTAACAACAATTGACTAACCCGACTTGGTTAAGTCAAATACACTAGGTCAACCCGACTCGGTCAACACCTAACATCCAATTAATTAACCCGACATGGCTAATCGAAACGCAAGGACTAACCCGGCTTAGCTAGTCACTACAACACATGGGTAAACCAACCCAAACACAAGGTCACGCATACAACAAAATAAGGTAGGTACCAAAATCAAATAATACCTTACATACACGTCGCGAGAGTCATCACTTCAACTCGGGACACTCCGACCTCCGGTGTCCCTCTTTCCGGCACTTAAAACATGTGACCTTCCCCGACGGACAATCACGAGACTTATGCCCCGTTTGCCCACAATTATAACACGCGAACTTAGAACCACCCGCGTCATTCACCTTTACGCTTCCGACGCCTTCGGTAGCGCTTTTACTTTTCTTGTTCGAAAACATCGTAGTCTCGAACTTCCGCTTACTAGTATCGGAAACACTTTTCCTTAGAACAAGCGTCTCAAAACCTTTCGCCATGTCAAACAACTCGTCAAAATTTTTCACCACGTTCACGCTAATCTTCTCTTGGTAACCATCGTTCAAGATTCGATAGAAATCCTCTTTCAACATCTTATCGTTACCGACATACTCCGGGCAAAATTGGGTCTTTGATAAGAAAACGGATTTGAGAGTGTTTAAATCCATTGACCCTTGCTTCAAAGCACGCAACTCGTCCTTAAGCCTAGAAAGATCGGCCGAAGTTCGATACTCATTGAAAAATTCTGCCTTAAACTCGTCCCATGTAAAGTCCATACATTGTTCCTCACCATAAAGTTGGATTTTCGCGTCCCACCACAACTTGGCGTCGCCCCTCAACATACTACTACCATACCTCGTCTTCTTATCGAGAGGGCACTCACTAGTACGAAAAGCCCCCTCCATATCGGAGATCCATCGAGCACTCTTAAGCGGATCCCGCTCTCCCTCGAAAGTGGGAGGTTGAGCATCCTTGAAGTTCTTATAGTAAAAGTCCCGCCTTTTCACATTATCTTCTTGAAGAGCAATCTTAACTTGTTCCTTGACCATATCGACTAATTCCTCTTTAATCGAGTCCCGGAACATCCCTCTAACGTCCTCTAGAAGAGCCGCTCGTTGACTTTGTATAATGGCCTCGACTTTGGCCGTGAACTCGGAGTCATCGCTTTGATCTTCGTTATCATGTCCGTTCCTTGTCCTCATTCTAAGAAATGAATTCGATTAGGAACGCAACACAAATAAGTCACATACACCGCCATGAACAATAATCACATTCATATAAGTATGACAACGTTCGCGCATCCCATCTAGTCCAATAATTGTTGTACATCACTTGCATGACTTGGCTTGCAACCGTAATAATGTTCGCGACGCATTATTACGCTCACACGCCATGCCGAGCTCATGAATACAACAACCATCTCGCTAGATATTCAACGCAAAACAACACGGTTAGTAGCAACATAGACAACACGTAGTTAAAGCACCTATTCTCAAAGGCACAAACTAGAAACCCGAACCGACCCGCAATCCTACAAGTCCCGCATAATAGCACACACAAAAGTCTAAGTCTAGGCGCCTATCTCAAGTCACCTAAATCCCTTAGACCATGCTCTGATACCACTTGTAACAACCCAAACCAACCCACGACTAAACCACGTGAAAATATGGAGTAAAAAAAAAATTTCCTGTTGCTGCAACTCGCGCGCCGCGCCCCCTTCCTGGCGCGCCGCGCCAAAACGGGCTGTCCCCGGGACTTTTTAATGCGAAAATGTTTGACTAGTTCCCGACATATTTAGGCAAAACGCTTTTAACCACATGTTCAAAATATGAAAACTAACACGAATCAAACATAAAATGATGTTTTACAAACCCGGGCCCACATACGCCCAAATTACCCTTTGAGTACAAAAATACAAGTTCGACCACAAAAGTTTACGTTCCAACAAAAACTACGAGCATGATGTTGGGGATAAACTACCCAAATCCTAGGTCGAATCCAAAAGTAAGCCAATCAAGCATCAAAAGGGATAATCATCTAATCCCGAGCATACCCTTGCCACGTCCGCCTTCGAACCTAAAAATGTAAACAACGAGAGGGTAAGCTAATGCTTAGTGAATGCAACACTTATACATATACATATGTAATTTACCTACACGCATCCACTTACAAACCATATATACAATGATAAACGAGCTAGCATCAACAAACACACGACTAGCAATAACGTTAGTATAATAATCAACACAATAATATACTAAACATAAAAGGCATAAACACGCTAACCGTTCACCGCTTGCTACTACCGACTTGTAGCCGACCAAGTTCATCGAGTCTCACTCGTATCATGTCACCGACTTGTGACTCGTCATATGGTGTCACCGACTTGTGAATCACCATGTAGCATCACCGACTTGTGAAGCCCCACCTAGTGTCACCGACTTGTGAATACTAAGTAATGTCACCGACTTGTGACTCATCATAAGGCGTCACCGACTTGTGAACGCCGTGTGGCATCACCGACTTGTGAAGTACCACCAAGTGTCACCGACTTGTGAACACTATAGGGTGTCACCGATGTAGTGACCCGAACTTTTCCATGTTTATATATATTAATTGAGATTGATATTTACATGATTAAATGTTTCCAACATGTTAAGCAATCAAACTTGTTAAGACTTGATTAATTGAAATAGGTTTCATATAGACAATTGACCACCCAAGTTGACCGGTGATTCACGAACGTTAAAACTTGTAAAAACTATATGATGACATATAATGGATATATATATATATAGTTAACATGATACTATGATAAGTAAACATATCATTAAGTATATTAACAATGAACTACATATGTAAAAACAAGACTACTAACTTAATGATTTTTAAACGAGACATATATGTAACGATTATCGTTGTAAAGACATTTAATGTATATATATCATATTAAGAGATATTCATACATGATAATATCATGATAATATAATAATTTAAAATCTCATTTGATATTATAAACATTGGGTTAACAACATTTAACAAGATCGTTAACCTAAAGGTTTCAAAACAACACTTACATGTAACGACTAACGATGACTTAACGACTCAGTTAAAATGTATATACATGTAGTGTTTTAATATGTATTTATACACTTTTGAAAGACTTCAATACACTTATCAAAATACTTCTACTTAACAAAAATGCTTACAATTACATCCTCGTTCAGTTTCATCAACAATTCTACTCGTATGCACCCGTATTCGTACTCGTACAATACACAGCTTTTAGATGTATGTACTATTGGTATATACACTCCAATGATCAGCTCTTAGCAGCCCATGTGAGTCACCTAACACATGTGGGAACCATCATTTGGCAACTAGCATGAAATATCTCATAAAATTACAAAAATATGAGTAATCATTCATGACTTATTTACATGAAAACAAAATTACATATCCTTTATATCTAATCCATACACCAACGACCAAGAACACCTACAAACACTTTCATTCTTCAATTTTCTTCATCTAATTGATCTCTCTCAAGTTCTATCTTCAAGTTCTAAGTGTTCTTCATAAATTCCAAAAGTTCTAGTTTCATAAAATCAAGAATACTTTCAAGTTTGCTAGCTCACTTCCAATCTTGTAAGGTGATCATCCAACCTCAAGAAATCTTTGTTTCTTACAGTAGGTTATCATTCTAATACAAGGTAATAATCATATTCAAACTTTGGTTCAATTTCTATAACTATAACAATCTTATTTCAAGTGATGATCTTACTTGAACTTGTTTTCGTGTCATGATTCTGCTTCAAGAACTTTGAGCCATCCAAGGATCCATTGAAGCTAGATCCATTTTTCTCTTTTCCAGTAGGTTCATCCAAGGAACTTAAGGTAGTAATGATGTTCATAACATCATTCGATTCATACATATAAAGCTATCTTATTCGAAGTTTTAAACTTGTAATCACTAGAACATAGTTTAGTTAATTCTAAACTTGTTCGCAAATAAAAGTTAATCCTTCTAACTTGACTTTTAAAATCAACTAAACACATGTTCTATATCTATATGATATGCTAACTTAATGATTTAAAACCTGGAAACACGAAAAACACCGTAAAACCGGATTTACGCCGTCGTAGTAACACCGCGGGCTGTTTTGGGTTAGTTAATTAAAAACTATGATAAACTTTGATTTAAAAGTTGTTATTCTGAGAAAATGATTTTTATTATGAACATGAAACTATATCCAAAAATTATGGTTAAACTCAAAGTGGAAGTATGTTTTCTAAAATGGTCATCTAGACGTCGTTCTTTCGACTGAAATGACTACCTTTACAAAAACGACTTGTAACTTATTTTTCCGACTATAAACCTATACTTTTTCTGTTTAGATTCATAAAATAGAGTTCAATATGAAACCATAGCAATTTGATTCACTCAAAACGGATTTAAAATGAAGAAGTTATGGGTAAAACAAGATTGGATAATTTTTCTCATTTTAGCTACGTGAAAATTGGTAACAAATCTATTCCAACCATAACTTAATCAACTTGTATTGTATATTATGTAATCTTGAGATACCATAGACACGTATACAATGTTTCGACCTATCATGTCGACACATCTATATATATTTCGGAACAACCATAGACACTCTATATGTGAATGTTGGAGTTAGCTATACAGGGTTGAGGTTGATTCCAAAATATATATAGTTTGAGTTGTGATCAATACTGAGATACGTATACACTGGGTCGTGGATTGATTCAAGATAATATTTATCGATTTATTTCTGTACATCTAACTGTGGACAACTAGTTGTAGGTTACTAACGAGGACAGCTGACTTAATAAACTTAAAACATCAAAATATATTAAAAGTGTTGTAAATATATTTTGAACATACTTTGATATATATGTATATATTGTTATAGGTTCGTGAATCAACCAGTGGCCAAGTCTTACTTCCCGACGAAGTAAAAATCTGTGAAAGTGAGTTATAGTCCCATTTTTAAAATCTATTATTTTTGGGATGAGAATACATGCAGGTTTTATAAATGATTTACAAAATAGACACAAGTACGTGAAACTACATTCTATGGTTGAATTATCGAAATCGAATATGCCCCTTTTTATTAAGTCTGGTAATCTAAGAATTAGGGAACAGACACCCTAATTGACGCGAATCCTAAAGATAGATCTATTGGGCCTTACAAACCCCATCCAAAGTACCGGATGCTTTAGTACTTCGAAATTTATATCATATCCGAAGGGTGTCCCGGAATGATGGGGATATTCTTATATATGCATCTTGTTATTGTCGGTTACCAGGTGTTCACCATATGAATGATTTTTATCTCTATGTATGGGATGTGTATTGAAATATGAAATCTTGTGGTCTATTGTTACGATTTGATATATATAGGTTAAACCTATAACTCACCAACATTTTTGTTGACGTTTTAAGCATGTTTATTCTCAGGTGATTATTAAGAGCTTCCGCTGTCGCATACTTAAATAAGGACAAGATTTGGAGTCCATGCTTGTATGATATTGTGTAAAAACTGCATTCAAGAAACTTATTTTGTTGTAACATATTTGTATTGTAAACCATTATGTAATGGTCGTGTGTAAACAGGATATTTTAGATTATCATTATTTGATAATCTACGTAAAGCTTTTTAAACCTTTATTGATGAAATAAAGGTTATGGTTTGTTTAAAAATGAATGCAGTCTTTGAAAAACGTCTCATATAGAGGTCAAAACCTCGCAACGAAATCAATTAATATGGAACGTTTTTAATCAATAAGAACGGGACATTTCAGTTGGTATCCGAGCGTTGGTCTTAGAGAACCAGAAAATTTGCATTAGTGTGTCTTATCGAGTTTGTTAGGATGCATTAGTGAGTCTGGACTTCGACCGTGTTTTCTTTAAAAATGATTGCTTAACATTTTTGTTGGAAACTATATATTTTTAACATATGAATATTATGTGATATATTAATCTCTTAACGTGTTTGATATTATGTGATAGATGTCTACCTCTAGAACAAGTCCCATTGACTCACCTAATAATAATGAAGAGTCAAATGTAAATTGGAATGATTTGTGGACTGATTCACAAGTTCCCGAAGAGGAACCGGAAGAAGAGTCGGAACCGGAAGAAGAATCGGAACCGGAAGAAGAATCGGAACCGGATGAAGAAATAGAACCGGTGGGGGAAATAATAAAACGGTTAAGTAAAAGAAAATCCTCAACCAACCGACCAAAGTTAATTATGGTCAATGGTGTTTCCGCCAAGGAAGCAAAATATTGGGAGGATTACCAATTCTCCGATGAATCGGATTCCGACGAGAATTCCGATGATGTTATAGAAATTACCCCAACTGAATTTAAAAAGGCAAAAGAAAATAATAAGGGAAAGGGCATAAAAATAGAGAAATCTAATTCCAACCCCGATGAACTTTATATGTATCGTCAACCCCCGAAGTCCTTAAGTTGTAACAATGACCCGGGAACCTCTAAACCACCAGGTTTTTCTAAACCAATGTGGACAACGACGGCTCGTATTAGGGGAACATCATATATCCCTAGAAACTTGGCAAAACGAACCAAAACCGAAGAAGAAGAAACGAGCGAGTCGGAATAAGATAGTTGTATTCGTGTGGTGTAATATATGTAATATAGTGTTCTTATGCTTTATGATATATGTAAAAATTGCTTGTATTAATAAGTATTTTTTTATGAATCTAACTCTTGTCTATTTTACAGTTTAAAAACACAAAATGGATAGACAACCCAATATTTTAAGAGACCTACCCGGAGACATGATTGATGAAATCTTGTCTAGAGTCGGCCAGAATTCTTCGGCACAACTATTTAAGGCGAGATCAGTTTGTAAGACATTCGAAGAACGTTCCAAGAATGTCTTGGTTTATAAGAGACTTTCGTTTGAAAGATGGGGGATATCACATTGGGAAACCCATAAGTTACGATGTGTTTACTTTGACGCATATATTGCGGGGAACCCAAATGCAATTTTACGCAACGGGTTAAGAAATTATTTTGACTCAATATATCCGAATATTGGACTTCGTGATTTAGAAAAAGCGGCTAACATGCAACATAAAGAAGCATGTTATGCTTACGGATTAGTAATGTTCGCTTCTCACCAAAGTGAGAACAAGAACATCGGGCTACAACTATTAAACAAAACGTTTCCACAAGTGACGGAGTCGGTAATTGGGGTAAGAAATGAGGTTTTTAGATTATTACGGGACTGTTGGACATTACGTAACCCTCGTCCCTTTGATGATGTTACAACACGCTGTCTTATCAACGGCCATAACGGTTATGTTGCACAAGACCAAGGATGGGAAGTAGTCCTAGTAAAACCAGAATGCATGACTTGTTTCTGGACGTATGAATTACGTGTCTTTATTGCCTTTGCTGAACGACTTGTGTACTAGCTAGAATTGTCTTCACAACTATCTTGTATCAAAGTTATTGTGTGCTATATTTCATGCTTTATGTAAAATAAGCGGTATTGTAAGTTTGTAAAATATTGTATAAAAGTTTGAATGCGAAATATTATTATAATCAGTTTTTCATATAGAATTGTAGTAGTTGAATTGTATATTAGCTACTAAGTATGAACTTAACGGGTAGGTACTACCCGAATTTAAACTTATAAAACGCTAATATGAAGAAAAAGCTTTTATAAATGAGTTCATATTATGCTACGAAATACTATTAACTACTCTTAATATTCTGTATGATTAACTTGTTCCATTTAACTATTTTGAAGGAAATGGCACCGACTACTCGACACACCGTGAATATGAATGAAGAGGAATTCCGTACTTTTCTAGCTTCAAACATAGCCGCAGTACAGGCTGCGCTACATACCAACAATAACCTTGGATCTAGCAGTACAGGAAATCGTGTAGGATGCACCTACAAAGAATTCACTGCCTGTAAACCTTTGGAATTTGATGGAACCGAAGGACCGATCGGATTGAAACGGTGGACCGAGAAGGTCGAATCGGTGTTTGCCATAAGTAAGTGTACTGAAGAGGACAAAGTGAAGTATGCTACGCATACCTTCACAGGTTCTGCGTTAACATGGTGGAATACCTATCTAGAGCAGGTGGGACAAGACGATGCGTACGCACTACCGTGGTCAGCATTCAAGCACTTGATGAACGAGAAGTACCGTCCCAGGACCGAGGTCAATAAGCTCAAGACAGAACTTAGAGGGTTACGAACCCAAGGATTTGATATTACCACGTATGAAAGACGATTCACAGAATTGTGCCTATTGTGTCCGGGAGCGTTCGAAGATGAGGAAGAGAAGATCGACGCGTTTGTGAAAGGATTACCGGAAAGAATCCAAGAAGATATAAGTTCACACGAGCCCGCCTCCATACAACAGGCATGTAGAATGGCTCACAAACTAGTGAACCAGATTGAAGAAAGAATTAAAGAACAGACTGCTGAAGAGGCCAATGTGAAGCAAGTCAAAAGAAAGTGGGAGGAAAACGGTGATAAGAATCACCAATACAACAACAACAGCAATTACAACAATAATCGCAACAATTATCCCAACAATCGCAACATCAATCGCAACTACAACAAACGGCCCAACAACAACAACAACAACAACAACAACAACTACAACAATCATCCCAACAACAATAATAACCGCAACAACAACAACAATCAGAAGCAGCTATGCCAAAGGTGTGAAAAGAATCACTCGGGGTTCTGCACCAAATTTTGCAACAAGTGTAAAAGAAATGGTCATAGTGCGGCGAAGTGTGAGGTCTACGGACCAGGGGTTAATAGAACGAAAGGAACAAATGGTGTCGGAACGAGTAATGGCGGAGCAAGTAGTGTCGGAGCAAGTTATGCCAATCTAGTTTGTTATAAATGTGGAAAACCGGGCCACATTATTAGAAATTGCCCGAACCAGGAGAACACGAATGGACAAGGCCGCGGAAGAGTTTTCAATATTAATGCGGCAGAGGCACAAGAAGACCCGGAGCTCGTTACGGGTACGTTTCTTATTGACAATAAATCTGCTTACGTTTTATTTGATTCGGGTGCGGATAGAAGCTATATGAGTAGAGATTTTTGTGCTAAATTAAGTTGTCCATTGACGCCTTTGGATAGTAAATTTTTACTCGAATTAGCAAATGGTAAATTAATTTCAGCAGATAATATATGTCGGAATCGAGAAATTAAACTGGTTAGCGAAACATTTAAGATTGATTTGATACCAGTAGAGTTAGGGAGTTTTGATGTGATAATCGGTATGGACTGGTTGAAAGAAGTGAAAGCAGAGATCGTTTGTTACAAAAATGCAATTCGCATTATACGAGAAAAAGGAAAACCCTTAATGGTGTACGGAGAAAAGGGCAACACGAAGCTACATCTTATTAGTAATTTGAAGGCACAAAAACTAATAAGAAAAGGTTGCTATGCTGTTCTAGCACACGTCGAGAAAGTACAAACTGAAGAAAAGAGCATCAATGATGTTCCCATTGCAAAAGAATTTCCCGAAGTATTTCCGAAAGAATTACCGGGATTACCCCCACATCGATCCGTTGAATTTCAAATAGATCTTGTACCAGGAGCTGCACCAATAGCTCGTGCTCCTTACAGACTCGCACCCAGCGAGATGAAAGAACTACAAAGCCAATTACAAGAACTTTTAGAGCGTGGTTTCATTCGACCAAGCACATCACCGTGGGGAGCTCCTGTTTTGTTTGTCAAGAAGAAAGATGGTACATTCAGGTTGTGTATCGACTACCGAGAGTTGAACAAACTTACCATCAAGAACCGCTACCCACTACCGAGAATCGATGACTTATTTGATCAACTACAAGGCTCGTCTGTTTATTCAAAGATTGACTTACGTTCCGGGTATCATCAAATGCGGGTGAAAGAAGATGATATTCCAAAGACTGCTTTCAGAACACGTTACGGTCATTACGAGTTTATGGTCATGCCGTTTGGTTTAACTAATGCACCAGCTGTGTTCATGGACCTTATGAACCGAGTGTGTGGACCATACCTTGACAAGTTTGTCATTGTTTTCATTGATGACATACTTATTTACTCAAAGAATGACCAAGAACACGGTGAACATTTGAGAAAGGTGTTAGAAGTATTGAGGAAAGAAGAATTGTACGCTAAGTTTTCAAAGTGTGCATTTTGGTTGGAAGAAGTTCAATTCCTCGGTCACATAGTGAACAAAGAAGGTATTAAGGTGGATCCGGCAAAGATAGAAACTGTTGAAAAGTGGGAAACCCCGAAAACTCCGAAACACATACGCCAGTTTTTAGGACTAGCTGGTTACTACAGAAGGTTCATCCAAGACTTTTCCAGAATAGCAAAACCCTTGACTGCATTAACGCATAAAGGGAAGAAATTTGAATGGAATGATGAACAAGAGAAAGCGTTTCAGTTATTGAAGAAAAAGCTAACTACGGCACCTATATTGTCATTGCCTGAAGGGAATGATGATTTTGTGATTTATTGTGATGCATCAAAGCAAGGTCTCGGTTGTGTATTAATGCAACGAACGAAGGTGATTGCTTATGCGTCTAGACAATTGAAGATTCACGAACAAAATTATACGACGCATGATTTGGAATTAGGCGCGGTTGTTTTTGCATTAAAAACTTGGAGGCACTACTTATATGGGGTCAAAAGTATTATATATACCGACCACAAAAGTCTTCAACACATATTTAATCAGAAACAACTGAATATGAGGCAGCGTAGGTGGATTGAATTATTGAATGATTACGACTTTGAGATTCGTTACCACCCGGGGAAGGCAAATGTGGTAGCCGATGCCTTGAGCAGGAAGGACAGAGAACCCATTCGAGTAAAATCTATGAATATAATGATTCATAATAACCTTACTACTCAAATAAAGGAGGCGCAACAAGGAGTTTTAAAAGAGGGAAATTTAAAGGATGAAATACCCAAAGGATCGGAGAAGCATCTTAATATTCGGGAAGACGGAACCCGGTATAGGGCTGAAAGGATTTGGGTACCAAAATTTGGAGATATGAGAGAAATGGTACTTAGAGAAGCTCATAAAACCAGATACTCAATACATCCTGGAACGGGGAAGATGTACAAGGATCTCAAGAAACATTTTTGGTGGCCGGGTATGAAAGCCGATGTTGCTAAATACGTAGGAGAATGTTTGACGTGTTCTAAGGTCAAAGCTGAGCATCAGAAACCATCAGGTCTACTTCAACAACCCGAAATCCCGGAATGGAAATGGGAAAACATTACCATGGATTTCATCACTAAATTGCCAAGGACTGCAAGTGGTTTTGATACTATTTGGGTAATAGTTGATCGTCTCACCAAATCAGCACACTTCCTACCAATAAGAGAAGATGACAAGATGGAGAAGTTAGCACGACTGTATTTGAAGGAAGTCGTCTCCAGACATGGAATACCAATCTCTATTATCTCTGATAGGGATGGCAGATTTATTTCAAGATTCTGGCAGACATTACAGCAAGCATTAGGAACTCGTCTAGACATGAGTACTGCCTATCATCCACAAACTGATGGGCAGAGCGAAAGGACGATACAAACGCTTGAAGACATGCTACGAGCATGTGTTATTGATTTCGGAAACAGTTGGGATCGACATCTACCGTTAGCAGAATTTTCCTACAATAACAGCTACCATTCAAGCATTGAGATGGCGCCGTTTGAAGCACTTTATGGTAGAAAGTGCAGGTCTCCGATTTGTTGGAGTGAAGTGGGGGATAGACAGATTACGGGTCCGGAGATTATACAAGAAACTACCGAGAAGATCATCCAAATTCAACAACGGTTGAAAACCGCCCAAAGTCGACAAAAGAGCTACGCTGACATTAAAAGAAAAGATATAGAATTTGAAATTGGAGAGATGGTCATGCTTAAAGTTGCACCTTGGAAAGGCGTTGTTCGATTTGGTAAACGAGGGAAATTAAATCCAAGGTATATTGGACCATTCAAGATTATTGATCGTGTCGGACCAGTAGCTTACCGACTAGAGTTACCTCAACAACTCGCGGCTGTACATAACACTTTCCACGTCTCGAATTTAAAGAAATGTTTTGCTAAAGAAGATCTCACTATTCCGTTAGATGAAATCCAAATCAACGAAAAACTTCAATTCATCGAAGAACCCGTCGAAATAATGGATCGTGAGGTTAAAAGACTTAAGCAAAACAAGATACCAATTGTTAAGGTTCGATGGAATGCTCGTAGAGGACCCGAGTTCACCTGGGAGCGTGAAGATCAGATGAAGAAGAAATACCCGCATCTATTTCCAGAAGATTCGTCAACACCTTCAACAGCTTAAAATTTCGGGACGAAATTTATTTAACGGGTAGGTACTGTAGTGACCCGAACTTTTCCATGTTTATATATATTAATTGAGATTGATATTTACATAATTAAATGTTTCCAACATGTTAAGCAATCAAACTTGTTAAGACTTGATTAATTGAAATAGGTTTCATATAGACAATTGACCACCCAAGTTGACCGGTGATTCACGAACGTTAAAACTTGTAAAAACTATATGATGACATATAATGGATATATATATATATAGTTAACATGATACTATGATAAGTAAACATATCATTAAGTATATTAACAATGAACTACATATGTAAAAACAAGACTACTAACTTAATGATTTTTAAACGAGACATATATGTAACGATTATCGTTGTAAAGACATTTAATGTATATATATCATATTAAGAGATATTCATACATGATAATATCATGATAATATAATAATTTAAAATCTCATTTGATATTATAAACATTGGGTTAACAACATTTAACAAGATCGTTAACCTAAAGGTTTCAAAACAACACTTACATGTAACGACTAACGATGACTTAACGACTCAGTTAAAATGTATATACATGTAGTGTTTTAATATGTATTTATACACTTTTGAAAGACTTCAATACACTTATCAAAATACTTCTACTTAACAAAAATGCTTACAATTACATCCTCGTTCAGTTTCATCAACAATTCTACTCGTATGCACCCGTATTCGTACTCGTACAATACACAGCTTTTAGATGTATGTACTATTGGTATATACACTCCAATGATCAGCTCTTAGCAGCCCATGTGAGTCACCTAACACATGTGGGAACCATCATTTGGCAACTAGCATGAAATATCTCATAAAATTACAAAAATATGAGTAATCATTCATGACTTATTTACATGAAAACAAAATTACATATCCTTTATATCTAATCCATACACCAACGACCAAGAACACCTACAAACACTTTCATTCTTCAATTTTCTTCATCTAATTGATCTCTCTCAAGTTCTATCTTCAAGTTCTAAGTGTTCTTCATAAATTCCAAAAGTTCTAGTTTCATAAAATCAAGAATACTTTCAAGTTTGCTAGCTCACTTCCAATCTTGTAAGGTGATCATCCAACCTCAAGAAATCTTTGTTTCTTACAGTAGGTTATCATTCTAATACAAGGTAATAATCATATTCAAACTTTGGTTCAATTTCTATAACTATAACAATCTTATTTCAAGTGATGATCTTACTTGAACTTGTTTTCGTGTCATGATTCTGCTTCAAGAACTTTGAGCCATCCAAGGATCCATTGAAGCTAGATCCATTTTTCTATTTTCCAGTAGGTTCATCCAAGGAACTTAAGGTAGTAATGATGTTCATAACATCATTCGATTCATACATATAAAGCTATCTTATTCGAAGGTTTAAACTTGTAATCACTAGAACATAGTTTAGTTAATTCTAAACTTGTTCGCAAATAAAAGTTAATCCTTCTAACTTGACTTTTAAAATCAACTAAACACATGTTCTATATCTATATGATATGCTAACTTAATGATTTAAAACCTGGAAACACGAAAAACACCGTAAAACCGGATTTACGCCGTCGTAGTAACACCGCGGGCTGTTTTGGGTTAGTTAATTAAAAACTATGATAAACTTTGATTTAAAAGTTGTTATTCTGAGAAAATGATTTTTATTATGAACATGAAACTATATCCAAAAATTATGGTTAAACTCAAAGTGGAAGTATGTTTTCTAAAATGGTCATCTAGACGTCGTTCTTTCGACTGAAATGACTACCTTTACAAAAACGACTTGTAACTTATTTTTCCGACTATAAACCTATACTTTTTCTGTTTAGATTCATAAAATAGAGTTCAATATGAAACCATAGCAATTTGATTCACTCAAAACGGATTTAAAATGAAGAAGTTATGGGTAAAACAAGATTGGATAATTTTTCTCATTTTAGCTACGTGAAAATTGGTAACAAATCTATTCCAACCATAACTTAATCAACTTGTATTGTATATTATGTAATCTTGAGATACCATAGACACGTATACAATGTTTCGACCTATCATGTCGACACATCTATATATATTTCGGAACAACCATAGACACTCTATATGTGAATGTTGGAGTTAGCTATACAGGGTTGAGGTTGATTCCAAAATATATATAGTTTGAGTTGTGATCAATACTGAGATACGTATACACTGGGTCGTGGATTGATTCAAGATAATATTTATCGATTTATTTCTGTACATCTAACTGTGGACAACTAGTTGTAGGTTACTAACGAGGACAGCTGACTTAATAAACTTAAAACATCAAAATATATTAAAAGTGTTGTAAATATATTTTGAACATACTTTGATATATATGTATATATTGTTATAGGTTCGTGAATCAACCAGTGGCCAAGTCTTACTTCCCGACGAAGTAAAAATCTGTGAAAGTGAGTTATAGTCCCATTTTTAAAATCTATTATTTTTGGGATGAGAATACATGCAGGTTTTATAAATGATTTACAAAATAGACACAAGTACGTGAAACTACATTCTATGGTTGAATTATCGAAATCGAATATGCCCCTTTTTATTAAGTCTGGTAATCTAAGAATTAGGGAACAGACACCCTAATTGACGCGAATCCTAAAGATAGATCTATTGGGCCTTACAAACCCCATCCAAAGTACCGGATGCTTTAGTACTTCGAAATTTATATCATATCCGAAGGGTGTCCCGGAATGATGGGGATATTCTTATATATGCATCTTGTTATTGTCGGTTACCAGGTGTTCACCATATGAATGATTTTTATCTCTATGTATGGGATGTGTATTGAAATATGAAATCTTGTGGTCTATTGTTACGATTTGATATATATAGGTTAAACCTATAACTCACCAACATTTTTGTTGACGTTTTAAGCATGTTTATTCTCAGGTGATTATTAAGAGCTTCCGCTGTCGCATACTTAAATAAGGACAAGATTTGGAGTCCATGCTTGTATGATATTGTGTAAAAACTGCATTCAAGAAACTTATTTTGTTGTAACATATTTGTATTGTAAACCATTATGTAATGGTCGTGTGTAAACAGGATATTTTAGATTATCATTATTTGATAATCTACGTAAAGCTTTTTAAACCTTTATTGATGAAATAAAGGTTATGGTTTGTTTAAAAATGAATGCAGTCTTTGAAAAACGTCTCATATAGAGGTCAAAACCTCGCAACGAAATCAATTAATATGGAACGTTTTTAATCAATAAGAACGGGACATTTCAACCGACTTGTGCACCACCCGCCATTACATATGAGGCCACCGACTTGTGAACCTCCAAGAGGTGTCACCGACTTGTGAAGCACCACTAAGTGCCACCGACTTGTGAGCACTATGAAGTGTCACCGACTTGTGAATCACTTCCCCGACCTAAGGCATCACCGACTTGTGATCCACCACAAAGTGTCACCGACTTGTGAACACTAATAGGTATTACCGACTTGTAATCACCTAACGAACATCTAATAAGGGTCACCGCCTTGTGAACCACCATGAGGTGTCACCGACTTGTGAGGCACCTAGCGAGATACTACCGACCCGTAGTTCTCTTCACCCAAATCCCAAATAAGTCACCAACTTGTGACATAACATCCAATACTCACGAAGTGGCGCCAAAGGCCCACATCGCGTACGAGTAAATAAACCACATACATACATGTATAAATATTCCACTCACCTTGAACACTTGAAGAACGTATCCGCGATCTTACTTCTTCCACCGAATTCACGCAAATCACCTACGCAAAGTATCAATGCAAATAAGCTACACAAAATGCTTATTCGACTCGAACAACACTTATGTTCTTCTAGAACATCCTATTGACCAACTTTGACCAAAGACCATTTTTCGCTCGAAAACCTTCATAATCACAAATGACTTGTGATTATGCCTCAACAACATCATTTAAACATGGTTTGGTCATTCGATCACTCATTTAAACACACGACCCGCCCATTTGGTCCTAAAGTGTGTTTTACACCCTAATATGCATAAAACGATACTCACAAGTCCAAAACTTATGAAATCACATCCCGCGCTCCCGAAATAGCTAATCTTAACTCTTTTAGCCCTTAAACGCCATTTATAGGGTCGTTTACTCAAAAACCCATTTTGACCTAAAACTAGTCAAAACACCAAATTGTAAGTTTACACCTCTAATCACCAACAATCCAAGTAGCTAGTGATTTCATCAACTAATTTAGTTTTACAAACCCACCAACAATGGTTACTAACACCACTTACTAATTCAATCATCCAATTATCAACTAGTGGGTTTACTCAAGAACACCCTAATCAAAACCCCAATTATAAACACTAATCATAATATGAAAACTTGGAGTTAGGACTTACCAAAACAACCAAAATGTGGCTAAGAACGATGTGCACAACTTTAACACTTGGACTTTAAATCGATTCGTGCTCCTTCTTCTTCAAATTGCCTAATCTCTCACTAGAAATCTCTCCCTCTCTAAGAATGAAATGAGAGTGTTTATGGACTTGAAATATGATCCAAAACTAGATCCAAAACTGATCTAAAAGCCACAAATCCGTCCACAAGTGAAAGGACCATAATACCCTTCATTTAGGCACTTAAAATGCTGAAAAAAACGCATCAGACCCATTCGGCGCGCCGCGCCAAAAGGTCGCGCGCCGCTCCACACTGCAGGTCAGATTCCAGAAACTTGTTTTGGCCATAACTTTTTGACCGTAGCTCCGTTTTCGATGAACCAAATATCGTTGGAAACGTAATAAGATTTCCTTTCCAATGGTAAGGCTTTGAAACATCAACTCAAACTTTATTTGGGGTTGAAAAGATACGCACACCCCTTGTACCTCCAGCAACGTCCAGTTTTCTTCGACATTCGAGCAAGCAGCACGTACATGCTTCGTACACTTCATGTACGCATCGTACACCATAAATACAATATGTACAATAAATATTTGGGTCTTACAGTTATGAAGATTTACGAAGCCTTTTACTTGATGAAGCCCACAAGTCGAGATATTCGATTCATCCAGGAGCCGGAAAAATGTACCACGATCTTAAGGAACAGTATTGGTGGCCAAATCTTAAGAAGGATGTTGCAACTTATGTTGGGAGGTGTTTGACTTGTTCGAAGGTTAAGGCTGAACATCAGAGGCCATCTGGATTACTTCAACAACCAAAAATCCCACAATGGAAATGGAAAGCAATTACAATGGATTTCATCACGAAGCTACCAAAGACGATGGACGGATACGATACAATCTGGGTTATCGTTGACCGTCTTACCAAATCTGCTCATTTTCTAGCGATGAAAGAAACAGCTACAATGGAGAGACTTGCTCAACTATACATCAAAGAGGTTGTATCTCATCATGGCGTGACACTATCAATTATCTCAGATCGCGATCCCTGTTTTGCTTCCAGATTCTGGCGTTCCTTGCAAGAAGCCTTGGGAACTCGCCTCGACATGAGCACCACGTATCACCCACAGACCGACGGTCAGAGTGAACGAACAATTCAGACTTTGGAGGACATGTTACGTTCCTGTGTTATTGACTTCGGAAAGTCTTGGGAAAGGCATCTGACACTAGTCGAATTCTCTTACAACAACAGTTATCATTCGAGTATTAAAGCCGCGCCTTTTGAAGCATTGTATGGCCGCAAGTGCCATTCTCCTATTTGTTGGGCCGAGTTAGGCGAAGTGCAAATCACCTGACCCGAGATAGTCCATGAAACAACGGAGAAGATTTCTCAGATTCAAGCGAGACTTAAGACAGCCCGCGATCTCCAAAAGAGTTATGCTGATCTTAAACGTAAAGACTTCAAATTTAACATAGGTGACCGAGTAATGTTGAAGGTCGCACCTTGGAAAGGTGTAATTCGCTTTGGAAAGCGCGAAAAGTTAAACCCACGATACATTGGTCCTTTTGAAATTTTGGAACGTGTTGGACCCGTTGCTTATCGGCTGGATCTTCCGACTCAGTTGAGTGCTGTTCATCCAACCTTCCATGTATCAAATTTGAAGAAGTGCCTTGCTCCACCGGAACTTGTCATACCATTGGAAGAACTTACGATTGATGACAAACTCCACTTCGTGGAAGAGCCTGTCGAAATTATGGACCGTGAGGTCAAAACCTTGAAACGCAATAAGATTCCAATTGTCCGAGTTCGATAGAATGCCAAGCGTGGACCTGAGTTTACCTGGGAACGAGAGGATCAAATGATGCAGAAGTATCCTCACCTTTTCCTGACTCCATCACCATCAGCTTAAATTTCGGGACGAAATTTCCATTAACAGGTGGGTAATGTAACGACCCGACTTTTTCGACTAGCTTTTATGCTTTGTATTTTAGCAAAACTGCGTATTTGTGTGTACTGTGTTACTTTATTACTCCAGAACCCTGGCACACGTGTTTTATATTCATATATACATTAAAACGTGCCTTGTTGTATGTAGAGTGCTTAACTTGTCCACCGGATGCTTTATAACCGTTAGTGTTACTTGCCGTTACGGATAAACCGCGGACTGTGCGCACGTTTGACTTTTGTCGGAACCGGAATATTTGGACAGCGAAATATTAATTATTATTTTATAATAATAATTACTTGGGCCTTTGGATGCTTAATTTTATTTATTTAATTGCAAGAGCCCAATAATTAGTCTTGTTGGACTTTCTACCTTGTTGGGCTCAAGCCCACCCTACTCTAGCTAGTGACCCAATTAATTAGCCCAAGTATTATTACTAGTGACCCATAATAATAAATAAATAAATAAAGAAATTAATTAGTGAGTCATACTAGCCATATGGATAAGGATTATCCATATTATCACATAGGATTCTAGCATAAGTACATGCTTTAGATAACCATTATCCAAAAAGCAAAGTGGTGTCTCCCTCCCCCTCCCTCAAAATCACGGCCCTAATGGCCTTCCATGTCATCAATCCTTGTCAAATTTAGCTTATAAATAATAGCCATTTACCTCTCACTTGCTCATTTGATTTTCACACACACTTGTTCTTTCTTTCTTTCCCTTCTAGTATTACTTGTAAGTTTTCTTTTTCTTCCTCTTTTCCTTATCATTTCCGTGTACCATCATCATCATTATATGAAGATCAAGTTCCATTTAGCTTTGATCTTGGTTACATCTTGTTGATTCAAGCATGAATCTTTCAAGAACATGGAAGATTCAAGCTTTCTAGCTTTGAATCTTCACCAACTTTGTAGATCTACTTCTTTTATACTTTAATCTTGTTATTTTATGATAAAGATTGAAACTTTTGTTTGTAATCTTCATGCATCTTCAAGATCCAAGCTTTATGCTTCAAGATCTTCAAGAACAATTAAGATGCAAGCTTTCTAGCTTGAATCTTCATATCTTTTTGTTGGATCTAAGTTCTTTTTGCTTTGATCATGTTGTTTTGTGAAAAAGATTCAAACTTTTGTTTATAATCTTCATGTATCTTCAAGATACAAGCTTTATGCTTCAAGATCTTCAAGAACACTAAAGGTTCAAGCTTTCTAGCTTTGTGACCTTATAAATTGTGTGAAAGGGATCCAAGCTCTCTAGCTTAGGGTTCCATCACTTCATTTGACTTAGATCATGTTCATACTTGTTTGATTGATGTAAAGTTTGTAACTTAGTTGTAAATAGGACTTGTAATTGTGTTAAGACTAAGGATATGATGTAACCTTGGTTCATCATCCATCTAAGACTCTTAAATGAGTTGTGTTACCATTTGGTCTTAACATATTGTAACACCCCGCCAAAATCGCCATTGACGCGGATGTGAACTCTGGTCCAGTGCTCGGCTTGACTTCTAAGTAACAGTAGAGTTCTACAGCGGAAGCAATATATCTAAGTACCTGAGACAAAACATGCTTAAAGTGTCAACCAAAATGGTTGAGTGAACAACATAGGTTTAACAATTATAATAAGTTTTTAGACCACAAGATTTAAATAAGCGGTTTAATCAGTTCGGTAGTAGTGCTGGTGTATATGATATCGAAACTAACCATTAGTTACCCTAAACACATCACGTTCGTGTCGTTCATCGTTATAATGTATCCATTGACCAGCGGTCATCCGGATAGAGACGTCACCCTCAATAGCGCTATCACAATAACTAAGCTTACCAAATTCCAGTAATTAACGATATCATGGTAGGGATTAAACATGAATCAAAGCATGTTAGCAAATAGTTTGAACTGATCAAAAGAAAGTTTGAGTACTTGTGTCTAAGCGTAAAACAATTTAAAAGCAAGCATGTGTCTCACCCCAAAGTTATAAAACAGTTAAGAAATAGTAAAAAGATGGGCTATGAAGTTCACCTTAGTAGCAGATAGATATTCCACGCAAGTTATATGATCGGAGTATTGAACACGGAGATCTCAACCTAGAGATATTATGTTCGATTAGTTAATGTCTAATAGACATAAAGTTTGTTTATTAATATAGTAAACTATATTAACAGTGACCACTCTCGAGAAAAGCTTAAATTTATATTAATGATAATATACTTAGTGTTATTAAGTGTTACCATATAGGTATGCGTATAGGTTATACTAATAATAGTATTATTAATCTTTAATTATTCGACCTTTATATATATATATATACCTATCATTATATGTTACATATATAATTATACATATGTGATACATACATATATATACATTCTTTATTTATTATTATACATGTATGTGTTCATAACTATATGGTAATATATATATTAGGTATATGTGTTACATATATATAAGTATAAGATGATAAATATATATATATATACTTATTACTTTTTATTATTATGTTTACTAACTTATTATAATACTTACATAATACACATTCATACATACATACACACGTACATATACCTACATATATACACATACATATATATATGTATGTATATATTTACATATATACACACACACACACACACATATATATATCTACAATGTATACAGGTACATACGTACGTATGCGTGCATGCATGCACGTACACCACGATTATAATTACTTTACTAATTCATAATCACCACCTTTTATCATAACCTAACCTAATCATCACATAAAATCATGACTTTTTATCATAATAACTAATCATATCCATAACTCCAATCCTTATCATCCATATGTATTATCGAAACTTATAACCCTAGTCTTTATTACACAAACCATTCCTTTTCATAATCTATATCATAATCATAATTTAAATCTTTTAACCCTAATCATAATAATCAATTCTTATTCATTATCTAATTATTAGCACTTCATAATCATACTAACTTCCTATCGAATCAAAATCTTTATTTACATTATTAACAACTAAATTCCATTAACCATCTTTTATAAATATTTTTTTTTTAACCTCATTAACTCACACATTCCCTATATCATAATTATACTTAATCCATATTCATCTTATAATTCATATTCATTATCAACCTTTAACACATAAAATCATAATATTCTTATTAATAACTAATACTTGATCAAGATCATACTTCTTAATACTTAATATGATACTTATAAATTTTTGAATTAAGAACAAGATTAACTAGGTTATTAGGTATACCTTACTAAGATTGAGACTAAGGATGATGATGATGATACGAAACAGGAAAACCAGAAAACAGAAGCAGATTGCAGCAGCAGCAACACCAAGAAGACACGACCCAAAAAGAGGCTGCTTTGGGTCTTCTTTGATCACGACAGAACCAGGAAGTACAGCAAGTTTTGCAGCAACAATTTGATCAATTATTGGGTCTGTTTTGGTGTCGAAACAGGAGCTGAATACAGCAGAAAATCACGAACCAAAACAAGAGTTTCTTGGGCTGTTTTGGCTCGCAAACAAGTAGGAAACACATCAGATTATTGGGCTGTTGTAGTGGTCGAATGTTACAGTAAAAACAAGAGCAAAAGTCGACTTTTATGGCTGTATGAGACCACGAACTCAGGCAGGAAAAATAGGCTATTGTGTGATGATTTGCGAGTCGATGCAGGCTTTTGTTTTTGGGAGATTTATGAATCGACCTAAAGGGCTGTGAAGGATGGTTTTTAGTCGACAAGGAAGAAGGGAAAAAGGCTGGAATTAGTCAATGCAGGTAGAGGGTTGTGGAGGTTTATTTAGTCGACTTTAAAGGGAGGGAAAAGCTGGAGATTTAGTCGACTAATTTCAGCAAGTTTAATGGGTTATTTTAGTGATGAGATTATGGAATATCATGATGCCTTTTATAGGGAACAAATCATATGTTGGATCAAAATTAGGACTCTAAGTTAACTTGGAGATTAAGGAGTGTATTAGGATTTAACTAGGATTAGGGAAACTTAGTGATCAAGTTCATTCCCTATTTTTTTTTTTTTTTTACAACTAGCCGATTTATTTTACTAACATTTGTTGTTTATATTTTTTTTAACCGGCACTTATTATTTATTTATGTGGTTTATATTTATATATATATATATATATATATATATATATATATATATATATATATATATATATATATATATATATATATATTTATTATTATTATTATTAGGGTTACATTTAAATTTACATTTTATCTGATTATTTATTAGTCCCTAACTTTTATAAATATTTAATTAGGTTCTAATTAGTTTTTAATTTTACAAATGTCATCATTTGATATTATTACATATAGTTTATTTTAGTATTAGGGTTAGAGTTTAATGTTAAATGGTATTAGGGTTTAGCACTTAATGCTTAGGATTAGGTTTAGGGTTTTAAATAATATTAGGGTTTTATCAATACACACGATGATTTAATGAAAGCATAAATTTGTTGTTCATTTGTCGATATGGATAACAACCCTAATGATAAGGCACAGAATATGACATTGAAACCCTAAGGGAAATCTGGTAAATTCAGAATGGAAAAAATGAGGGTTGTTATAGTACCTCCCCGTTAATTTAAACTTCGTCCCGAAGTTTCAGGAAGATCTTCTCGGATGCATTTACGGTAGAGATGTGGATATTTTTGTCTAAATTGGTCTTCACGTTCCCAGGTATACTCGGGGCCTCTACGCGAATTCCAACGGATTTTTAACAATAGGAATTGTTGTCCTGTTTCTAAACGTTTGATCTCACAATCCATAACTTCTACAGGTTCTTCTATGGAGTGCATTTTATTATCAATGCGGAGGTAGATCACAGCCATGTAGTTTAATATATGACTTGTGTTTGTTAGAGATGGTACCGACTTCAAATTCCGAAAGATAACCATAGACATGATACCTTTGGTTTTCAAGAAATATCTATTGTGAATAGACGAAACGACATTCCAGCTGAGGAGTCACTAACCAGGCTTATATGCAAAGCAAGCTATGATTACTAAGATGCCCTCAAAAATGGTCTTGTGGAAAAGATATTGTCCAATATATTACAATACATGTGAACTTATCCTTGGAAGAAATTTTGGAGGCACACTGTCG
Source organism: Rutidosis leptorrhynchoides (assembly GCF_046630445.1). Taxonomy (NCBI): domain Eukaryota; kingdom Viridiplantae; phylum Streptophyta; class Magnoliopsida; order Asterales; family Asteraceae; genus Rutidosis; species Rutidosis leptorrhynchoides. The sequence goes on from NC_092342.1 coordinate 195,880,270, forward strand.
AATGTAACTTTATGATTATGATTTCCGTTAGGTCGAAACAGAGGTCAAACCCTTATCTAGGATATTCATCTAGTTGCAACCAACGAAAAGAGATATTTGGAGTGAACAAATAAATGTCATATGCATTTAAGGTAACTCCTTTAGAGAAGATAGCGAGGATTATAGATTCCTATTACTAAAAGGAAACCGTACGAAAATGTGTGATCTCTTAATGAGAAAGACGTTCTCGCTCAGATGGCGAGTCGATCTATCATTCACTTATGAGTTTAAGTGCGGATGAAAAGGAATATGAATCATTGGCTACATAGAATAGTTTACACCGGGTGAGGAAATTTCCGAGAAATGCTTTCTTGTGGCTAAAAGATATTAAATCATAGAATTGACGTTTTACGAGGTCGCTGTGGTTTCACCGTGAGATATCAGAAGTAAAATCTTTTCAACGGTTAATCTTACAAAGGGAAAAGTTACTGAGAACATAGAGTTTTGAATGGTGAACTTAATGGTAAGTTTCGAAGGGCAAGAGGAATTGTGATTACTACGTGGTGTAGTATAATACGAAAAATTTTATATAAACAAGCAATGATTTTTTTTTTGAACAGATATTCGAGTCGTTTAAGGTGACAATTTAAAAAGGAAACGAAGTTCTTAGTAAAACTAGAGTTATGTACAACATGTAATATTTTACGTAAAATATCTTTTGAGTAAAATAATTGATTTGAAAAAGTGAGAGTATAATTTTATATGTACCAGTCAAAATAAGTAAGGGAAAATTTTGCTTACTTTATTATATAAATATATACAATTTATAAAATTTGCACGAATGGTGGTAAATAAATTTATAAACTTTCGAGATGATCGCACAGTAAAATAGCGTATGTAAAATTTTGGTAACAGAATTTTCATATTTTGAAGGTTACGAGTTGAAAACAGATCGATGAAGATCGGGTGAAGGTATTTTGAAAATTTCGAGTTATTTTTAAGCAAAAATGTTGCGAGGTAACGAAATCTATTGTATTTAAATGCAGTTGTTGACTATTATTAGGGCATACGTTTTTTTTTTTTTTTTGGAATTCAAAATGTTCATGTGTGAAGTTGTTGCTGACAAGTGAGATATGAATGGTAGAGTATGAGAACGTGATAGTGAATGTGGTGTTTATAATATCTTCGTTTGATTATTTAAATGAAAATCTCGAGAGTGGTTTTCACTTATCTTCGACGGGTTTCCTAATGGAATTATGAAAATCTACACTAGGAGCGTAATTGCAGAAGGCATGCTTCGAAGAAGTTTCGGGGGTGTCACCTCAGGTCACTTAAGGACATGCATCCTCCCTTCCAGCGGGAATGTGATAATTAAGCGTCAAAGATAAAGAGATAAGTTGTTTAAGAAAGAATGCAAAGCTTTACAGCTTTTATGGCATAGGAGAATTTGTTAATCTACTCATAGGTATGAGATAGATAGTTTGATCGTAACAATCTTCTTCGTATATCTATAAATAAGATGATAATTACACTTCATGTAATAACATTAAGATTTTCGAATGAATGGCTTGGGAATTTTTCTTTGATTCACTTTCTATTCCATATGTCATGATATTGGAATTTCTATATGAATTACCATAATATAATCACGTAGGTCAAGCGTCATTATATTTCACTAATTCATACTTCCACTTCAATATCACCTCATATGGTCAGGACATGTGATCAAAGTTGACGTTGGAATGTTGAGTCATGAGTGACATCCCTTCGCGTGAGTCAAGAATACTTTGAATCACAATGGCGAAGTCAGGTCATAAGATATGTATGAATATGATAACAATCACATACTAACCGATCCTTTAGGGTCGGGATTAGGCAAGATGATAGGGTTTTGGCTTGATATCCTTAGGAAAGGATACAGAATATCAACAGAGGTAAAAGCAGGTAGTAAGATGAAATAGCATTATAAAGATTAAGGGAAAGCGCTTAAAACTAAGGCAGAAAAGGTTATAGACATAAAGATTGCTGAGGTACCCACATAAGGCACACATAGAATGCAATCCTGGTTCTCTATAACAAGCCTTGGCTCTCCTAAATTACATAATGAGATACGTATGGTGGCATTCTATTGTTGGAATACAAGTAAGTCATGGCTCTTATTCTAAGAGTCAAACGTGTAAGTATAGTTCCTATAGCAAAGTATTTCTAAAGATTTGAATGGTATAGGAATTCTAGGCATAACAAATATAAGTGAACTTATTGCACATAATCTAGAATGTAATGCAAATAATCAATGCAAATGAACAACTCGGTTATAGACTAGACTCACTAATGCATCCTAACTATTCATGTTAGCCACACTAATGTAACCTAGTTCCCTATAACCAGAGCTCTGATACCAACTGTAACACCCCGCCAAAATCGCCATTGACGCGGATGTTAACTCTGGTCCCAGTGCTCGGCTTGACTTCTAAGTAACAGTAGAGTTCTACAGCGAAAGTAATATATCTAAGTACCTGAGACAAAACATGCTTAAAGTGTCAACCAAAATGGTTGAGTGAACAACATAGGTTTAACAATTATAATAAGTTTTTAGACCACAAGATTTAAATAAGCGGTTTAATCAGTTCGGTAGTAGTGCTGGTGTATATGATATCGATACTAACCATTAGTTACCCTAAACACATCACGTTCGTGTCGTTCATCGTTATTATGTATCCATTGACCAGCGGTCATCCGGATAGAGACGTCACCCTCAATAGCGCTATCACAATAACTAAGCTTACCAAATTCCAGTAATTAACGATATCATGGTAGTGATTAAGCATGAATCAAATCATGTTAGCAAACAGTTTGAACTGATCAAAAGAAAGTTTGAGTACTTGTGTCTAAGCGTAAAACAGTTTAAAAGTAAGCATGTGTCTCACCCCAAAGTTATAAAACAGTTAAGAAATAGTAAAAAGAGGGTCTATGAAGTTCACCTTAGTAGCAGATAGATATTCCACGCAAGTTATATGATCGGAGTATTGAACACGGAGATCTCAACCTAGAGATATTATGTTCGATTAGTTAATGTCTAATAGACATAAAGTTTGTTTATTAATATAGTAAACTATATTAACAGTGACCATTCTCGAGAAAAGCTTAAATTTATATTAATGATAATATACTTAGTGTTATTAAGTGTTACCATATAGGTATGCGTATAGGTTATACTAATAATAGTATTATTAATCTTTAATTATTCGACCTTTATATATATATACCTATCATTATATGTTACATATATAATTATACATATGTGATACATACATATATATACATTCTTTATTTATTATTATACATGTATGTGTTCATAACTATATGGTAATATATATATTAGGTATATGTGTTACATATATATAAGTATAAGATGATAAATATATATATATATATATATATATATATATATATATATATATATATATACTTATTACTTTTTATTATTATGTTTACTAACTTATTATAATACTTACATAATACACATTCATACATACATACACACGTACATATACCTACATATATACACATACATATATACGTATGTATATATTTACATATACACACACACACACATATATCTACAATGTATACAGGTACATACGTACGTATGCGTGCATGCATGCACGTACACCACGATTATAATTACTTTACTAATTCATAATCACCACCTTTTATCATAACCTAACCTAATCATCACATAAAATCATGACTTTTTATCATAATAACTAATCATATCCATAACTCCAATCCTTATCATCCATATGTATTATCGAAACTTATAACCCTAGTCTTTATTACACAAACCATTCCTTTTTATAATCTATATCATAATCATAATTTAAATCTTTTAACCCTAATCATAATAATCATAATCAATTCTTATTCATTATCTAATTATTACCACTTCATAATCATACTAACTTCCTATCGAATCAAAATCTTTATTTACATTATTAACAACTAAATTCCATTAACCATCTTTTATAAATATTTTTTTTTAACCTCATTAACTCACACATTCCCTATATCATAATTATACTTAATCAATCTTATAATTCATATTCATTATCAACCTTTAACACATAAAATCATAATATTCTTATTAATAACTAATACTTGATCAAGATCATACTTCTTAATACTTAATATGATACTTATAAATTTTTGAATTAAGAACAAGATTAACTAGGTTATTAGGTATACCTTACTAAGATTAAGACTAAGGATGATGATGATGATACGAAACAGGAAAAACATAAAACAGAAGCAGATTGCAGCAGCAGCAACACCAAGAAGACACGACCCAAAAAGAGGCTGCTTTGGGTCTTCTTTGATCACGACAGAACCAGGAAGTACAGCAAGTTTTGCAGCAACAATTTGATCAATTATTGGGTCTGTTTTGGTGTCGAAACAGGAGCTGAATACAGCAGAAAATCACGAACCAAAACAAGAGTTTCTTGGGCTGTTTTGGCTCGCAAACAAGTAGGAAACACAGCAGATTATTGGGTTGTTGTAGTGGTCGAATGTTACAGTAAAAACAAGAGAAAAGTCAACTTTTATGGCTGTATGAGACCACGAACTCAGGCAGGAAAAATAGGCTGTTGTGTGATGATTTGCGAGTCGATGCAGGCTTTTGTTTTTGGGAGATTTATGAATCGACCTAAAGGGCTGTGAAGGATGGTTTTTAGTCGACAAGGAAGAAGGGAAAAAGGCTGGAATTAGTCGATGCAGGTAGAGGGTTGTGGAGGTTTATTTAGTCGACTTTAAAGGGAGGGAAAAGATGGGGATTTAGTCGACTAATTTCAGCAAGTTTAATGGGTTATTTTAGTGATGAGATTATGGAATATCATGATGCCTTTTATAGGGAACAAATCATATGTTGGATCAAAATTAGGACTCTAAGTTAACTTGGAGATTAAGGAGTGTATTAGGATTTAACTAGGATTAGGGAAACTTAGTGATCAAGTTCATTCCCTATTCTTTTTTTTTTTTTACAACTAGCCGATTACTTTTACTAACATTTGTTATTTATATTTTTTTTTAACCGGCACTTATTATTTATTTATGTGGTTTATATTTATATATATATTTATTATTATTATTATTATTATTATTATTATCAGGGTTACATTTAAATTTACATTTTATCTGATTATTTATTAGTCCCTAACTTTTATAAATATTTAATTAGGTTCTAATTAGTTTTTAATTTTACAAATGTCATCATTTGATATTATTACATATAGTTTATTTTAGTATTAGGGTTAGAGTTTAATGTTAAATGGTATTAGGGTTTAGCACTTAATGCTTAGGATTAGGTTTAGGGTTTTAAATAATATTAGAGTTTTAACAATACACACAATGATTTAATGAAAGCATAAATTTTTTGTTCATTTGTCGATATGGATGACAACCCTAATGATAAGGCACAGAATATGACATTGAAACCCTAAGGGAAATCTGGTAAATTCAGAATGGAAAAAATGAGGGTTGTTATACATATTGTGTATTGATGGTAGAATCTTGGTCAAAAGTGATGCTAAACCATCAACGAGCTGTACACTTGAAGCTACAAGCATCAAGGATGAGAACCGTGATGATCATCAAGCACCAAGAACCCCACCGGAGCACTTGTCCACTGATTTCATATCTGAAAAGACCACCTGGGCTACTGGAAAGTTGATTTTCAGTTAGTTCGGTTCGATTAGATGATTTTCCGTTTAGGCCTCGTCTTAATCCGAGTTACGGTTTAGGATTTATGGCCCTCCGAGAGTCACTACACCCTATTAACGTTGTGCTGAAATTTCTGACCTACTCGCACTTAAACCGTCGCCACGGTCAAACGAAGACGAGTTAGGTTCTGAAAATTGGTCAGCTGTTAGGGGACTCATATACGGAGCCATAGCCACTGACTATGCTCTTTTCGATTTATGTAGAGGTCGTAGAAGCTGACCGAATTCAGCCTATTGTTTCGATCTCTATTCTTGTCGAACTTACTTAGCTTTTATGATGATGAACGATGATGATGATGACACTTAAACTTATTTTATGCACTATTAGAATTTATAAAGACAACCTACTGACCTAGTAACCCTTTATTTAGGTTGACGACCTTTCGGACCGACTTACTACTTGCGTACTTTCATTACCGACTTTACTGCTTTTATCACTGTGAGTTATAGCATCCCTTTTTACTTTAACTATTTTGGGACTGAGAATACATGCACTTTTTACGTTTTACATACTAGGCACAAGTACTTAAACTTTATATGTGTGTGGGTTATACAACGGCATAAACATTCCCCTTAGCACGGTAACGTTTAGTCATTGGTTTTTGAACCGGTGAACGCAAATCTTAGATATGGATCCATAGGGTTTGACATCCCCACTCGGGCTAATCGCGGTAGCATTTAACGGGTGTTTAATACTTCTTGAACATACGCACTCGCCAAGTGTACTTTCAGGGGGTTGTAAACGTTAAGTCTAGTTACCGGGTGCCCACGGTTATACATATACTTTTCATACTGTTTGTTACACTGAAATCTCGTGGCCTACCTTACGTTACTGTTACAACTTAAACTATAGCTCACCAACATTCGTGTTAACTTTTAAGCGTGTATTTCTCAGGTGCCTAGAGGTTTATTGCTTCCGCTGTTAGACTTGATGTCATGCTGTTAGATTTGCTGTCTTGCTGTTAAGGACCTGCTATTTTTGTTATCCGCTGCATTACTAGAGATGGCTCATTCATGGAACTTTTCTGTCGCATTCATAGTTTATGTTAATTTCAAACAATGGCTTTGTAACGACCTTAGGGTTAAATAATTATGTTTATGCTCCTATTCGTAGGATGCGCGCTATCTTTTGTAAAACGTTATCTTTTATGAATGCAAATCGGTTTTCAAACAGCATATAGTGTTTGACCATGTAATGATCCTGTTGATTGATGATCCGTACACGATGGTTTTGTACGGGGCGTCACTCATTTGTTATTGAACACCTATAAGTTTCTCGTCTTCCAAAGGAAATAACACACACAAACACAATGCTTGCCAAATCATTCTTTTTTCGTCGGAAGCAAAAGACCCGAACATACCACAAAAGATATCAATATAGTTGAAATTTCCCGAAGTGTATCCCCACCAACTTAAATCTTTGTCCCAAATACCTTTTGAAAATTGACACGAAAACAAAACATGCCCAACCGATTCCAAGTCATCATCGCACATATGACATCTTGTACTATGAAGATCAATACCGCATTTATCCAATTCAACTCTTATCGAAATTCTACCTCTTCTAGCCAGCCAAATGAATAACTACTCAATCTTTTTTGGTACGAGTGAGTTTCTAAATGTTTCAATGGGAGTCGTATCCGGAACAAGTATAGCCACATCAATTAACTCCACTAATTTTTTTAATCGAAAAGAGCCCGTTTGTATCCAAAGGCCATTGCCAACTGTCCTTCGCTGCTTCGTCGATCGAAACAGCACTTAGCAGCGTGGCCAGTTTGCAAAATTCAGTCTTTGTTCTACCTGAAGGGACCCGAGACCATGACTAATTTCCAGTTCGCGCCTGCAAATCCCATTGACCATCGATCTTTGACCGTCACTTGTTTACATTGCTCAAGTCGATACAGGCTTTTGAATTGATCTTTAAGTCTTGACAACCCGACCAAATAATCTTTCCAAAAAAGTATATTCGCACCATTGCCAATAACCCTAGAGAATGAATTATTGAATGAAACTCCCAATTCATCAACATGTTTTCTTGCAATACAAATGTTAGACCAAAGACTAGATGTCGGCTGACGGGCGGACCCATCCAACAACATTAGCCCTCCATTAGCACCTTAAGTACTTCGAATAGCTGAACCCACAAAGTATTGATTTCGGTTTTAAACCTCCACCACCACTTACAAAGAAGAGACAAATTTTTTCTTTAAAGAGATTTCACATTTAAACCTCCTTCTTCGTGAGGAAGAAGGATTTTTTCCCATTTGACCCATGAAAGTTTATTATATGTACCCGACCCGCCCCAACAAAATGACTTCGCACACTCTCTAGTTTTTTAGCACACATGGCGGAGCACGAAAAAGCGAGAAGTAGTAAAGAGGTAGACTCGAAAGAACCGATTTAACAAGAGTTAACCAACCACCAAAAGAGACCATTCTAGCTCTCCAATCTGCTAACTTTTTTTCGAATTTTTCTATGACCGGGGACCAGTCACTTAATTTCCTCATTTCATTAGTTACATGATGCCTCAACACTTCCACTATCTTGAAAGAAACGAACTTTCTCTTATGGCTACGTTTACGTATGAGCTTCCTGCACATGGTTACTTCAAAAACACCCTTTGATCTTGGAAGGCGAAGATATGGATTTGAAAAGATTTGGGTTGGGTTTTATGTACGATTTGATATATGCTAGTGTTGATTTCTTCATATGCCTCATAAGCTTGTGTGGATTGGATTGAAAAGATTGGTTGGTAGATTTAAACCTTTGGATGGACGAATATTTTTGTCACATAATGTCCAGTTTTGTTGGCGATTGGGAGGGGATGAGTGCAGTAAGAGACTCAAAAGTTTAGGGCTTGAATATTTTTATTTGGGTAACCGTGAAAACCCTCATATCAACGAACACATTGGCTCCCCATAAAAAATAAAACATCGGGTAATTAAGCCCCCCGAGCGCGAGACCCGTGTGAATTGCGCATTATGCGCACCCTCTAGTCAAACTTCCTTTTTGAACAATTTGGCATAACCAGGAATTGAACCCGGGTGCAGTGGCGGAGCCAGGATTTTAACTGGTTGGTGTCATGAAATAACATCGAAATGTATAAAGTCTTAAAAATTATTGGCAAATTTGATTAGGTGCGTAGTTTAATATTTGTTTTCGGTATGCAAGATCCTAAGGAAGATTATTCATATCGGTATCTTTTGACATTAACGGAGTAGAGTTAGATCTTGAACTCTTGTTGAAAACATTTGCGCTCAATGGTTCTTCATTATATGGTTTTGTTTGCACAAATTTATCTAATTGTTTTACATCTCTATATAATCGATACCAATATTCAATATTAATTATAATATATGGATAACTAAAGTATATAGTCAATATTAAATAGAACTATACATAAGAAAAATAAACAATTCATTATAATTATGATATATATATATATATATATATATATATATATATATATATATATATATATATATATATGAAGATTATCAATCTAAATTAAGCATCAAACCTAAGAAATAATAAACCTTAAATTTTATTTTATTTTGGGTAAAAGACAGTTGACCAGTAATATATTAACTCAAAAATAATGTTACAATAGAAGTTCTCATATCAACATTGTAAGTCGAAACTATTAGACATAGACAAGAAACAAAAACCCACTAGGATTTAGCCACATGCGGCATAAAATTTTATGTAGCCGAAAAAAAATAAATAATAGATATTTTGATAATTACCTTGATCGAAATTAGAAACTTCAATGAGATTTATGTTATTTGCGTCTAACAGACAACGAACCAACTTTAGCAAATTGATACTACTATATTACTATATATTACTATATATTTTATTAATATGAATAAAACTCCAATTTGTCTTTCCTAGCAGAGAAACGATTTGTATTATTAAAATAATAAATTGGGCTGTATATAAGTAATAACTAGCTAAAGACCCGCGATTTCGCGGGTTTTATTAAATGATACCACGTAATATTTTAAGATAGTCTTCAACCCTGATAACATTAATAAACAACATAACATTCCAAGTTTTCAAATGTGTAAAAATATGTATAAAAAATCTTGTTCAAAATAAAGTACCAGACTTGAATTCGAAAGTAGTAGTAATGAACTATCCATATCTATTAGTCTTTGGTGTAGTTTCTCACATATTGTAATATTGATCTTACATTTTTGTTTAGTCGGTGTTTTCTTCATGCTTCCTTTGTTTGGATTTTTTCTTTTGTTTTCAGTAATGTTAAAAAAATGTAAATGCACATTAGGATTATATGGTTAATATGGATAAAAAAAGATTATAACAACAAATGAGTGCACGACCTTCAAAAAAATTTAATGAATGTACAATAGATATTTTAGATTTGTTAACAAAACCTACTAAACACATTCAACGTGTTTATAACATTATCAAATCACCCAATAAGAATTTGGTAAATAAAATCTCACTTTAGATTCTTTCAAAAGAGGAAGTTGTTAACAGTTTTGTGGTTGAAAGCTCCTAGACTCCGAAGATCAGTAATTTCTACAGTTTTTACACAGTGTCATCATGAATTCTTGGTCATCCGACTCACTCAACTTTGAATGCAGCTTATTCTTTTTTTTTTTCGACAACTGTTTCTTACTATAGTGTTGCAACCAAAACTCATTTACTTCAGCTGATGAATAATGATCTTATTGTGATCAGCTATACTCGACTATTTTGACCACGAATTCGTGGGATTATGTATGAATTTTGGTATAATTGGGCAATATATGTAACTAATTATATGTGATAATGCTAAAAACGAACATATATTTCATAGCATTATCCATCAAGAAAGACAAGCTTTTGGTTGCAATTGTTCTATTTACAAGTAATATTCGTTTAAATAATAAAAGGTGAAGATAAAAGACAGATTCGACGAATTGAAGAGGCAAACGACCAAAAAGCTCAAAAGTACAAAGTACAATCAAAGTGGTTCAAATTATTGATGAGAAACGTCTCAAAATTACAAGAGTACAAGATGCGAAACGCAAAATACAAGATATTAAATTATACGCAAGGACGTTCGAAAATCCGGAACCGGGACTAGAGTCAACTCTCAACGCTCGACGCAACGGACTAAAAATTACAAGTAAACTATGCACATGAATATAATATAATATATAATTAATTCTTAAAATTATATATATATTATATTATTATATAAAACCGTCGGCAAGAAAGCAAACAAATCTGTGTGAGCTGGAAAAGCAGGCCATGCGATCGCATGGCCTGGAAGTGCAATTTCCATGCAATCGCATGGCCTCAATTTGAGGGTCAGCTCCTATAAATTTCGCAGTTTTGGTTGAACAAAAACACATCTTTTTCTTTCTTCATTCTCTCAACGTATATATATATATATATATATATATATATATATATATATATATATATATATATATATATATATATATATTATTTTAATGTTAATTTTAATTTTAATAATAATAAGGGTATGTTAGCGAATGTTGTAAGGGTGTAAGTCGAAATTCTGTTCGTGTAACGCTACGCTATTTTTAATCATTGTAAGTTATGTTCAACCTTTTTAAATTAATGTCTCGTAGCTAAGTTATTATTATGCTTATTTAAGCCGAAGTAATCGCGATGATGTGCTAAATATTAAAATTGGGTAATTGGGCTTTGTACCATAATTGGGGTTTGGACAAAAGAACGACACTTGTGGAAATTAGACTATGGGCTATTAATGGGCTTTATATTTGTTTAATTAAATGATAGTTTGTTAATTTAATATAAAGATTTACAATTGGACGTACCTATAAATAACCATATACACTCGATCGGACACGATGGGCGGGATATTTATAAGTACTAATAATCGTTCATTTAACCTGACACGGGAATGAATTAATAGTCAATGGACTTATTAAAACAGGGGTGAATTATATACAAGGACACTTGGTGTAATTATATTTTAAGTCCCCAATTAGTTGGAATATTTGACTTCGGATATAAGGATAATTTGACGAGGACACTAGCACTTTATATTTATGACTGATGGACTGTTATGGACAAAAACCAGACGGACATATTGAATAATCCAGGACAAAGGACAATTAACCCATGGGAATAAACTAAAATCAACACGTCAAACATCATGATTACGGAAGTTTAAATAAGCATAATTCCTTTATTTCATATTTAATTGCAATTTTAATTATCGCACTTTTATTTACTGTCATTTTATTTAAATACACTTTTAATTATCGTACTTTTTAATTATTTCAATTTTATTTATCGTCATTTTATTTATCGCATTTTTATTTATCGTAATTTCATTATCGTTATTTACTTTACGCTTAAAATTAAGTTATGTTTATTTTTAATATTTTACATTAGGTTTTAACTGCGACTAAAGTTTTAAAATCGACAAACCGGTCATTAAACGGTAAAAACCCCCTTTTTATAATAATAATAATACTTATATACATATTTATATTTTTACAAATATAGTTTTTAAAAATATAGCGTTAAACTTGGCTAAGATCCTTGTGGAACGAACCGGACTTAATAAAAACTACACTACTGTACGATTAGGTACACTGCCTATAAGTGTTGTAGCAAAGTTTAGGTATATCCACTCTATAAATAAATAAATAACTTGTGTAAAATTGTATCGTATTTAATAGTATTTTGTAATAAAAATATAACTATTTTGTACCCCTTCGCTTTAACATCAAGTATTTTTGGCGCCGCTGCCGGGGAACTACTTAACCGCCGGAAGTGAAACGCTATATATATAAATAAATAAATAAAAAGATTCTTAGTTTACTTTTATAAAAATACGCTTTTGTAAAAATAAGTTTTAATTATTAAAAATACAAAAATATAAAAAGAAAAATAAAAAATTATATATTTTTAATAGTTTGTTAAATATATATAAAATTATAAAGTTTCTTTATTTTTATTTTAGTTCTTAAAATATAAGTTTTTATTTATATAAATATTTTATAAAAACAGAAAATTAAATATAAAACAGAAAAAATATATATATATATATATATATATATATATATATATATATATATATATATATATATATATATATATATATATATATATATATATATATAAGTAATCGGGCTACACTATAGTAGCCCAGATTCTGGCCCGAAACCCTACTCCATGCGACCACATGGATTTATAACGCAAAGACCATGCGATCGCATGGCCTGATCTGACACGCCAGGGTTGACTTGTTTCTACATTAATTACGGAGTTTTAATTATTATTATTAATTAATTAAAACCCTAATTAGGTTTTAGTTTTAAATTAATTAATTTTAGTTTTAATAAATTTATAAAATTTAGTTTAAAATAGTTTTATTAGTTTTAAAAATCAATACTTTTATAAAATAAATAATATAAAAATAATATTTTTATATAAATTGTACTTTTTACAACTTTAAGTTTATTTTTATATTTTGTATCTTTTTATTTGTTTTAGCGTAATATTTGTATTTTTCGTTCTTATTTAGTTCTAAGTCATAGTTTTTGCCGTAGTTATTTTTATTTCTAGATTTTTAGGCTTTGCCGTAAAATCTGTAACATCCCGCCTTTTTCCGTTTACTTTTCCGTTTAACTATTTAAATTCCGTTATATGTTTATGACATCCCTCGTTAATACACGTTTTAAAAATATCTCGTTTAGGTAATTCCCGCACCCGAATGAAACCAGAGGGACCAAACTTGCCAAAGTGCCAAACCTTTGACTAGGTCAAAGGTCAACACTCCATCTCCTCCATTCACTTTATCAATTTCTTTTCTCTTTTCTTTTAACACTTTCAAACTATCTCTAAAACTCTATCTCGAAGAATCATCATCTAAATTCGTTCAAGAAAGCTTCAATCAAAACAAATTACATATTTGAACTCCTTGCGACTTCCTCTTCGATTCCATACCTATTACATCTCATTTGGGTAACTTTCTAAAATCACTAGATTTTGTGTTCTTGATGTTTTTAACTTATAAAGTTGTTAATTAGTGTCTATGGCTCAAGTCTAACATGAATATATGATTTATATGTTCGATCTTGTTATTTTTGATAACTAGCATGAACTTGAAAGTTTGGTGTGTTTGATTGATGATTTGGTTGCTTAAATGTTGTTAAATGTTATAAATGCATGTATTAAATGTGTTCCTAACATCACTAGCTTCAATTTGATGTGTAGGTTGTTTTAGAAAACTTCATAAACTTGATTAGTGATTTTGGTGAATTTGGGTTAGGGTTTGATGAACTTGAAATGAACTTTTGATGTATTGAATGCCATGAATTGTTGTTAGTAAGTAGTTAGTTGTATTGTATGCTTGATTACCTACGAAACGGCGCGTTATATGGATGCATTTATTTCCCGAATCCTATTTTGTGCATTTATGAACTTCAGCATTAATTGAGCATTAAATGTTAGAAAGTCGGTTATTGCAAATGATGTTTTTGGTTGGTGAAATGTATTTAGTTGTGTTCTTTGTCAAATTACCTTTCTAACGATATAAGATACGAGTTCTAAGTGTTTACGGTTTGTGTTTTATGTTTGTTTGAATTTTGGTTTGAGACTTAGAAAACTGAAACTGGCCAGGTACCAGCTCGAGTGTAATGTCGCGGCGCGGCCAGCCTTTGTCGCAGCGCGACAATAGGCGTAGTTTGATTCTGACCTACATGGTCAAAATATGAAAAATGTTTGGCACGCTATGGACCTCCGATTCACATGTAACTTGTTCTAACATGCTTATATATGAATAAAAACCTCAGAAAAATAGTTCGGGACCCGACCCGAACGTGTTGACTTTTTCATTGACTTTGACCGACCAAAGTTTTACTTTTTGTCAAACTTAACCAAATGATTATGCAATCTTTCTAACTTGTTTCTATACTTGTATCTTTCATGAAACTTGGACAATTTGATTCACATGCTACATAATCGAGTCGTGACAAGCCATAGGACTAATTGAACATCTTTGACCTATCTCGTTTACCGTTATTGATACGACCTATTTGTTTAGGTCAAGACTAGCATTGTTCTTTGCACACGTTACTTGTTGAAGTACTTATTACTCGTGTACACAAGGTGAGATCATAGTCCCATCTTTCAAACAACTTTTATGCTTTAAACTATGGGATGAGAAACATATACGTATCATGCTTTTACACTTTGAACACAAGTACAAAAATGAACATTCCACGTACAAGTTTGAACAAAAATCCTCAATTCAATTATCATTAGTTACACTTGCAGGGTTTAAACGTGAACTTATATTATGTGATCACATGGGCTTGACGAGCTTCATTCGGACGGTTCGCTACCGTTAGCGGATGAAATATTTTTTCGGGTCTAGTGTATGTTCTAACACTACGCAAAGGGTGCAAAATAGTTAAGTTTGATAATTGGGTGCCCGCGAAACAAATAACAACTTTGGAATGCAAATGATTTTGATAATCATATTATATTAAATCTTGTGGTTCAAAAGCAACGTTTACTAAAACACCTATGATTTCACCAACGTTTTCGTTGACAGTTTTCTATATGTTTTCTCAGGTCCTTGAGTGCTACTTGATACATGCTTCCGCACTCTTTTTGATACTTGCTTGGATGTCGAGTATACATGCATAGTTGGAGCGTCTTTTGACTACTTTAAATTGTGTCGCATAGGTTTCATTCGTACGTTAAACATTGTAATGTAACTAGTCTTTTGAACTACATTTGTAAACTTGAAACATCCTTTTACTTATGAAATGAATGCGACATATTTTTGGTCAAACGTCATGTTAAAGACCTATGACCACGTAACGGGACCTAAGTAGTCAGCGCCGTCAAACATGATTTGGTCGGGTCGCTACAGATGGTATCAGAGCATTGGTTGTAGGGATTTAGAGTTCATTGGTGTCAACCCCGAGTCGTAGGGTACATTAGTGAATCTAGACTACAATCGGCATATAGACTTGAAGTAGGAATTACTTGACTACTTGTGCATTATATTCGAGCTCTTCTATCATATCTGATTCTTATTCAATCTTAATCTCACGTTGTTTAATTTAATTGACACGCCACCTTGACTTAGTGAAATAATGTCGAATGCACATGTGAATTAGGGTAATATAATTTCCGGGATTATATTACGGTGACTCATATGAACGTTCTGACATTATGGCATAAAGAATTTAAGGCGAGTCAAGGAAAATTTCTCTCTATCCTTATTCCATATCATGGTTAGTATTATTAAAAATACTAATCAATGGTATTCTTGTGTTTTGAAGGAACAATGCCTCCTCGTCGTGTGCCACGCCATGAGACTCCTGAACAAGCTCTACAACGAATGATAGCCACCGCCGTGGATGCGGCCATGGCCGGTCACTCCTCCAACAACAACAATAACAACAACCACAACAACAACAATCAAGGGGCCGGTAACTCAAGCGAAGGGTGCTCCTATAAAGCTTTCATAGGGTGCAAACCTCATACTTTTGATGGGACCGGGGGACCGGTTGTACTCACTCGATGGTTCGAACAAACGAAAGCCGTTTTTAGCATAAGCGGTTGTCGGGATCAAGATAAAGTCAAATATTCCACCCACACCTTTGCCGGTATCGCCCTCACGTGGTGGAACGCGTATGTACAATCGGTGGGTACCGATGAAGCTCACGCCCTCTCTTGGGCCGATTTAAGGGAAAGGTTGATCGTCGAATTTTTCCCTCGTGAAGAAACCCGAAAGCTCGAACAAGAGCTAAGAACTTTAAAGGCGGTCGGAAACGATCTCAAGGCTTACAATTAACGATTCGCCGAGCTATCCTTGATGGTTCCCAACCTCGTGAACCCCGAATCTCAAAGGGTTGAACTCTATATGGATGGTCTTCCAAAGAGCATCAAACAAGGAGTGATGTCATCCAAACCCGCTAACCTACAACAAGCCTTAAACATGGCCCGCCAATTGATCGAAACGGTTAACGAAATTGTAGTTCCGGCACCTAAGGCCGAGGATAAAACGGGAGGCAACAAAAGAAAATGGGAAGCGCCCCAATCAAGCAACAACTACAACAACAACTTCATCAAAAAGCCTTTCACCTCCGACGCAAAGAAAAGTTATGGTGGAAATAAACCCTTTTGCAACAAATGTCAAAAACACCACTATGGTGAATGTAGCAATCTATTTTTCCACCGGTGCCAAAGGGGTGGTCATGTGGCCAACGATTGTAGAAGTGCGCCCCCGTCACTCAAAAAGTGCCCAATGCACCAAAACCGGGTACTTGTTATGAATGTGGCCAAACGGGTCATTTTAGAAATGCATGTCCGAAGAAGAAAGCCAACCACAACACACGCGGCCGAGCTTTCAACATCAACACCGAGGAAGCCCGAGATGAAAATGAATTAGTCACGGGTACGTTTCTCCTCAACGACACTTATGTTACTTGTTTATTCGATTCGGGTGCCGATAAGAGTTTTGTATCCAAGACTTTGACTCATTCTTTTAGCACTCCACCACTTCCACTAGATACCACTTATACCATTGAAGTAGCCAATAGAAAACTATTGAGTGCCGACACATATTACCAGGGGTGTACGTTAAACCTTTTGGGTAATGAGTTTGAAATTGACTTGATACCCATGGAACTAGGAAGCTTCGATGTAATAATCGGTATGAATTGGCTAGCCAAAACGAAATCTCACATCCTTTGTGATCTTAACACAATCCGGATTCCTACCGAGAATGGCGAACCTTTGATCGTCTATGGCGATAAGAGTTGCACCGGACTCAACCTCGTTTCATGCATTAAAGTTAGAAAACTACTCCGTAAGAGTTGTTTTGTGATCCTTGCTCACGTTAAGAAAGTCGAGTCCGATGAGAAGCACGTCGATGATGTGCCAATTGTTAGTGGCTATTCTGATGTATTTCCCGACGAATTGCCGGGTCTTCCACCTCATCGACCGGTTGAATTCCAAATCGATCTTATTTCGGGAGCCGCACCTATAGCACGTGCACCATATAGACTTGCTCCATCCGAAATGCAAGAATTGCAAAGTCAAATCCAAGAACTACTTGATCGTGGTTTTATCCAACCTAGCCATTCACCTTGGGGTGCTCCGATTTTGTTTGTTAAAAAGAAAGACGGATCCCTACGAATGTGCATTGATTATCGTGAACTAAACAAATTGACGGTTAAAAACCGATATCCTCTTCCTCGCATCGATGACCTCTTTGATCAGCTACAAGGGTCTTGTGTATATTCAAAAATCGATCTCCGCTCGGGTTATCATCAATTAAGGGTTAAGGGGGAAGATGTCTCCAAAACCGCTTTCTGAACTCGTTATGGTAGTTATGAATTCCTTGTCATGCCGTTTGGTCTCACTAATGCACCGGCGGTGTTCATGGATCTTATGAACCGCGTGTGCAAACCGTATCTTGATAAATTCGTTATTGTGTTCATCGATGACATCTTGGTCTATTCTAAAAGCGAAGGAGAACACGAACAACATCTCCGACTTGTGCTTGAACTCTTGAGACAAGAACGACTCTATGCCAAATTCTCCAAGTGTGAATTTTGGTTGAAGGAAGTTCAATTTCTTGGTCATGTTGTAAGTGACCAAGGTATTAAAGTCGATCCATCAAAAATCAAAGCCATTAGTAAATGGGAGACTCCTACTACTCCTACTCACATTCGTCAATTTTTGGGTCTTGCCGGATACTATCGTAGATTCATCAAATATTTTTCTTTGGTTGCTCGTCCTCTAACCGCGTTAACTCATAAGGGAAGAAAATTCGTTTGGGCAACCGAACAAGAATTCGCATTTCAAATCTTGAAAACGAAGCTAACCACCGCTCCTATCTTGTCACTTCCCGAAGTCAACGATGATTTTGTTGTGTATTGCGACGCCTCGAAACATGGTTTTGGGGGTGTGTTGATGCAACGAACGAAAGTCATTTCTTATGCTTCTCGACAACTCAAAATTCATGAACAAAACTACACGACACATGATCTCGAACTCGGAGCCGTTGTCTTTGCACTTAAAATGTGGAGACACTATCTTTATGGAACCAAGAGTACTATCTTCACCGATCACAAAAGTCTCCAACACATTTTCGACCAAAAGCAACTAAACATGAGACAACGAAGGTTGATTGAAACCTTAAACGATTACGATTGCAAGCTTCGTTACCATCCCTAGAAGGCAAATGTAGTAGCCGATGCCTTAAGTCGAAAAGAAAGAGCGGTGCCTCTTCGTGTCCGGGCCTTAAACATCACCATCCACACCAACCTTAATAGCCAAATTCGGGTAGCCCAAGATGAGGCTCTCAAGGATGAAAACGTTTCACACGAGCTCTTGAACATTCTCGTCTCTCGATTCGAAATTCGGGAGATCGGAGTCCGATATTTCGCCGGAAGGATTTGGGTGCCTAGATATGGGGACCTACGAAGCCTTATTTTAGATGAAGCCCATAAGTCACGATACTCGATTCACCCCGGTGCCAATAAGATGTACCATGACCTTAAAGAACAATATTGGTGGCCGAACATCAACAGGGACGTAGCTACTTATGTTTCCAAGTGTTTGACATGTTCCAAAGTCAAAGCCGAACACCAAAGACCGTCCGGGTTACTTCAACAACCCGAAATCCCGCAATGGAAGTGGGAAAGAATAATAATGGATTTTATTACCAAACTACCAAAAACGACGGGCGGTTATGACACTATTTGGGTTATTGTTGACCGTCTCACCAAATCCGCACACTTTCTCGCCATGAAGGAGACCGACAAAATGGAGAAACTTGCACAACTTTACATCAAGGAGATCGTAGCCCGACACGGTGTACCTTTATCGATTATCTCTGACCGAGATGGCCGTTTTGTTTCTAGATTTTGGCGTACCTTGCAAGAAGCATTGGGAACGCGTTTAGACATGAGCACCGCATATCACCCTCAAACCGATGGACAAAGCGAACGCACAATTCAAACCTCGGAGGACATGTTACGAGCTTGCGTTGTTGATTTTGGAAAAGCTTGGGACAAGCACTTACCTCTTGCCGAGTTCTCTTACAACAATAGTTACCACGCGAGTATTAAAGCTGCACCTTTTGAAGCGCTATATGGCCAAAAATGTCGTTCACCTCTTTGTTGGGCCGAGGTAGGCGACGTGCAAATCACCGGACCCAAACTCATTCACGAAACCACCAAGAAGATCGTACAAATCCGAGATAGGCTTCGGACGGCCCGGAGTCGTCAAAAGTGCTACACCGACAAAAGACGCAACGACCTCGAATTTCAAGTCGGTGACCGAGTAATGTTAAAAGTCGCACCTTGGAAAGGTGTAATCCGTTTTGAGAAACGCGGGAAGCTAAATTCGCGGTATATTGGTCCTTTCGAAATCTTGGAGCGTATTGGAACCGTTGCTTATCGTTTAGATCTTCCGCCTCAATTGAACTCCGTTCATCCTACCTTCCA
This sequence comes from Rutidosis leptorrhynchoides, assembly GCF_046630445.1. Lineage (NCBI taxonomy): Eukaryota > Viridiplantae > Streptophyta > Magnoliopsida > Asterales > Asteraceae > Rutidosis > Rutidosis leptorrhynchoides. Next base: position 195,900,515 of record NC_092342.1, read on the forward strand.
TGTATCTAACTTGAAAAAGTGTCTTGCCGAACCCGATATCGTCATCCCTCTCGAGGAACTTACTATTGATGACAAACTTCATTTTGTGGAGGAACCGGTTGAAATTGTGGACACCTCTGCCAAGACTTTGAAACAAAGCCGAATTCCGATTGTTAAAGTCCGTTGGAACGCCAAAAGAGGACCCGAGTTTACTTGGGAAAGGCAAGATCAAATGCAAAGGAAATACCCTCATCTATTCCCGGTTCCGGAAACGCAAGATTCCGAGGAAGAAACAACGACTCCTACGCCTACTTAAATTTCGGGACGAAATTTCTTTTAAGAAGTAGGTAATGTAACATCCCGCCTTTTTCCGTTTACTTTTCTGTTTAACTATTTAAATTCCATTATATGTTTATGACATCCCTCGTTAATACGCATTTTAAAAATATCTCGTTTAGGTAATTCCCGCACCCGAATGAAACCAGAGGGACCAAACTTGCCAAAGTGCCAAACCTTTGACTAGGTCAAAGGTCAACACTCCATCTCCTCCATTCACTTTATCAATTTCTTTTCTCTTTTCTTTTAACACTTTCAAACTATCTCTAAAACTCCATCTCCAAGAATCATCATCTAAATTCGTTCAAGAAAGCTTCAATCAAAACAAATTACATATTTGAACTCCTTGCGACTTCCTCTTCGATTCCATACCGATTACATCTCATTTGGGTAACTTTCTAAAATCACTAGATTTTGTGTTCTTGATGTTTTTAACTTATAAAATTGTTAATTAGTGTCTATGGCTCAAGTCTAACATGAATATATGATTTATATGTTTGATCTTGTTATTTTTGATAACTAGCATGAACTTGAAAGTTTGGTGTGTTTGATTGATGATTTGGTTGCTTAAATGTTGTTAAATGTTATAAATGCATGTATTAAATGTGTTCCTAAAATCACTAGCTTCAATTTGATGTGTAGGTTGTTTTAGAAAACTTCATAAACTTGATTAGTGATTTTGGTGAATTTGGGTTAGGGTTTGATGAACTTGAAATGAACTTTTGATGTATTGAATGCCATGAATTGTTGTTAGTAAGTAGTTAGTTGTATTATATGCTTGATTACCTACGAAACGGCGCGTTATATGGATGCATTTATTTCCCGAATCCTATTTTGTGCATTTATGAACTTGAGCATTAATTGAGCATTAAATGTTGGAAAGTCGATTATTGAAAATGATGTTTTTGGTTGGTGAAATGTATTTAGTTGTGTTCTTTATCAAATTACCTTTCTAACGATATAGGATACGAGTTCTAAGTATTTACGGTTTGTGTTTTATGTTTGTTTGAATTTTGGTTTGAGACTTAGAAAACTGAAACTGGCCAGGTACCAGCTCGCGTGAAATGTCCCGTTCTTATTGATTAAAAGCGTTCCATATTAATTGATTTCGTTGCGAGGTTTTGACCTCTATATGAGACGTTTTTTCAAAGACTGCATTCATTTTTAAAACAAACCATAACTTTTATTTCATAAATAAAGGTTTAAAAAGCTTTACGTAGATTATCAAATAATGATAATCTAAAATATCCTGTTTACACACGACCATTACATAATGGTTTACAATACAAATATGTTACATCGAAATCAGTTTCTTGAATGCAGTTTTTACACAATATCATACAAACATGGACTCCAAATCTTGTCCTTATTTTAGTATGCAACAGCGGAAGCTCTTAATATTCACCTGAGAATAAACATGCTTTAAACGTCAACAAAAATGTTGGTGAGTTATAGGTTTAACCTATATATATCAAATCGTAACAATAGACCACAAGATTTCATATTTCAATACACATCCCATACATAGAGATAAAAATCATTCATATGGTGAACACCTGGTAACCGACATTAACAAGATGCATATATAAGAATATCCCCATCATTCCGGGACACCCTTCGGATATGATATAAATTTCGAAGTACTAAAGCATCCGGTACTTTGGATGGGGTTTGTTAGGCCCAATAGATCTATCTTTAGGATTCGCGTCAATTAGGGTGTCTGTTCCCTAATTCTTGGATTACCAGACTTAATAAAAAGGGGCATATTCGATTTCGATAATTCAACCATAGAATGTAGTTTCACGTACTTGTGTCTATTTTGTAAATCATTTATAAAACCTGCATGTATTCTCATCCCAAAAATATTAGACTTTAAAAGTGGGACTATAACTCACTTTCACAGATTTTTACTTCGTCGGGAAGTAAGACTTGGCCACTGGTTGATTCACGAACCTATAACAATATATACATATATATCAAAGTATGTTCAAAATATATTTACAACACTTTTAATATATTTTGATGTTTTAAGTTTCTTAAGTCAACTGTCCTCGTTAGTAACCTACAACTAGTTGTCCACAGTTAGATGTACAGAAATAAATCGATAAATATTATCTTGAATCAATCCACGACCCAGTGTATACGTATCTCAGTATTGATCACAACTCAAACTATATATATTTTGGAATCAACCTCAATCCTGTATAGCTAACTCCAACATTCACATATAGAGTGTCTATGGTTGTTCCGAAATATATATAGATGTGTCGACATGATAGGTCGAAACATTGTATACGTGTCTATGGTATCTCAAGATTACATAATATACAATACAAGTTGATTAAGTTATGGTTGGAATAGATTTGTTACCAATTTTCACGTAGCTAAAATGAGAAAAATTATCCAATCTTGTTTTACCCATAACTTCTTCATTTTAAATCCGTTTTGAGTGAATCAAATTGCTATGGTTTCATATTGAACTATATTTTATGAATCTAAACAGAAAAATTATATGTTTATAGTCGGAAAAATAAGTTACAAGTCGTTTTTGTAAAGGTAGTCATTTCAGTCGAAAGAACGACGTCTAGATGACCATTTTAGAAAACATACTTCCACTTTGAGTTTAACCATAATTTTTGGATATAGTTTCATGTTCATAATAAAAATCATTTTCTCAGAATAAAAACTTTTAAATCAAAGTTTATCATAGTTTTTAATTAACTAACCCAAAACAGCCCGCGGTGTTACTACGACGGCGTAAATCCGGTTTTACGGTGTTTTTCGTGTTTTCAGGTTTTAAATCATTAAGTTAGCATATCATATAGATATAGAACATGTTTTTAGTTGATTTTAAAAGTCAAGTTAGAAGGATTAACTTTTGTTTGCGAACAAGTTTAGAATTAACTAAACTATGTTCTAGTGATTACAAGTTTAAACCTTCGAATAAGATAGCTTTATACGTATGAATCGAATGATGTTATGAACATCATTACTACCTTAATTTCCTTGGATAAACCTACTGGAAAAGAGAAAAATGGATCTAGCTTCAATGGATCCTTGGATGGCTCGAAGTTCTTGAAGCAGAATCATGACACGAAAATAAGTTCAAGTAAGATCATCACTTGAAATAAGATTGTTATAGTTATAGAAATTGAACCAAAGTTTGAATATGATTATTACCTTGTATTAGAATGATAACCTACTGTAAGAAACAAAGATTTCTTGAGGTTGGATGATCACCTTACAAGATTGGAAGTGAGCTAGCAAACTTGAAAGTATTCTTGATTTTATGTAACTAGAACTTGTAGAATATATGAAGAACACTTAGAACTTGAAGATAGAACATGAGAGAGATCAATTAGATGAAGAAAATTGAAGAATGAAAGTGTTTGTAGGTGTTTTTGGTCGTTGGTGTATGGATTAGATATAAAGGATATGTAATTTTGTTTTCATGTAAATAAGTCATGAATGATTACTCATATTTTTGTAATTTTATGAGATATTTCATGCTAGTTGCCAAATGATGGTTCCCACATGTGTTAGGTGACTCACATGGGCTGCTAAGAGCTGATCATTGGAGTGTATATACCAATAGTACATACATCTAAAAGCTGTGTATTGTACGAGTACGAATACGGGTGCATACGAGTAGAATTGTTGATGAAACTGAACGAGGATGTAATTGTAAGCATTTTTGTTAAGTAGAAGTATTTTGATAAGTGTATTGAAGTCTTTCAAAAGTGTATAAATACATATTAAAACACTACATGTATATACATTTTAACTGAGTCGTTAAGTCATCGTTAGTCGTTACATGTAAGTGTTGTTTTTAAACCTTTAGGTTAACGGTCTTGTTAAATGTTGTTAACCCAATGTTTATAATATCAAATGAGATTTTAAATTATTATATTATCATGATATTATCATGTATGAATATCTCTTAATATGATATATATACATTAAATGTCTTTACAACGATAATCGTTACATATATGTCTCGTTTAAAAATCATTAAGTTAGTAGTCTTGTTTTTACATATGTAGTTCATTGTTAATATACTTAATGATATGTTTACTTATCATAGTATCATGTTAACTATATATATATCCATATATATGTCATCATATAGTTTTTACAAGTTTTAACGTTCGTGAATCACCGGTCAACTTGGGTGGTCAATTGTCTATATGAAACATATTTCAATTAATCAAGTCTTAACAAGTTTGATTGCTTAACATGTTGGAAACATTTAATCATGTAAATATCAATCTCAATTAATATATATAAACATGGAAAAGTTCGGGTCACTACAGTACCTACCCGTTAAATAAATTTCGTCCCGAAATTTTAAGCTGTTGAAGGTGTTGACGAATCTTCTGGAAATAGATGCGGGTATTTCTTCTTCATCTGATCTTCACGCTCCCAGGTGAACTCGAGTCCTCTACGAGCATTCCATCGAACCTTAACAATTGGTATCTTGTTTTGCTTAAGTCTTTTAACCTCACGATCCATTATTTCGATGGGTTCTTCGATGAATTGAAGTTTTTCGTTGATTTGGATTTCATCTAACGGAATAGTGAGATCTTCTTTAGCAAAACATTTCTTTAAATTCGAGACGTGGAAAGTGTTATGTACAGCCGCGAGTTGTTGAGGTAACTCAAGTCGGTAAGCTACTGGTCCGACAAGATCAATAATCTTGAATGGTCCAATATACCTTGGATTTAATTTCCCTCGTTTACCAAATCGAACAACGCCTTTCCAAGGTGCAACTTTAAGCATGACCATCTCTCCAATTTCAAATTCTATATCTTTTCTTTTAATGTCAGCGTAGCTCTTTTGTCGACTTTGGGCAGTTTTCAACCGTTGTTGAATTTGGATGATCTTCTCGGTAGTTTCTTGTATAATCTCCGGACCCGTAATCTGTCTATCCCCCACCTCACTCCAACAAATCGGAGACCTGCACTTTCTACCATAAAGTGCTTCAAACGGCGCCATCTCAATGCTTGAATGGTAGCTGTTGTTGTAGGAAAATTCTGCTAACGGTAGATGTCGATCCCAACTGTTTCCGAAATCAATAACACATGCTCGTAGCATGTCTTCAAGCGTTTGTATCGTCCTTTCGCTCTGCCCATCAGTTTGTGGATGATAGGCAGTACTCATGTCTAGACGAGTTCCTAATGCTTGCTGTAATGTCTGCCAGAATCTTGAAATAAATCTGCCATCCCTATCAGAGATAATAGAGATTGGTATTCCATGTCTGGAGATGACTTCATTCAAATACAGTCGTGCTAACTTCTCCATCTTGTCATCTTCTCTTATTGGTAGGAAGTGTGCGGATTTGGTGAGACGATCAACTATTACCCAAATAGTATCAAAACCACTTGCAGTCCTTGGCAATTTAGTGATGAAATCCATGGTAATGTTTTCCCATTTCCATTCCGGGATTTCGGGTTGTTGAAGTAGACCTGATGGTTTCTGATGCTCAGCTTTGACCTTAGAACACGTCAAACATTCTCCTACGTATTTAGCAACATCGGCTTTCATACCCGGCCACCAAAAATGTTTCTTGAGATCCTTGTACATCTTCCCCGTTCCAGGATGTATTGAGTATCTGGTTTTATGAGCTTCTCTAAGTACCATTTCTCTCATATCTCCAAATTTTGGTACCCAAATCCTTTCAGCCCTATACCGGGTTCCGTCTTCCCGAATATTAAGATGCTTCTCCGATCCTTTGGGTATTTCATCCTTTAAATTTCCCTCTTTTAAAACTCCTTGTTGCGCCTCCTTTATTTGAGTAGTAAGGTTATTATGAATCATTATATTCATAGATTTTACTCGAATGGGTTCTCTGTCCTTCCTACTCAAGGCATCGGCTACCACATTTGCCTTCCCCGGGTGGTAACGAATCTCAAAGTCGTAATCATTCAATAATTCAATCCACCTACGCTGCCTCATATTCAGTTGTTTCTGATTAAATATGTGTTGAAGACTTTTGTGGTCGGTATATATAATACTTTTGACCCCATATAAGTAGTGCCTCCAAGTCTTTAATGCAAAAACAACCGCGCCTAATTCCAAATCATGCGTCGTATAATTTTGTTCGTGAATCTTCAATTGTCTAGACGCATAAGCAATCACCTTCGTTCGTTGCATTAATACACAACCGAGACCTTGCTTTGATGCGTCACAATAAATCACAAAATCATCATTCCCTTCAGGCAATGACAATATAGGTGCCGTAGTTAGCTTTTTCTTCAATAACTGAAACGCTTTCTCTTGTTCATCATTCCTTTCAAATTTCTTCCCTTTATGCGTTAATGCAGTCAAGGGTTTTGCTATTCTGGAAAAGTCTTGGATGAACCTTCTGTAGTAACCAGCTAGTCCTAAAAACTGGCGTACGTGTTTCGGAGTTTTCGGGGTTTCCCACTTTTCAACAGTTTCTATCTTTGCTGGATCCACCTTAATACCTTCTTTGTTCACTATGTGACCGAGGAATTGAACTTCTTCCAACCAAAATGCACACTTTGAAAACTTAGCGTATAATTCTTCCTTCCTCAATACTTCTAACACCTTTCTCAAATGTTCACCGTGTTCTTGGTCATTCTTTGAGTAAATAAGTATGTCATCAATGAAAACAATGACAAACTTGTCAAGGTATGGTCCACACACTCGGTTCATAAGGTCCATGAACACAGCTGGTGCATTAGTTAAACCAAACGGCATGACCATAAACTCGTAATGACCGTAACGTGTTCTGAAAGCAGTCTTTGGAATATCATCTTCTTTCACCCGCATTTGATGATACCCGGAACGTAAGTCAATCTTTGAATAAATAGACGAGCCTTGTAGTTGATCAAATAAGTCATCGATTCTCGGTAGTGGGTAGCGGTTCTTGATGGTAAGTTTGTTCAACTCTCGGTAGTCGATACACAACCTGAATGTACCATCTTTCTTCTTGACAAACAAAACAGGAGCTCCCCACGGTGATGTGCTTGGTCGAATGAAACCACGCTCTAAAAGTTCTTGTAATTGGCTTTGCAGTTCTTTCATCTCGCTGGGTGCGAGTCTGTAAGGAGCACGAGCTATTGGTGCAGCTCCTGGTACAAGATCTATTTGAAATTCAACGGATCGATGTGGGGGTAATCCCGGTAATTCTTTCGGAAATACATCAGGAAATTCTTTTGCGATGGGAACATCATTGATGCTCTTTTCTTCAGTTTGTACTTTCTCGACGTGTGCTAGAACAGCATAGCAACCTTTTCTTATTAGTTTTTGTGCCTTCAAATTACTAATAAAATGTAGCTTCGTGTTGCCCTTTTCTCCGTACACCATTAAGGGTTTTCCTTTTTCTCGTATAATGCGAATTGCATTTTTGTAACAAACGATCTCCGCTTTCACTTCTTTCAACCAGTCCATACCGATTATCACATCAAAACTCCCTAACTCTACTGGTATCAAATCAATCTTAAATGTTTCGCTAACCAGTTTAATTTCTCGATTCCGACATATATTATCTGCTGAAATTAATTTACCATTTGCTAATTTGAGTAAAAATTTACTATCCAAAGGCGTCAATGGACAACTTAATTTAGCACAAAAATCTCTACTCATATAGCTTCTATCCGCACCCGAATCAAATAAAACGTAAGCAGATTTATTGTCAATAAGAAACGTACCTGTAACAAGCTCCGGGTCTTCCTGTGCCTCTGCCGCATTAATATTGAAAACTCTTCCACGGCCTTGTCCATTCATGTTCTCCTGGTTCGGGCAATTTCTAATAATGTGGCCCGGTTTTCCACATTTATAACAAACTACATTGGCATAACTTGCTCCGACACTACTTGCTCCGCCATTACTCGTTCCGACACCATTTGTTCCTTTCGTTCTATTAACCCCTGGTCCGTAGACCTCACACTTCGCCGCGCTATGACCATTTCTTTTACACTTGTTGCAAAATTTGGTGCAGAACCCCGAGTGATTCTTTTCACACCTTTGGCATAGCTGCTTCTGATTGTTGTTGTTGTTGCGGTTATTATTGTTGTTGGGATGATTGTTGTAGTTGTTGTTGTTGTTGTTGTTGTTGTTGTTGTTGGGCCGTTTGTTGTAGTTGCGATTGATGTTGCGATTGTTGGGATAATTGTTGCGATTATTGTTGTAATTGCTGTTGTTGTTGTATTGGTGATTCTTATCACCGTTTTCCTCCCACTTTCTTTTGACTTGCTTCACATTGGCCTCTTCAGCAGTCTGTTCTTTAATTCTTTCTTCAATTTGGTTCACGAGTTTGTGAGCCATTCTACATGCCTGTTGTATGGAGGCGGGCTCGTGTGAACTTATATCTTCTTGGATTCTTTCCGGTAATCCTTTCACAAACGCGTCGATCTTCTCTTCCTCATCTTCGAATGCTCCCGGACACAATAGGCACAATTCTGTGAATCGTCTTTCGTACTTGGTAATATCAAATCCTTGGGTTCGTAACCCTCTAAGTTTTGTCTTGAGCTTATTGACCTCGGTTCTGGGACGGTACTTCTCGTTCATCAAGTGCTTGAATGCTGACCATGGTAGTGCGTACGCATCGTCTTGTCCCACTTGCTCTAGATAGGTATTCCACCATGTTAACGCAGAACCTGTGAAGGTATGCGTAGCGTACTTTACTTTGTCCTCTTCAGTACACTTACTTATGGCAAACACCGATTCGACCTTCTCGGTCCACCGTTTCAATCCGATCGGTCCTTCGATTCCATCAAATTCCAAAGGTTTGCAGGCAGTGAATTCTTTGTAGGTGCATCCTACACGATTTCCTGTACTGCTAGATCCAAGGTTATTGTTGGTATGTAGTGCAGCCTGTACTGCGGCTATGTTTGAAGCTAGAAAAGTACGGAATTCCTCTTCATTCATATTCACGGTGTGTCGAGTAGTCGGTGCCATTTCCTTCAAAATAGTTAAATGGAACAAGTTAATCATACAGAATATTAAGAGTAGTTAATAGTATTTCGTAGCATAATATGAACTCATTTATAAAAGCTTTTTCTTCATATTAGCGTTTTATAAGTTTAAATTCGGGTAGTACCTACCCGTTAAGTTCATACTTAGTAGCAAATATACAATTCAACTACTACAATTCTATATGAAAAACTGATTATAATAATATTTCGCGTTCAAACTTTTATACAATATTTTACAAACTTACAATACCGCTTATTTTACATAAAGCATGAAATATAGCACACAATAACTTTGATACAAGATAGTTGTGAAGATAATTCTAGCTAGTACACAAGTCGTTCAGCAAAGGCAATAAAGACACGTAATTCATACGTCCAGAAACAAGTCATGCATTCTGGTTTTACTAGGACTACTTCCCATCCTTGGTCTTGTGCAACATAACCGTTATGGCCGTTGATAAGACAGCGTGTTGTAACGTCATCAAAGGGACGAGGGTTACGTAATGACCAACAGTCTCGTAATAACCTAAAAACCTCATTTCTTATCCCAATTACCGACTCCGTTACTTGTGGGAACGTTTTGTTTAATAGTTGTAGCCCGATGTTCTTGTTCTCACTTTGGTGAGAAGCATACATTACTAACCCGTAAGCATAACATGCTTCTTTATGTTGCATGTTAGCCGCTTTTTCTAAATCACGAAGTCCTATATTCGGATATACTGAGTCAAAATAATTTCTTAACCCGTTGCGTAAAATAGCATTTGGGTTCCCCGCAATATATGCGTCAAAGTAAACACATCGTAACTTATGGATTTCCCAATGTGATATCCCCCATCTTCCGAATGAAAGCCTTTTATAAACCAAGGCATTCTTGGAACGTTCTTCGAATGTCTTACAAACTGATCTCGCCTTAAATAGTTGTGCCGAGGAATTCTGACCGACTCTAGACAAGATTTCATCAATCATGTCTCCGGGTAGGTCTCTTAAAATATTGGGTTGTCTATCCATTTTGTGTTTTTATACTGTAAAATAGACAAGAGTTAGATTCATAAAAAAAATACTTATTAATACAAGCAATTTTACATATATCATAAAGCAAAAGAAAACTATATTACATATATTACACCACACGAATACAACTATCTTATTCCGACTCGCTCGTTTCTTCTTCTTCGGTTTTGGTTCGTTTTGACAAGTTTCTAGGGATATATGATGTTCCCCTAATACTAACTGTCGTTTTCCACAACGGTTTAGAAAAACCTGGTGGTTTAGAGGTTCCCGGGTCATTGTTACAACTTAAGGACTTCGGGGGTTGACGATACATATAAAGTTCATCGGGGTTGGAATTAGATTTCTCTATTTTTATGCCATTTCCCTTATTATTTTCTTTTGCCTTTTTAAATTCAGTTGGGGTAATTTCTATAACATCATCGGAATTCTCGTCGGAATCCGATTCATCGGAGAATTGGTAATCCTCCCAATATTTTGCTTCCTTGGCGGAAACACCATTGACCATAATTAACCTTGGTCGGTTGGTTGAGGATTTTCTTTTACTTAACCGTTTTATTATTTCCCCCACCGGTTCTACTTCTTCATCCGGTTCCGATTCTTCTTCCGGTTCCGACTCTTCTTCCGGTTCCTCTTCGGGAACTTGTGAATCAGTCCATGAATCATTCCAATTTACATTTGACTCTTCATTATTATTAGGTGAGTCAATGGGACTTGTTCTAGAGGTAGACATCTATCACATAATATCAAACACGTTAAGAGATTAATATATCACATAATATTCATATGTTAAAAATATATAGCTTCCAACAAAAATGTTAAGCAATCATTTTTAAAGAAAACACGGTCGAAGTCCAGACTCACTAATGCATCCTAACAAACTCGATAAGACACACTAATGCAAATTTTCTGGTTCTCTAAGACCAACGCTCGGATACCAACTGAAATGTCCCGTTCTTATTGATTAAAAACGTTCCATATTAATTGATTTCGTTGCGAGGTTTTGACCTCTATATGAGACATTTTTCAAAGACTGCATTCATTTTTAAAACAAACCATAACCTTTATTTCATAAATAAAGGTTTAAAAAGCTTTACGTAGATTATCAAATAATGATAATCTAAAATATCCTGTTTACACACGACCATTACATAATGGTTTACAATACAAATATGTTACATCGAAATCAGTTTCTTGAATGCAGTTTTTACACAATATCATACAAACATGGACTCCAAATCTTGTCCTTATTTTAGTATGCAACAGCGGAAGCTCTTAATATTCACCTGAGAATAAACATGCTTTAAACGTCAACAAAAATGTTGGTGAGTTATAGGTTTAACCTATATATATCAAATCGTAACAATAGACCACAAGATTTCATATTTCAATACACATCCCATACATAGAGATAAAAATCATTCATATGGTGAACACCTGGTAACCGACATTAACAAGATGCATATATAAGAATATCCCCATCATTCCGGGACACCCTTCGGATATGATATAAATTTCGAAGTACTAAAGCATCCAGTACTTTGGATGGGGTTTGTTAGGCCCAATAGATCTATCTTTAGGATTCGCGTCAATTAGGGTGTCTGTTCCCTAATTCTTGGATTACCAGACTTAATAAAAAGGGGCATATTCGATTTCGATAATTCAACCATAGAATGTAGTTTCACGTACTTGTGTCTATTTTGTAAATCATTTATAAAACCTGCATGTATTCTCATCCCAAAAATATTAGACTTTAAAAGTGGGACTATAACTCACTTTCACAGATTTTTACTTCATCGGGAAGTAAGACTTGGCCACTGGTTGATTCACGAACCTATAACAATATATACATATATATCAAAGTATGTTCAAAATATATTTACAACACTTTTAATATATTTTGATGTTTTAAGTTTCTTAAGTCAGCTGTCCTCGTTAGTAACCTACAACTAGTTGTCCACAGTTAGATGTACAGAAATAAATCGATAAATATTATCTTGAATCAATCCACGACCCAGTGTATACGTATCTCAGTATTGATCACAACTCAAACTATATATATTTTGGAATCAACCTCAACCCTGTATAGCTAACTCCAACATTCACATATAGAGTGTCTATGGTTGTTCCGAAATATATATAGATGTGTCGACATGATAGGTCGAAACATTGTATACGTGTCTATGGTATCTCAAGATTACATAATATACAATACAAGTTGATTAAGTTATGGTTGGAATAGATTTGTTACCAATTTTCACGTAGCTAAAATGAGAAAAATTATCCAATCTTGTTTTACCCATAACTTCTTCATTTTAAATCCGTTTTGAGTGAATCAAATTGCTATGGTTTCATATTGAACTATATTTTATGAATCTAAATAGAAAAAGTATAGGTTTATAGTCGGAAAAATAAGTTACAAGTCGTTTTTGTAAAGGTAGTCATTTCAGTCGAAAGAACGACGTCTAGATGACCATTTTAGAAAACATACTTCCACTTTGAGTTTAACCATAATTTTTGGATATAGTTTCATGTTCATAATAAAAATCATTTTCTCAGAATAACAACTTTTAAATCAAAGTTTATCATAGTTTTTAATTAACTAACCCAAAACAGCCCGCGGTGTTACTACGACGGCGTAAATCCGGTTTTACGGTGTTTTTCGTGTTTTCAGGTTTTAAATCATTAAGTTAGCATATCATATAGATATAGAACATGTTTTTAGTTGATTTTAAAAGTCAAGTTAGAAGGATTAACTTTTGTTTGCGAACAAGTTTAGAATTAACTAAACTATGTTCTAGTGATTACAAGTTTAAACCTTCGAATAAGATAGCTTTATACGTATGAATCGAATGATGTTATGAACATCATTACTATCTTAAATTCCTTGGATAAACCTACTGGAAAAGAGAAAAATGGATCTAGCTTCAATGGATCCTTGGATGGCTCGAAGTTCTTGAAGCAGAATCATGACACGAAAATAAGTTCAAGTAAGATCATCACTTGAAATAAGATTGTTATAGTTATAGAAATTGAACCAAAGTTTGAATATGATTATTACCTTGTATTAGAATGATAACCTACTGTAAGAAACAAAGATTTCTTGAGGTTGGATGATCACCTTACAAGATTGGAAGTGAGCTAGCAAACTTGAAAGTATTATTGATTTTATGTAACTAGAACTTGTAGAATATATGAAGAACACTTAGAACTTGAAGATAGAACTTGAGAGAGATCAATTAGATGAAGAAAATTTAAGAATGAAAGTGTTTGTAGGTGTTTTTGGTCGTTGGTGTATGGATTAGATATAAAGGATATGTAATTTTGTTTTCATGTAAATAAGTCATGAATGATTACTCATATTTTTGTAATTTTATGAGATATTTCATGCTAGTTGCCAAATGATGGTTCCCACATGTGTTAGGTGACTCACATGGGCTGCTAAGAGCTGATCATTGGAGTGTATATACCAATAGTACATACATCTAAAAGCTGTGTATTGTACGAGTACGAATACGGGTGCATACGAGTAGAATTGTTGATGAAACTGAAGGAGGATGTAATTGTAAGCATTTTTGTTAAGTAGAAGTATTTTGATAAGTGTATTGATGTCTTTCAAAAGTGTATAAATACATATTAAAACACTACATGTATATACATTTTAACTGAGTCGTTAAGTCATCGTTAGTCGTTACATGTAAGTGTTGTTTTTAAACCTTTAGGTTAACGGTCTTGTTAAATGTTGTTAACCCAATGTTTATAATATCAAATGAGATTTTAAATTATTATATTATCATGATATTATCATGTATGAATATCTCTTAATATGATATATATATATTAAATGTCTTTACAACGATAATCGTTACATATATGTCTCGTTTAAAAATCATTAAGTTAGTAGTCTTGTTTTTACATATGTAGTTCATTGTTAATATACTTAATGATATGTTTACTTATCATAGTATCATGTTAACTATATATATATCCATATATATGTCATCATATAGTTTTTACAAGTTTTAACGTTCGTGAATCACCGGTCAACTTGGGTGGTCAATTGTCTATATGAAACATATTTCAATTAATCAAGTCTTAACAAGTTTGATTGCTTAACATGTTGGAAACATTTAATCATGTAAATATCAATCTCAATTAATATATATAAACATGGAAAAGTTCGGGTCACTACATCGCGTGTAATGCCGCGGCCCGACCAGCCTTTGTCGCGGTGCGACAATAGGCGTAGTTTGATTCTGGCCTACATGGTCAAAATATGAAAAATGTTTGGCACGCTATGGACCTCCGATTCACATGTAACTTGTTCTAACATGCTTATATATGAATAAAAACCTCAGAAAAATAGTTCGGGACCCGACCCGAACGTGTTGACTTTTTTGTTGACTTTGACTGACCAAAGTTTGACTTTTTGTCAAACTTAACCAAATGATTATGCAATCTTTCTAACTTGTTTCTATACTTGTATCTTACATGAAACTTGGACAATTTGATTCACATGCTACATAATCGAGTCGTGACAAGCCATAGGACTAATTGAACATCTTTGACCTATCTCGTTTACCGTTATTGATACGACCTATTTGTTTAGGTCAAGACTAGCATTGTTCTTTGCACACGTTACTTGTTGAAGTACTTATTACTCGTGTACACAAGGTGAGATCATAGTCCCATCTTTCAAACAACTTTTATGCTTTAAACTATGGGATGAGAAACATATACGTATCATGCTTTTACACTTTGAACACAAGTACGAAAACAAACATTCCACGTACGGGTTTGAACAAAAATCCTCAATTCAATTATCATTAGTTACACTTGCAGGGTGTAAACGTGAACTTATATTATGTGATCACATGGGCTTGAAGAGCCTCATTCGGACGGTTCGCTACCGTTAGCGGATGAAATATATTTTCGGGTCTAGTGTATGTTCTAACACTACGCAAAGGGTGCAAAATAGTTAAGTTTGATAATTGGGTGCTCGCGAAACAAATAACAACTTTGGAATGCAAATGATTTGATAATCATATTATATTAAATCTTGTGGTTCAAATGCAACGTTTACTAAAACACCTATGATTTCACCAACGTTTTCGTTGACAGTTTTCTATATGTTTTCTCAGGTCCTTGAGCGCTACTTGATGCATGCTTCCGCACTCTTTTTGATACTTGCTTGGATGTCGAGTATACATGCATAGTTGGAGCGTCTTTTGACTACTTTAAATTGTGTCGCATAGGTTTCATTCGTACGTTAAACATTGTAATGTAACTAGTCTTTTGAACTACATTTGTAAACTTGAAACATCATTTTACTTATGAAATGAATGCGACATATTTTTGGTCAAACGTCATGTTAAAGACCTATGACCACGTAACGGGACCTAAGTAGTCGGCGCCGTCAAACATGATTTGGTCGGGTCGCTACAAAATCCCTTAAGTGCTTTTTCTTTAGACTAAGATTTAGGTGCTTTAGAATTTTGCGACGCCGTTTTATAAATTTTAGTACTTTTTAAGTTATTACCGTTTTGGATATAGAATTTCTTTAAGCTTTAATACCTTTAGACGCAACTTTTAATTCTTAGTTTTTAGACTTTTAAGTTTCGACGCGCTACGTTCTTTTTATTATTTTTCGACGTTTTTCCGACGCGCTCTTTTTCTTTCTTATTTCATGACGCTCTAGTTTTTAGGATATAGAATTTTCTATTTCTTCTCTAAAATTTCTTTAAATTTCGACGAAAAATTATTTTAAGTGGTTAAATTGATAGACATCCAAAATTTTCTGGTTCGTAGTAATAGTTGGATTTGTTAGTGGCGAGTTGTGGGCTTCCGATTTAAAGAGTCCTGGCTACCTGCTGCATCTATTGGCTATTCGAAACGTGGGCAAAATCAGAAAAGTCTATTAATTTGATAACTTATATAATTTTTATCTTTTATAACTAATAGGATATTCAGTGAATGCACCGAGCAAAACGTTCACCACCTTTTATACGTTCACCACCTGTAACTCGATCAAGACATCTAGCCAATATTATCGCCGTTGATTTTTCTTTAGAATCGTCATCCAGTCGACCAAGTACTCCAATTCAAATTTCCGATAATCCATTTTTTGAACCCGACCTCACAATTGAGAATCCGGAGGATATTCAGGGACAATTCAGAGATCCTGAACCACTAATCTTTCCTCCGGAACCACCAATCATTCAAACGGAGATTGTCGAGGAACAACCCATTAAATCAGAATCCTCTAGTGATTCAGATTCAACAAATTCAATCATGGAAAATCTGGAACCTCTAAGTATGGAAGACCGAATGCGAGCTAAACGCACTGGCCAAGGTCACGCAATTACTCAACCAGACATTAATACGCCAGATCATGAAATCAAAGGACAAATTCTACACATGGTAACTAATCAATGCCAATTTAGTGGTGCGCCGAAGGAAGATCCAAATGAACATATTCGTACCTTTAATAGGATCTGTACTCTATTTAAAATAAGAGAAGTGGAGGATGAACAGATATATCTCATGTTATTTCCCTGGACTTTAAAGGGAGAAGCCAAAGATTGGTTAGAATCGTTACCTGAAGGGGCGATTGATACATGGGATGTTTTAGTGGAAAAATTTCTTAAACAATTATTTCCGGCATCTAAAGCCGTAAGACTTCAAGGAGAAATTGTTACGTTCACACAAAAGCCAAACGAAACTCTATATAAAGCGTGGACAAGATTTGGAAAGTTATTGAGAGGATGTCCGCAACATGGTTTAGACACTTGTCAAATAGTACAAATATTCTACCAAGGATGTGACATCACTACACGAAAAGACATAGATATAGCAGCTGGTGGTTCCATTATGAAGAAAACCACAACTGACGCTTACAAAATTATTGATAACACTGCTTCCCACTCACATGAGTGGCATCAAGAAAAAGATATCGTTAGATCATCTAAAGCAGCTAGAGCCGATTCTAGCCATGACTTTGATTCCATTTCCGCAAAGATAGATGCTGTTGAGAGACGAATGGAAAAGATGACTAAAGATATTCACTCAATACGAATTAGTTGTGAGCAGTGTGGAGGACCACATTTAACAAAAGATTGTCTCAGTATTGAACAAATAATGGAACAAAGAGAGAATGTTTCATACATGAACCAAAGGCCTGGAAATAATTATCAGAATAATTATCAACCGCCAAGACCGATCTACAATCAAAACCAGAATTATAACCGAAATGTTCCATACAACAACCAACAAGGTCCTAGCAATCAGCAAGTATCCAACAATACTTACAATCAGCAAAGGCCTATTTTTCAAAACAAACCACCACAAACCGATGATAAAAAGCCAAATTTAGAAGATATGATGTCGAAGCTAGTTGAATCTCAAACGTAATTTTTCACATCTCAGAAACAAACCAATGAACAAAATGCTCAAGCATTTAGAAATCAACAATCTTCTATTCAAAATTTGGAACAAGAAGTAAGCAACCTAGCAAGGTTGATAGGTGAAAGAAAACCAGGAAGTCTACCTAGTGATACAAATGCTAACCCCCAGAATGAAACAGCTAAAGCCATTACCACAAGAAGTGGTATTACACTTAAACCACCTGAAATACCTATAATTTCTGATGACTCTATTCTTACTCCACAAAAACCACAACCTGAGCAATATAAGGAAACAGAACTGGTAGTTGAAAAGGTTAATGAAGATAACATAGTTAAGGCTAAACCTTATGTTAAACCATACCAACCACCACTTCCTTACCCGAGTAAAATGAGAAAAGAAAGACTTGAAGCCGAGCAATCCAAATTCTTGGATATGTTTAAACAAATAAATGTAAATCTTCCTTTCATTGATGTAATTTCAGGAATGCCTAGATATGCTAAATTCTTGAAAGATCTAATCACAAATAGAAAGAAAATGGAAGAACTCTCGGCTGTTACTATGAATGCTAATTGTTCTGCAGTGCTGTTGAATAAGATACCAGAAAAACTTTCAGATCCAGGAAGTTTCACAATTCCATGTTTTCTGGGTAGTCTTAGTTCAATAGAAGCATTGGCAGACTTAGGTGCTAGTATAAATCTAATGCCGTATTCACTATACGCTAAACTAGACCTTGGAGAATTGAAGCCAACACGAATAAGCATACAACTAGCCGATCGATCAGTAAAATATCCTAGAGGGATAATGGAGAACATGCTAGTTAAAATTGGTACTATAGTATTTCCTGTAGATTTTGTTATTCTGGACATGGAAGAAGATTCTCGAGTTCCTCTCATGTTAGGAAGACCATTCTTAAATACGGCTAAAGCAATAATAGACGTGTTTGGTAAGAAACTGACCCTAAGTATAGAGGACGAGAGTGTTACCTTTTCTGTTGATAGAGCCATGCAACAACCGCAATCTGCAGATGATACATGTTATTATATTCAAACTATAGATTCACATGCAAAATTGTTAGAGGAATTTCTAGAATTACAAGGAACAGGAGAATGTTCTTTAGGAGAAGGAACTGAACCAATTGATGAAACTGAAATGTTAGCTACCCTTATGGCTAATGGATATGAACCAACAACAGAAGAAATTCAAATGCTAGAAGAAGAAGACAGATATCGATATAAATCATCGATAGAAGAACCACCGACATTAGAGTTAAAGCCACTTCCAAACCATTTGGAATACGCTTATTTACATGGTGAATCTGAATTACCTGTAATAATATCGTCTTCTCTTACTGAAAATGAAAAATCTCAACTCATTTCTGTGTTAAAAGCTCATAAACCAGCTATTGCATGGAAGATTCATGACATTAAAGGCATAAGTCCTTCTTATTGCACACATAAAATCCTTATGGAAGAAGGTCATAAAACGTATGTGCAACGCCAACGACGACTAAATCCTAATATGCAAGATATTGTTAAGAAAGAAATTATTAAACTGCTAGATGCAGGTTTAATTTATCCAATCTCTGATAGTCCATGGGTAAGCTCAGTTCAATGTGTACCTAAGAAGGGTGGCATGACTGTCATCACAAATGAGAAAAATGAGCTTATTCCTACTAGGACTGTAACAGGATGGCGTGTTTGTATTGATTATAGAAAATTAAATGACGCCACCAGAAAAGATCACTTTCCCTTACCTTTCATTGATCAAATGTTGGAAAGATTAGTCGGGAATAGTTACTATTATTTTCTTGACGGTTTTTCCGGATATTTTCAAATTCCAATAGCACCCGAGGATCAAGAGAAAACCACGTTCACGTGCCCTTATGGTACTTTTTCTTATAAACGCGTGCCATTTGGCCTTTGCAATGCCCCTGCAACCTTTCAAAGGTGCATGATGGAAATTTTTCACGACATGATAGAAGAATGCATGGAAGTTTTCATGGATGACTTTTCAGTCTTTGGTGATACATTTGAATCATGTCTAGTCAATCTTGAACGAATGTTTATTAGATGCGAACAATCAAATGTAGTACTTAATTGGGAGAAATGCCATTTCATGGTTAAAGAAGGCATCGTTCTTGGTCATAAAATTTCAAAGGAAGGAATTGAAGTGAATAGAGCTAAAGTAGATGTAATTTCTAAACTTTCACATCCCACCAATGTTAGAGGAGTTAGGAGTTTTCTAGGGCATACCGGTTTTTACCGACGTTTCATAAAAGATTTTTCTAAAATTGCCACTCTTATGAATAAACTCCTAGAAAAGGATGCTCCATTCATCTTTTCAGATGAATGCATCAAATCTTTTAATATTTTTAAAGAAAAATTCACTAATGCGCCGATCATGATAACTCCAAATTGGAATCTACCATTTGAACTAATGTGCGATGCAAGTGATTTTGCAATGGGAGCCGTTTTAGGACAAAGGATTGAAAAATGATTTCAACCTATTTATTATGCTAGTAAGACGTTACAAGGAGCATAAACAAATTACACAACTACTGAAAAAGAACTCCTTGCTATTGTCTTTGCTTTTGACAAATTTCATTCATATCTCGTTCTAGCTAAAACAGTGGTCTATACTGACCATTCTGCTCTTAGATACCTATTTTCGAAACAAGATGCCAAATCACGATTAATCCGTTAGATCTTACTCTTACAAGAGTTCGATATTGAAATCCGAGATAAAAAGGGAGCAGAAAATCTCGCTGCTGATCATCTTTCTCGTCTTGAAAATCCTGAATTAGAAGTTCTAAATGAATCGGCCATACAAGACAACTTTCCTGATGAATATCTATTAAAGATAGATTATAGTGAAATTCCATGGTTTGCAGACTATGCAAACTACTTAGTATGTGGATTCCTTGAAAAAGGATTGTCGTACTAAAAACGAAAGAAATCCTTTAGTGATATAAAACACTATTTCTGGGAAGATCCACATTTGTTTAAAAGTTGTCCTGATGGAATAATACGCCGATGTGTATTCAGAGATGAAGCTAGTCAAATCTTAAACCATTGTCACACAGGACCAACAGGAGGGCATTATGGGCCTCAACTTACAGCAAGAAAAGTTTACGATGCTGGATTCTATTGGCCTACAATTTTCAAAGACGCACACCTTCTTTGCAAATCCTGTGATGCTTGTCAAAGGGCCGGTAAAATAAGTCAACGTGATGAAATGCCATAAAATGTCATTCAAGTATGTGAAGTATTTGACATTTGGGGTATTGAATTTATGGGTCCATTTCCAAAATCTCATAATAATCTCTACATTCTCGTTGCCATTGATTATGTATCTAAATGGGCGGAAGCACAAGCTCTCCCAACTAACGATGCACGAGTTGTAGTCAACTTCTTAAAACGTCTTTTTGCTAGGTTTGGAACACCGAAACCTTTAATAAGTGATCGGGGTACTCATTTTTGTAATAATCAACTTGAGAAAGTTCTCAAAAGATATGGAGTAACTCATAAAATCTCAACCGCTTATCATCCACAAACAAGTGGACAAGTTGAAAATACCAACCGAGCTTTAAAACGTATTCTAGAGAAAACCGTAGGATCAAATCCGAAGGAATGGTCCATGAAATTGGAGGATGCACTCTGGGCTTTTAGAACAGCCTACAAAACTCCAATTGGAACCACACCTTTTAGACTCGTTTATGGAAAAGCATGTCACCTTCCAGTAGAAATTGAACATAAAGTATTTTGGGCTTTGAAGACATGTAATCTTGATTTACATGAAGCTGGACGTCAAACGAATTAGAAGAATTAAGACATGAAGCATATGAAAATTCGTTAATCTATAAGGAAAGAACGAAGAAATGGCATGATAAAAGAATCAGAAGTTCAAAAGAATTTAAAGAAGGAGACAGAGTTCTTCTTTTCAATTAACGATTCAAGCTATTTCCTGGAAAATTAAAATCAAGATGGACTGGACCATTCATAGTCAAAAGAGTTTTTCCGTACGGAACAATAGAATTAATAAATTCAAATGGAGTTGAATTTAAAGTTAATGGTCACAGAGTTAAACATTACATAGATAATCCAATGGAAGTTGAAGATGAAGTTAATCACAATTTCGACACCACAGCTAACTAAGTGTGGGAAGGTTCGAATCTTTTTAGGGTAATATATATTTTTGTTAGAGTTAGATATTCTATTTTCGTGTAATTTCCGAGAATGGAATCCGAATGGTCTTTCCCTAGCAGACCCTAAAGAACTAGTCTTCTCCCCCCATTCTGAATTTTTATATTTTTTAGGTTTTACGAGATGAAGAATTCCTTTGATCTGAACCATGGTCTAATGCTACACGCTATGATTACTAAACGTAATAATGACCCACTTCCGAGTGAACTGGTATCATTCATAAGAGAAAAAATGGACGGAGTAAGAAAAAAACTCAGAAAAGATCATCATAAGATACATTTTGGAAAAGGAAAATCAAAATCCGCAACAAAAAGAAGAGCACGACACCTTGAAAGATGTTATAAATGCGGAAAATGGTCACACGAAGGTAAATGTTCAAATAATCAAACATATTCAAACACCGAATTTGTTACTCTATGCAGAGAAGGACCATTCATATGTTTAGAAGAAAAGATATTGAAGATTCGAGGTTATGCTTATGTAGCTATGGAAAACCAAATCACACGACTCTCATATGAGTCGGCTAAAGCAGGTCTCTGAGAATTCTTTCTCATAGATAAGTATGTACAGTTTTTATTTTTATTTATTGCTTTTAACCTTTTGATAATAAACGCTGAATCGTTCGCTATAAAGTATTAAATTGGTATTCAATAAAATTAGGTATGCGTAACCAAAATTATTGATATCATACAAAAATTTATTACATCACTGCGAAATTTACCGTTTATTCTTAAGGTATAAATATCTTTAATCAATCAACCCAAAATATTTCAAAAATTCGTCAGGAGTAAAACTAGGTTATGGAACCGAAATTACTTTACCGAAAAGAGAGGCGTATATTTTTGATAATATTTGATTGATTAAAATGGGATAAAAGACCAAAAAGATTTTTAATTTTTAATTTTTACCTTGTTTTTAAAATTAATATATAAATATTAAATTAATATTGTAAACTTTTTAAAATCAATATATTTAAGTTTGTAAATATTTGAAAAATTAATATTTTTAATATAATTTTGTATGGATAAAAACAAAAATATAATATAAATTTGGTGTGAATTTTTAATTTTATGCATTTTAAATTTAAGTTTAGTGTGAATTTAAAAATAAAAATGTACTTTATTTCATTAAGTTAAAAATGTGATTTCTAAAAATTGGTCGTGAGTTGAAACTAGGTCGTTGAACCGAAATTGCTCTACCCAAGGGAGGGACGAGAACTTTTATTATCATTATTTTTAATCTTATTGAATTAAAGTATGCCAAAAACATTAAAAAACCCAAAAATCTTTACTTTTAAAACCGCGCTTAAAAAGTAACAAATTTTAAAACTTTGTTGAGAGACGGACTAGGACAACGATCCGAAACACCCTCACTCATAAAAAGAAACAAAATTTTTAAAAATTATTAATTTATGTTTTAAAAAGTATAATGTTTTTATTAAAAAAAAAAAAAAACCCGAGACCCATGCGATCGCATGGATTTACACTATACCTCCATGCGATCGCATGGAGGCAAAAATCAGGACTGAAACATAAACAGAAGAGCTGTGTTCTGCTGCTGCATCACAAACACACACACACACACATACATACTAACCTACTCCAGAAACACCCCTAATTTCATCAAGTTTTCACCAAAATCAACCAAATTTCTCGCTATAATCCGCTCTAATCATGAATTTGATAAGAAGTTTATCAAGAAGGGTAACAATTTCACCCCTAAACCTCTTTAAATTTGATTTTTAGTGTTCTTGGGCTATATTTTACCTAATTTGATTTTGTTAATTTCTGGTGTAATTAGAGTTAAATTGTTAGTATATTATGCATGTATAACCTAGATTGATGCTATTTAACATGATTTGAAGCCAAAAACTTCAAAAATTTTAGGAATCTAGGGTTTGTGTTCTTGAGCAATTTGGGGCTTTTTGATATAAACAGGTTATGGCCGATTTTTGTTATGAATTATTGCTAAATTAAGAAGTGTAACATGTTTAGGTAGCTTAATGATCCAAACTTTGATCCTAAACATGATTTTTGAGAATTAAAGTAGACTTTTTAGGTCTAAAATTCATGAACTTGATTAAATTGATGTAAATGCCATTTGAAATTTATTTAATTGCTAGTAATGGTTATTTTAACATGTTATTTGAGTTGAATGCTTATGAACTTTGTAAACATTTTCATATATGCTTATTTGAAAAAGTGTAGAATTGTTAAAATTGTGAAAATGTGTATAAGTTTAAATTTGATTAAACATGTTATTGTAATTGTTTCAAGTTGTTATTTTGCTAACACTAATGCATATTTGGATGCACAAAATTTGTGTTTAATGTGTTTTGCAGAGATTTACTAATACTGATGGTGCATCATCATCATCTAGACAACCTGCTCCAGAACCTGAACCAGAAATGCAATATGAACCTGAACAGGAGCAACAACAGGAACAACAACAACCTGATCAACACGTACCTTATTATGATCCGCAACAAGAATATATTGATGCCTACGTAGTATTTCCGATGCATCCGATAGTACAACACCCAACGATTCATGAAGAACAGTTGCATCCTAATCTGAGATTTGATCGAAGCTGGAAATATTACCCAACATATCAAAGTAACAAATTCAAACTGGTAACAAAAAATGTAGAAGTACCAAGGGTAATTGATTGGGAGTCTTTGGAAAGGGTCCAACTAGTTAACTCAGTTAGGCAGCATTTGATCCAAAGGTATGGCAACTCTTCTTTTCCCGATTGGGAACGTTTATTCACCATTCGTAGGCCTATATATAAAGAATGGTGCGTTGAGCTTATGAGTACTATAGCGTTAAATGCGGATGTAGATAGGTTAGATGATAGAAGTTTTCTTAGATTTATACTTGGCCGTAGGATGTATAGGATGTCCATGCTGGACATGGCCAGGGCTTTACAGATATATACGCCCGCTGAATTACTATTACCCGATTGTACAAACTTGATTTATCATGGGGAAAGGGTAGATAGGAATTTTGATGCTAACGCCGTCTGGAGGCGTATGTCAGATTATAATGTTTTTGGGCGGGCAGGAACACACTCCTACTTACATATTAACAGAGCCGAGCTTCGTATAATTCATAGATTTCTGGCTAACTCGATTACACAGAGAGGTCACAACAAGGAGAAAATGACCTTACATGATTTATTTTACCTTAAGTGTATTCGAGACCCAAGAGGCTTTGTTAATATCCCTTACCGTGTTGGTTTTTATTTGTCTAAGATGGTGGAAGGAATAAAGGAAGGGGAAGTAATAGGAGGAGGTATTTTTGTTACTCTCATTGGAGAGTATTTGGGTGTAGACAGGGATCAAGGGGGTCCACTTTGGGTATGTAGGGAACAGCTTGAGCCTTTAGGATTGAGGGTCTATCAGGGTGCTAAGGTAATAAAGAGCAGACGCAACCAGGTAGTACCCTATGATGGTAATCATCCACTGGTAGAGAAAGGTTCAGATGAGGAAATGGAGAAAGCAGATGACATTAGGGATGTCATTAGGGATGTCATTAGGGAGGCTATGACTGACGTCTACTAGCGTATAGATGAGGTAGAAATGACAAACTAGGATAGATTTAGTCGGTTAGAGCAGTGGCAAGCCCGGAATGAGTACGAGCATTCTAGGCAACGACAGCATGATAGATGGGACTATCATCAGCGTCAGATCATGAGTCGGCTATTACCTCAGGATCACTACGTACCGACCCGACCCGCTTAATATCCTCGATACCATCCCGAGATGAGACCACCATTTACTCTCTACGACCCTAACCAAGTCTATCAGTACACCTATCACCAACCATGGAACCCGACCGACGACATGAACTGGAACCCCTATCCAGATTGATATAGTTCCCGTTGGTGATTTCTATGATTTTTATCTTTTTATTATTTTTATTTATTTATGTTTAAACATATTATATTGTGATACTTTTATGTAATTTTTAATATTTTTATTATGTTGTAATAATATTTCATATTTAATTTGAAAGTGGGATTTTAAGTCCCATTTCAAATTACCAGGAATGTTTATATTTGTATTGTATGTATTTTATTTCATATACACAACAGGGTAAAACAGCGCATTTTCAAAGACTGGCATTAAGTTCAGCAAAAGCTACTAATTTTGACGATAAAACAAAAAACAAATGTGATGTAACAACAAGACGGAATGAACAAATGATGTGCACCATTTATCATTCAGCAAACAAACGCCAATATGTTTGGAAACTTTGGTAAAATTTAATCATTTTTCTACGCTAATCACCCTCAATAATTTAAATTGTTACTGATTTCTTGCAAATGAGGGCATTGCAAGATCTTAAGTGTGGGAAGGGATTAAATTCTTTCGGATTTTTAAAATTTTAACTTATACACTTGGTTACCATTAAAAATACTAGTAACGCAGTAGTTGTATTAGAATCTAGTGCTCTCTGATAATAAAGAACAGCCTTAGTCTTATATACTGACTACCCAATTCTAGTAAAAATTTTCAAAATTTTCAAATAAATGAATTCAAAATCATGTTTATACATATTTATGAACGATAAAACTAGGTGTTGACACCGAAATTATTGTTACCTCGGAAACGACATAAATTGAGAAACAACCCAAAATGTTAGAATTCATTTAAAATGGAATAGAGGACAATAAAAAGGCAAAGAAAGGAAAATAAAAGCCAAGTGTGGGAAAAATTTACCAAGTTATTTAAAACATATATCACATATTTTTGTACAAATAACTGAAGATACTTTTGTTTTGGACAATTTTATCAGTTTTACCCAATTTTTTATAATATATTTGAAAGAAAATATGAATCTAAACGATGAATCAATTCCATCATTAAAAGGAAGTAAAGTCTTCCAAAAAAGACACGCGCTTCTTGATTTAGGTCAAGAAGTTGTCGTCCAGACCAGTTGTAGAGTCTACGAAAAACCTTGAAAAGTTTTCTCGAAAATCAGCTGGAAATCCACGAACCTCAGCATCAAACAGGGTCGCCAAGTGGTCAGACTTATCCTAACCATGAGAGGATCTGTCTCGTAAAATGGGGAGGGCGCCGTGCAAATTAGCTTGATAAGACTAATGAATCAGACCCCCAGAAAAGGATAATCTCCTTAAAAGATTAAAAATTAGCTTTTAAGCCTGATATTACTCAATCCTAGAGATTGACTTTTAAAGATTGAGTATTACAAACTCATGAAATTCGATGATATCTAAACTCGAGCTTGAACGAGAAAATATTTTGATCAATATTACAAACCGATTTGTTTTCTGAAAACCCTATTTTCAATGCATTCATTATCATTGAACGTAAAATCCTAGGAATTCACCTGGAATTCATTAGGTCACCTGAACCAAATCGGGAATCAACCGTAAGAACGGTGGTTGTATAGCATGGTCAAAGACAGGACCTTGTGCCAGACCAAAAAATTATAGGGTGAGCTTTACTATTGCTCCTACAAAGGATAGTAATTGCATCCGACACGATATAGACCATAATTAAAAGCATGTCAGGGGACATTGCCTTGTCAGTTTCTTATTCAACGCTTTCCTTTACAACAGTACGGTAGTTTACCGAAAGGTAATATACGGAGCAAGTATACTGGACGTGTTGCTTTCTCAATACAAGGTTAGCAAGTGGATGACACAAAACCGCAAGTTTTGAGCTAAAATTTTCAAATCTGAAACCCACAAAACCCACAAAAACAATTTTGCAAACACCGGTGAAGGGTTATTCCGGAAAACTTATCTAGGGTAAAAGCTAGATTTAATTTTCAAAAGATCAAATATTTTCATAAAGATCCAATTTCCTTAAGGATCTAAATTTTCATAGTCATGTGAGACTGTAAACCATAACGTTACTATCATTGTTTATACCGCAGTATAGAAATCACTGATGTACAAAGTGTGAAGAATAAAGAAGTGATTCTAGTATTTTTATTTCAAGACTATATTGCTTGAGGACAAGCAACGCTCAAGTGTGGGAATATTTGATAATGCTAAAAATGAACATATATTTCATAGCATTATCCATCAAGAAAGACAAGCTTTTGGTTGCAATTGTTCTATTTACAAGTAATATTCGTTTAAATAATAAAAGGTGAAGACAAAAGACAGATTCGATGAATTGAAGACGCAAATGACCAAAAAGCTCAAAAGTACAAAGTACAATCAAAGTGGTTCAAATTATTGATGAGAAACGTCTCAAAATTACAAGAGTACAAGACGCGAAACGCAAAATACAAGATATTAAATTATACGCAAGGACGTTCGAAAATCCGGAACCGAGACTAGAGTCAACTCTCAATGCTCGATGCAACGGACTAAAAATTACAAGTCAACTATGCATATGAATATAATATAATATATATAATTAATTCTTAAAATTATATATATATATATATATATATATATATATATATATATATATATATATATATATATATATATTATTATTATTATATAAAACTGTCGGCAAGAAAGCAAACAAATCTGTGTGAGCTGGAAAAGCAGGCCATACGATCGCATGGCCTGAAAGTGCAATTTCCATGCGATCGCATGGCCCCAATTTGAGGGTCAGGTCCTATAAATTTCGCAGTTTTGGTTGAACAAAAACACATCTTTTTCTTTCTTCATTCTCTCAACGTATATACATACATACATATATATATATATATATATATATATATATATATATATATATATATATATATATATATATATATTATAATTTTAATTTTAATTTTAATAATAATAAGGGTATGTTAGCGAATGTTGTAAGGGTGTAAGTCGAAATTCTGTTCGTGTAACGCTACGCTATTTTTAATCATTGTAAGTTATGTTCAACCTTTTTAAATTAACGTCTCGTAGCTAAGTTATTATTATGCTTATTTAAGCCGAAGTAATCGCGATGATGTGCTAAATATTAAAATTGGGTAATTGGGCTTTGTACCATAATTGGGGTTTGGACAAAAGAACGACACTTGTGGAAATTAGACTATGGGCTATTAATGGGCTTTATATTTGTTTAATTAAATGATAGTTTGTTAATTTAATATAAGGATTTACAATTGGACGTACCTATAAATAACCATATACACTCGATCGGACAAGATGGGCTGGATATTTATAAGTACTAATAATCGTTCATTTAACCGGACACGGGAATGAATTAATAGTCAATGGACTTATTAAAACAGGGGTGAATTATATACAAGGACACTTGGTGTAATTATAGTTTAAGTCCCCAATTAATTGGAATATTTGACTTCGGATATAAGGATAATTTGACGAGGACACTCGCACTTTATATTTATGACAGATGGACTGTTATGGACAAAAACCAGACGGACATATTGAATAATCCAGGACAAAGGACAATTAACCCATGGGAATAAACTAAAATCAACACGTCAAACATCATGATTACGGAAATTTAAATAAGCATAATTCCTTTATTTCATATTTAATTGCAATTTTAATTATCGCACTTTTATTTACTGTCATTTTATTTAAATGCACTTTTAATTATCGTACTTTTTAATTATCGCAATTTTATTTATCGTCATTTTATTTATCGCATTTTTATTTATCGCAATTTCATTATCGTTATTTACTTTACGCTTAAAATTAAGTTATATTTATTTTTAATATTTTACATTAGGTTTTAACTGCGACTAAAGTTTTAAAATCGACAAACCGGTCATTAAACGGTAAAAACCACCTTTTTATAATAATACTACTACTTATATATATATATATATTTATATTTTTACAAATATAGTTTTTAAAAATATAGCGTTAAACTTGGCTAAGATCCCTGTGGAACGAACCGGACTTACTAAAAACTACACTACTGTACGATTAGGTACAGTGCCTATAAGTGTTGTAGCAAGGTTTAGGTATATCCACTCTATAAATAAATAAATAATTTGTGTAAAATTGTATCGTATTTAATAGTATTTTGTAGTAAAAATATAACTATTTTGTACCCCTTCGCTTTAACATCAAGTATATTTGGCGCCTCTGTCGGGGAACTGCTTAACCGCCAGAAGTGAAACGCTATATATATATATATATATATATATATATATATATATATATATATATATATAAAGATTCTTAGTTTACTTTTGTAAAAATGCGCTTTTGTAAAAATACGTTTTAATTATTAAAAATATAAAAATATAAAAAGAAAAACAAAAAATTATATATTTTTAATAGTTTGTTAAATATATATAAAATTATAAAGTTTCTTTATTTTTATTTTAGTTCTTAAAATATAAGTTTTTATTTATATAAATATTTTATAAAAACAGAAAATTAAATATAAAACAGAAAAATATATATATATATATATATATATATATATATAAGTAATCGGGCTACACTGTAGCAGCCCAGATTCTGGCCCGAAACCCTACTCCATGCGACCGCATGGATTTATAACGCAAAGACCATGCGATCGCATGGCCTGATCTGACACGCCAGGGTTGACTTGTTTCTGCATTAATTACGGAGTTTTAATTATTATTATTATTAACAAATTAAAACCCTAATTAGGGTTTAGTTTTATATTAATTAATTTTAGTTTTAATAAATTTGTAATATTTAGTTTAAAATAATTTTATTAGTTTTAAAAATTAATACTTTTATAAAATAAATAATATAAAAATAATATTTTTATAAAAATTGTACTTTTTACAACTTTAAGTTTATTTTTATATTTTGTATCTTTTTATTTGTTTTAGCGTAATATTTGTATTTTTTGTTCGTATTTAGTTCTAAGTCATAGTTTTTGCCGTAGTTATTTTTATTTCTAAATTTTTAGGCTTTGCCGTAAAATCCCTTAAGTGCTTTTTCTTTAGACTAAGATTTAGGTGCTTTAGAATTTTGCGACGCCGTTTTATAAATTTTAGTACTTTTTAAGTTATTACCGTTTTGGATATAGAATTTCTTTAAGCTTTAATACCTTTAGACGCAACTTTTAATTCTTAGTTTTTAGACTTTTAATTTTCGACGCGCTACGTTCTTTTTATTATTTTTCGACCATTTATTTTTCGACGTTTTTCCGACGCGCTCTTTTTCTTTCTTATTTCACGACGCTCTAGTTTTTAGGATATAGAATTTTCTATTTCTTCTCTAAAATTTCTTTAAATTTCGACGAAAAATTATTTTAAGTGGTTAAATTGATAGACATCAAAATTTTCTGGTTCGTAGTAATAGTTGGATTTGTTAGTGGCGAGTTGTGGGCTTCCGATTTAAAGGGTCCTGGCTACCTGCTGCATCTATTGGCTATTCGAAACGTGGGCAAAATCAGAAAAGTCTATTAATTTGATAACTTATATAATTTTTATCTTTTATAACTAATAGGATATTCAGTGAATGCACCGAGGAAAACATTCACCACCTTTTATACGTTCACCACCTGTAACTCGATCAAGACATCTAGCCAATATTATCGCCGTTGATTTTTCTTTAGAATCGTCATCCAGTCGACCAAGTACTCCAATTCAAATTTCCGATAATCCATTTTTTGAACCCGACCTCACAATTGAGAATCCGGAGGATATTCAGGGACAATTCAGAGATCCTGAACCACTAATCTTTCCTCCGGAACCACCAATCATTCAAACGAAGATTGTCGAGGAACAACCCATTAAATTAGAATCCTCTAGTGATTCAGATTCAACAAATTCAATCATGGAAAATCTAGAACCTCTAAGTATGGAAGACCGAATGCGAGCTAAACGCACTGGCCAAGGTCACGCAATTCCTCAACCAGACATTAATGCGCCAGATTATGAAATCAAAGGACAAATTCTACACATGGTAACTAATCAATGCCAATTTAGTGGTGCGCCGAAGGAAGATCTAAATGAACATCTTCGTACCTTTAATAGGATCTGTACTCTATTTAAAATAAGAGAAGTGGAGGATTAACAGATATATCTCATGTTATTTCCCTGGACTTTAAAGGGAGAAGCCAAAGTTTGGTTAGAATCGTTACCTGAAGGGGCGATTGATACATGGGATGTTTTAGTGAAAAAATTTCTTAAACAATTCTTTCCGGCATCTAAAGCCGTAAGACTTCAAGGATAAATTGTTACGTTCACACAAAAGCCAAACGAAACTCTATATGAAGCGTGGACAAGATTTGGAAAGTTATTGAGAGGATGTCCGCAACATGGTTTAGACACTTGTCAAATAGTACAAATATTCTACCAAGGATGTGACATCACTACACGAAAAGACATAGATATAGCAGCTGGTGGTTCCATTATGAAGAAAACCGCAACTGACGCTTACAAAATTATTGATAACACTGCTTCCCACTCACATGAGTGGCATCAAGAAAAAGATATCGTTAGATCATCTAAAGCAGCTAGAGCCGATTCTAGCCATGAATTTGATTCCATTTCCGCAAAGATAGATGCTGTCGAGAGCCGAATGGAAAAGATGACTAAAGATATTCACTCAATAGGAATTAGTTGTGAGCAGTGTGGAGGACCACATTTAACAAAAGATTGTCTCAGTATTGAACAAACAATGGAACAAAGAGAGAATGTTTCATACATGAACCAAAGGCCTGGAAATAATTAACAGAATAATTATCAACCGCCAAGACCGATCTACAATCAAAACCAGAATTATAATCGAAATGTTCCATACAACAACCAACAAGGTCCTAGCAATCAGCAAGTATCCAACAATACTTACAATCAGCAAAGGCCTATTTTTCAAAACAAACCACCACAAACCGATAATAAAAAGCCAAATTTAGAAGATATGATGTCGAAGCTAGTTGAATCTCAAACGCAATTTT
Organism: Rutidosis leptorrhynchoides; assembly: GCF_046630445.1. Lineage (NCBI taxonomy): Eukaryota > Viridiplantae > Streptophyta > Magnoliopsida > Asterales > Asteraceae > Rutidosis > Rutidosis leptorrhynchoides. The sequence continues at coordinate 195,933,235 of NC_092342.1, forward strand.
TCACATCTCAGAAACAAACCAATGAACAAAATGCTCAAGCATTTAGAAATCAACAAGCTTCTATTCAAAATTTAGAACAAGAAGTAAGCAACCTAGCAAGGTTGATAGGTGAAAGAAAACCGGAAAGTCTACCTAGTGATACAAATGCTAACCCCTGGAATGAAACAGCTAAAGCCATTACCACAAGAAGTGGTATTACACTTAAACCACCTGAAATACCTAAAATTTCTGATAACTCTATTCTTACTCCACAAAAACCACAACCGGAGCAATATAAGGAAACAGAACCGGTATTTGAAAAGGTTAATGAAGATAACACAGTTAAGGCTAAACCTTATGTTAAACCATACCAACCACCACTTCCTTACCCGAGTAAAATGAGAAAAGAAAGACTTGAAGCCGAGCAATCCAAATTCTTGGATATGTTTAAACAAATAAATGTAAATCTTCCTTTCATTGATGTAATTTCAGGAATGCCTAGATATGCTAAATTCTTGAAAGATCTAATCACAAATAGAAAGAAAATGGAAGAACTCTCGGCTGTTACTATGAACGCTAATTGTTCTGCAGTGCTGTTGAATAAGATACCAGAAAAACTTTCAGATCCAGGAAGTTTCACAATTCCATGTTTTCTGGGTAGTCTTAGTTCAATAGAAGCATTGGCAGACTTAGGTGCTAGTATAAATCTAATGCCGTATTCACTATACGCTAAACTAGACCTTGGAGAATTGAAACCAACACGAATAAGCATACAACTAGCCGATCGATCAGTAAAATATCCTAGAGGGATAATGGAGAACATGCTAGTTAAAATTGGTACTTTAGTATTTCCTGTAGATTTTGTTATTCTGGACATGGAAGAAGATTCTCGAGTTCCTCTCATATTAGGAAGACCATTCTTAAACACGGATAAAGCAATAATAGACGAGTTTGGTAAGAAACTGACCCTAAGTATAAAGGACGAGAGTCTTACCTTTTCTGTTGATAGAGCCATGCAACAACCGTAATCTGCAGATGATACATGTTATTATATTCAAACTATAGATTCACATGTAGAATTGTTAGAAGAATTTCCAGAATTACAAGGAACATGAGAATGTTCTTTAGGAGAAGGAACTGAACCAATTGATGAAACTGAAATGTTAGCTACACTTATGGCTAATGAATATGAACCAACAACAGAAGAAATTCAAATGCTAAAAGAAGAAGACAGATATCGATATAAATCATCGATAGAAGAACCACCGACATTAGAGTTAAAGCCACTTCCAAACCATTTGGAATACGCTTATTTACATGGTGAATCTGAATTACCTGTAATAATATCGTCTTCTCTTACTGAAAATGAAAAATCTCAACTCATTTCTGTGTTAAAAGCTCATAAACCAGTTATTGCATGGAAGATTCATGACATTAAAGGCATAAGTCCTTCTTATTGCACATAAAATCCTTATGGAAGAAGGTCATAAAACGTATGTGCAACGCCAAAGAAGACTAAATCCTAATATGCAAAATGTTGTTAAGAAAGAAATTATTAAACTGCTAGATACAGGTTTAATTTATCCAATCTCTGATAGTCCATGGGTAAGCTCAGTTCAATGTGTACCTAAGAAGGGTGGCATGACTGTCATCACAAATGAGAAAAATGAGCTTATTCCTACTAGGACTGTAACAGGATGGCGTGTTTGTATTGATTATAGAAAATTAAATGACGCCACCAGAAAAGATCACTTTCCCTTACCTTTCATTGATCAAATGTTGGAAAGATTAGCCGGGAATAGTTACTATTGTTTTCTTGACGGTTTTTCCGGATATTTTCAAATTCCAATAGCACCCGAGGATCAAGAGAAAACCACGTTCACGTGCCCTTATGGTACTTTTGCTTATAAACGCATGCCATTTGGACTTTGCAATGCCCCTGCAACCTTTCAAAGGTGCATGATGGCAATTTTTCACGACATGATAGAAGAATGCATGGAAGTTTTCATGGATGACTTTTCAGTCTTCGGTGATACATTTGAATCATGTCTAGTCAATCTTGAACGAATGCGTATTAGATGCGAACAATCAAATCTAGTACTTAATTGGGAGAAATGCCATTTCATGGTTAAAGAAGGCATCGTTCTTGGTCATAAAATTTCAAAGGAAGGAATTGAAGTGGATAGAGCTAAAGTAGATGTAATTGCTAAACTTCCACATCCCACCAATGTTAGAGGAGTTAGGAGTTTCTAGGGCATGCCGGTTTTTACCGACGTTTCATAAAAGATTTTTCTAAAATTGCCACTCCTATGAATAAACTCCTAGAAAAGGATGCTCCATTCATCTTTTCAGATGAATGCATCAAATCTTTTAATATTCTTAAAGAAAAACTCACTAATGCGCCGATCATGATAACTCCAAATTGGAATCTACCATTTGAACTAATGTGCGATGCAAGTGATTTTGCAATGGGAGCCGTTTTAGGACAAATGATTGAAAAATGATTTCAACCTATTTATTATGCTAGTAAAACGTTACAAGGAGCACAAACAAATTACACAACTACTGAAAAAGAACTCCTTGCTATTGTCTTTGCTTTTGATAAATTTCGTTCATATTTCGTTCTAGCTAAAATGGTGGTCTATACCGACCATTCTGCTCTTAGATACCTATTTTCGAAACAAGATGCCAAATCAAGATTAATCCGTTGGATCTTACTCTTACAAGAGTTCGATAATGAAATCCGAGATAAAAAAGGGAGCAGCAAATCTCGGCACTGATCATCTTTCTCGTCTTGAAAATCCTGAATTAGAAGTTCTAAATGAATCGGCCATACAAGACAACTTTCCTGATGAATATCTATTAAAGATAGATTATAGTGAAATTCCATGGTTTGCAGACTATGCAAACTACTTAGTATGTGAATTCCTTGAAAAAGGATTGTCGTACTAAAAGCGAAAAAAATTCTTTAGTGATATAAAACACTATTTCTGGGAAGATCCACATTTGTTTAAAAGTTGTCCTGATGGAATAATACGCCGATGTGTATTCGGAGATGAAGCTAGTCAAATCTTAAACCATTGTCACACAGGACCAACAGGAGGGCATTATGGGCCTCAACTTACAGCAAGAAAAGTTTACGATGCTGGATTCTATTGGCCTACAATTTTCAAAGACGCACACCTTCTTTGCAAATCCTGTGATGCTTGTCAAAGGGCCGAAAAAATAAGTCAACATGATGAAATGCAACAAAATGTCATTCAAGTATGTGAAGTATTTGACATTTGGGGTATTGACTTTATGGGTCCATTTCCAAAATCTCATAATAATCTCTACATTCTCGTTGCCATTGATTATGTATCTAAATGGGCGGAAGCACAAGCTCTCCCAACTAATGATGCACGAGTTGTAGTCAACTTTTTAAAACATCTTTTTGCTAGGTTTGGAACACCGAAACCTTTAATAAGTGATCGGGGTACTCATTTTTGTAATAATCAACTTGAGAAAGTTCTCAAAAGATATGGAGTAACTCATAAAATCTCAACCGCTTATCATCCACAAACAAGTGGACAAGTTGAAAATACCAACCGAGCTTTAAAACGTATTCTAGAGAAAACCGTAGGATCAAATCCGAAGGAATGGTCCATGAAATTGGAGGATGCACTCTGGGCTTTTAGAACAGCCTACAAAACTCCAATTGGAACCACACCTTTTAGAATCGTTTATGGAAAAGCATGTCACCTTCCAGTAGAAATTGAACATAAAGCATTTTGGGCTTTGAAGACATGTAATCTTGATTTACATGAAGCTGGACGTCTACGGTTAAGCAAACTAAACGAATTAGAAGAATTAAGACATGAAGCATATGAAAATTCGTTAATCTATAAGGAAAGAATGAAGAAATGGCATGATAAAAGAATCAGAAGTTCAAAAGAATTTAAAGAAGGAGACAGAGTTCTTCTTTTCAATTCACGATTCAAGCTATTTCCTGGAAAATTGAAATCAAGATGGTCTGGACCATTCATAGTCAAAAGAGTTTTCCCGTACGGAACAATAGAATTAATAAATTCAAATGGAGTTGAATTTAAAGCTAATGGTCACAGAGTTAAACATTACATAGATAATCCAATGGAAGTTGAAGATGAAGTTAATCACAATTTCGACACCACAGCTAACTAAGTGTGGGAAGGTTCGAATCTTTTTAGGGTAATATATATTTCTGTTAGAGTTAGATATTCTGTTTTCGTGTAGTTTCCGAGAATGAAATTCGAATGCTCTTTTCCTAGCAGACTCTAAAGAACTAGTCTTCTCCCCCCATTCTGAATTTTTATATTTTTTAGGTTTTAAGAGATGAAGAATTCCTTTGATCTGAACCATGGTCTAATGCTACACGCTATGATTAATAAACGTAATAATGACACACTTCTGAGTGAACTGGTATCATTCATAAGAGACAAAATGGACAGAGTAAGAAAAGAACTCAGAAAAAATCATCATAAGATACATTTTGGAAAAGCAAAATCAAAATCCGCAACAAAAAGAAGAGCACCACACCTTGAAAGATGTTATAAATGCGAAAAATGGTCACACGAAGGTAAATGTTCAAATAGTCAAACATATTCAAACACCGAATTTGTTACTCTATGCAAAGAAGGACCATTCATATGTTTAGAAGAAAAGATATTAAAGATTCGAGGTTATGCTTATGTAGCTATGGAAAACCAAATCACACGACTCTCATATGAGTCGGCTAAAGCAGGTCTCTGAAAATTCTTTCTCATAGATAAGTATGTACAATTTTTATTTTTATTTATTGCTTTTAACCTTTTGATAATAAATGTTGAATCGTTCGCTATAAAGTATTAAATTGGTATTCAATAAAATTAGGTATGCTAACCGAAATTATTGATATCATACAAAAATGTATTACATCACTGCGAAATTTACCATTTATTCTTAAGGTATAAATATCTTTAATCAATCAACCCAAAATATTTCAAAAATTCTTCAGGAGTAAAACTAGGTTATGGAACCGAAATTACTTTGCCGAAAAGAGGGGCGTATATTTTTGATAATATTTGATTGATTAAAGTGGGATAAAAGACCAAAAAGATTTTTAATTTTTAATTTTTACCATGTTTTTAAAATTAATATAAATATTAAATTAATATTGTAAACTTTTTAAAATCAATATATTTAAGTTTGTAAATATTTGAAAAATTAATATTTTTAATATAATTTTGTATGGATAAAAACAAAAATATTGTAACGACCCGCACTTTTTCGATCATTCTATACTTATAAGATTAATATTTACATAAATTAAACCTTACCAACATGATAAGCAATCCAAATTGTTGAGACTTATGTTTTTGAAAAGAGTTTTACACAACGTTTGACCGTCTAGTTTGACCGATGATATCACGAACTGTACAATATATGATAATTATACGTTTGTGTATATATATGTATATATACATATTTAACATGATCTAAGAATGTTTTAATATCTTATTTTGTATTAATAACAATAAGTTATAAGTATATTTTGAAACTACTAACTTAAGTTTTCAAAACGGTAACCATACGTAACGTTATTTGACATAAATACTTATAACATATAATGTTTATACATATATCGTATAAGTAATGTATTTAATCACTTTTAAAGACTTAAATACATAAAATCATATAAGTGTATTCACAAAAGATAGCTATATTTGAATCCTCATTCCATTTTTCACAAAATTTCTATACGTATACCTAGAGTATTTGTACTCGTATCATACCTAGCTTCTATACGTATTTACTATTGGTATATACACATCAAATCACCACCTAACCAGCCCTTGTTACTACCCTAGGTATAAGGTAATTGCTTTTGAATGATTGTAAGACTAATTACAAAAATACAAACTAAAATTTTGTCCATGTATCCTTATGAAACACGTTTTTATGTAGTATATATGTATCATCATTTTCATTCATTTTAACTTCAAATTTCTTAAGCTAAACACACACTCTTTCTTAACCTTTGAACTCCATAACAATCCAGCAAGAAACCTTAAAGATCTAGCCATAAAAACCTTACTTAAACACCATAAGAAAACCATACAAAAACACTTCAAGAAATCCTTCCAAGAACACAAACTTACTTCCAATCTTTCATCCACTTCCATCACCCTTTTGGTTCTAGGTTCTTACTCCTCTTTTACAGCAACCTTGTCCAAGGAATTCGAGGTAGAATCTATGTTCATAACCTTATTCGATTCATATATATATAGCTATCTTATTTTGTGGTATAAAATTTTAACAACAAGAACATAGTTTGAATGTTTTCAAACTTGTTTGCAAACTAAATAGATCCTTCTAACTTAACTTTTAAAATACTTCAAGACCTGTAATATATCTTAAATATATGCTAATTTAACAAGGTTTAACTTGGTTTCTCAAAGAACACCTTAAAAACTGTTTTTACGACGTCGGAGTGTAACCGGGGGCTGTTTTGGGTTGGATAATTACAAACCATCTTAAACTTTGAATTGGAGGTTTATTTTCTGGAAAAATGATTTTTACTATGAATATGATAACACATAAAAATTTCATGATTTAACTCAAAGTATAAGTATTTTTAGAAAAATAATCATTTAAGGTTGTTTACATGATGGAAAATGATTAACTTCATAAGTTTCACTAAAGTTTGACCTATGACCTGTGATTTCGAATACAAACTAAGGTATTTACAGTTCATATTCTTAAAGAAGGACTCGATCCAAGGAAGTGGCAAGTTGAATCAACGAAAACGGAGTTGTAACGAAGAAACTATGACCAAAACGAGATCGGATATCTAAGACTAGTTTAGCTACGAAAATAATTGGAGAAAATTAAATAAATCACATCTTTTTAAAATAACATGATATTTTATATATATGTACTCATAATTTAATTTTATATGGTTCAGGATCACCCGTAAACAATACGAGAAGATTAATCATAAGATCCCATGATTGTACGCAACACGTCATTTGACAACACCGGTACTTTATGTACGCAACACGTCATTTGACAACACCGGTACCGTGGGTCAAGATTAATCTCGACCAATACATATACGATGGGGGTTTTATTTATTTCATTGCGGGTATATTAAACATCTAAAAATGAACCATTAAAATTGAATTACTAACAACGAACTGCTAACTACGGACTAAGGAATTATTCAAAGTATTAAAAGTATAACAAGTATATATATGTGACGTTTGTTTAAAAAGAAAAGGTATTGATATATTATATATGGATAGGTTCGTGATATCAACCGGAGACCAAGTCAAATTATATATATCTTCAAGGCGAAAGTGAGTTTCATTTGCTCCCTTTTTAATTGCTTTTGCAATATATATTTTTGGGCTGAGAATACATGCGCTGCTTTTATAAATGTTTACGAAATAGACACAAGTACTTAAAAATATATTCTACGTTGAGTTGTACCACTGGCATACTTCCCTGTAGCTTGGTAACTACTATTTACATGGGTATTGTAAACGCGAATCCTGTTGATAGATCTATCGGGCCTGACAACCCCAACCGGACTGGACGACCAGTATTCAACGGTTGCACAGTACTTCGTTTCGTGACTACACTTGGTACGGTGTAGTAAGATTTCATAATAAAGGGAATATGCGACGTGATTAAATGTTAAGTATGGTTACCAAGTGCTCAACCACTTAGAATATTTTTATTAAAATGTTTATATACGAAATCTTGTGGTCTATATATATATTGCTGCCGGCATTAAACCTATATCTCACCAACTTTATGTTGACGTTTTAAACATGTCTATTCTCAGGTGATAATTAGAAGTTTCCGCTGCATCATGTTGAATCTAAGCAGGATCTTGCGTACGCATATTTGTGTCAAAAATAAGACTGCATATCCAAGAACTTGTGTTGTAAAATATGCTAGAAATCGGGTTGTTATTATCATTTGTAAAGTTTGTAAGTCGAAGATTATCGCTAAACGATAATCATCTTTATTTTGTCCAAAGCTTGTATCAAAAATAAGGATCATGGTTTGTAATGTATAATATATGCAGTTTTTCTTTTAAAAATGTCGCATATAGAGGTCAATACCTCGCAATGAAATCATACGTTATCTAACACGTTCTTATGGTTAAGGAAGGGTTATGACATGTGGTATCAGAGCAGTGGTCTTAGCAAACCAGGTTTGCATTAGTGTGTCTAACTGATAAGTCGTTAGGATACATTAGTAAGTCTGGACTTTGACCGGGTTTGATTTAAAAACCATTGCTTATCATTGTTGGTTAAAATTTATATGTAAATATTATGTAGTACTAATGGGTTAGTTGTTGTGTGATAGATGTCGGGCTCAAAACTTATCATCACGTTCAGTGACTCCGAACCAGAATCTTCAGATGGTGTTCCAGTCATTAACCTATCCGATGACGAAAATAATATCTTTGGGGAAGACTCACAAATTCCGGATGAACCGACTATAGAGAACCCGGAAAGTGAACCCGAGGAGGAAAGTGAACCCGAGGAGGAAAGTGAACCCGAGGAGGAAAGTGAACCCGAGGAAGAAATACAGGAAATTACAAAAGACGAGTTCGAACTAGGAAAGAAACGAAAGGCTAATGAATTAGAAAATTCAAATCCCGAGTTTAGTAAGGATGATGTGGCACCAACTCCACTAGACACTACCACCCCTATTCCCGCTATTCCTATTCGTTCTATCCCGACATCCAGTTCTTCAGTCCCACAGCCAAAATATAGGCAGACAGCCAGGATAAGCGTTAAGCGATTCTTTGAACCTAAACGTCCTAGAAAATAGACCAAACGATGCGCTGCCGTATTAAACAATGGGATCATATAATGTTTTGTATAATATTATTAGTGTGGTTTGTTTAATGTTCGATGTAAGATAAGCATATGTAAAATAGTGAAGTGTGAAATGCAATAATTTTCTATGGTTAAGTATTATTTAGATGGTAGTAATTGATTCTGTACTAAGCTATTAAGTATGGACATTAACGGGTAGGTACTACCCTAGATATAATTATAAAACGCTAATAAGAAGAAAAGGCTTTTATAATAATACCTGGTTCATATTATTAATAAGCTATAATGTACTGTAAATATACACAACATCTATAATATTCCATGTGAATAATTATTTTCTTTTCATTCTTATAGAAGAATATGGCGCGATTGAACCGAATGACGGAACAAGAAATCCAGGAACTCATCAATCAGCGAGTGAACGACAGAATGTTATGGGTCGAGGCTGCAAGAGGTGCTGCAGTTAACCCAAATCCTCGTGTGGGGTGCACTTACAAAACTTTTCAAGCTTGCAAGCCCTCATCATTCAGTGGAACAGAAGGACCGATCGGTTTAACCCGGTAGATAGAAAAGATGGAGACTGTGTTTAAAATCAGTAGTTGTGTTGAAAAGGACATGACCAAGTATGCATCGTGCACTTTACAAGATAGTGCACTCACGTGGTGGAAAAATTATGTGAAGGCTGTAGGAGGAGATGTAGCTTATGATACTCCGTGGGAAGAATTCAAAACAATGTTAATCAACGAATATTGTCCAAGGAACGAGGTTAGGAAGTTGGAAGATGAGTTACGAAGTCTGAAGGTTATTGGTACTGAAATCACCAACTACAATCAGCGATTCATGGAATTAGTTTTGCTATGTCCTGAATTGGTTCCAACCGAAGAACGGAAGATTGAAATGTACAAAGATGGTTTGCCCAAAAAGGTCAAGGCAAATGTTACAGCATCGAAACCTAAGACAATTCATGAAGCTATAACCATGGCAAACGAGCTAATGGATCAGGTCATCATGGATAAGAAAGTATCCAATACTGATGTGAAGGTATCAGGTAACAAAAGAAAGTGGAATGGAAATTATGATCGAGGTAACCAACAACAATCTTTTAAGAAACAAGAAAACACGCAAGGTGCGGGTAGTGGTTTAAGCTTTGGTTATAAAGGACAAAATCCTTTATGCAACCGATGCCACAAACATCACTCTGGTTACTGTAATGTGGTATGCAACAAATGTAATCGAAAGGGTCATCTTGCTGAAGATTGTAGGGCTCTCGTTACAAATACAAATGGTACCAAGACTCCTGCCACCAATGCAAATAGAACTGCTTTGGCTACCATTACTTGTTTTGGGTGTGGAAAACAAGGTCACTATAAGAGCCAGTGCCCGAATCCAGAGAAGAATATCGGACCTGCACGTGGGAGAGCATTTGTTATTAATGCTAGAGAGGCATGTGAAGACCCGGAGCTTGTTACGGGTACGTTTACCATTAATAACTTATCCGCATCTATTATATTTGATACTGGTGCTGATAGAAGTTACGTGTGTAGAGACTTTCACGCTAAATTGAATTGTTCATCATTACCTCTAGATGCTAAGTACATGATTGAGTTAGCTAATGGTAAACTAATTAAAGCCGATAAAATTTGCCGTGATTGTAAAATAAATTTAGCCGGAGAAACATTTAAGATTGATTTGATACCCGTAGAATTAGGAAGTTTTGATGTAATAATCGGCATGGACTGGATGTCCAAAATAGGAGCTGAAGTTGTGTGCGCCAAGAAGGCAATTCGCATTCCTCGTAAGGATAAAACGCCAGTAATGATTTATGGAGAGAAGGGTAACTCAAAGCTAAAACTCATTAGTTATTTGAAAGCTCATAAGTGCTTGAAGAAAGGGTGCTATGCTATCTTAGCACATGTTAATAAAGTCGAAAAGAAAGAAAAAGAGAAGTGCATCAATGACGAGCCTGTGGCAAGAGATTTTTCTGAAGTATTTCCGGAAGAATTGCCGGGATTACCTCCATTTAGATCTGTAGAATTTCAAATAGATTTAGTACCAGGAGCTGCACCAGTGGCTCGTGCGCCATATAGACTTGCACCGTCCGAATTAAAAGAACTTCAAAGTCAGTTAAAAGAATTACTGGACCGTGGATTCATACGACCAAGCACTTCACCGTGGGGAGCTCCAATTTTGTTTGTTAAGAAGAAAGATGGATCTTTTAGGATGTGTATAGATTATCGTGAATTAAATAAGTTAACTATCAAAAATCGGTATCCACTACCGAGAATTGACGACTTATTTGATCAACTCCAAGGATCATGTGTTTATTCGAAAATCGACCTAAGATCGGGTTATCATCAATTACGTGTCAAAGAAGAAGATATACCGAAAACTGCTTTTCGGACACGCTACGGTCATTACGAATTTTTGGTCATGCCGTTTGGATTGACGAATGCGCCAGCTGTATTCATGGACCTCATGAATCGAGTTTGTAGTCCATATTTAGATAAGTTTGTTATCGTTTTCATTGATGATATTCTTATCTATTCCAAGAGTGAGCAAGAGCATGAACAGCATTTAAGGTTGATATTAGAGTTGTTGAGAAAAGAACAGCTATATGCTAAATTTTCTAAATGTGCTTTCTGGTTGAAAGAAGTGCAATTTCTTGGCCACGTTGTTAGTAGCAAAGGAATTCAGGTTGATCCAGCAAAAATTGAAGCCATTAAAAAATGGGAGACTCCTAAGACACCAATGCAGATACGTCAATTTTTGGGTTTAGCCGGTTATTACAGAAGGTTTATTCAAGATTTTTCCCGAATAGCTAAGCCGTTGACAGCGTTAACGCAAAAAGGGAAGAAATATGAATGGACTTCTGAGCAGGAGAGTGCATTTCAATTACTGAAAAAGAAGTTGACTACGGCGCCTATTTTATCGTTACCAGAAGGGAACGATGATTTTGAAATATATTGTGACGCTTCGCGACAAGGTTTTGGTTGCGTTCTTATGCAACGGAAGAAAGTTATTGCATACACATCCCGACAATTAAAGATTCACGAGCGGAATTATACGACGCATGATCTAGAACTGGGAGCAGTCGTGTTTGCATTGAAGATATGGAGACACTACTTGTATGGGGTTAAATGCACTGTGTTTACTGATCATAAAAGCCTTCAACATATTTTTGATCAGAAACAGCTGAACATGAGGCAACGTAGGTGGGTCGAGTTAATAAATGACTATGATTGTGAAATTCGTTATCATCCCGGGAAAGCGAACGTAGTGGCCGATGCTCTAAGCAGAAAGGAACGAGAACCAATCCGAGTTCGAGCAATGAACATAAAAATTCGCATGAATCTCAACTCACAAATCAAAGAAGTTCAACAAGAAGCACTCAATAAAGAAAACATAAGAAATGAAATAATGAAGAAGTATGAGAAGCAACTCGTTATACGGGAAGACGGAATTCGATATTTTTCAAATCGTATTTGGGTACCGAAGTTGGGTGGATTAAGGAAGTTGATATTGAATGAGGCACATAAGACAAGATACTCGATACATCCTGGAGTTGGAAAGATGTATCAAGATCTTAGGACACGTTATTGGTGGCCTAATTTAAAGACAGACGTAGCAACATATGTTGGGGAGTGTTTAACTTGTTCCAAGGTCAAAGCAGAACACCAAAAGCCGTCAGGGTTACTTCAACAACCAGAAATCCCAGAATGGAAATGGGATGGTATTACCATGGATTTCATCACGAAGTTACCAAAGACTGCCTGGGGTTACGACACCATTTGGGTGATTGTTGATCGTCTCACCAAGTCTGCACATTTCTTGCCTATAAAGGAAACGGATAGAATGGAGAAACTATTACGATTGTATATAAAGGAAGTTGTTTCAAGGCATGGAATACCTATTTCCATTATATCTGATCGTGATAGTAGATTTACCTCAAAGTTCTGGCAAGCACTACAGGAGGCACTAGGAACTCGTTTAGATATGAGTACCGCATATCATCCGCAAACGGACGGGCAGAGTGAAAGAACAATTCAGACTCTTGAAGACATGCTCAGGGCATGTGTGATCGATTTTGGAAACGGATGGGATAAGTATTTACCGTTAGCAGAATTCTCGTATAATAATAGTTATCATGCGAGCATTAAAGCTGCGCCATTTGAAGCACTGTATGGAAGGAAGTGTAGATCTCCTATCTATTGAAATGAAGTAGGAGATCGACAATTAACTGGTCCCGAGATCATACACGAAATGACTGAGAAGATAGTACAAATTAAGGAGAGATTGAAAACAGCCCGTAGTCGCCAAAAGAGCTACGCCGATGTCCGAAGGAAACCATTAGAGTTTCAGATTGGGGACATGGTTATGTTAAAAGTGTCACCATGGAAAGGTGTAATACGTTTCGGCAAAAGGGGTAAATTGAACCCAAGGTACGTAGGCCCGTTCAAGATCATCGAACGCATTGGACCGGTAGCTTATCGACTCGAGTTACCGCAACAACTCGCCGGAGTACATAATACATTTCACGTCTCAAACCTTAAGAAGTGTCTTGCAAAGGAAGATCTCACCATTCCTCTTGAAGAAATCCATGTCGACGAGAAACTACAATTCATCGAAGAACCAATCGAAATCATGGATCGTGAAGTTAAACGACTCAAGCAGAGCAACATACCGATCGTTAAGGTTCGTTGGAATGCTAGAAGAGGTCCCGAGTTTACTTGGGAACGAGAGGATCAGATGAAACAAAAGTATCCACACTTGTTTCTCGATGACGCAAAATAGGTACAATTTTAAAATTTCGGGACGAAATTTATTTAACGGGGAGGTAATGTAACGACCCGCACTTTTTCGATCATTCTATACTTATAAGATTAATATTTACATAAATTAAACCTTACCAACATGATAAGCAATCCAAATTATTGAGACTTATGTTTTCGAAAAGAGTTTTACACAACGTTTGACCGTCTAGTTTGACCGATGATATCACGAACTGTACAATATATGATAATTATACGTTTGTGTATATATATGTATATATACATATTTAACATGATCTAAGAATGTTTTAATATCTTATTTTGTATTAATAACAATAAGTTATAAGTATATTTTGAAACTACTAACTTAAGTTTTCAAAACGGTAACCATACGTAACGTTATTTGACATAAATACTTATAACATATAATGTTTATACATATATCGAATAAGTAATGTATTTAATCACTTTTAAAGACTTAAATACATAAAATCATATAAGTGTATTCACAAAAGATAGCTATATTTGAATCCTCATTCCATTTTTCACAAAATTTCTATACGTATACCTAGAGTATTTGTACTCGTATCATACCTAGCTTCTATACGTATTTACTATTGGTATATACACATCAAATCACCACCTAACCAGCCCTTGTTACTACCCTAGGTATAAGGTAATTGCTTTTGAATGATTGTAAGACTAATTACAAAAATACAAACTAAAATTTTGTCCATGTATCCTTATGAAACACGTTTTTATGTAGTATATATGTATCATCATTTTCATTCATTTTAACTTCAAATTTCTTAAGCTAAACACACGCTCTTTCTTAACCTTTGAACTCCATAACAATCCAGCAAGAAAGCTTAAAGATCTAGCCATAAAAACCTTACTTAAACACCATAAGAAAACCATACAAAAACACTTCAAGAAATCCTTCCAAGAACACAAACTTACTTCCAATCTTTCATCCACTTCCATCACCCTTTTGGTTCTAGGTTCTTACTCCTCTTTTACAGCAACCTTGTCCAAGGAATTCGAGGTAGAATCTATGTTCATAACCTTATTCGATTCATATATATATAGCTATCTTATTTTGTGGTATAAAATTTTAACAACAAGAACATAGTTTGAATGTTTTCAAACTTGTTTGCAAACTAAATAGATCCTTCTAACTTAACTTTTAAAATACTTCAAGACCTGTAATATATCTTAAATATATGCTAATTTAACAAGGTTTAACTTGGTTTTTCAAAGAACACCTTAAAAACTGTTTTTACGACGTCGGAGTGTAACCGGGGGCTGTTTTGGGTTGGATAATTACAAACCATCTTAAACTTTGAATTGGAGGTTTATTTTCTGGAAAAATGATTTTTACTATGAATATGATAACACATAAAAATTTCATGATTTAACTCAAAGTATAAGTATTTTTAGAAAAATAATCATTTAAGGTTGTTTACATGATGGAAAATGATTAACTTCATAAGTTTCACTAAAGTTTGACCTATGTCCTGTGATTTCGAATACAAACTAAGGTATTTACAGTTCATATTCTTAAAGAAGGACTCGATCCAAGGAAGTGGCAAGTTGAATCAACGAAAACGGAGTTGTAACGAAGAAACTATGACCAAAACGAGATCGGATATCTAAGACTAGTTTAGCTACGAAAATAATTGGAGAAAATTAAATAAATCGCATCTTTTTAAAATAACATGATATTTTATATATATGTACTCATAATTTAATTTTATATGGTTCAGGATCACCCGTAAACAATACGAGAAGATTAATCATAAGATCCCATGATTGTACGCAACACGTCATTTGACAACACCGGTACTTTATGTACGCAACACGTCATTTGACAACACCGGTACCGTGGGTCAAGATTAATCTCGACCAATACATATATGATGGGGGTTTTATTTATTTCATTGCGGGTATATTAAACATCTAAAAATGAACCATTAAAATTGAATTACTAACAACGAACTGCTAACTACGGACTAAGGAATTATTCAAAGTATTAAAAGTATAACAAGTATATATATGTGACGTTTGTTTAAAAAGAAAAGGTATTGATATATTATATATGGATAGGTTCGTGATATCAACCGGAGACCAAGTCAAATTATATATATCTTCAAGGCGAAAGTGAGTTTCATTTGCTCCCTTTTTAATTGCTTTTGCAATATATATTTTTGGGCTGAGAATACATGCGCTGCTTTTATAAATGTTTACGAAATAGACACAAGTACTTAAAAATATATTCTACGTTGAGTTGTACCACTGGCATACTTCCCTGTAGCTTGGTAACTACTATTTACATGGGTATTGTAAACGCGAATCCTGTTGATAGATCTATCGGGCCTGACAACCCCAACCGGACTGGACGACCAGTATTCAACGATTGCACAGTACTTCGTTTCGTGACTACACTTGGTACGGTGTAGTAAGATTTCATAATAAAGGGAATATGCGACGTGATTAAATGTTAAGTATGGTTACCAAGTGCTCAACCACTTAGAATATTTTTATTAAAATGTTTATATACGAAATCTTGTGGTCTATATATATATTGCTGCCGGCATTAAACCTATATCTCACCAACTTTATGTTGACGTTTTAAACATGTCTATTCTCAGGTGATAATTAGAAGTTTCCGCTGCATCATGTTGAATCTAAGCAGGATCTTGCGTACGCATATTTGTGTCAAAAATAAGACTGCATATCCAAGAACTTGTGTTGTAAAATATGCTAGAAATCGGGTTGTTATTATCATTTGTAAAGTTTGTAAGTCGAAGATTATCGCTAAACGATAATCATCTTTATTTTGTCCAAAGCTTGTATCAAAAATAAGGATCATGGTTTGTAATGTATAATATATGCAGTTTTTCTTTTAAAAATGTCGCATATAGAGGTCAATACCTCGCAATGAAATCATATGTTATCTAACACGTTCTTATGGTTAAGGACGGGTTATGACAAATATAATATAAATTTGGTGTGAATTTTTAATTTTATGCATTTTAAATTTAAGTTTAGTGTGAATTTAAAAACAAAAATGTACTTTATTTCATTAAGTTAAAAATGTGATTTCTAAAAATTCGTCGTGAGTTGAAAACTAGGTCGTTGAATCGAAATTGCTCTACCCAAGGGAGGGACGAGAACTTTTATTATCATTATTTTTAATCTTATTGAATTAAAGTATGCCATAAACATTAAAAAACCCAAAAATCTTTACTTTTAAAAACGCGCTTAAAAAGTAACAAATTTTAAAACTTTGTTGAGAGACGGACTAGGACAACGATCCGAAACGCCCTCACTCATAAAAAGAAACAAAATTTTTAAAATTTATTAATTTATGTTTTAAAAAGTATAAGGTTTTTAATAAATAAAAAAAAAACCCGAGACCCATGCGATCGCATGGGATTTACACTATACCTCTATGCGATCGCATGGAGGTAAAAATCAGGACTGAAACATAAACAGAAGAGCTGTGTTCTGCTGCTGCATCACAAACACACACACACATACATACGAACCTACTCCAAAAACACCCCTAATTTCATCAATTTTTCACCAAAATCAACCAAATTTCTCTCTATAATCAGCTCTAATCATGAATCTGATAAGAAGTTTATCAAGAAGGGTAACAATTTCACCCCTAAACCTCTTTAAATTTGATTTTTAGTGTTCTTGAGCTATATTTTACCTAATTTGATTTTGTTAATTTCTAGTGTAATTAGAGTTAAATTGTTAGTATATTATGCATGTATAACCTAGATCGATGCTATTTAACATGATTTGAAGCCAAAAACTTCAAAATTTTTAGGAATCTAGGGTTTGTGTTCTTGAGCAATTTGGAGCTTTTTGATATAAACAGGTTATGGCCGATTTTTGTCATGAATTATTGCTAAATTAAGAAGTGTAACATATTTAGGTAGCTAAATGATCCAAACTTTGATCCTAAACATGATTTTTGAGAATTAAAGTAGACTTTTTAGGTCTAAAATTCATGAACTTGATCAAATTGATGTAAATGCCATTTGAAACTTGTTTAATTGCTAGTAATGGTTATTTTTACATGTTATTTGAGTTGAATGCTTATGAACTTTGTAAACATTTTCATATATGCTTATTTGAAAAAGTGTAGAATTGTTAAAATTGTGAAAATGTGTATAAGTTTAAATTTGATTAAACATGTTATTGTAATTGTTTCAAGTTGTTATTTTGCTAACACTAATGCATATTTGGATGCACAAAATTTGTGTTTAATGTGTTTTGCAGAGATTTACTAATACTGATGGTGCATCATCATCATCTAGACAACCTGCTCCAGAACCTGAACCAGAAATGCAATATGAACCTGAACAGGAGCAACAACAGGAACAACAACAACCTGATCAACACGTACCTTATTATGATCCGCAACAAGAATATATTGATGCCTACGTAGTATTTCCGATGCATCCGATAGTACAACACCCAACGATTCATGAAGAACAGTTGCATCCTAATCTGAGATTTGATCGAAGCTGGAAATATTACCCAACATATCAAAGTAACAAATTCAAACTGGTAACAAAAAATGTAGAAGTGCCAAGGGTAATTGATTGGGAGCCTTTGGAAAGGGTCCAACTAGTTAACTCAGTTAGGCAGCATTTGATCCAAAGGTATGACAGCTCTTCTTTTCCCGATTGGGAATGTTTATTCACCATTCGTAGGCCTATATATAAAGAATGGTGCGTTGAGCTTATGAGTACTATAGCGTTAAATGCGGATGTCGATAGGTTAGATGATAGAAGTTTTCTTAGATTTATACTTGGCCGTAGGATGTATAGGATGTCCATGCTGGACATGGCCAGGGCTTTACAGATATATACGCCCGCTGAATTACTATTACCCGATTGTATAAACTTGATTTATCATGGTGAAAGGGTAGATAGTAATTTTGATGCTAACGCCGTCTGGAGGCGTATGTCAGATTATAATGTTTTTGGGTGGGCAGGAACACACTCCTACTTACATATTAACAGAGCCGAGCTTCGTATAATTCATAGATTTCTGGCTAACTCGATTACACAGAGAGGTCACAACAAGGAGAAAATGACCTTACATGATTTATTTTACCTTAAGTGTATTCGAGACCCAAGAGGCTTTGTTAATATCCCTTACCGTGTTGGTTTTTATTTGTCTAAGATGGTGGAAGGAATATAGGAAGGGGGAGTAATAGGAGGAGGTATTTTTGTTACTCTCATTGGAGAGTATTTGGGTGTAGATAGGGATCAAGAGGGTCCACTTTTGGTATGTAGGGAACAGGTTGAGCCTTTAGGATTGAGGGTCTATCAGGGTGCTAAGGTATTAAAGAGCGGGCGCAACCAGGCAGTATCCTATGATGGTAATCATCCACAGGTAGAGAGAGGTTCAGATGAGGAAATGGAGGAAGCATATGACATTAGGGATGTCATTAGAGATGTCATTAGGGAGGCTATGACTGACGTCTACCAGAGTATATATGAGGTAGAAATGACAAACGAGGATAGATTTAGTTGGTTACAGCAGTGGCAAGCCCGAAATGAGTACGAGCATTCTAGGCAACGACAGCATGATAGATGGGACTATCATCAGCGTCAGATCATGAGTCGGCTATCACCTCAGGATCACTACGTACCGACCCGACCCGCTTACTATCCTCCACACCAGCCCGAGATGAGACCACCATTTACTCTCTATGACCCTAACCAGGCCTATCAGTACACCTATCACCAACCATGGAACCCGACCGACGACATGAACTGGAACCCCTATCCAGATTGATATAGTTCCCGTTGGTGATTTCTATGATTTTTATCTTTTTATTATTTTTATTTATTTATGTTTAAACATATTATATTGTGATACTTTTATGTAATTTTTAATATTTTTATTATGTTGTACTAATATTTCATATTTAATTTGAAAGTGAGATTTTAAGTCCCATTTTAAATTACCATGCATGTTTATATTTGTATTGTATGTATTTTATTTCATATACACAACAGGGTAAAACAGCGCATTTTCAAAGACTGACATTAAGTTCAGCAAAAGCTACTAATTTTGACGACAAAACGAAAAACAAATGTGATGTAACAACAAGACGGAATGAACAAATGATGTGCACCATTTATCATTCAGCAAACAAACGCCAATATGTTTAGAAACTTTGGTAAAATTTAATCAGTTTTCTACGCTAATCACCCTCAATAATTTAAATTGTTACTGATTTCTTGCAAATGAGGGCATTGCAAGATCTTAAGTGTGGGAAGGGATTAAATTCTTTCGGATTTTTAAAATTTTAACTTATACACTTGGTTACCATTAAAAATACTAGTAACGCAGTAGTTGTATTAGAATCTAGTGCTCTCTATTAATAAAGAACAGCCCTAGTCTTATATAATGACTACCCAATTCTAGTAAAATTTTTCAAAATTTTCAAATAAATGAATTCAAAATCATGTTTATACATATTTATGAACGATAAAACTAGGTGTTGACACCGAAATTATTGTTACCTCGGAAAGGACATAAATTGAGAAACAACCCAAAATGTTAGAATTCATTTAAAATGGAATAGAGGACAATAAAAAGGCAAAGAAAGGAAAATAAAAGTCATGTGTGGGAAAAATTTACCAAGTTATTTAAAACATATATCACATATTTTTGTACAAATAACTGGAGATACTTTTGTTTTGGACAATTTTATCAGTTTTACCCAATTTCTCATAATATATTTGAAAGAAAGGATGGATCTACACGATGAATCAATTCCATCATTAAAAGGAAGTAAAGTCTTCCGAAAAAGACACGCGCTTCTTGATTTAGGTCAAAAAGTTGTCGTCCAGACCAGTTGTAGAGTCTACGAAAAACCTTGAAAAGTTTTCTCGAAAATCAGCTGGAAATCCACGGACCTCAGCATCAAACAGGGTCGCCAAGTGGTCAGACTTATCCTAACCATGAGAGGATCTGTCTCGTAAAATGGGGAGGGCGCCGTGCAAATTAGCTTGATAAGACTAATGAATCAGACCCCCAGAAAAGGATAATCTCCTTAAAAAATTAAAAATCAGCTTTTAAGCCTGATATTACTCAATCCTAGAGATTGACTTTTGAAGATTGAGAATTACAAACTCATGGAATTCGATGATATCTAAACTCGAGCTTGAACGAGAAAATATTTTGATCAATATTACAAACCGATTTGTTTTCTGAAAACCCTATTTTCAATGCGTTCATTACCATTGAACGTAAAATCCTAGGAATTCACCTTGAATTCATTAGGTCACCTGAACCAAATCGGGTGTCAACCGTAAGAACGGTGGTTGTATAGCATGGTCAAAGACAGGACCTTGTGCCAGACTGAAAAATTATAGGGTGAGCTTTACTATTGCTCCTACAAAGGATAGTAATTGCATCCGACACGATATAGACCATAATTAAAAGCATGTCAGGGGACATTGCCTTAACAGTTGCTTGTTCAACGCTTTCCTTTACAACCGGATGGTAGTTTACCGAAAGGTAATATACGGAGCAAGTATACTGGACGTGTTGCTTTCTCAATACAAGGTTAGCAAGTGGGTGACACAAAACCGCAAGTTTTGAGCTAAAATTTTCAAATCTGAAACCCACAAAACCTACAAAAATAATTTTGCAAACACCGGTGAAGGGTTATTCCGGAAAACTTATCTAGGGTAAAAGCTAGATTTAATTTTCAAAAGATCAAATATTTTCATAAAGATTCAATTTCCTTAAGGATCTAAATTTTCATAGTCATGTGAGACTGTAAACCATAACGTTACTATCATTGTTTATACCGCCGTATAGAAATCACTAATGTACAAAGTGTGGAGAATAAAGAAGTGATTCTAGTATTTTTATTTCAAGACTATATTGCTTGAGGACAAGCAACGCTCAAGTGTGAGAATATTTGATAATGCTAAAAATGAACATATATTTCATAGCATTATCCATCAAGAAAGACAAGCTTTTGGTTGCAATTGTTCTATTTACAAGTAATATTCGTTTAAATAATAAAAGGTGAAGACAAAAGACAGATTCGACGAATTGAAGACGCAAACGACCAAAAAGCTCAAAAGTACAAAGTACAATCAAAGTGGTTCAAATTATTGATGAGAAACGTCTCAAAATTACAAGAGTACAAGACGCGAAACGTAAAATACAAGATATTAAATTATACGCAAGGACGTTCGAAAATTCGGAACTGGGACTAGAGTCAACTCTCAACGCTCGATGCAACGGACTAAAAATTACAAGTCAACTATGCACATGAATATAATATAATATATAATTAATTCTTAAAATTATATATATATTATATTATTATATAAAACCGTCGGCAAGAAAGCAAACAAATCTGTGTGAGCTGGAAAAGCAGGCCATGCGATCGCATGGCCTGGAAGAGCAATTTTCATGCGATCGCATGGCCCCAATTTGAGGGTCAGGTCCTATAAATTTCGCAGTTTTGGTTGAACAAAAACACATCTTTTTCTTTCTTCATTCTCTCAACACACACACACATATATATATATATATATATATATATATATATATATATATATATATATATATATATATATATATATATATATATATATATATATATATATATATATATATATATATATTATAATTTTAATTTTAATTTTAATAATAATAAGGGTATGTTAGCGAATGTTGTAAGGGTGTAAGTCGAAATTCTGTCCGTGTAACGTTACACTATTTTTAATCATTGTAAGTTATGTTCAACCTTTTTAAATTAATGTCTCGTAGCTAAGTTATTATTATGCTTATTTAAGCCGAAATAATCGTGATGATGGACTAAATATTAAAATTGGGTAATTGGACTTTGTACCATAATTGAGGTTTGGACAAAAGAAAGACACTTGTGGAAATTAGACTATGGGCTATTAATGGGCTTTATATTTGTTTAATTAAATGATAGTTTGTTAATTTAATATAAAGATTTACAATTGGACGTACCTATAAATAACCATATACACTCGATCGGACACGATGGGCGGGATATTTATAAGTACTAATAATCGTTCATTTAACCGGACACGGGAATGAATTAATAGTCAATGGACTTATTAAAACAGGGGTGAATTATATACAAGGATACTTGGTGTAATTATAGTTTAAGTCTCCAATTAGTTGGAATATTTGACTTCGGATATAAGGATAATTTGACGAGGACACTCGCACTTTATATTTATGACTGGTGGACTGTTATGGACAATAACCAGACGGACATATTGAATAATCCAGGACAAAGGACAATTAACCCATGGGAATAAACTAAAATCAACACGTCAAACATCATGATTACGGAAGTTTAAATAAGCATAATTCCTTTATTTCATATTTAATTGCAATTTTAATTATCGCACTTTTATTTACTGTCATTTTATTTAAATGCACTTTTAATTATCGTACTTTTTAATTATCACAATTTTATTTATCGTCATTTTATTTATCGCATTTTTATTTATCGCAATTTCATTATCGTTATTTACTTTACGCTTGAACATAAGTTATATTTATTTTTAATATTTTACATTATGTTTTAACTGCGACTAAAGTTTTAAAATCGACAAACCGGTCATTAAACGGTAAAAACCCCCTTTTTATAATAATAATACTACTTATATATATTTATATTTTTACAAATATAGTTTTTAAAAATATAGCGTTAAACTTG
The DNA here is from genome assembly GCF_046630445.1 of Rutidosis leptorrhynchoides. Lineage (NCBI taxonomy): Eukaryota > Viridiplantae > Streptophyta > Magnoliopsida > Asterales > Asteraceae > Rutidosis > Rutidosis leptorrhynchoides. Next base: position 195,956,601 of record NC_092342.1, read on the forward strand.
GCTAAGATCCATGTGGAATGAACCGGATTTACTAAAAACTACACTACTGTACGATTAGGTACACAGCCTATAAGTGTTGTAGCAAGGTTTAGGTATATCCACTCTATAAATAAATAAATAACTTGTGTAAAATTATATCGTATTTAATAGTATTTTGTAGTAAAAATATAACTATTTTGTACCCCTTCGCTTTAACATCAATATGTATCTTTATTTAATTACATGAGATGTAATGAACTTTAAACGCATTTGATAGAAAATCATTATCTTTCAAATACAAACATACTTGGGCTAAAGTAGTTGAGTTTTGAATGTAGTCCTTATAAGAAGTAAGACGTTTTAGTAGAAAAAGAATCATAACACCTTCTAAGACATTTTGGTCAAATAATTGGAATATCATCGTAATAATATATCACACAATCCCAACCACTATAGGGAGCTATTCACCTGCACTTATCAATGTATTACTTCAAGTTTTTAACTCGCATACCCACGGTTTTGGTTTTCGTGTTTTTAACTAATTGATGTCTAGCATACATGAATTGTTGATAAACATCTAAGTGAACAAAATTTCCTTCCATTGCAACTTTTTTTTTTTTTTGCAAAGCTGAAAGAAATTTTAAACCATATGTCAAAAAAGACCAATGAACCACCAAAGCATGGAAGGGGCGAGCTTGCAAACCACACCAAGAATTACATCTCCAAAATACAAACTATAGCAGCCTACGCCCTACAACCATAAATACTTTTAGGACGTCATTACTTGCAGGATTGATCTCCAAACACCAAAATCTGTTGCAATCTTACCTCTCCTATTTGATATCCATAAATGAGATAGAACTTTTGATCCACCAGGAATATTCTAATTGAGAATGACAGTTTCTATTTTTCAATTTGGCATGAACAAGTTTTTATTTCTCCACTTCCAAATTTTGACCACATCAGCACGAAACGGGTGGCCAAGCAAACAATAATCAATTCAGCAGATACAAGGGCGAAGCAGCTCGAGTTTATGAGGTTGGAGACGCCCGCTTGGAGGTGAAGAGAATATCTTCCACCAACATAAAAAGATTTCGCCAAAGTGGGGAGATGTAAATACAATCCGAAAAGAGATGATCACAAAAAGGACATCTGATGGTATTTAGAGGCACACCTTTACTCACTAAATTTACTCAGGTTGGAATGCGGTTCAAAGATAATCTCCAAAAGAATGTATTCACTTTTTTATGAATTATATACAGCCAACACTGATCTAATGCTCCAGTATTTTGAACGTTACCAAGCAATTTATCATCACATAAAAGAGACAAAATCTTAGTAGAAAATTTACCAATAGAGCCGAGTACCCACTGCCAGCTATCCGGTGTTGAATTTAGAGGGTTTGTAACCGCAAGGCGAGCTTCCAGAATTTGCAGCTCTGACCCCAATCTGCCTCTGATTTGAGCCAACCAACACCAATTACCCGATAACCCATAATCTGTGTTGATTACACGAGCTTCAACTGACACTGATTTATAACTCTCCAAAGCAAACAACCTGGAGAACAACACTCTTAAGGGCTGATCCAAATTTAGGAGCCATTTATCAAGCAAAAAATTTGTTTCGTTTCCACAACCCACTTTCCAAATGATACCCTATAAATATTGTAGAACAATTTACGAACAGAAATGGCAGGTTCAAACTATATATCATAAGTATCACATCAATATTTATGCCTTATTTTTCAAGAGTAGCTAACCTGAATATTGATGTCGCTTCCAACTTATGTTGCGTAGTTAGTAACTTTGCAGCACAACTGATTCTATAAAGAGGTAGATATTGATACTTTTACTTCATCGTTGGTGGTTCACTAAGATGGCTCTTACTCCCTAGCTACAAAACGACCAGATTATCCACATCAGCATTATTAAGATCCTGATGGTGGCTAATAGAATCAGTAAAAGATGATTTCACAGTGTCAAACATCAGTAAGATCCTCAAAACAAAACAATTTTATCAACTAAAATGTGTTTCTGGTGATTACCAAAGCTAAAGTTTGATATTGACAAACAATAAAAGTCACAAGTCGTAACTACTTTTTAATGTATAGTACAAAATGCCCAACTTTTTAGATAAGTCTCAGGTCAGCAATATTCTCAAACTTGCAAAACAGTATTGTCGATTAAAATGTGTTTGAATGGGTTGTCCAAATGCAATATATATTGAACATTCAACATCTAGGCTTTTTTAGTAGGTATATGCAGTTGATATTCTATTAAGAGCTAAGTTATTCATAGGTACCACAAAACACAATACCAGTTATGGAATGTAAAGATATGGTTTTTAGAAAAAATTGCAATTATGACCCACTTATCAATACTTTTGGGGTCAGCTTTCCACATATAGATATTGGTACCACATAAAGGCTACTGCTCTTTTGCCATATCTAATAAATAAAAAATAAATTACAATTATAATGAAAGATTATAAGTTAAAGTAACAATTAAAGATTATAAGTTAAAGTAACAATGAAAAATTATAAGTTTAATACCCTCAAAAATATAAGTCTAAAATCAAAGTATCAATAAACCCTAAACCTAAACTAAACCCTAAACCATAAATCTAAACCCAAAACCCTAAAATCTAAACCCTAAACCCTGAATCTAAACCCAACCCAAAACCCTAAACTCAACCCTAAAAATTCTGAACACAAAAATATAAACCCTAAAAACTCTGAACCCTAACCCTAAACCCTAAGCCCTAAAATATAAACCCTAGAATCTAAACCTTAACCTAAACCCTTAATCTAAATCCAAAACCCTAAACCTAAACTCTAAACTCTAAAATCTAAACCCCAAACCCTATATCTGAACCCTACGCACTAACCTAAACCCTAAACCTAAACTCTAAACCCTAAATCTAAACCCAATACCCTAAACGCTAAATCTAAACTCTAAACTGTAAACCTAAACCCTAAACTCTAAATATAAACCCTAAACCCTAAACCTAAACTCTATAATATAAACCCTAAACTATAAATCTAAACACTAACCCTAAATTTAACCATAATCAATTATATCATAAATATAAATAAATATATCATAATATTCAGATTTTAAATTACATCAAAAACAATTATATCATAAATACATTATAAACAATAAAAAAAACCATAAACAATTTAAACAATTCATAGCATAAATATATCATAATATACAGATACAGATTTTAATGAATAGGTAAAAGAAATAAGAAGATAGAAACAAAAAGGATTAGTCTATCCCGTATTCTTTAACCTCCGGCGTTGTTTCGATTATTCTGTCAACACCGGCGCCGATTAAACCGCCTTCTTCAACTTCCGCTGTGGGAAAAGTCTGGGTTTTTTTTATGTCTCGAATGAATGATTTTGTAAAACCCCTATTCATTATTCTCTACCCGCGTGTTTTATGATTGTTAGGGCTATTATTGGGTAATTAGTGAAAATAATTGATTTATTACCTAATATTTTTAGTGGATGATTAATGATCGTTGGATTAAGGGGTATTATAACGTAATTTTTTAATCTAAAGGTGCTTAAGGGGATTTCCCAAACATTTATTATCTAATAATGACAGACCTGGACAGAGAAAAGCAGAAAGAGCAGCATAGTGACAGTTTGTGTTATAAAACGACCTGCACTCAAAATAGTCAAAATGGTTTTAGATATGAGTAGATTAAATGAATGGTTTTAGATATGAGTAGATTAAATGATAGTTGGTGTGTTACAAACATCAAAAATTTATAAGAAGATGTGAACAGATCTTGTGCTTTACTTGGTCAGGACACCCTTATTGACTTTGTGCATTTCATAAACAGCCAAATTAAATATATAAATCAAGATTCAAATCTTAAATCAACAATACAACAAATAATTCTAATATGTATTTTTACATAATAATTATGGTTCAAGCATACCTCAAAAGATGACAAGAAGCTAGCAAAGTAGACTTGTTATGTTGTTCGTATATGATCCGTTATCAGTCTCCTACAGAACTTAACCACCTACAGAGGATTGAAACAGTAATCGATGCACCTAATGATTGAAAAAAACAATCAAACACAAATAGACCTCCTTATAAGTACCATGGTTTTTGTAGGTTGCAAAGACATCATCTGCGGTATTGAGTCAATTTTACAAGTATTACAAAAATTGATAGCTAATGCTACAGGTTGATAAAAATTGGCATACATTAATTCCATCAAAGAGATTCGAATGCGTATAACCTTGGCGGATCTGGATATTGTTTAAACGTCATTTAATCGTACCAATTAACGATCGATTAAACATCATAAACTTTAATTAGATCCTTTACGTGGGTAACGATCGATTCATAAAAAAAATAAATACATTATCATCATCATAAACTTTTATTAGACTGAAAAAAAGAAATACAAATAGGTGAAATTCGAAGTACAATTATTACCTCAATAATAGGCTAATCAACTTCGTATAAAAAAAAAAATCATTAAGCCGAGATTTGGTAGTGACACGCGCTGCTATGATATTCATATAATAAAAAATCAATTACAAAACACTAATTAATATCAACTATGATTAATTTTATAAAATATCAATCGAGTATTTAAATAAAAAAACTCCCTAGGGTTAGGGCCTGGCTTTGAATAACAAACATTGATAAATCGATGGATTGCTACTTGAATAAAAAACAAAATCGGTCCAAAAAATAATTAAATTCAAACCTGGACGAAGATTAACTGTTACAGGTTCCAGAGATTGGAATTTGGTGTCATCGAATTTGAAGAAGATATATCGCCGAAGAAAAGAATCAGTGAGTTTGGGTGGGAGAGAAAAAAAGGCTTGAATGAATATTTAGGGTTTCAGGAATCTAATTGACTCTGTATGTATGTAGATAGCCCGTGTTTTTTTCTACTAAAAAGGGTATTTTGGGATGTAGCCTATGTAAAATTGATTTATTAGCTAATATTTTAAGTGAATGATTAAGAACTCTTGGATCAAGGGGTATTATAATGTAAGTTTCTAATCTATTGGTAATTAAGGAGATTTTTAAAATAATTATTAGCTAATCAAGACTCTCTTTTAATGTATATATAGAGTGATAATAACTAGATGGGTTGGGCTTATGAAGTAGTCGGTTAAATCGAATCAATATCCAAACGTAAAAAGCCATTGTTGTAAGAATATTACGGAGTATATTTTTATTAAGTGTTGGATAGTGGGATGGGGTAATACATTGTAACACTCAAAATTTTCTACCTACAAGATAGTAATATACTACTAAGAGCACCGGAAGTGGTGACTGAGGTCACTTGACATGTCAGACGTGACTTGCTGAGTCAGAAAAAGTGGGGAGTGGTGATATATGTCAGTTAGTGTATTAGTTAGTGTGTTAAAATAATATTTTATTATATTTAATAATTTATCCATTTGAAAAAAAAAGCAAAAATGGAAATAAATGGGGTAAGGTCCGTCGCCCATGAGACTGACCAAGGGGGGACTAGACTAAGTGACTAGCAAGGGAAGTGGGGGACTCAGTCACATTGTGTGGGACAAGGGGGTGACATACCACCACTCCCAGCACTCTAACTCACAAGAATTCGATGTTGTCAGATGACCCCAACCAAGACTATGTGGCTACGCTATTGCCTGGGTGGTGTGCTTCATTGGGCAATTTGGTGACCACTCGGGCTTGAATATATGGCGTAAACATACATATGATAGTTTACTTTTTAATCATTATGAAATTTTGTTTGAGTTTAGAAGATTTAAAGTGTAATTTCTTTGCTTCAAAGATCCTTGAATTTGATTCTAATTATTTTGGCACACTAAAATTGTTATTGTAGAATCATTCCATGTCAGTAATGTGATACATTGATGTATTCTTTTGATACTTAATAGATGATACAGCAGTTCAAAATTTGTTATTGTTTATTGATCTTTGTGATTGATTATTGATCTTACAATTAGTTAGGTTTGCTCACTTTGTTGGTAAAAAAAAAAACAAAAGCCAAAAGAAACATGAATCGAAAGGGAAGGAAAAAAGCAACGACGTCATGATAACGTTCGGCGAATGAAAAAAAAAGAGTAATTAAAAAGAAAATGCTAATGACAGTCCTAAGGGTTGTCGTTAACATGCATTAAGTAATTGTACATGGCGATTATTAGTCATTTTCATAAAGACGGTTATCAAAATTTACAACATTTTAAAGTGTGCTAACGACAGCCCTAAGGGCTATCATTAGCATTTTTCTAAAAAAGATGACGGTTTTACCGTGAACAGTTTCCACCATAAATTTTAATATGTGACTAATATCTTGACAAAATACTCTTATAGGAGTATGTGCTTTTCATTCTCATTCATGCTCTCTAAATTTAGAAAATATTGGACCTCACATATCGAAACTTAAGTTGATATTGTCGCTAATTTTCGTATTTTGTTAACATTTTGAGATGAAATATGAGATTAATAGGAGATATAATGTTTTAAAATGAACAACTGATTACAAAACCTATTCGCTATTACCCTTTGCTAAAGTGAGACTTAGGGGTACCCCATGATGTCAAACCATCACATTCATCTCCACCACACCTCACCACCACTTCCGGCGACCTCTCCGATGTGACCGACTGAACCATGACCGTCGGCTTGACCATGGGCAACTCGGGCACCACCTCATCTTTCAACATCTCCATAACCACCTTCATTGTTGGTCTCTTTTCGTAATTCGGATGAACACAACTCAATCCAACCATTAACATCCTCTCCATTTCAACTCTATCAAACCTCCCCATCAGTTTACAATCAGCAGCCTCAACCAGTCTTTTATCTTCCCACAAACCCCACACCCAATCACTCACCACCACACCGTTTTCATCCACCGCAGGCCGCCCTGTAGCCACTTCTAATATCACCACACCAAAACCGTAAACGTCGGTTTTCACTGTGGGGACCCCAGAATACACGTATTCAGGTGCAAGGTAACCCATGCTACATGCTGGCACGGTTATGTCACGACTCTTTGAGTTGTGATCATGCAACTCAGCCACTCCAAAATCCCCTAATTTTGGGGTGAAATCAAAATCCAACATTATATTACAACTTTTCACATTTCGATGAACTATAGGCCGTCCACATTCTTCGTGTAGGTACAATAAAGCCGATGAAACCCCGACAAGAATGTGTAATCGAGTTTCGAAGCTCAAGTTTTCGACATTTGTTGTCGGATGGTGAAGAATTTTCTCAAGGGATCCGTTTGGCATGTAATCGTAAACTAGAATTAATTCGTTTTGCTCACAACACCATCCTTGAAGCTTCATTAGATTCTTGTGTTGTAAGGATCCCACCATTGCTACGAATTCCGTGGCAAATTGACAACCAAATGAGCCCGATTTGAATCTTTTCACTGCAAGATTCTTATCTGTTTTGTATACAATCGACAATTGCCCTTCACCGATCTTCTGATTTCGATGAAAACCTTTTGTTACTGATCGAATTTCAGAAAGTTTCAACCTTTTCGGGATTTTACTTGTCTCCTTTTCCCGAAAAGTACAGATTCGGGTTTGTTCGGGCGGCTGGGTTTGACCCGATCTTTGGCTTCTCTTTAAACACATGATATACAACACTACACCACCCAAAATGACAAGAATCAGAATCAGATTAAGCAGCAACATTCCAAGCGCTAAACTGAATGAACTGTTGTTTCGCTTATTACGATTATGATGATGATGAGTAGTGTTTAAACCCATTCGGGTCGCGGGTTTGGTCTTGGACTGGGCCGGAAAACAAATCAAACAGTCATCCGACCCGAATGTCTTGAATTGCCAATTATGAATCACGTAAACTGATGAACCTTTATCATTATTAGCAGCAGAAAACCCCACATACATAAACCCATTAATAAATCTTCTTGTAAAATCAATTGGTGCAACAAGAACTGATCGATCGGGTTTAATCGCATCGTACCCGACCCAAACCTCAATCACCTTTTCGAGACCTTTATATTCAATCCAAGAATGAATCATATTCCCGCTCTTTAAATCAATCCCATTTGTTACTAAATCAACTGAAGCAATTGAAGAGACAGAATCCAAATCAATCCCAACATGATTCCCATTAATATCATCAAGATCCTTATCAAAATTTGTATCAAACTCAACAGCTAAAAACGAGGAATCAAAGAAATTGGGGGCTACGTTCTTGGGTAAACCGATAGACCCGAGAGAATGCGGTAATGAACTGGTGATCAAGAACGCAATCCCTTCGCCGGAGAGACAGTTGGAAGGCGGTGGGATGATTGTGAAAGAAAAATGCGTAGAGAAAGAAATGGTGGAATTGGAATTGAAAATAGAATGAAGAGGGAATGGAATTGGGGATTTGTAAAAGATTCGTCCTGCATTGATTAATTGTGGAATTGAGTTGGAGATAGTACAATCTGTGAGAGATTTAGTGAGACTAATGGTGGTTTCATTCATGTGTGTTGTGCCATAAAGACTGAAATTTGATGATGATGATGATGATGATGATGATGATGATGATGATGATGATGATGATGATGATAATGAAACGACGGTGACGACGAAGATGATGAAGAAATGTTTACTATTAAAGCTCATATTTTTTTTTTTTTTAATCTTGAAGACAAGAAAGATGAAATATAACCAACTGAAAAGTAAATTAGGGGAGTATATAGATTTAGTAGGATGAATCTGTAACTGGTGTATATACCTTCTTTTCAATTGTGTGTAAACACTTTATTTTATGGGGATGATTCTAACACACCCTTTTTTGATCCTCACACACTTATTTTAACCTTTTACTCTTCTAATAATACTCCATTTCTTTAAATTGGTGTGTGAAAATCAAAAAAGTGTGTGTGAGAATCATCCCCTTATTTTATTGCCCGAAAAACAAAATTACTTTACTTTGTAAATAAAATCTAATTATCTACTCTCTATTTATAGTCTACATGATCTCTTTCCATCGGTCAATTATCAACTATTCACCATCTTTGTCCCCTTTAATTTTTTCCCTCTTTTTAATTGCTTTATAATAGGTTTTTTATTTATTTTTTTTTTCCTTCATTCTCTATTTATAGTCTCCATGATCGGTCAATTATCAACTATTCACCATCTTTGTCCCTTTTAGTTTTTTCCCTCTTTTTAATTGCTTTATAATAGATTTTTTATTTATTTTTTTTCCCTTCTTCATGTGTGGGCTGGTTTTCATAAAATAACTCTTTAAAAGGGCTATTTTACTCTAATGGACTTACAGGATGCTCGGCCCAGCTACTTTTTAGGCCCAAAACTGTATTATCCATGTTCTGAAAAGAAACTGGTTATTAAATGAGAAACGTATTGAATTGCTTTTATTTAGCGTGTAGACATTCTCTTCAGCCCATGCCTCCCATCTGATTCTTCTTCAACCCATCCCTTTGATCCACCTAACTCATATCACAAAATTATATCTGCTCCTTTTCTCCAATACGTTAATAAGCCGGCGCCGGAGGAAGGTCGTGGCGACGGTTTAGGACAGGGACGAAGAGTGAGGACACCGGCGAGGATGGATACAGAAGGATTGATGAAGAAGATAGCGTTAGGGTTTTGGATATTTGAATTTATATGCTGTTTAGTTTTGTTGTCGGTTATGGCGACCGATAAGCGTCAAGGATGGGCAGTTGATTCGTTTTATCGATATAAAGAGTTCCGATAAGATTTTGTTGTTTAAATATAATTATAATTAAATTGTGTATTTGTTTAATTAGATTATTATTTGGATAATATATAATTTGTAGGTATTCTATGATAGTGAACGTAGTTGGATTTAGTTACTCTGTGTTACAAGGATGTGATTTGGGTTATCAATTAGCTACTGGAAATCATTACAAAAGGCGTCATTATCTTCATTATTACTTTGATTTTGTAATGGATCAGGTAAGTTTTTTATGCTAATTTAACTACCTGTTTAGTTTAAAATTACGTACTTAAGCATGTGTGTTTTGTAAGTGATAATGTGAAGTTGAATGATGAGAATTAACTGGTTAGTTATAGTAGTTGTATGTTGTATATGATTTTTATATTTTGGTTTATGGTGTTGTAGGGAACTTGCAATTCAGATGTCTGATCAGTTTGAGTTATTGAGATCCAGAAAGGTAAAAATTTCAATCTTTAGCAAGATTCATTCTTAGTTTCTCTTTATATGTATTTATTGTTTATTATATCTCATGTTTAATTTCTGTTTATATGTACTTTCCAGATTGATTGTGATGTTCCTACTTTCATGTCTTGGTTCTCTGTTTTTTGAAATAAACTGTATTTTGTATGTCGTATATGATTTTTATATTTTGGTGTATGGTGTTGTAGGGAACTTGCAATTCAGATGTCTGATCAGTTTGAGTCATTGAGATCGAGACTGTGAAATGATTTTGGTAGGGATGAAGATATAGTTGAAAGAACCTTTTGGATGCTAGGTGTGGTGAACGACAGTATTTTTTATCGATTAACTGAAATAGATAAGGTAACAATACTTACTGCATAATAAAAATGACATTTTTATAGCAACCTCATACAAATGCAGCAACAAATTTTTCAAATAGTTGATGTTCATGATGGTGTTTCAGGTAAGTACTCCGTATTACTCAGTTAGGTGTGGAATTATTTTTATTATTCGGCTTGGAATATTTTGCTTAGGTATGAAATTGTTTTATGGTGGGCTATTGGGCTTTCATATCTTCACATGAGATCAGTTCTTTTATTGCTTCGATTTCTCTGATTTTCAGTCTCCTATTCTTAGTTGTGGTTGTTAGAGCCACTTTGGTGGATTGGCATGTTTACAAGTAAGTATTGTCATTTCAATTATTGTTTGAATTGATATTAATTTTATCTTTCATTTCAATTATTTTATCTTTCTTAGTTGTGGTTGTTAGAGCCACTTTGGTGGATTGGCATGTTTACAAGTAAGTATTGTCATTTCAATTATTGTTTGAATTGATATTAATTTTCAGTCTCCTATTCTTAGTTGTGGTTGTTAGAGCCACTTTGGTGGATTGGCATGTTTACAAGTAAGTATTGTCATTTCAATTATTGTTTGAATTGATATTAATTTTATCTTTCATTTACTGTTAAGAAAATGCTGTAATTCTTTGTATTGTTTTGTTCATCTGAAATAAATGTTTTTTTTTTTTGTAAATGGCAGTGGTTATCGGCGAATTTGCGAATTTTGTAGCATACATTTACGCTCCAGCGATGCTCGCGCCTCCACTCGGCACATTAAGTATCATTGTAAGGTGAGAATTTTAAAAAAAAAAAATAGTTTATGAGTGTATTAAGTGATCTTTTGTCGATTTAAAAGACTTTAATGTCCTGGCACATTCCTTACTCAATGAGAAACTGAGAAAAATGGGAATACTTGGTTCTGTGTTGTGTATAGTTGGTTCAATCATAATTGTGGTTCATGCTGTGACGACCCGGAAATTTTCGACCAAATTCAAATTTAAACTTAATCTTTATATGGTTTCGACATGATAAGCAAAGTCTATAATGTTGAGTCTCGAAAATTTTGAAAACTATGTTTATGTATTCAATTACCCTTCGACCATTACCGACGATTCACGAACAATTAGTTATGAATAAATATATATAGATATATAAATAAGTGTGTATATATATAAGTATATATATATATATATATATATATATATATATATATATATATATATATATATATATATATACAGGGGCAGGATCAATGGGGAAGTAACCAATCGGGGGAAGCAAAAAAAAAAAATTCGTTTTTTTTGAATTTTTTTTCCGACATAAAGATCACACGAAAATATGAACATTTAGAAGAGACACTTCGTGATGAATGTTATTATTTAGGCGGGAAAACGATCGACAAAAATAACATTCAAGATAATATTGTTCGTGAAGAATATGAACGTTTTTTTTCCATGTTTTATGAAGTAAAATTTAGCCCGATTTAGAGTTTAGGGTTTAGGGTTTAGGTTTTAGGGTTTGGTGTTTTGGGTTTATTCCATAAACCCAAAACACCAAACCCTAAACCCTAAACCCTAAACCCTAAACTCTAAACCGTTCGTGTTAAAAACTCAATCTAAATCCTAAATCTAAACCCTAAACCCTAAATTTCTAAACCCTAATATCTAAACCCTATAAACCCTAATATCTAAGCCCTAATATCTAAACCCCAATAGCTAAAACCTCAAAATACGCTCGAAAAACACGATAATTGTTATATATTACTTCTTCGAGCGTTTTCCCGCCAAAATAAAAATATTTATCACAAAGTGTCTCTACTAAATGTTCATATTTTCATCTCATCTATAATGTTCGTGAACAAAGTTTTTTCAAAAAACGAAAAAAAAAAGTTTTTGCTTCCCCCCGCTTCCCCCCGAATGGTTACTTCCCTCTTGATCCTACCAATATATATATATATATATATATATATATATATATATATATATATATATATATATATATATATATATTATATATATATAATTTGAAATAATAAAATACAATTTAATCAATTGAAATTAAAAAAAAATATAAACTAATGAACAGAATAATTAAGTTGCTATGAATATTGATCATATACATAGCATTGTATATGCATATTTTATTGGCTAAAAGCCAAAGACAGAACTACGCGAATTATAAGGCAAAGCTATGCAATATTCGCTGAAAATAAGCACAGCGGTTATGTTTTCGCATTAATGCAAGACCGCGGTTTAATCCGCTGAGTTTTCACGGATAGTTAAGTAACTCGCAGACCGCGGATATTTCGAATCCTATAAATAAGGAGCTTGGCCTCTCATTTAGTGGTTGTTGATTCTCTGCCATTTTGCCCAAGCCTTTGTAATTTCCACTTGTGATCTTGCCCAAGGGATTTTTACACAGTGCAAAGGTGAAATATGCTAATTAACAATCAAGACCGGGTCGGGGTGGTTGATCACTTGATAGTTAAAGTGAAAGACGATCATCGGGGCCAAAAATAATCATTAAACATCCCATCCTCCATTATAATCTTATTGCACTCAATCCGTAATTGTGTAACATCGCAAATTAAGGATTGATCAAATATATATACTTATGAAATCTATATATAAGTAATGGTATATATATAGAAATATATATATAATTTATAAATATTCAATATTTGATAAAAAAAAATATTATATAATATATATATTACATAACTATTAAATATTACATCAAATTAATTACAAGTTTAATAAATAGTTGTTATACTAATATTATTATTATTACTTCCATTATTATTATTAACATTAATATTAATATCACTACTTGTTAAACTATTATTTTCAATATATTATATAGATATGAAAATTAATACATGTAAGGTGCTATAATTATTAATATTATTGTTATCATTATTAATAGCATTGTTATTATAATTAATAGTAAAATTTAATTAGTATTATGATTATTATCTTTATAAGTATCATTATTATCATAAATAATACAAATAGTATTATTATCATGAATAAAATTATTATTATCAGTTTTATAGTTAATATCATATTTATTACTTATTAATATTATAAATACTATAAAAAATAATTATTATTAGTATTATTATTATAATTATCATTAATAATACTATTATTATCAATTACACTAAAAATTATTATTATTATGACTTATTATTATTATTATTACTACTCTTATTAATATTATTATTATTATTATTATTAATATTAATATTATTATTATTATTATTATTAATATTATTATTATTATTTGTAATATAATTATAATTATTAATTATTAATAATAAATATATAGAATCAGGAATATAGGATGAGATTCAGTTCACATATACATCAGCTGTAGTGATTTTTGTTTTTGTCTGTAAAAGTAATTAAATCGAATCCAAACACAGATATAATACAAATTCAGTTTAGGGTCGTTATCTCCTTTGTATTTTTTTATATATTTTTTTATCTGTTTCTTCGTGGATTGATTCTAACTATCGCTAATTTGTTACAAGTCCTTCTCAACCACAATTAAAAAAACAGCTATATTACCTTATATATATATATTACTCTACGTTGTGCAATGGAATTAAAACTGAAAATAAAAAATAAAGCTTGATATATATGCTCTGTTCTTCAACTTTTGAGTCAAGTCTTAAATCCGAATAAATTTTCAAAATGTGTTAATGCCATGTTGTTAGGAATCTTTTACTCAAACTTTCTACAAAATATCAAATTCCAATTCATCTTAACGAACTCGAATTTTCGAGTCAAAGTTTCAAAATCAAAAAGGCAACATTTCTTCTTCAGCCAAATTCGAATTCTCTGTTTTGATTTGAGTTAAATTGATGGTTCCTATGGTTTTTAGGAGTGATTTGAAATACAATTTGTGTTATAACCTCTGTCTAAAACGTTCTCAAAAGCGAAATCATTATTGTTTTTTGTTATATAGCCGCGACACAGCAGCACTCTTTATTTTTATTTATAATTTTTTTATCCAATTAATTACAAATAAATGATTCTGTTTCGATTTTTAAATCCTATGTTTAACTGGGTAACTCAATCTTTGGTTGTGGAATTGATTTGGTTCGTATGAGCTTTTGAAGAAGGAGGAGGACATTGAACAAAACAAGTTATGGGTTAAATAAAAATGGGTTGGTTATTATTCCAGAAAAATAAAGATGGCTTAATGGTTAGAGTGTTGGGTTAGTGAATGGGAGGTCAAGGGTTCGAGCTCGGGCGTGGGCATCTTTATTCTTTTTAGGAAATCTTTGTGAGGTTCATGAATCCGAGGCCAACCCTGTATTGTTCAGTATCGTCGTATGAATATTTTTACTACAAAATATTGTATCGTGAGTTTCATTACTCCCCTTTTAAATGCTTTTGCAATATATATTTTTGGGACTGCGAATACATGCGCTTTTATAAATGTTTTACGAAATACACACAAGTAATCGAAACTACATTATATGGTTGAATGGATCGAATCTGAATATGCCCCTTTTAGCCTGGTAATCTAAGAATTAGGGAACAGATCCCCTAATTGACGCGAATCCTAAAGATAGATCTATCGGGCCCAACGAGCCCCATCCAAACTACCGGATGCTTTAGTACTTCGAAATTTTATCATGTCCGAAGGATGTCGCGGAATAATGGGGATATTCTATATGCATCTAGTGAATGTCGATTATCAGGTGTTCAATCCATATGAATGATTTTTATGCAGATTGTTGTTATGCATGCATGTTGTTTATGAGAAATGGAAATATGAAAATCTTGTGGTCTATTAAAATAATGGAAATGATTGTTTACAATAAACTAATGAACTCACCAACCTTTTGGTTGACACTTTTAAGCATGTGTGACGACCCGAAAATTTCTGACCAAATTTAAACTTAATCTTTATATGATTTGACACGATAAGCAGAGTCTGTAATATTAAGTATAAAAATTTTGAACTGTTTACATAGATCTATTTATACCTTTGACTATGTCCGACGATTCACGAACCATTGCTGTAAATAAAAATAACTATATATATAAAAAAAAATATAATTAAATAAATATAATTATATAAATAAAAATTGAAAGTAATATAATATAATAAAATCAAATAGGTAGAATATGATACAAAGTAATTAAGTGAAATTTAAAGTGAATCTATATATACATGATTTCATGTATAATTATTATATATATATATATATATATATATATATATATATATATATATATATATATATATATATATATATATATATATATATATATATATATATATATATATATATATATATATATATATATATATATAATTTATAAATAATAATTAATCAATAAAAGTTATCATATAATATTATATGATTATTAAATAGTACATAATTAATAATAGGTTATTAACAAGTTAAAATATAGTTGTTATAATAATTACTTTCATTAATATCCATATTAATTATATTATTATAGATAATATATAAATATGAAATTTAGTGCATCTAAATTGTTATCTTTACTAATAATATTATTACTCTCATTACTATTATTAGAATAGATAGATATTTAATATAAATATAAGTGTATTTATTATTATGTAAAATACATAAATAAGAAATTTGATACAATTGTTTGTTATATTGTTATTATTATTATTAATATTATTGTTATCATTATTCATATAATAATTAGTAGTAAGATTAAAATTTTTAATTATTATTAATTATTATTTATTATTACTATTATTATTATTATTAATATCATTATTATTATTATAGTTATTAAAAATTGATACAATCTATTATTATCAGTAATAATAAAAATTATTATAATTTATAATGATTATTGAATCATTATTATTTATTATTATTAATATAATTATTATTAAATAGTATTATTATTATTATTATTATTATTATTATTATTATTATTTATATTTATTAAATATATGAATTAAAGGAATTCGTACGAAGTTGGTTTTCCATCACAATCTTACTATGTGATTTTTGTTTTCTGTCCTTAAAGTGATTTCAAAACAATTTCCATTACAGATACAACAAATGTGTTAGGAATCGTACGCATTCTTTTTATTTTTTTTATTTTTCCTGATTGATAAAACCTGTAGCCACTAAATCGGCCATAAAACAATCGAATTAACCAATGGTTGAATTAAACCATTCCTCCTGTTTTTATTAATTCTCGATGAACCCATTTATTACTTATCAGCCAAACAAACAACCATCTTATTATCACCACCATAACCTGCAACATCCATCGAACCCATCTCCGCAGCTACTGTACGCTTGTTCTTGCTTCATAACCCATCGATTGCTCGCTATTGCTACACCTCCTGTTCGATCGGGCAGTGACAAAAACCAAGAAATCCACATCATCATCCTACTCAACTTATTGCTAACTATTGTTGCTATTGGTTTAAAACCCAACCCATGATCGCCATCAAGAACCACTGATCATATACATAGCATTGTATATGTATATTTTATTGGCTAAAGGCCAAAGGCAGAACTACGCGAATTATAAGGCAAAGCTATGCATATCCGCTGAAAATAAGCACAGCGGTTATGTTTTCGCATTAATACAAGAACGCGGTTTAATCCGCTGAGTTTCTGCGGATAGTTAGGTAACTCGCCGATCGCGGATATTTCGAATCCTATAAATAGGGAGCTTGGCCTCTCATTTATAGGTTGTTGATTCTCTGCCATTTTGCCCAAACCTTTGTAATTTCCACTTGTGATCTTGCCCAAGGGATTTTTACACCGCGCGAAGGTGAAATATGCTAATTAACAATCAAGACCGGGTCGGGGTGGTTGATCACTTGATAGTTAAAGTGAAAGACGATCATCGGGGCCCAAAATAATCATCAAACATTCCATCCTCTATTATAATCTTATTGCACTCAATCCGTAATTAAGTAACATCATTAATTAAGGATTGATCAATTAGCGCCATCCGTGGGACACGTTTTACAAATTAAACTGAAAATTTTTTGTTTCGTGCCATCAAACAATTAATTTGTCGGTTTAATTTCAATCGTGTTTTTGTTGTGATGATTTGCAGGTGCATACATCTAAATTCGGCGGTGAATTGCTTGACTGCTTAGAATAATGAGTAATATTGGAAATAATAGTGATGTAGTGATCGCTGTGCGCGCGAATGCCCAAAAAAGAGGAAAATAGCGAAAGTCCGCTAAAATGTATCATAATTGGCAATTTGCGCCAATTAGTTTCCCGAAAATGCAGAGCGATGATTTTTCTGAAATGCCGATAGTAGTATCGTGCAAAATCGCGGATGCCGACATTACAGTCATGAAAGTTCATGTTGACAATGGCAGTAGCGTAGACATTATTTACGAACAATGCTTCGCTCAATTGCCAGAAAGTATTAAAACAAACCTGCAAACAACCGCAGTTTCGCTAACCGGTTTTGCAGGAGAATCTTCATTACCTATAGGTGTTTTGCCATAAAACATCGATTTAGCTGATGTTAATGATGACGCTTTGGTGCGACAAGCGCGTTTAGATTTTTATGTTATGCGAGCCTCTTCTCGCTATAATATGCTGCTGGGAAGAACCGCTAAAGTCAATTTGGAATTGTCCCGTCCACAATTCATGGCATGATTAAGTTTCCAACATATAAGGGAGTCGCCACAATATGTTCAATGAGCATTATGCCTATTTGTGCGGCTGTTAACATAAAAACCGCAGGGGAAGAACCTGTTGATAGTGCGGATGCTATGGAAATAATTAATCCCGCATATCCAGAGCAGAAAATCAAAGTAGGATGTAATGTTAGTGCGGATACTAGAAAACAAATTGTGCAATTACTTGTCCAGTATATGGATGTTTTTGACTGGTGCGAAAACGATATGACTGGTGTTCCGCGTCATATTTCGGAACACATGCTTAATGTAAATCCAGCTCTAAAGCATGTGGTGCAAAAGCGGAGGGGTATGGCTCCAGAACGCGTAACATGGCTGTGTGAAGAAGTCACAAAATTGGTGCGAGCTGGAATTTTGCGCGAAGTCCAATACCAATCTTGGATTGCGAATCCAGTGTTGGTGAAAAAACCTGATGGTTCTTGGAGAATGTTTATTGATTACAAAGATTTGAATAAAGCGTGCCCCAAGGATAACTATCCGCTTCCAGAAATTGATTTAAAAGTGGAATCTTTACATGCTTTTCCATATAAATGTTTTCTGGACGCGGCAAGAGGATATCATCAGATTCCTATGGCGCAAAAAGACGCAGATAAAACCGCATTTCATACGGGCAAAGGCATATATTGCTATATAATGATGCCTTTCGGTCTAATCAATGCGGGTGCGACATATCAACGGTTGATTGATACCGCGTTTTATAAACAAATAGGGCGTAATCTTGAAGCTTATGTAGATGATTTAGTCATCAAAAGCATGACGCAAGAGCGAATCATTGAAGATATGCGCGAAACATTTGACAAGTTGCGAAAAATAAACATGAAGCTTAATCCGCTAAAATGTAGTTTTGGCGAAACCGAGGGGAAATTTTTGGGATATCTTGTTACAGAACAAGGTATTCAAGCTAATCCAAAAAAGATCGCGGCCATAGAAAATATGACCGCGCCAAAAACAGTTAAGGAAGTGCAAAGTTTGACGGGCAAATTAGCAGCATTAACGCGTTTCTTGTCTAAAGCCGCTGAAAGGCAATTGCCATTTTTCAAAACCCTAAAAGGTTGCTTGAAGCAAAAGAATTTTGTTTGGTCCAGCGAAGCAGAATCTGCATTTCAAGAGATGAAAAAGTTGTTAAAAACTTTGCCTACACTAACATCGCCGGTTCATGGCGAAACTCTTTATCTTTATATCTCAGTAGCAAACGAAGCTTTTGGCTCAGTTTTGATCGCGGAAAGGAACAAAATACAAAAGCTAGTGTATTTTGTTAGTAAAGCTCTTACGGGAAGTGAAATAAACTATGCGCCGATTGAAAAGTTCGTGTATGCGCTCATTTTAACAATGCGAAGGCTACAAAGATATTTTCAAGGGCATCCGGTGCATCTATTAACTAATCTGCCAATTAGGCAAGTCTTAACAAAGCCAGAGATATCTGGTAGACTCGCATTATGGGTGGTAGAATTAGGTGCTTATCAAATATCTTACCTTCCGCGTAGCGCTGAGAAAGGACAAGTTATGGCGGATTATCTCGCTGAACTGTCTGGAGAGTTAGAGGTGATTAACGAGCGAGCCGCACTAAAACCTGAACACGGCGAAACCTGGGATTTATTTACTGATGGTGCTTCGTGTACAGAAGGTGCAGGTGCGGGTTTAGTTTTGGCAAGTTCAAGTGGTGAGGAGCATACTTATGCTCTGCGGTTTAATTTTGACGTGACAAACAATGAGACAGAGTATGAGGCATTGCTCGCAGGCTTAAATATTGCACGAAAGATGAATATTGTTAAGTTGCGTGCATTCACGGATTCGCAGCTAGTAGCAAATCAGTTTAGCGGAACTTTTAAAGTACATGATCCTTCTATGCAGAAGTACTTGCAGTTATTAAAGGAAACTGCAGCGCGTTTTGAACATTTTAAACTCGCGCAAGTGCCAAGAAGTCAAAACAAGAAAGCGGATGAAATGTCCCGTTCTTATTGATTAAAAACGTTCCATATCAATTGATTTCGTTGCGAGGTTTTGACCTCTATATGAGACGTTTTTCAAAGACTGCATTCATTTTAAAACAAACCATAACCTTTATTTCATCAATAAAGGTTTAAAAAGCTTTACGTAGATTATCAAATAATGATAATCTAAAATATCCTGTTTACACACAACCATTACATAATGGTTTACAATACAAATATGTTACAACAAAATAAGTTTCTTGAATGCAGTTTTTACACAATATCATACAAGCATGGACTCCAAATCTCGTCCTTATTTAAGTATGCGATAGCAGAAGCTCTTAATAATCACCTGAGAATAAACATGCTTAAAACGTCAACAAAAATGTTGGTGAGTTATAGGTTTAACCTATATATATCAAATCATAATAATAGACCACAAGATTTCATATTTCAATACACATCCCATACATAGAGATAAAAATCATTCATATGGTGAACACCTGGTAACCGATATTAACAAGATGCATATATAAGAATATCCCCATCATTCCAGGACACCCTTCGGATATGATATAAATTTCGAAGTACTAAAGCATCCGGTACTTTGGATGGGGTTTGTTAGGCCCAATAGATCTATCTTTAGGATTCGCGTCAATTAGGGTGTCTGTTCCCTAATTCTTAGATTACCAGACTTAATAAAAAGGGGCATATTCGATTTCGATAATTCAACCATAGAATGTAGTTTCACATACTTGTGTCTATTTTGTAAATCATTTATAAAACCTGCATGTATTCTCATCCCAAAAATATTAGATTTTAAAAGTGGGACTATAACTCACTTTCACAGATTTTTACTTCATCGGGAAGTAAGACTTGGCCACTGGTTGATTCACGAACCTATAACAATATATACATATATATCAAAGTATGTTCAAAATATATTTACAACACTTTTAATATATTTTAATGTTTTAAGTTTATTAAGTCAGCTGTCCTCGTTAGTAACCTACAACTAGTTGTCCACAGTTAGATGTATAGAAATAAATCGATAAATATTATCTTGAATCAATCCACGACCCAGTGTATACGTATCTCAGTATTGATCACAACTCAAACTATATATATTTTGGAATCAACCTCAACCCTGTATAGCTAACTCCAACATTCACATATAGAGTGTCTATGGTTGTTTCGAAATATATATAGATGTGTCGAAATGATAGGTCAAAACATTGTATACGTGTCTATGGTATCTCAAGATTACATAATATACAATACAAGTTGATTAAGTTATGGTTGGAATAGATTTGTTACCAATTTTCACGTAGCTAAAATGAGAAAAATTATCCAATCTTGTTTTACCCATAACTTCTTCATTTTAAATCCGTTTTGAGTGAATCAAATTGCTATGGTTTCATATTGAACTCTATTTTATGAATCTAAACAGAAAAAGTATAGGTTTATAGTCGAAAAAATAAGTTACAAGTCGTTTTTGTAAAGGTAGTTATTTCAGTCGAAAGAACGACATCTAGATGACCATTTTAGAAAACATACTTCCACTTTGAGTTTAACCATAATTTTTGGATATAGTTTCATGTTCATGATAAAAATCATTTTCCCAGAATAACAACTTTTAAATTAAAGTTTATCATAGTTTTTAATTAACTCACCCAAAACAGCCCGCGGTGTTACTACGACGGCGTAAATCCGGTTTTACGGTGTTTTTCGTGTTTCCAGGTTTTAAATCATTAAGTTAGCATATCATATAGATATAGAACATGTGTTTAGTTAATTTTAAAAGTCAAGTTAGAAGGATTAACTTTTATTTGCGAACAAGTTTAGAATTAACTAAACCATTTTCTAGTGATTACAAGTTTAAACCTTCGAATAAGATAGCTTTATATCTATGAATCGAATGATGTTATGAACATCATTACTACCTTAAGTTCCTTGGATAAACCTACTGGAAAAGAGAAAAGTGGATCTAGCTTCAATGGATCCTTGGATGGCTCGAAGTTCTTGAAGCAGAATCAAGACACGAAAACAAGTTCAAGTAAGATCATCACTTGAAATAAGATTGTTATAGTTATAGAAATTGAACCAAAGTTTGAATATGATTATTACCTTGTATTAGAATGATAACCTACTGTAAGAAACAAAGATTTCTTGAGGTTGGATGATCACCTTACAAGATTGGAAGTGAGCTAGCAAACTTGAAAGTATTCTTGATTTTATGAAACTAGAACTTTTGGAATTTATGAAGAACACTTAGAACTTGAAGATAGAACTTGAGAGAGATCAATTAGATGAATAAAATTGAAGAATGAAAGTGTTTGTAGGTGTTCTTGGTCGTTGGTGTATGGATTAGATTAAAGGATATGTAATTTTGTTTTCATGTAAATAAGTCATGAATGATTACTCATATTTTTGTAATTTTATGAGATATTTCATGCTAGTTGCCAAATGATGGTTCTCAAATGTGTTAGGTGACTCACATGGGCTGCTAAGAGCTGATCATTGGAGTGTATATACCAATAGTACATACATCTAAAAGCTGTGTATTGTACGAGTACGAATACGGGTGCATACGAGTAGAATTGTTGATGAAACTGAACGAGGATGTAATTGTAAGCATTTTTGTTAAGTAGAAGTATTTTGATAAGTTTATTGAAGTCTTTCAAAAGTGTATAAATACATATTAAAACACTACATGTATATACATTTTAACTGAGTCGTTAAGTCATCGTTAGTCGTAACATGTAAGTGTTGTTTTGAAACCTTTAGGTTAACGATCTTGTTAAATGTTGTTAACCCAATGTTTATAATATCAAATGAGATTTTAAATTATTATATTATCATGATATTATCATGTATGAATATCTCTTAATATGATATATATTCATTAAATGTATTTACAACGATAATCGTTACATATATGTCTCGTTTAAAAATCATTAAGTTAGTAGTCTTGTTTTTACATATGTAGTTCATTGTTAATATACTTAATGATATGTTTAATTATCATAGTATCATGTTAAATATATATATATATATATATCCATATATATGTCATCATATAGTTTTTACAAGTTTTAACGTTCGTGAATCACCGGTCAACTTGGGTGGTCAATTGTCTATATGAAACATATTTCAATTAATCAAGTCTTAACAAGTTTGATTGCTTAACATGTTGGAAACATTTAATCATGTAAATATCAATCTCAATTAATATATATAAACATGGAAATGTTCGGGTCACTACAGCGGATGCTTTAAGCAAATTAGCCACTTTAACTTTTTCGCATTTTCAAAAGCAAGTATGGGTTGAAGAATTGCCAAGTAAGTCGATAGATAGTGACTTGATGGTTGCATCTGTTATAGAAGAACAGCCAAACTGGATAGAGCCAATCCTACAATATTTTCGCAGTAATATTCTGGGAGAGGATAGTCGCCAATGTATATCAAAGCTCGTTTAGTGCGAGAGCGAGCGCCAATGTATATCATTCAAGATGATATCTTATATCGCAAATCATACTGTGGACCAATGATGCGATGTGTTGTCCCAATCGAGGCAGAAATGATTGTTGAAGAAGTACATAATGGTACTTGTGCACTGCATTCTGGTTACAAAACTATCGCAACAAAAATTATGCGGATGGGATACTTTTGGCCATCCCTATACCGCGATGTAGCTAAAATTGTTAAACGCTGTAAAAGTTTCCAACGGCATGCTCCGCAGAATCGAATGCCGCGACATGACATGATCCCCGTTAATTCGCCGTGGCCATTTAATAAATGGGCTATTGACATTGTAGGGCCATTTCCTGCAGGGCCCGGCAATGTTAAATTTCTCATCGTTGCAATCGATTATTTTACCAAATGGGTTGAAGCTAAGGCGGTTCACACTATTACTGGTGTGCAAGTGCGAAATTTTGTTTGGGAGTACATTGTTTGCAGGTTTGGTATTCCGCGAGAATTGGTTAGCGATAACAGTGCACAAATAGCGAAAGATCCTTTCAAGACATGGTGCGCTGATCTAAATATAATACAAAATTTACGTCAGTGGCGCACCCGCAAGTCAATGGATTGTGCGAAGTAACCAACCGCGATATTATCAGCGGTATTAAAAAGAGATTATGTGAAAGGCGAACTGGTTGGGTAGATGAATTACCCAATGTGTTATGGGCACATCGCGCTACTTTCAAAAAGAGTACAGGCGAAACACCCTTTAGTTTGGTGTATGGTTCTGAGGCAGTAATCCCTGCAGAAATTCTGGTACCAACGCATCGAATTGCTAACTTTGATGACGAAGCAAATGATGCTGCGTTGAGCAAAAATCTAAATTTCATTGAAGAATGGAGATTAATGGCGGCTATCAGAGAAGCGAATAATAAACAGCAAATCGCTAAGTATTATAATAAAAGAGTGCGTGCTTTATCCTTCGCTATAGGTGAATGGGTGCTGTGAAATAATGAAGCAAGTAGAGCAGAAAAGCCTGGTAAATTGGGTCCTAATTGGGAAGGCCCTTATCAGATTGTGGCAATTAATGCGGCAGGATCATATAAGCTCGCAGATATGGAAGGGCGAACTTTACCTAATGCATGGCATGCTGTTTTGTTAAAGCGATATCATGCATAGTTTTGTGGAAACTATCAGATATATATGTATAAAGTGCGAAATTGGATACAAGGCATATGGCTAATATACTTATTAAGTGTTCTTGTTTTTAATTTTTTTGCAAGTCTTGATCACACTTGGCAAAATTTCAAAAATAAACACTTGTAAAAGTATGCGAAAATCTTATATATGAAATGCGAATAGTTATGAAATGTTTTGCAGCCTGTTTCATAATGTGAAAGTATTTTGCAGTGTTTAAAAAGCAAAGTGATGAAATTGCCCACTTTAGCATGCAAATTATTGCGAAAGGAGTGATATATCCTAAATATTTGATCTTGCCAATATTTAGATGCTTCGCAATGCTAATTAATAGCCTAAGGATCGTTTCGGCGGACTTAGAAGATTCATAATGTATACGCATATACGCATACAGATTGTTTCGCAAAAGTACGCATTTATTATGTGCACAATAATATATGTTGGAAATTGCAAAGGACAAGTTTGTGTTATGAATATTGATGATAAAAGCGCTATATAAATAAAGAGTACTCGTGAACAAATATAAAAAATAAAGTTTCATTGATAATGACGCAGAGATAGCTGCGCGCTAATTACTACAATATTCTATTCTAGTTTAGATAAGTCAAGCTCAAAGATGTCTTTTAAAGTGGCATCATCTTGTTGACTTATTGCAGTAACTTTGTCGATTGGAATATCCGCTAAGATTGCTTGTGTAGCAGCAGTTGCTTCGTATGCATCTGCAAGTGAACAAACGCGATCTCCAATGGCGGGAGGTAGTGGATCTGGTATGGTGCAATGTGGAGCAATTTCATCCAGAAACTCTACTCTCTCGCGCAGTCGTAAAACAGCTGCATAAGTGGAAAACAGAACATTCACGGGACGTGAATTGAGAACCTTTTTAGCAAACTCCGGTAGGTGTTGGCGGAGTTGCGTGAACTCAAGCTTCGCAGAAGCTGCTGCGGCCACAACAGTGTCTCTCTCTGCAGTAAGCTTTGAAACCTCCTCTTGCAATGAAGAGATTGTGGTTTCAAAACTCTTTTCTTTGTCAGCTGCAGTAGACACCTGTAGCTTCAATTCATCTACCGCGGTTTTAGCTGCAGTGAGCTCATAGGAGAGTCTCGCTGTTTTCAGCCTTGATTCTCTCAGTATTGTACTTTTGCTGTTCAGCTCCAAGCACATTGAAAAATTGTTCTTGACGGCATATCATATCGTACGCCGAGTTGAAGCACATATAGAAGTTTTGCACGAAACTATTGTACGCATCAAGCGCAGAAAGTTTGGAAAATTCTCGTCGAAGCTCGCCAGGAATTGCTAATTTCATTTGCTGACGCTGATCCAGAGCAGCGCTAGCAGATGCATAGGTATAACCGGACAGGCAGTCAATCCGCACTCCATAAGAATCAGGGGGGAGTGCGGAGTAGCTCGGTGATTTGTGCTGCAGAATCTGGGCTAGGAAACACCGGGTTAAAGGGCGAGTCTCCTGCAAAAAATGCAAATGTTATATCAATAAACGTACATATTTCATAAAATGATATGCGTTAAATATGATTAATTCATACCAGTTTGCTGGTCTCCTTCATAATCCGTTATGACCGGATTATCGTATAAAGGAGTGCTTTGCTTGATCTTCTTGCTCTGCGTTGATGGCGGTGTTTGAAATGGTCGTTTTGCAGAGCCTGTTTGTGATGATGGTGATTTTGTCGTCAAATCAACAAGGGGAATGGCCCGTTTCTCCTGTTTGATTTCATGACTAGAGGATGTCACCGATTTAGCCTCCGGACTAGTCAGCAATCTGTTAATCAAGGCCATGGGGTCCACCTTGCGATCGACTTCATCAATCTTCATTTTTAGTTAAAGTGGAGAGGTTGTGATTGAAGAATTCGTAAGGGTTAAGCGTGAAGGTATGTAATTGCGAATTGTGGTGAGGAAAGCAGATGGAGAATAAAGTGATTATGAGGCACGATATATATAGGGGAAATAAGGACGATAATTGATTGCGTTAATTAACCGTTGTGATAACTCAAACGGTAATATTGGCTGCAATGGATAAAAACGGTAACTTATTCCTATAACGGTAACTAGGTTACTGCGAAATTCCTCAATGCGAATATTGGCTGCGATAACTGCGAATTGTTAGTGTTTATCATGATGCATTTGTTTCACAATATGTATCATAATAAACTGGGGGGACTTGATCATATACATAGCATTGTATATGTATATTTTATTGGCTAAAGGCCAAAGGCAGAACTACGCGAATCATAAGGCAAAGCTATGCAATATCCGCTGAAAATAAGCGCAACGGTTATGTTTTCGCATTAATACAAGACCGCAGTTTAATCCGCTGAGTTTCCGCGGATAGTTAGGTAACTCGCCGATCGCGGATATTTTGAATCCTATAAATAGGGAGCTTGGCCTCTCATTTATAGGTTGTTGATTCTCTGCCATTTTGCTCAAACCTTTGTAATTTCCACTTGTGATCTTGCCCAAGGGATTTTTACACCGCGCGAAGGTGGAATATGCTAATTAACAATCAAGACCGGGTCGGGTGTCATACCCCGTCCAAAATCTTCCGAACGAATACAATAACATATGGTACCATCGCGATGAACGGACCTCTATATGCCTTGAACGACTCCATGTAATGTCTCTAAAATGAGTAAATGCACAGCGGAAGATTTCTTTCATACCTGAGAATAAACATGCTTTAAAGTGTCAACCAAAAGGTTGGTGAGTTCATAAGTTTATCATAAAATAATAAAATTCATCATCTTGATAGACCACAAGATTTAAATCCTGCATGGTACAAATGGGCCCGAATCCTATACCCACCTGTAATGTACATGCGATATCTTTTAAATACAGTACACCTTTCTCGTGTACGAAACCATTTTAACAAATCTTTGTAACCGTACACATATCTCGTGTACAAAATATCATACACATAACCTGTGTATAAAATCATTCTCACGATATATAGCATTCACTTCAATTGGTGGCAATTATCATGTCCACATAATTCAATGGTGGCAATTATCATGTCCACATAATTCAATGGTGGCAATTATCATGTCCACATAATTCAATAATAATCCGCAAAACTTCTGTCTGCATAATAATTCATTCGAGGAATGTTTTGCTTCTGTCTATCTCGTCAAACATTTATAAAAGCATTTCATGGATTCACAGTTTAAAATATATTTCAAAAGCATTTAATAAAGCAGTTATAAAAACAGCGCATGTATCCTCAGTCCCAAAAATATAAAGAGTAAAAGGGAGTAAATGAACTCACCATACTGTATTTTGTAGTAAAAATACATATGACGACAATGAACAAGTGTAGTGTTAGCCTCGGATTCACGAACCTATGTCATTTGTATATTTATTAATATACATAATGGTAATCGAACAAATATGTTTACGAGTTTATTTTTTTTATATCCTTTTATATTAAATATATGTATGTTTCATATATTCTTTTTGTACATAAACAGATATTTAAATTTTTGTTATGTGATATGTATTAATATATTTATATAATTATCATTTATTTGTTAAAGTAGTATTTTGAAGATAATATTTTAAGTGATGACAATAATAATAATGATAGTACTAATATTAATAATAATGATAATAATAGTAGTTTTTAATAAAGTGAATAATTTAATAGTATTGGTAATGAAAATAATGATTTTGATAATAATGACACTTTTGTTTAGTAATAATAAAGTGATAGTAATACTAATATTAATGAAAGTGACGATAACGTCAGTAATGATTCTTATTACAATTACTTTTGTTGATAATAACTATAATAATGCTATCAATTTATAAAACGATACTAATAATAATATTCATATTGGTAATTTATATTAGGTTCATAGTAATGATAATAATAATAATAATGATCATAACTTATAATAATAATAATACCTATGTAATAATTGGTAATAATATTAGTAGTTAATAATTTTTGACAATACTATTTAATATTATCAATAACAATAACAATCATAATAATAATAATAATAATAATAATAATAATAATAATAATAATAATAATAATAATAATAATAATAATAATAATAATAATAAAAATGAAAATATAAGTGTATACCCTTTTGAAAGCTTTTCTAAAAAGAACTGCCCACGACGGGGCTCGAACCCAGGACCTCTTGCTCAAGAGCCCACACCCTTAACCATATGCTCCATTTACTATTTTCTGAATTTAACTCGTATCTTAGATCTATTAAATCTTATACCCGTTTTTAGTCCGCAAAAGCTTGGCCTATTACTATTTCAGCCCAACAGAAATCTCTTAACCCAATTGAAGAGTAATCGGTCCAAGTGTAAACTGAACATGATAGCCCAATTTACAAAAGCCCAACATGTGCATCTATTTATTGAAAAAAAAGAATAAACTGCAGCAGTCTGGGTTCGAACCCATGACCTTTCGTTCCCGGACAACAACCCTAACCATCTAAGCTGTTTCGTGAGTTCTACTTATAGTACGCGTTTTTAAAGATTTACTTTAACCGACCCATTATCAACTTGCATCATAACAACAAGTCTATCATCATCATCGTCCTTAATTCTATCAGCATCATCATCAATTGCTTACCCTAATCGTGATCATTATCTTAACCTTTATATCGAACATCATCATGATTCGATTTATCAACATCATCGTCTTCATCTACTCTTCTCATCATCATAATCTAACCAAAATCATTATCATAAAATCACCACCATAGAACATCATCTTTATCACTACCACAACTATCATCATGCTCAACGAATCATCGTCCATAACTTTTTATCGAATCATCATCATTCGTTCATCATTAAATCGTCACTACCGCCATTTAATCATGATTAGTGAATCATCGTTGTGACCATCATATCTTAATAATACCTTAAAATAAAATGAATGGAAGGCCCAAAACCAATTAACCAAACCCAAACTCAAAGTCCACTAATATGGACTGCAGTAGCCCAAATACTTGTAACCTGATATAGTTTCGGTTTGAAAAGAAATAAAATAAGCAGCTGGAGATAAGAATGGTAGCGTAATGATTTGGTGTTGGGTTATAAAGTGAAACAAAAGCAAGAGTTGTAGCACAAAACAAATGGAAATACAGCTGTAACAACCATACATCATTATCCTCACATACAATCCTCTTTATCTTCTTCTTCTTCATTAATTATTTTCTCTACTCAACATCTTTATTCTTGCTATAATATTATCAACGAATCATCATCGTTGTCTCTTATTAGAACAGGTATAGGAGAGTAGCAACAGCAGTAAAACGGATAGTAATTGTGTGGTTGTTTATCGCGAAACATATTGACAGAAATATGTAGCAGGAAAGTATTTCAATGATAGTTGTATGAATTAATCGGAAAGTAGAAGATGAATAGAGATAAGTTTATGGTGGTTTGATCTTGGGTGTTTGATTTGGTATATCTTAAAGTAGAAACATGAAACAAGTTGTAATTGTTTGATATCTATGAACAAAAGAGTGTTCATGGTGGTTGTTTTGAGAGGGTCTCATTTGATAATTCAACAGCTGATTACAAGCCAGCGATCGATGGTGATTCGGGTTAGTGATAATATTTTTGGTTGTAAGTTGTGGTTGTAGGTGATGATAGATGGTCCGGAGATTAACAACTATCAAGCAGGCATATCAATGATTTATGATCGTGTGTGGGTTATGATCAATGAACTTAATCAAGTTTAAAGAGATACACGAAGTCAACAAGGTTGGATCAACTAGTACAGAAATATAAAAAAAAAATATAAAAAGTTGAAAGTGATTGCAAACAGATTTTGGATTTTTCTGAAATTGAATTCGTAGATCTTAGAGACAGAATCAAAGATTTCCTACTGATTGATATTGACCTAAAACAGAATACGTATACCATTGTATTTAATCGTATTTTTATATATTTATCTGTATATGTAATTATATAAAAATATATAACTGTATTTTATATATCTAATTTTGTATATCTGTTAGTATGTCTGTATATATTTATATCTGTGTTTATAAGGTATAAAATCAATATTTATGCTAATTAATAAAAAAAAATTGTATTTATAATACATATTATTAATTATAGAAATAGAGTTACTAATAATAATATTAAATATAGGAATACTTATAATAATAATAAAAGTAAAAATATAATGATATTAGTAATAACAATAATGATAATTTCAATGATAATAATAATTTTATTATTAACATTAATAATACTACTAATTTTAATAATATAGATATTATTAAATAATAATAATAATATTAACAACAATAATAACCTAAATATATATACATATTTGGTTTTATATTTATATCATACTATTATTAATACTGATATTAATATTAACATATTTATTTTAATAATAATGAAAGTAATAATAATAACATTAATACAATAACTGTATTTTATCTTGTAGTTACATTTACTTATATGTTATTAATTATTTATTTTATATATATTTAATATTTATACCTTCTATATATTGTACCAATTATGTATAGATATCACATATATATTCCAACTACTACATATATAATTATTTATATCTGCCTTTCTGTTTAAAATTAAAGGTTCGTGAATCATCGGGAATCGTCGAGAGTCGTTAAAGGGTAACTTAATATATATAAAAAAATTTAAAATTTTGAGACTCAACATTACAGGCTTTGCTTATCGTGTCGGAAACATATAAAGATAAAGTTTAAATTTGGTCGGAAATTTTCGGGTCGTCACAGTACCTACCCGTTAAAGAAATTTCGTCCCCGAAATTTGATAGAGGTCGTCATGGATAATAATAAGAATGTTTTCATGACAAATATGAGTTGATAAATAGAGTTTTATCATCATTGAGTAATATGGATAAAACCATTTGATTTTGTGAAGAGTACAAGTGAAGCTATCACCAAAGAGTGAAATGAATAGGTATAGATTCGTCATATCTTTTGACGTAGATAGGATTGATTTCCCAAGTTCAAGATATTTGGAGAAAATCTTCATAATAAGATTTGATTCTTCGATAATCAAGGAAATTAGGATCCGTTTTAAATGCGATCATCTGTTTTGATTGCTCTGTCGGATATTTTACTATAAATCCACCCCCTTCGTTTCCTTAAAACTCACACCTTCTATTCTTTCTCCTTTAATTCGTACTTTGAATCATTTGTCAATATGCTCCATCCAGTTCTGGTTCTCGATATACTCCTAACTTTCATATCTGTCATTCTTCTCTTTCATCTGCCTTCAGAAGAATCTATTCACTTCTACTATTACCTTAGGGTTATAGTGTTTTTAACTCTCTCGTGTCTTTATATTGCGATAAACATTGATATGCACTATTTGTAATTTATATGTTGTTGTCGAGCTTTATATTTTCTTTTATATTCAAGGATTCCCTACTTTTGTCTCCTCTTCCCGACTACAAGTCAAGCGAATATTGGTCCAGAATTCGTAGGTATGGACATAGTTAATGTTTTAAGAAGGGAATTGTAATGGCACGATCTTGATTTGGTAAATTACCAGAATATCCGAAAAGATAGAGTTATCAATAAGATATGTTCTTAATATGTTTAGAGATTGGGTAGAATGTAAGAGTCGTGTAAATGGCATATGATGATGGTATGTTCTGTGAATCATCACGTTCCATTAGAAACTCAGCATGAATTACTGTAATATAATCACGTTGATTAAGTGTCATTATATTATACTAACTCATGCTTCAGTTACCAACACTACTTCAAAAGCATTCATATTTTAAACTCGAAGGTTTCAAAATTTAGAAACTAAAATAGTTTCTTTTATGATGTAATACAGATAGAGCGGAGAGATAATTAATATCGGACAAGAGTATTTATGAAGATATCTTCAGAAGTATCGAGGATATTTATAATGAAAGATACGATGATATCTTAGAATTTCTAATATCGATGGATGATGCAGAAGATTTTCTCGTAAAGGTTTAGAGTCAGGAGCAAGGTATTCAATAATAACTTCAGCAGGCACTGAATCATTTGGGTTCTTTGAGGACATGTTTAGTCTTTGTGATTTATCCGCAGCCTCCTTCATGATTGGCTTAATCCGGTTATCAGTTCCAACTTTTCCGAGCTTTGCCGACATACTATTCTTTCTCATCAAACTTTTGACGGTTAAGGTCATTTACGGTTGTCTACAGTTTCTGCTGCTTCATTCAGCTTTTTCAAAACTCAAAGAACTAATTCGTAGGCTAGAGTGCTTTTCAGAATTTCAGAATGGAAGATCATAATTTTAAAGGTTATATGTATACATATAACTGTTGATTTAGAAATGTTGCGAGATTCGAAATACTGATTGCGGATTCTCGGTAATTGGTATGACAATTCTCGTTATAAGATGTGAATGAGTATATGAATAGGTTTTAACGAACAACTATAATGGTTCTTCGGAGAGACTTAAGCCAATGAGTAATGAAGTTGCTGGTAAGTTTACTGCTAATGTGGTGGAATATATACGATTCCTCGGTAATGATGACGAAAGACAAACTTATATATCAAGCTTATAATATAGTTAATTCGAATGAAAGTCGAAGTTGACTTGCTGGAGCTGTGACAAAATTGGCTAATTTGGAAAGAGATTGCAAAATTATTTCTGGTAATAATAACGCTAAAGGAATTTGTACAGCTACGCATTAAACGTTTACTCAGTTTCCGAGTATTTTCAGGTGCATAACTATATGCATCAATCCTTTTCTTCCATAGATGAAGTGCGGTTGATTCCTCCTCTAGATTGAGGTGTTTTTAAAAATCATGAAAGGTTTGAACGCAGATTGTAATCATCAAGATACAAATGAGGTTTAAGATGAAATCAAGCTACAAAGGATGTTTAAGATTAAATCAAGTGGCAAACTTGAGGAAAATTTTTAAGAGTAATAGATGTAATTTATTTACGATCTTTTAAGTCAAAATGTGTTGTAATTACTATTTCCTACTCTTTTAATACTTTTTAATTGTTCAATGATAGTAGTCCAATAGTCCAATAGTTCAACCAAAACTAGTATAAAGAAATAGTCATATAGGAACAGTTAGCTAGGATTTGGTTAATATAGTTTTAAAGTTTTTCATAGTTAATTAATTGGTTACTAATCAATTTTATTTTGTTCATTATTTTCTTCATTAAGCCACTTGTCAAATCTTGACTTGGATTCTGATCGGTCAAAATCCGAATATGAAATTGAAATTGGATGAAAATAGTTGTTCTGTGGTGAACGGATACGTATATGTGTGAATTTGAGCAGTGTTGTTAATGAATACTGAATCTGAATTGAAGAATGTACAATGTAACTTATTAATGTGAAATTTAAATATTCCTCGGGTATTACCTACCCGTTAAAATATTTTCACCATTAACAGTTTGTATAAAAGAATTTTTAATTACAATCTTTATGAAAATATATATACATATATATTTTCTTCAGATATAATCAGGGATTTAATGAGTCGATTTAATATTAGACTCATTTGATTTTCGATTTGAGCTAGAATAAGTAATCTCTAAAACTATTAGGAACCACATATTATTCGCAGAATATTAATGAAGTTATGGATCAATACTTCATCGTTCATTGCTATTGGTACTCCTTGGTATCTATGGTGCGTATGATGTTGATGTTCGTGGGACAGATTGTGAAATGGAGGCTTGGGATGCGGATGTTGTTGTTGGTGGTACTGTTGATGCCAGTAATGTTGCTGAAGCTGGTACATTTTGCACCATATTTTTTTTTTCAAGGCTACGACTCGGGTGCGAAGCTCGTTGACTTCTTCGATTACTCCGGAATGTGTTGGTAGGAACGAGCGAATGAATAAGGTTTAGAATTTTAGATAGTATATAATCATAGCGAGATATTCGGAAAATGAGGGTGAAAATGGTGCTTTGGACAGGTTCGACGGTAAGTGTTTCAGGTTCTTCGTCAAAAGGTGAATTTGGTTGGTGGAAAAGATTGCCTTCATATTGTCTCCAATGATTGAGTAGACTATGAACCCATCAGATGAATCGGGGATGGCTGATTGATTGATTCATTCTGGTGACGCTGCTTTCGGAGCTGGAGTGGGATTTCATATCAGAATCCGAGGGACTTGAACTAATTATGAGTTCCATTTCGTACGATTGAATAAAGGATTTTTCGATATGAAATGATTTTCGGATATCGGATGATATTCTAATTACATAGAATGCCTATACATAGTACAGAAGATCCCGTAGATTACGAAGGGAATTAAGGAAACATGTCAGATAAAGTCTACAGTAACAGATATGCGGAGATATGAATTGGCAGATACGTTAAGATATGAATTTTTGTCTATACACCATTCATGCAAATAATGCAGTAAGATGTGTCTAGACTAAGAATGGTAAGCATGTAATTTTCTAAGGATGATAAGCAGATAATTTTTGACACGAAATGATAAGCAAAACTTTTGACATGCAGACCAGGTTCAAGTCCAGACTCATTAATGTAACCTAGCAACTACTAGGTCGAAGTCCAGACTCACTAATGCATCCTAACAACTACCTGTTAGACACACTAATGCAGACCTGGTTCGCTAAGACCACCGCTCTGATACCACATGTCATACCCCGTCCAAAATCTTCCGAACGAATACAATAACATATGGTACCATCGCGATGAACAGACCTCTATATGCCTTGAACGACTCCATGTAATGTCTCTAAAATGAGTAAATGCATATCGGAAGATTTCTTTCATACCTGAGAATAAACATGCTTTAAAGTGTCAACCAAAAGGTTGGTGAGTTCATAAGTTTATCATAAAATAATAAAATTCATCATCTTGATAGACCACAAGATTTAAATTCTGCATGGTACAAATGGGCCCGAATCCTATACCCACCTGTAATGTACATGCGATATCTTTTAAATACAGTACACCTTTCTCGTGTACGAAAGCATTTTAACAAATCTTTGTAACCGTACACATATCTCGTGTACAAAATATCATACACATAACCTGTGTATAAAATCATTCTCTCGATATATAGCATTCAATTCAATTGGTGGCAATTATCATGTCCACATAATTCAATGGTGGCAATTATCATGTCCACATAATTCAATGGTGGCAATTATCATGTCCACATAATTCAATAATAATCCGCAAAACTTCTGTCTGCATAATAATTCATTCGAGGAATGTTTTGCTTCTGTCTATCTCGTCAAACATTTATAAAAGCATTTCATGGATTCACAGTTTAAAATATATTTCAAAAGCATTTAATAAAGCAGTTATAAAAACAGCGCATGTATTCTCAGTCCCAAAAATATAAAGAGTAAAAGGGAGTAAATGAACTCACCATACTGTATTTTGTAGTAAAAATACATATGACGACAATGAACAAGTGTAGTGTTAGCCTCGGATTCACGAACCTATATCATTTGTATATTTATTAATATACATAATGGTAATCGAACAAATATGTTTACGAGTTTATTTTTTTTTATATCCTTTTATATTAAATATATGTATGTTTCATATATTCTTTTTGTACATAAACAGAAATTTAAATTTTTGTTATGTGATATGTATTAATATATTTATATAATTATCATTTATTTGTTAAAGTAGTATTTTAAGATAATATTTTAAGTGATGACAATAATAATAATGATAGTACTAATATTAATAATAATGATAATAATAGTAGTTTTTAATAAAGTGAATAATCTAATAGTATTGGTAATGAAAATAATGATTTTGATAATAATGAAACTTTTGTTTAGTAATAATAATAAATATACTATTAGTTACGAAAGTGATAGTAATACTAATATTAATGAAAATGACGATAACGTCAGTAATGATCCTTATTACAATTACTTTTGTTGATAATAACTATAATAATGCTATCAATTTATAAAACGATACTAATAATAATATTTATATTGGTAATTTATATTAGGTTCATAGTAATGATAATAATAATAATAATAATGATCATAACTTATAATAATAATAATACCTATGTAATAATTGGTAATAATATTAGTAGTTAATAATTTTTGACAATACTAATTAATATTATCAATAACAATAACAATCATAATAATAATAATAATAATAATAATAATAATAATAATAATAATAATAATAATAACAATAATAATAATAATAATAATAATAATAATAATAATAATAATAATAATAATAATAATAATAATAATAATAATAAAAATGAAAATATAAGTGTATACCCTTTTGAAATCTTTTCTAAAAAGAACTGCCCACGACGGGGCTCGAACCCAGGACCTCTTGCTCAAGAGCCCACACCCTTAACCATATGCTCCATTTACTATTTTCTGAATTTAACTCGTATCTAAGATCTATTAAATCTTATACCCGTTTTTAGTCCGCAAAAGCTTGGCCTATTACTATTTCAGCCCAACAGAAATCTCTTAACCCAATTGAAGAGTAATCGGTCCAAGTGTAAACTGAACATGATAGCCCAATTTACAAAAGCCCAACATGTGCATCTATTTATTGAAAAAAAAGAATAAACTGCAGCAGTCTGGGTTCGAACCCATGACCTCTCGTTCCCGGACCACAACCCTAACCATCTAAGCTGTTTCGTGAGTTCTACTTATAGTACACGTTTTTAAAGATTTACTTTAACCGACCCATTATCAACTTGCATCATAACAACAAGTCTATCATCATCATCATCCTTAATTCTATCAGCATCATCATCAATTGCTTACCCTAATCGTGATCATTATCTTAACCTTTATATCGAACATCATCATGATTCGATTTATCAACATCATCGTCTTCATCTACTCTTCTCATCATCATAATCTAACCTAAATCATTATCATAAAATCACCACCATAGAACATCATCTTTATCACTACCACAACTATCATCATGCTCAATGAATCATCGTCCATAACTTTTTATCGAATCATCATCATTCGTTCATCATTAAATTGTCACTACCGCCATTTAATCATGATTAGTAAATCATCGTTGTGACCATCATATCCTAATAATACCTTAAAATAAAATGAATGGAAGGCCCAAAACCAATTAACCAAACCCAAACTCAAAGTCCACTAATATGGACTGCAGTAGCCCAAATACTTGTAACCTGATATAGTGTCGGTTTGAAAAGAAATAAAATAAGTAGCTGGAGATAATAATGGTAGCGTAATGATTTGGTGTTGGGTTATAAAGTGAAACAAAAGCACGAGTTGTAGCACAAAACGAATGGAAATACAGCTGTAACAACCATACATCATTATCCTCACATACAATCCTCTTTATCTTCTTCTTCTTCATTAATTATTTTCTCTACTCAACATCTTTATTCTTGCTATAATATTATCAACGAATCATCATCGTCGTCTCTTATTAGAACAGGTATAGGAGAGTAGCAACAGCAATAAAACGGATAGTAATTGTGTGGTTGTTTATCGCGAAACATATTGACAGAAATATGTAGCATGAAACTATTTCAATGATGGTTGTATGAATTAATCGGAAAGTAGAAGACGAATAGAGATAAGTTTATGGTGGTTTGATCTTGGGTGTTTGATTTGGTATATCTTAAAGTAGAAACATGAAACAAGTTGTAATTGTTTGATATCTATGAACAAAAGAGTGTTCATGGTGGTTGTTTTAAGAGGGTCTCGTTTGATAATTCAACAGCTGATTACAAGCCAGCGATCGATGGTGATTCGGGTTAGTGATAATGTTTTTGGTTGTAAGTTGTGGTTGTAGGTGATGATAGATGGTCCGGAGATTAACAACTATCAAGCAGGCATATCAATGATTTATGATCGTGTATGGGTTATGATCAATGAACTTAATCAAGTTTAAAGAGATACACGAAGTCAACAAGGTTGGATCAACCAGTACAGAAATATAGAAAAAAAATAAAAAGTTGAAAGTGATTGCAAACAGATTTTGGATTTTTCTGAAATTGAATTTGTAGATCTTAGAGACAGAATCAAAGATTTCCTACAGATTGATATTGACCTGAAACAGAATATGTATACCATTGTATTTAATCGTATTTTTATATATTTATCTGTATATGTAATTATATAAAAATATATAACTGTATTTTATATATCTGATTTTGTATATCTGTTAGTATGTCTGTATATATTTATATCTGTGTTTATAAGGTATAAAATCAATATTTATGCTAATTAATAAAAAAAATTGTATTTATAATACATATTATTAATTATAGAAATAGAGTTACTAATAATAATATTAAATATAGGAATACTTATAATAATAATAAAAGTAAAAATATAATGATATTAGTAATAACAATAATGATAATTTCAATGATAATAATAATTTTATTATTAACATTAATAATACTACTAATTTTAATAATATAGATATTATTAAATAATAATAATAATATTAACAACAATAATAACCTAAATATATATACATATTTGGTTTCATATTTATATCATACTATTATTAATACTGATATTAATATTAACATATTTATTTTAATAATAATGAAAGTAATAATAATAACATTAATACAATAACTGTATTTTATCTTGTAGTTACATTTACTTATATGTTATTAATTATTTATTTTATATATATTTAATATTTATACCTTCTATATATTGTACCAATTATGTATAGATATCACATATATATTCCAACTACTACATATATAATTATTTATATCTGCCTTTTTGTTTAAAATTAAAGGTTCGTGAATCATCGGGAATCGTCGAGAGTGGTTAAAGGGTAACTTAATATATATAAAAAAATTTAAAATTTTGAGACTCAACATTACAGGCTTTGCTTATCGTGTCGGAAACATATAAAGATAAAGTTTAAATTTGGTCGAAAATTTTCGGGTCGTCACATCGGGGTGGTTGATCACTTGATAGTTAAAGTGAAAGACGATCATCGGGGCCCAAAATAATCATCAAATATTCCATCCTCTAATATAATCTTATTGCACTCAATCCGTAATTAAGTAACATCATTAATTAAGGATTGATCAATCTTTACGAAAATCACCTTTAATCATCACCTGGACGATCATCACCCTCAACCACACTCTTCAACTATTGATCACAACCACCATGATCACCAACACAACCACAATCACCACCACGACACCACCAAACCATTTAATCACCAAGATCACCACGACACCATCTTCATCAAATTTCATAACCTTGAATCACCACCACCTCTTCTTCTCCTTCTTTTGTGATACCGTGACCATCACCGCAACAAACCCTCACCTATCGAGCTTTCCTCTCTTCTTGAACGTAAACACAAATCAACACGCATCACCATCATTGAAAACCACATGCTGCTGTCGTGATTCATGTTCCCGATCAGCTGTAAATCCATCACCATCGAATTAAATTATCGTCTAAAGACCACTGCTACTGCAGTTTTTCTTTTGTGTTCTTGTTTGAATATATTGAAGAAGGAGATAAAGGATAGCTTATAATATAAAAGAAGAGAATACTGATGACCCTACTTAATTATTTATCCAACTTTACAAAGCACTATCATTCAAAGTGTCGGTAATCTGTTGGATTTTTGTTAGTGGAGAATGACGATGTGATGATGGAAAAAGGAAGAACCAAAAACCCTATTTATTTTTTTAGCCGCTGTAGTATGTTCTTGATTTGGATCGATTAAAGACTCCACTATGGTTATTAATGGACTATACAACTGAATTTTACATTTTGGGTTTAGAAACTTGGGCCTTGATTTGTAATCCATCGATTGGAGTCTCTGTGAAGAATTTCAGAAAAAGAAAACTGAGAAATATGAGTTAAATATAATATATTTAGGATGAATAATAAATCAGAAAAGAAGGGTTGGAGGAATGGTTAAGGTGTTTGCGGTTGAGCTAGAGGTCACGGGTTCGAGCCCCGTTAGTGGCATATTTTTTTAAGCTTTGCTTCAAAGGTTGTGATCCTTCATTATTACTATTATTATGATTATTATGATTATTATTATTTTTGTTATTGTTAGTATTATAAGTATTATTATTACTACTAATATCATATTTATATTTATAAGCATTAGAAACGTTATTAATATTAGTATTTTTATAAGTATTATTATAAATATTATCATTATTATTATTATTAATATAATTATTAGTATTGTTATTATTAAACTTATTATTATTATTATCATTCTCACTAAAATCACTATATTATTATCACTAAAACTCTCAATATTTTCACAAATAGATACTTTTATATAAAAATACATTACACTATACTTTTATTATCAAAAAGATATTAGTTAAGTTATATCAATTAATATATAAATATATACTAAACTTTAATATACAGTTTTTATTTTTAATGATAAGTAATAGTTATATAAAACATATAAATTAAGTATATTAAATTTATTCAAATAACATATAGTATAACAAGAATATTATTAATAACAAAATATATATATAATTACTCGATTACGATTATATGTGTTAATATATATATGAATAATATAGGTTCGTGAATCTGAGGCCAACCTTGCATCGTTTAGTTCCGTCGTATGCATATTTTTACTACAAAATATCGTATAGTGAGTTTATTTGATACCATTTTACTCTTTACATTTTTGGGACTGAGAATACATGCGCTGTTTTTATAACTGTTTCCTAAATGCTTTTGAGATATATTTTTGAACTGAGAATACATGAACTGCTTTTATAAATAATTGACAAAATAGACACAAATATTCAAAACTACATTCTATGATAGAATTATTTGGATTCAGAGGTTCAATTTAGTAGTTAACGGAGAGATGATTTTGCATTGCGTACGCATTAGCTCCCGTTTTAACTACCATCGGCGGGATGATTTTGCATTGCAAGCACGCACTAGCCCCCGATGTATTGTATTGTATTGTATTATAGTCGACTTTGTAGTTGGTAACGGAGGGATGATTTTGCATTGCGTACGCATTCGCCCCCGTTTCAACTACCCTCGGAGGGATGATTTTGCATTGCGTACGCATTAGCCCCAGTTGTAAGAATTATATTGTATTAACTACCACGGTGAGATGATTTTGTCATTGCACTATGCATTAGCTACCGTTGGTGAGTTGTTGGAAAGGTTCTGGTGTTCTTCATATGAATGATTTTACAGCAGGAATAGACCTGCACAGATTGTTTTCTAATTATGAGTATCTTGTGGTCTATTATATTATTGAAAATGATTGATTATGAAAAACTAATGAACTCACCAACCTTTTGGTTGACACTTTAAAGCATGTTTATTCTCAGGTATGAAAGAAATCTTTCGCTGTGCATTTGCTCATTTTAAAGATATTACTTGGAGTCATTCATGACATATTTCAAAAGACGTTGCATTCGAGTCGTTGAGTTCATCAAGATTATTATTAAGTCAATTATAGTTGGATATATTGTGGAATGGTATGCATGCCGTCAACTTTCGATGTAAAGAAAGTTTGTCTTTTGAAAATGAATGCAATGTTTGTAAAATGTATCATATAGAGGTCAAGTACCTCGTAATGTAACCAAATGTAATGTATTCGTCCAGATAGATTAGGACGGGTCATTAGAGTTGGTATCAGAGCGGTGATCTTAGCGAACCAGGTCTTGCATTAGTGTGTCTAACTAGTAGTTGTTTAGATGCATTAGTGAGTCTGGACTTCGACCGTGTCTGCATGTCAAAAGTTTTGCTTAACATTTAGTG
Source organism: Rutidosis leptorrhynchoides (assembly GCF_046630445.1). Classification (NCBI taxonomy): domain Eukaryota; kingdom Viridiplantae; phylum Streptophyta; class Magnoliopsida; order Asterales; family Asteraceae; genus Rutidosis; species Rutidosis leptorrhynchoides. The sequence continues at coordinate 195,999,126 of NC_092342.1, forward strand.
TCGTAAATTATTTGCTTATCATCCTTAAAGTCTAGACACGTCTTACTGCCTCTATTACATAGACTGTGTATAGATAAATTCATATCTTAGCATATCTGTTATTGTTACCTTTGCCTGACAACTTCCGTAGATTTCTTCGTAACTTATGGGATTTTAGTATTATATATGCATATGTAAATTATGTATTGCAGGGTACTAATCTATTTCTTATCAAAAAATCCTTCATCTGATCGTACGAGATGAATCCCTCAACCAGTTCGAATTCCTCGGATTCCGACAGCTATTTCGATATGGAGTTTCACCTAAGCTCCGAAAGCAGTGACACCAGAATGAATCAACCAATTCGTCTGATGGGTTCGTAGCCTACTTAATCATTGGAGACAAAAAGAAGGTGATCCTTTCCATCAACTAAATTCACCTCTTGGCGAAGAACCTGAAGCACTTACCGGTGAACCAGTCCGAAATATCATTTTTACCCTCATTTCTCGAATATCTCGTCATGATTACATAATATCTCAGATTCTAAACCTTATTCATTCGCTCATTACAACTGACAATCATCCCGGAATAATAGAAGAAGTCAACAAACTTCGCACTCGAAAAATAAATTTGGAGAATATGGTGCAAAATTTACCAGCTTCATCAACATCACCGGCACCGACAGTACCACCAACAACCCAAGTGTCAACATCACATGCCTCAACATCTCATTCTGTACCTCGAGAATAATCATCGTTCTACATGACGTTCTACATCATTTATCTTCATTCAACATGATGGTTATGCAACCTCTAATGTTTTAGAGATTATGTACTCGAGTTCTAAACGTAAACCAAATGAGTTTAATATCATATTAACTCATTAAATCCATGATTACATCTGAAGAAAATATATACGTATATATGTTTTAATAAAGATTGTAATTAAAAATTCTTTTGTACAAACTGTTTATGGTGAAAATATTTTAACGAATAGGTAATACCCTAGGAATATTTAGATTTCACCTTAATAAGTTACACTGTACATTCGTCGAAGCTGATTCAACAGTCATTTACTATCCTACTTACAACCACCGATATACGTATCCGTTCACAGCAGAATAACCATTTTCATTCAATTTCATATTTGGATTTTGACCTATCAGAATCCAACAAGTGGCATAATGAAGAAAACATATGACAAAATAAAATTTGTTAGAAACAGACAAATTAACTATGAGAAATTTTGTTAAGAATCCACGCTAACTGTTCCTAGCTAACTGATTACATTTTATTTATCGCAATTTAATTATCGCAGTTTATATTCTCGCAATTTTATTTATTGTCATTTAATTTCTGTTATTTATTTTACGCACTTTAAATATCGGGACACGTATACAAGGTTTTGACATATCATATCGATGCATCTATATATATTATTTGGAATAACCATAAACACTCTATATGCAGTAATGATAGAGTTAGCTATACAGGGTTGAGGTTGATTCTACAATAATATATATATTTTGAGTTGTGATTGAGTCTGAGACATGTACACGGGTCACGATACGTATTAATTAATTCGAATATTATAAATTAAACTATATATGAATTATTGGACTGTTAACTGTGGACTATCGACTGTGGACTAATTACATTGGACAATTAAAATGAATTAAAATATTGATTATAACATATGAAACTAAACATTTCTTCAAGTTTGCCACTTGATTTCATCTTAAACCTCATTGGTAATTTGACGGTTACAATCTGCGTTCAAACCTTTCATAATTCTTGAAAACACCTCAATTGAGAGGATGAACCAACCGCACTTCATCTATAGAAGAAAAGATCGATGCATATAGTTATGCACCTGAAAACTCTCGAAAACTGAGTAAACGTTTAACGCGTAGCTGTGCTAATTCCTTTAGCGTTATTATTACCGAAAATAACTTGCAATCTCTTTCCAAATTAGCCAATTTTGTCACAGCTCCAACAAATCAACTTCGATTTTTTGTTCGAAACAACCTTATTATAACCTTGATATATATGTGTGCTCTTTTATTGTTACCGGGGAACTTTTTATATTCCATCATATTACCAGCAGACGTACCAGCAACCTCGTTGCTCCTTGGCTTAAATCTCTTCGACAAAACACTATATTTATCTATTGATGTCTTATCATGAACTCATCGGCATCTTGTAACAAGAATTGCCATACCAAGTATCGAGAAATCAGCAATCAGTATTTTGAATCTCGCAGCGTTTCTACATCAAAAGTTATATATACATATAACATTTATCTCTTAGAATTATGATATCTCATTCTGAAACTCTGAACAAATCACAAGGACTAAACTTGTACATAAAGAATCCTGATGATTCTGTTTCTGATGAAATCTTTAGCGAATACCTTGCTCCTTAATCGCACTAAATCATCGTGAATGAATTTCTTCAATTTGATTCTAAAATTCTAAGATATTATATTTTCTATCAATATTAATATCCTCAATATTTCTGAAGATATCTTCATAAATATTCTTATCCGAAATCTTCTATTTTCTCGCGTTATCAGTATTACATCATAAAGGAAACTGTATAGTTTCTATATTCTGTAAACCTTCGAGTTTAAATTATGAATAATTTTGAAGTAGTGTTGGGAACTGATGCATGAGTTAGTATAATATAATGACACTTGATCAACGTGATTATATTACAGTAAGTCATGCTGAGTTTCTAATAAAACGTGATAATTCACAGACCATAACGTCATCATGTACCATGTTACACGACTCGTACATTCTACCTAATCTCCAAACGTATCAAGAACATATTTTCTTGATAGTTCTATCTTTTATCTTGAATTCTAATAATTTAACCAACCAAGATCGTGCTATTATAATTTCACTCTTAGAACATTAGTCATGTTCATTCTAAACTCCATACTTACAAAATTCTGGACCATTATTCGCTTGACTTAAAGTCGAAAAGAGAAAACAAAAGTATGGAACTCCAAAATATAAAGGAAACGAAGAGGGTGGATTTATGGAGAAACATCCGATCGAGCAATCGAAATAGATTATTGCATTTAATCAAAGGAGATCTTAATTTCCTTATTCGCCGAAGAATAAAATCTTTTAGATTTCGAAGATTTTCTTTAAATCCCTTGAATTCCGGAATTTAACCAAGACAACGTCAAAAGTTAAAATGAAATTTTATTTATTCATTTCACTCTTTTGTGATAGCTTCACTCGTGCTCGTCAAATAATTGAATTTATCCATATTACTCAATGATGATAAAACTCTACTTATCAACTCATATTCGTCATGAAAACATTTTTATTGTTAGCCATGACCACCTTACTCAAATTTTGGGACGAAATTTCTTTAACGGGTAGGTACTGTGACGACCCGAAAATTTCCGACCAAATTTAAACTTAATCTTTATATGATTCGACACGATAAGCAGAGTCTGTAATATTAAGTCTAAAAATTTTGAACTGTTTACATAGATCTATTTATACCTTTTATACCTTTGACTATTTCCGACGATTCACGAACCATTGCTGTAAATAAAAATATTTATATATATAAAAAAATATAATTATATAAATAAAAATTGAAAGTAATATAATATAATAAAATCAAATAGGTAGAATATGATACAAAGTAATTAAGTGAAATTTAAAGTGAATCTATATATACATGATTTCATGTATATATATATATATATATATATATATATATATATGTATAATTTATAAATAATAATTAATCAATAAAAGTTATCATATAATATTATATGATTATTAAATAGTACATAATTAATAATAGATTATTAACAAGTTAAAATATAGTTGTTATAATAATTACTTTCATTAATATCCGTATTAATTATATTATTATATATAATATATAAATATGAAATTTAGTGCATCTAAATTGTTATCTTTACTAATAATATTATTACTCTCATTACTATTATTAGAATAGATATTTAATATAAATATAAGTGTATTTATTATTATGTAAAATACATAAATAAGAAATTTGATACAATTGTTTGTTATATTTTAATATTATTATTATTAATATTATTGTTATCATTATTCATACAATTGGTATTAATTATTATTTATTATTACTATTATTATTATTATTATTAATATCATTATTATTATTATAATTATTAAAAATTGATACAATCTATTATTATCAGTAATAATAAAAATTATTATAATTTATAATGATTATTGAATCATTATTATTTATTATTATTAATATAATTATTATTAAATAGTATTATTATAATTTATATTTATTAAATATATGAATTAAAGGGAATTCGTACGAAGTTGGTTTTCCATCACAATCTTACTATGTGATTTTTGTTTTCTGTCCTTAAAGTGATTTCAAAACGATTTCCATTACAGATACAACAAATGTGTTAGGAATCGTACGCATTCTTTTTAATTTTTTATTTTTCCTGATTGATAAAACCTGTAGCCACTAAATCGGCCATAAAACAATCGAATTAACCAATGGTTGAATTAAACCATTCCTCCTGTTTTTATTAATTCTCGATGAACCCATTTGTTGCTTATCAGCCAAACAAACAACCATCTTATTATCACAACCATAACCTGCAACATCCATCGAACCTATCTCTGTAGCTACTGTACGCTTGTTCTTGCTTCTTAACCCATCGATTGCTCGCTATTGCTACACTTCCTGTTCGATCGGGCAGTGACAAAAACCAAGAAATCCACATCATCATCCTACTCGACTTATTGCTAACTATTGTTGCTATTGGTTTAAAACCCAACCCATGATCGCCATCAAGAACCACCTTTACGAAAATCACCTTTAATCATCACCTGGACGATCATCACCCTCAACCACACTCTTCAACTATTGATCACAACCACCATGATCACCAACACAACCACAATCACCACCACGACACCACCAAAGCATTTAATCACCAAGATCACCACGACCACCATCTTCATCAAATTTCATAACCTTGAATCACCACCACCTCTTCTTCTCCTTCTTTTGTGATACCGTGACCATCACCACAACAAACCCTCACCTATCGAGCTTTCCTCTCTTCTTGAACGTAAACACAAATCAACACGCATCACCATCATTGAAAACCACATGCTGCTATCATGATTCATGTTCCTGATCAGCTGTAAATCCATCACCATCGAATTAAATTATCGTCTAAAGACCACTGCTACTGCAGTTTTTCTTTTATGTTCTTTTTTAAATATATTGAAGAAGGAGATAAAGGATAGCTTATAATATAAAAGAAGAGAATACTGATGACCCTACTTAATTATTTATCCAACTTTACAAAGCACTATCATTCAAAGTGTCGGTAATCTGTTGGATTTTTGTTAGTGGAGAATGACAAAGGAAGAACCAAAAACCCTATTTATTGTTTTAGCCGCTATAGTATGTTCATGATTTGGATCGATTAAAGACTCCACTATGGTTATTAATGGACTATACAACTGAATTTTACGTTTTGGGTTTAGAAACTTGGGCCTTGATTTGTAATCCATCGATTGGAGTCTCTGTGAAGAATTTCAGGAAAAGAAAACTGAGAAATATGAGTTAAATATAATATATTTAGGATGAATAATAAATCAGAAAAGAAGGGTTGGAGGAATGGTTAAGGTGTTTGCGGTTGAGCTAGAGGTCACGGGTTCGAGCCCCTCTAGTGGCATATTTTTTTAAGCTTTGCTTCAAAGGTTGTGATCCTTCATTATTACTATTATTATGATTATTATTATTTTTGTTATTGTTAGTATTATAGGTATTATTATTACTAATATCATATTTATATTTATAAGCATTAGAAACGTTATTAATATTAGTATTTTTATAAGTATTATTATAAATATTATCATTATTATTATTAATATAATTATTAGTATTGTTATTATTAAACTTATTATTATTATTATTATTATTATTATTATCATTCTCACTAAAATTACTATATTATTATCACTAAAACTATCAATATTTTCACAAATAGATACTTTTATATAAAAATACATTACACTATACTTTTATTATCAAAAAGATATTAGTTAAGTTATATCAATTAATATATAAATATATACTAAACTTTAATATACAGTTTTTATTTTTAATGATAAGTAATAGTTATATAAAACATATAAATTAAGTATATTAAATTTATTCAAATAACATATAGTATAACAAGAATATTATTAATAATAAAATATATATATAATTGCTCGATTACGATTATATGTGTTAATATATATATGAATAATATAGGTTCGTGAATCCGAGGCCAACCTTGCATCGTTCAGTTCCGTCGTATGCATATTTTTACTACAAAATATCGTATAGTGAGTTCATTTGATTCCCTTTTACTCTTTACATTTTTGGGACTGAGAATACATGCGCTGTTTTTATAACTGTTTCCTAAATGCTTTTGAGATATATTTTTGAACTGAGAATACATGAACTGCTTTTATAAATGATTGACGAAACAGGCACAAATATTCAAAACTACATTCTATGATAGAATTATTTGGATTCAGAGGTTCGATTTAGTAGTTAACGGAGAGATGATTTGCATTGCGTACGCATTAGCTCTTGTTTTAACTACCATTTGGATTCAGATGATTTTACATTGTACGCACGCACTAGCCCCCGATGTATTGTATTGTATTATAGTCGACTTTATAGTTGGTAACGGAGGGATGATTTTGCATTGCGTACGCATTAGCCCCTGTTTCAGCTACCCTCGGAGGGATGATTTTGCATTGCGTACGCATTAGCCCCCGTTGTAAGAATTATATTGTATTAACTACCACGGTGAGATGATTTTGTCATTGCACTACGCATTAGCTACCATTGGTGAGTTGTTAGAAAGGTTCCGGTGTTCTTCATATGAATGATTTTACAGCCGGAATAGACCTGTACAGATTGTTTTCTAATTATGAATATCTTGTGGTCTATTATATTATTAAAAATGATTGATTATGAAAAACTAATGAACTCACCAACCTTTTGGTTGACACTTTAAAGCATATTTATTCTCAAGTATGAAAGAAATCTTTCGCTGTGCATTTGCTCATTTTAAAGATATTACTTGGAGTCATTCATGACATATTTCAAAAGACATTGCATTCGAGTCGTTGAGTTCATCAAGATTATTATTTAGTCAATTATAGTTGGATATATTATGAAATAGTATGCATGCCGTCAACTTTCAATGTAAAGAAAGTTTATCTTTTGAAAACGAATGCAATGTTTGTAAAATGTATCATATAGAGGTCAAGTACCTCGCAATGTAACCAAATGTAATGTATTCGTCCAGATGGATTAGGACGGGTCATTAGAGCATGTTTATTCTCAGGTATGAAAGAAATCTTCCGCTGTGCATTTGCTCATTTTAGAGATATTACTTAGAGTCATTCATGACATATTTCAAAAGACATTGCATTCGAGTCATTGAGTTCATCATGATTATTATTAAGTTAATTATAGTTGGATATATATATTATGAAATGGTATGCATGCCGTCAAATTTCGATGAAATGAAAGTCTGTCTTTTAAAAACGAATGCAATGTTTGTAAAATGTATCATATAGAGGTCAAGTACGTCGCCATGTAATCAAATGTAATGTATTCGTCTAGATGGATTAGGACGGGTCGATAAAGTTGGTATCAGAGCTGGTTTAACGCCGTTGGTGCGGGTTAGTCATAAAGGAGGTTCTCACAGTGTGACATGTGGTGAAGCATTGGCTCTTACTCCTTGCGATCCCTTACGAGGGTTGGCAGTAGCCGAGAGGCAGGCCCTAAAATCAGTATCTGAGGTACACTCAGTGGTCGCCGGATAGTTAAGGCACTGGGTAGGACGGTGGTTGTCCCCACTATATCACAGTTGGTATCAGAGTGATGGTCGTAGCGAACCAGGTCTTGCATTAGTGTGTCTAACTAGTAGTTGTTAGGATGCATTAATGAGTCTGGACTTCGACCTAGTAGTTGTTAGGATATATTGATAAGTCTAGACTTGAACATGGTCTGCATGTCAAAGAGTTTTGCTTATCATTTTCTTGTCGGAAATTACATGCTTATTATCCTTAAAGTCTAGACACGTCTTACTGCCTCTGTTGCATAGATAGTGTATAGATAAATTCATATCTTAGCGTATCTATTATTGTTACCTTTACCTGACAGCTTCCGTAGATTCCTCCGTAACTTATGGGAATTTAGTATTATATATGCATATGTAAACTATGTATTGCAGGGTACTAATCTACATCCTATAATCTATTTCTTATCGAAAATCCTTCACTTGATCGTACGAGATGGATCCCTTAACTAGTTCAAATTCCTCGGATTCTGACAGCTATTCCGACATGGATATTCTCCTAAGCTCCGAAAGCAGTGTAAACGAAATGGATCAACCAATTAGTCATCTTCAATTCTGGATGAATTGGGGATGGATTCGTAGTCGACTTAACCGACGGAGACGAGAAGAAGGCGATCCTTTCCACCCACCAACCTACGCTGTTGATGAAGAACCTTAAGCACTTACCAGCGAACCCATTCGAAACACCATTTTCACACTCATTTCCAAAGTATCTCGTCACGATTATATTCTATCTAAAATTCTAAACCTTATTCATTCGCTCGTTCCTACCAACAATCATCCTGGAGTAATAGCAGAAGTCAACAAGCTTCACGCCCGAGTTGTAGCCTTGGAAAATATGGTGCAAAATGTACCAGCTTCAGCAACATCACAGGCACCAACAGTACCACCAACATCAATACCAGTACCACCAATAATCCAAGTTTCAACATCACACGCCTCAACATCTCATTATGTACCTCGAACATAATCATCGTTCTATGAATCGTTCTATATCATTTATCTTCGTTCTACATGACGATTATGTAATTTCTAATATTTTAGAGATTATATATTCTAGTTCTAACGGTAAAGCAAATGAGATTAATATCATATTAACTCATTAAATCCATGATTACATCTGAAGAAAATATATATGTATATATGTTTTCATAAAGGTTGTAATTAAAAATTCTTTTGTACAAACTGTTAATGGCGAAAATATTTTAACGGGTAGGTTATACCCGAGGAATATTTAGATTTCACATTAATAAGTTACACTGTACATTCTTAGAATCTGATTCAACAGTCATCTACTAACCTACTCACATCTACAGATATAAGAATCCATTCACCACAGAATAACCATTTTCATTCGATTTCATATTTGGATTTTGACTTATTAGAATCCAACAAGTGGCATAATGAAGAAAATATTAGACAAAAATAAAATTTGTTAGAAACAAACAAATTAACTATAAGAAATTTTGTTAAGAATACACGCTAACAAAATCCTAGCTAACTGTTCCTAGCTAACTGATTATTACATTTTATTTATCGCAATTTATTTATCGTAATTCTCGCAATTTTATTTATTGTCATTTAATTTCTGTTATTTATTTTACGCACTTTATTTATCGTCATTTAAATACTGTTATTTACGCATTTTAAATATCGGGACACGTATACAAGGTTTTGACATATCATATCGACGCATCTATATATATTATTTGGAATAACCATAGACACTCTATATGCAGTAATGATAGAGTTAGCTATACAGGATTGAGGTTGATTCTAAAATAATATATATACTTTGAGTTGCGATCGAGTCTGAGACATGTATACGGGTCACGATACGTATTAATTAATTTGAATATTATATATTAAACTATATATGAATTATTGAATTACAAACTGTGGTCTACTAACTGTGGACTACTAACTATGGACTACCAACATTGGACAATTAAAATGAATTAAAATATTGATTATAACATATGAAACTAAACAATTCTTCAAGTTTGCCATTTGATTTCATCTTAAACCTCATTTGTATCTCGACGATTACAATCTGCGTTCAAACCTTTCATGATTCTTGAAAACACCTCAATCGAGAGGATGAACCAACCGCATTTCATCTACGGAAGGAAAGATTGATGCATATAGTTATGCATCTGGAAACACTCGGAACCTGAGTAAATGTATCTTTGCTAGCTCCTTTGGCATTTCTATTACCAAAAATAACATTGAAATTCCTTTTCAAATTAGCCAATTTTGTCACTGCTCCAACAAATCAGCTTCAATTTTTCATTCGAATAAACCTTATTATAAAGATTACCCTTCATCATCGTTACCGGAGAACCGTTTATATTCCACCATATTACCAGCAGACGTACCAGCAACCTCGTTGCTCCCTGGCTTAAATCTCTTCGACAAATCACTATATTTATCTATTGAAGTCTTATCATGAACTCATCGGCATCTTGTAACGATAATTACCATACCAAATACCGGGAGGCATCGATCTAAAATCTCGAATATCTCAGCAATTCTACGACAACAATCATATATATATATATATATATATATATATATATATATATATATATATATATATATATATATATATATATATAAATTCTATCTCCTGGATTTAGGAACTTCAATTCTGAATTTCTAAAAAGCGCTTTAGCATATGAATCAGTTTTATGAGTTTTGAAAAAGCTGATGAAGCAGTGAAAACTGAAGACTGCCTTAACAGTCAAAAGTTTAATGATAAAGAATGGAGTGATGGAAACACTCAATGGAAAATTTGTTCTGGAAAACGGATTGAGCAAACCATGAAGGAGACTATAAACAAATCACAAGGACTAAACTCGTACATAAAGAATCTTGATGATTCTGTTTCTGATAAAATCTTTAACGGATACCTTGCTCCTTGATCGATCTAAATCATCGTGAATGAATTTCTTATCACAATTTGATTATAAAATTCTAAGATATTATTGTATCTTTCATTGTTAATATTCTCAATGTTTCTAAAGATATCTTCGTAAATATTCTTGTTCGATTTTATTTATTTTCTCGCGTTATCAAAGAAACTGCATAGTTTCTATATTTTCTGTAAACCTTCGAGTTTAAAATATGAATGTTTTGGAAGTAGTGTTGGGAACTGAAGCATGAGTTAGTATAATATAATGACACTTGATCAACGTGATTATATTACAGTAAGTCATGTTGTGTTTCTAATGAAACGTGATGATTCACAGACCATAACGTCATTATGTGCCATATTACATGACTCTTACATTCTAATTAATCTCTGAACATATTGAGAACATATCTTTCTGATAGTTCTATCTTTTCTCTTGAATTCTGGTAATTTAACCAATCAAGATCATGCTATTACAATCTCTCTTAGAACGTTATCTATGTTCACTTCGAAACTTCATACCTACGAATTCTGAACTATTATTCACTTGACTTAAAGTCAGGAAGAGAAAACAAACGAATGGAACTCCAAAAGATAGAGGAAACGAAGGGAGTATATTTATAGTAAAGTATCAGACAGAGCAATCGAGACAGATCATCGCATTTAACCAAAGAGGATCCTAATATACTTAAATCCCGAAGAATCTGATTTTATAGATTTCGAAGATTTTTCTTTAATCCCTTGCATTTCGGAATTCAGCCAAGACAACGTCAAAAGTTAAGACACACCTTATTTTCTAAATTCAACCCTGAATACGTCAAAAGCTAAGACGAATCTCTATTTCTTCATTTCACTCTTTTGTGATAGCTTCACTCGTACTTTTCAAATAATCGAATTATTTTATCTTTATTACTCAATGGTAATAAAACATTATATATCAGCTCATATGAGTCATGAAAATATACTTATTGTCAGCCATGACCATCCCAATCAAATTTCGGGACGAAATTTCTTTAACGGGTAGGTAGTGTGACGACCCGAAAATTTTCAACCAAATTCAAATTTAAACTTAATATTATATGGTTTCGACATGATAAGCAAAGTCTATAATGTTGAGTCTCAAAAATTTTGGAACTATGTTTATGTATTCAATTACCCTTCGACCATTACCGACGATTCACGAACAATTAGTTACGAATAAATATATATAGATATATAAATAAGTGTGTGTATATATATATATATATATATATATATATATATATATATATATATATATATATATATATATATATATATAACAAAAGCATATATAATAATTTGAAATAATAAAATACAATTTAATCAATTGAAATTAAAAAAAATATATAAACTAATGAACAGAATAATTAAGTTGCTATGAATATATATGCTTATGAAATCTATATATAAGTAATGGTATATATATATTAATATATATATATATATATATATATATATATATATATATATATATATATATAATTTATAAATATTCAATATTTGATAAAAAAATATTATATAATATATATATTACATAACTATTAAATATTACATCAAATTAATTACAAGTTTAATAAATAGTTGTTATACTTCCATTATTATTATTAACATTAATATTAATATCACTACTTGTTAAACTATTATTTTCAATATATTATATAGATATGAAAATTAATACTTGTAAGGTGTTATAATTATTAATATTATTGTTATCATTATTAATAGCATTATTATTATAATTAATAGTAAAATTTAATTAGTATTATGATTATTATCTTTATAAGTATCATTATTATCACAAAATAATACAAATAGTATTATTATCATGAATAAAATTATTATTATCTGTTTTATAGTTAATATCATATTTATTACTTATTAATATTATAAATACTATAAAAAATAATTATTATTAGTATTATTATTATAATTATCATTAATAATACTATTATTATCAATTACAATAAAAATTATTATTATTATGACTTATTATTATTATTACTCTTATTAATATTATTATTATAAATATTATTATTATTATTATTATTATTATTATTATTATTATTATTATTATTATTATTATTATTATTTGTAATATAATTATAATTATTAATTATTAATAATAAATATATAGAATCAGGAATATAGGATCAGATTCAGTTCACATATACATCAGCTGTAGTGATTTTTGTTTTTGTCTGTAAAAGTAATTAAATCGAATTCAAACACAGATATAATACAAATTCAGTTTAGGGTCGTTATCTCCTTTGTATTTTTTTTATATTTGTTTTTATCTGTTTCTTCGTGGATTGATTATAACTGGCACCAATTTGTTACAAGTCCTTCTCAACCACAATTAAAAAAATAGCTATATTACGTTATATATATCTAACTCTACGTTGTGTAATGGAATTAAAACTGAAAATAAAAAATAAAGCTCGATATATATGCTCTGTTCTTCAACTTTTGAGTCAAGTCTTAAATCCGAATAAATTTTCAAAATGTGTTAATGCCATGTTGTTAGGAATCTTTCACTCAAACTTTCTGCAAAATATCAAATTCCAATTCATCTTAACGAACTCGAATTTTCGAGTAAAAGTTTCAAAATCAAAAAGTCAACATTTCTTCTTCAACCAAATTTGAATTCTCTGTTTTGATTTGAGTTAAATTGATGGTTCCTATGGTTTTTAGGAGTGATTTGAAATACAATTTTTAACACCCCGCCAAAATCGCCATTGACGCGGATGTTAACTTTGGTCCCATTGCATGGCTTGACTTCTAAGTAACAGCAAAGTTCTACAGCGGAAGCATAATATATAGGTACCTGAGACAAAACATGCTTAAAGTGTCAACCAAAATGGTTGAGTGAACAACATAGGTTTAACAATCATAATAAGTTTTTAGACCACAAGATTTAGTTGTAAAGTTTAATCAGTTCGTTAGTAGTGCTGAGGTGTATGATATCGAAACTAAACAAGTTACCCCGTGATCACTTTATTCGTTCGTGTCGTTAAATCCTTATTATGTATCCATTGACCAACGGTCATCCGGATAGAGACGTCACTCTCAATAGCGCTACTCACAATAATTAAGCTTGCCAAAATTCCAGCAACTAACGATATCATGGCAGGGATTAAGCATGAAACAAAGCATGTCATAGCACAGTTTGAACTAATCAAAATAAAGTTTTCATGTACTTGTGTCTAGGCGTAAAATATTTTAAAAGCAAGCATGCGTCTCACCCCAATGTTTAAAATAAGTAAATAGAGAAAGTTAAAAAGTGGGGCTATGAAGTTCACCTTAGTAGCAAGCAAGAAATTCCACGCAAGTAGTATGAACGGAGTATTGTAATCGGAGATCTCAACCTAGAAATATAATGTTTAATTAGTTAATGTCTAATAGACATAAAGTTTGTTTATTAATATAGCATACTATATTAACAGTGACCGTTTTTGAGAAAAGTTACTATTTCTCAAAAGTTTCTATATTTGAAAACTTACTATTTATGAAAAGCTTCCACTTATAGTAAGCTTCTAATTTAAGAATGTTCGGGTTATAATTCTTAACAAAGATGTTGTACAATCTCGCCCAAACTTCGTTGCTATCATGCAAGTCACTCGAATGATCTATTGTTACCGGGTGCCCAGGATTCTTGACCATAATCTAAGTCATGGCATTCGAAATCTACAAGCAATTCCAATAAGGCAACAAGGATCACCCTAGGCCACAAGTAGCGGTGATGTTTGTATAAAGTGCACGTTATCTTTTAATTATAACCTTCACGTTATAAGTGTATATACATAACAAATTATTAATGTACTTATTAATTATGTATATAGGTGATAATATACTTAGTGGAATTAAAGTGTTACCATATAGTTAGGTTTATAAGTTACAATAATAATATTATTATTCTTTATTATTATTATACATGTATGTGTTTATAGCTATATGATATATTCGTACATATTACATGTGTGTGTTACATATATATAAGTAAAAAGATGGTACATAAATACTCTTATATTACTTTCCTTTTTATGGTTTACTAACCCTATATACTTACACATACACACTCATACATACACACGTACATATACATACATACATACATACATACACATACATATACACGTATGTATATATTTACATATACACACACATATATCTACAATGTATACATGTACATACATACGTATGCATGCATGCATGCATGCATGTACCATTTTCATTATCATTAATCACAATTCATAAACCTTTACTTATCTAGTTTAACTCATAACCTAATCATAATCATAATAATTATTCATATTCATAATCTTTAACTTATTAATCTAGTTTTATGATCATTATAATTATTAATCTTATTAACTTTAAACTTTACTCATGTTCATAATCTTATTCATAATACTTATTCTTATTAATCATAGTCATAATCTTTTATCTTTTCTTTTATCTTGCACATAAAAATCACAACCTATTTATAAACCCTTGTATATTTTAATTAACCTCATATATATGTATTTATACATATACTATATGTATGTACACAACTTAAATTTAACTTAATTTAATTTAATATCTTTCACCTTTAAATAAAGTTAATTATAAAATAATTAGTACATGAGTACTAACCTATAATAATGTACGGAGTATTAGTTTCAATTTAACAATATTAAATTAGAATATAAAACCCAACTTATTTATCTATCATGGCTGTTTATTTTAAGTGTATAGTTTTAAGCCAAGGAATTATAAGCGAAAGTTCTAAGACAATATCATGCAATTGTCTTTTTTTTTTTTCGTGAGCTAGTTGCATATCAGTTCCAACTTATTATTTTTAATTACAAAATTCCATCTTTAAACTATAGTAATAAAGTTTCACAGTTCCTAACATCATATTTATTCATAAATTGTATTATTGTAAATTGTAAATTCGTATGTTACGATTTGTTAATTTAGTCCCGAACTTTCCCGTACCCTTATCAACGGTTGGTTTCGGGCTTGTATTGATGAAACATATGTCGGATATATAACTATGAGAGCTTAATTGTATATTTAAGTTAGGATAACGTTTATACCTTCGAATAATTTGAATGAGAAAGATGAGTGAATGGTGATCATGGGTCTCGGTTTACAGCAGAAACGGGAGCAGATACAGCAGCAAATTTGCAGCAGCAAGGTCGCCTCACAAGGGGTCAAATCTGACCCAAATAGCAGCAGAAGCTACTACAATTCGCAATAGCAGAGGAGCAGTTTTTGGGTGGATTTTGGCCTGTCGAACAGCTGCAACACAGCAGCAAAAATCGATCCTTTGTGGGTGTGTTTGTGCAGCCGAACAGCAACACAAAACAGACGCAGAAGCACTTGAAACAGCCTCGGTTTCGGGGCTGTTTTGCGGACAGAAAACAGCAGCATACGGCTGCAAATTGTGACGGTTTATGATGGTGATGAAACCGAACAGCACAGCAGCAGAAACGGTGATAAATCGCGACAAAAAGTGGCGGTTTGTATGTGTTTTTGCGGCGGACAACAGCCTCCAGAAAATGCAGCAGCAGGGTGGTTTTATGGGCGGGTTTTGGACTGTTTTGAAGGCGCGGGAACAGCAGCAGAGGCTGCAGTTGGTGGCGGCTGTGGAGCTGCAAAAAGGCAGCATACAGTGGCGGTGATGGGGGCTGTTTTGGCGGTCGATCACAGCAGCAAAAAGGCTGCGGTTTTGGGGTGTTTTGGGGCTGATTTCTAGCTGCAAAACAGCAGCTGAAAGAGTGGTGGTGTTTTGGTTGTCTGGTACACGACAACAACAATAACAGGAAGCTATCTTTCTTTTCTTTTTTTTATCGTGAGATTGATTTGTGAATTGGAAATCGTGGGGTGTTGATAGAGATCAAGGAAGTGTTTGTTTTTATTTTGTGAATGAGGGATTAAGGGAATTAAGGGTGTTTTTTTTTATAGCCAAATAATTAGAGGTTAGGATGGACTCTTAAACACATTAGGATTCATCCATGGAAATTTGTAGAACACTAGAATTCCTAGTTTATGATAGATTTTAAGGTTCATGATAAGATTAGGATACCTTTTTAAGATCATCTATTTAATTATCCTATTAATTATCTTATTTAGTTTAATTATTTAATTTATTTTTTATTTAAATTATTCATCCGAAATTATTTATTTACTTTTATAATTTTCGAAAATTTTATTAATTATATATATTTATTTTATTTTTGTTAATTTAACAAATGTACACTCTACTCCTTGTATATTTTATTCGTGTTTGCTTATTAGTTAAACGTTTTATAATGATCCAACTCCATTTATAAAAGTTTTGATAATTTAAATTGTCCATGTTTCGTTGGTTTCACAGAACCCCATAATATTTACTATTTAATTAAGGTTGAAATTAATCGTATAAAAATGAACAGATACTAACTTAAAAAAAAAATTCTAGCGTATAAAACCATAGAATTTAACTAACGTTCGTTAATTAGTTGACGGAAAAAGTCGGGTTATTACAGTACATACCCCTTATTGGAAATTTTGTCCCGAAATTTGGTCGTTACCGTCGGTCGGCGTTTTGTTCACAAACGGTGACGATATTTTGTTTTAGTCGCTTACGAGTGTTCCAACAAAATTTGATTATAGGAATTTCTCTATGTTCGAGTTGTTTGACCTCATGGTCTCGAACGTTTGTCATCTAAACGCATTTCATAAAGTCAGGCGTTAAAAGTTTTATGAAAGAGTTTGCTCTCGCGGATAAGTGCTATTATAATAAGTGTATGATTCCTTGTCATTGAAAAATATGAAAGAGGAGATTTCGTTACACGGAATGTATGAAGGAAAACGTCTCAAAAGGGTACAATGAGGACAGAAATGTTTGCTTTAATGTGGCTAAATCGAGCATCTTGTAGTCGGAAGTTGAGTGATAACGAGATGAAATGGATATCGTTTCTTGAAACATGAGGATGTTTTATTAAGGTCAAAAAGTAATAGCCTCGGATGGTGTGACATCTAAGGTTTATATTTTTTAATAACAACAGAGAAAATAAAGGAGTTACGTAACACGGTACATGGTAGTAATAATGTTGATCAAGCATCATCACCATCACGAGCCATTAGAACTTTGGTAATTCTTACCATAATATAATCACGTTGATCAGGTGTTATTATATTAAATTAACTCATACCTCCATTCCAACATCACTCCATTTGAAATTAAGGGAATCTACTAATGGTGAATAAAAAGGAACAAGGTGTAATGACATCTCGAACAAAAACTTGTATTTAATCGGAAAGGGTTGGTGCAACCTCCAAAGGTGTAACCCCAAAGAAAAAGATAAAGGGTAATGTCTTCGGCTATGGAGAAGAATGATTGTTGCTTAAGTGATATTGCAATCGGACAGAAGGGGAAGGGATATGGTATGAAGCGGCTTTCCATTCACAGAGTGTGTCGTGTTCATCATGGGAAACTCTCCAATATCGGAATATGTACCATCCTAAACTCTGAGAACGCAAATCCAACTGCAGGCGTTTGATCTTCGGTGGGTGGGATAAGGTAAAATATGGGGGTAGTGGTGAAACTGATTGAGCATCATGCGAAGCATGGCCTCAAGAGTAAAGTTTTGAAAAGGACTATGTTCTATAAAGATTTGAAACATGAAGTAAATGGACAATATATTTGTTTGAAGAGTAGAGAAAAATTTACGACAATCAATAAGGTGTAGTGCCACCTCTAACAAGGTTTTAGATTTAGTCAAGAGAAATTAAGCGATTTCTGAACGTGTGTGTTTTTAAAGAAGTTTGGGTAGTTTATGTAAAAAGATTATCATTGTTTTTTTTCCGATAAGGTCCTCCAAAAGTTTATTGCCTAAGGCAGACAGTAGGGATGTAGTATGATGAGGTGACTCTCAAGTCAGTTGAAAAAGTTTGAAGTTGAGTTTTACAAGCGGCATTAAAAAAATTTCTTCAATGTATTGTACCGTTTGAGTGTCCTATCGGGACTATCATACTAAGACGAGAGTGAAGTTATAAACAATATGTGTGAATAAAGATTTGGGTTCGTAGTATTGTATATGGTTTCTCAAAGATGTATCTGGTGCGAAATTTTGTACAAGTTTCACGAAAAGAAAACGATTCTCCTCGAGTAAGGTGTTTGTTCAAAAAGTAATGGGTAAAGCTGATTTTAGTGACGTAAGTCATTGGCGAATAAGGTTCCCCATAGGTTTGCGTTTTTATTCAAAGTTGTAGCTTCGAGTTTAGTAAGATCTAAAAAGTAAGGTGCAGTGACGAGTAGTGAATAGTTCACGACACGTTCATTCTCCAACTGAACGTTAGGCAAAATTGTTGTCAACGATTCAGACCTATGGTAACTCCGAGTTAACGTTCTTTTTAGACACGTCGTTGTTTTTCACAAGTATGAGCAGGAATATACGTCCCAATTTAGTGGAAGGTACGCTTATAGTAGCAGTATATATTAATAACGTAAAGTAACCCTAAAGTACGTAAGGCTTCTAACTAAGGCAAACAATAAGTTCAGTCGTAGTCTAGACTTAACGCATCCTAACGCTATCCTGTCAGACGCACTAAGGTAGCCTAGTTCCCTACGACCAAAGCTCTTATACCAACTTTAACACCCCGCCAAAATCGCCATTGACGCGGATGTTAACTCTGGTCCCATTGCATGGTTTGACTTCTAAGTAACAGCAAAGTTCTACAGCAGAAGCATAATATATAGGTACCTGAGACAAAACATGCTTAAAGTGTCAACCAAAATGGTTGAGTGAACAACATAGGTTTAACAATCATAATAAGTTTTTAGACCACAAGATTTAGTTGTAAAGTTTAATCAGTTCGTTAGTAGTGCTGAGGTGTATGATATCGAAACTAAACAAGTTACCCCGTGATCACTTTATTCGTTCGTGTCGTTAAATCCTTATTATGTATCCATTGACCAACGGTCATCCGGATAGAGACGTCACTCTCAATAGCGCTACTCACAATAATTAAGCTTGCTAAAATTCCAGCAACTAACGATATCATGGCAGGGATTAAGCATGAAACAAAGCATGCCATAGCACAGTTTGAACTAATCAAAATAAAGTTTTCATGTACTTGTGTCTAGGCATAAAACAGTTTCAAAGCAAGCATGTGTCTCACCCCAATGTTTAAAATAAGTAAATAGAGAAAGTTAAAAAGTGGGGCTATGAAGTTCACCTTAGTAGCAAGCAAGAAATTCCACGCAAGTAGTATGAACGGAGTATTGTAATCGGAGATCTCAACCTAGAGATATAATGTTTAATTAGTTAATGTCTAATAGACATAAAGTTTGTTTATTAATATAGCATACTATATTAACAGTGACCGTTTTTGAGAAAAGTTACTATTTCTCAAAAGTTTCTATATTTGGAAACTTACTATTTATGGAAAGCTTCCACTTATAGTGAGCTTCTAATTTAAGAATGTTCGGGTTATAATTCTTAACAAAGATGTTGTACAATCTCGCCCAAACTTCGTTGCTATCATCCAAGTCACTCGAATTATCTATTGTTACCGGGTGCCCAGGATTCTTGACCATAATCTAAGTCATGACATTTGAAATCCACAAGCGATTCCCATAAGGCAACAAGGATCACCCTAGGCCACAAGTAGCGGTGATGTTCGTATAAAGTGCACGTTATCTTTTAATTATAACCTTCACGTTATAGGTGTATATACATAACAAATTATTAATGTACTTATTAATTATGTATATAGGTGATAATATACTTAGTGTAATTAAAGTGTTACCATATAGTTAGGTTTATAAGTTACAATAATAATATTATTATTCTTTATTATTATTATACATGTATGTGTTTATAGCTATATGATATATATGTACATATTACTTGTGTGTGTTACATATATATAAGTAAAAAGATGGTACATAAATACTCTTATATTACTTTCCTTTTTATGGTTTACTAACCCTATATACTTACACATACACACTCATACATACACACGTACATATACATACATACATACATACATACATACATATACATATACACGTATGTATATATTTACATATACACACACATATATCTACAATGTATACTTGTAGATACATACGTATGCATGCATGCATGCATGCATGTACCATTTTCATTATCATTAATCACAATTCATAAACCTTTACTTATCTAGTTTAACTCATAACCTAATCATAATCATAATAATTATTCATATTCATAATCTTTAACTTATTAATCTAGTTTTATGATCATTATAATTATTAATCTTATTAACTTTAAACTTTACTCATGTTCATAATCTTATTCATAATACTTATTCTTATTAATCATAGTCATAATCTTTTATCTTTTCTTTTATCTTGCACATAAAAATCATAACCTATTTATAAACCCTTGTATATTTTAATTAACCTCATATATATGTATTTATACATATACTATATGTATGTACACAACTTAAATTTAACTTAATTTAATTTAATATCTTTCACCTTTAAATAAAGTTAATTATAAAATAATTAGTACATGAGTACTAACCTATAATAATGTACGGAGTATTAGTTTCAATTTAACAATATTAAATTAGAATATAAAACCCAACTTATTTATCTATCATGGCTGTTTATTTTAAGTGTATAGTTTTAAGCCAAGGAATTATAAGCGAAAGTTCTAAGACAATATCATGCAATTGTCTTTTTTTTTTTTCGTGAGCTAGTTGCATATCAGTTCCAACTTATTATTTTTAATTACAAAATTCCATCTTTAAACTATAGTAATAAAGTTTCACAGTTCCTAACATCATATTTATTCATAAATTGTAAATTGTAAATTGTAAATTGTAAATTGTAAATTCGTATGTTACGATTTGTATATTTAAGTTAGGATAACGTTTATACCTTCGAATAATTTGAATGAGAAAGATGAGTGAATGGTGATCATGGGTCTCGGTTTACAGCAGAAACGGGAGCAGATACAGCAGCAAATTTGCAGCAGCAAGGTCGCCTCACAAGGGGTCAAATCTGACCCAAATAGCAGCAGAAGCTACTACAATTCGCAATAGCAGAGGAGCAGTTTTTGGGTGGATTTTGGCCTGTCGAACAGCTGCAACACAGCAGCAAAAATCGATCCTTTGTGGGTGTGTTTGTGCAGCCGAACAGCAACACAAAACAGACGCAGAAGCACTTGAAACAGCCTCGGTTTCGGGGCTGTTTTGCGGACAGAAAACAGCAGCATACGGCTGCAAATTGTGACGGTTTATGATGGTGATGAAACCGAACAGCACAGCAGCAGAAACGGTGATAAATCGCGACAAAAAGTGGCGGTTTGTATGTGTTTTTGCGGCGGACAACAGCCTCCAGAAAATGCAGCAGCAGGGTGGTTTTATGGGCGGGTTTTGGACTGTTTTGAAGGCGCGGGAACAGCAGCAGAGGCTGCAGTTGGTGGCGGCTGTGGAGCTGCAAAAAGGCAGCATACAGTGGCGGTGATGGGGGCTGTTTTGGCGGTCGATCACAGCAGCAAAAAGGCTGCGGTTTTGGGGTGTTTTGGGGCTGATTTCTAGCTGCAAAACAGCAGCTGAAAGAGTGGTGGTGTTTTGGTTGTCTGGTACACGACAACAACAATAACAGGAAGCTATCTTTCTTTTCTTTTTTTTATCGTGAGATTGATTTGTGAATTGGAAATCGTGGGGTGTTGATAGAGATCAAGGAAGTGTTTGTTTTTATTTTGTGAATGAGGGATTAAGGGAATTAAGGGTGTTTTTTTTTATAGCCAAATAATTAGAGGTTAGGATGGACTCTTAAACACATTAGGATTCATCCATGGAAATTTGTAGAACACTAGAATTCCTAGTTTATGATAGATTTTAAGGTTCATGATAAGATTAGGATACCTTTTTAAGATCATCTATTTAATTATCCTATTAATTATCTTATTTAGTTTAATTATTTAATTTATTTTTTATTAAAATTATTCATCCGAAATTATTTATTTACTTTTATAATTTTCGGAAATTTTATTAATTATATATATTTTTTTGATTTTTGTTAATTTAACAAATGTACACTCTACTCCTTGTATATTTTAATCGTGTTTGCTTATTAGTTAAACGTTTTATAATGATCCAAGTCCATTTATAAAAGTTTTGTTAATTTAAATTGTCCATGTTTCGTTGGTTTCATAGAACCCCATAATATTTACTATTTAATCAAGGTTGAAATTAATCGTATAAAAATGAACAGATACTAACTTAAAAAAAAAAATTCTAGCGTATAAAACTATAGAATTTAACTAACGTTCGTTAATTAGTTGACGGAAAAAGTCGGGTTATTACACAATTTGTGTTATAACCTCTGTCTAAAATGTTCTCAAAAGCGAAATCATTATTTTTGTGTTATATAGCCGCGACACAGCAGCACTCTTTATTTTTATTTATAATTTTTTTATCCAATTAATTACAAATAAATGATTCTGTTTTGATTTTTAAAACCTATATTTAACTGGGTAACTCAATCTTTAGTTGTGGAATTAATTTGGTTTGTAGGAGCTTTTGAAGAAGGAGGAGGACATAGAACATAACAAGTTATGGGTTAAGTAAAAATGGGTTGGTTATTATTCCAGAAAAACAAAGATGGCTTAATGGTTAGAGTGTTGGGTTAGTGAACGGGAGGTCACGGGTTCGAGCTCGGGCGTGGGCAGCTTTATTCTTTTTAGGAAATCTTTGTGAGGTTCGTGAATCCGAGGCCAACCCTGCATTGTTCAGTATCGTCATATGAATATTTTTACTACAAAATATTGTATCGTGAGTTTCATTACTCCCTTTTTAAATGCTTTTGCAATATATATTTTTGGGACTGAGAATACATGCGCTTTTATAAATGTTTTAAGAAATAGACACAAGTAATCGAAACTACATTATATGGTTGAATGGATCGAATCCGAATATGCCCCTTTTAGCCTGGTAATCTAAGAATTAGGGAACAGACCCCCTAATTGACGCGAATCCTAAAGATAGATCTATCGGGCCCAACGATGTAGTGACCCGAACTTTTCCATGTTTATATATATTAATTGAGATTGATATTTACATGATTAAATGTTTCCAACATGTTAAGCAATCAAACTTGTTAAGACTTGATTAATTGAAATATGTTTCATATAGACAATTGACCACCCAAGTTGACCGGTGATTCACGAACGTTAAAACTTGTAAAAACTATATGATGACATATATATGGATATATATATAGTTAACATGATACTATGATAAGTAAACATATCATTAAGTATATTAACAATGAAGTTCATATGTAAAAACAAGACTACTAACTTAATGATTTTTAAACGAGACATATATGTAACGATTATCGTTGTAAAGACATTTAATGTATATATATATATATCATATTAAGAGATATTCATACATGATAATATCATGATAATATAATAATTTGAAATCTCATTTGATATTATAAACATTGGGTTAACGACATTTAACAAGATCGTTAACCTAAAGGTTTCAAAACAACACTTACATGTAACGACTAACGATGACTTAACGACTCAGTTAAAATGTATATACATGTAGTGTTTTAATATGTATTTATACACTTTTGAAAGACTTCAATACACTTATCAAAATACTTCTACTTAACAAAAATGCTTACAATTACATCCTCGTTCAGTTTCATCAACAATTCTACTCGTATGCACCCGTATTCATACTCGTACAATACACAGCTTTTAGATGTATGTACTATTGGTATATACACTCCAATGATCAGCTCTTAGCAGCCCATGTGAGTTACCTAACACATGTGGGAACCATCATTTGGCAACTAGCATGAAATATCTCATAAAATTACAAAAATATGAGTAATCATTCATGACTTATTTACATGAAAACAAAATTACATATCCTTTATATCTAATCCATACACCAACGACCAAAAATACCTACAAACACTTTCATTCTTCAATTTTCTTCATCTAATTGATCTCTCTCAAGTTCTATCTTCAAGTTCTAAGTGTTCTTCATATATTCTACAAGTTCTAGTTACATAAAATCAAGAATACTTTCAAGTTTGCTAGCTCACTTCCAATCTTGTAAGGTGATCATCCAACCTCAAGAAATCTTTGTTTCTTACAGTAGGTTATCATTCTAATACAAGGTAATAATCATATTCAAACTTTGGTTCAATTTCTATAACTATAACAATCTTATTTCAAGTGATGATCTTACTTGAACTTGTTTTCGTGTCATGATTCTGCTTCAAGAACTTCGAGCCATCCAAGGATCCATTGAAGCTAGATCCATTTTTCTCTTTTCCAGTAGGTTTATCCAAGGAACTTAAGGTAGTAATGATGTTCATAACATCATTCGATTCATACATATAAAGCTATCTTATTCGAAGGTTTAAACTTGTAATCACTAGAACATAGTTTAGTTAATTCTAAACTTGTTCGCAAACAAAAGTTAATCCTTCTAACTTGACTTTTAAAATCAACTAAACACATGTTATATATCTATATGATATGCTAACTTAATGATTTAAAACCTGGAAACACGAAAAACACCGTAAAACCGGATTTACGCCGTCGTAGTAACACCGCGGGCTGTTTTGGGTTAGTTAATTAAAAACTATGATAAACTTTGATTTAAAAGTTGTTATTCTGAGAAAATTATTTTTATTATGAACATGAAACTATATCCAAAAATTATGGTTAAACTCAAAGTGGAAGTATGTTTTCTAAAATGGTCATCTAGACGTCGTTCTTTCGACTGAAATGACTACCTTTACAAAAACGACTTGTAACTTATTTTTCCGACTATAAACCTACACTTTTTCTGTTTAGATTCATAAAATAGAGTTCAATATGAAACCATAGCAATTTGATTCACTCAAAACGGATTTAAAATGAAGAAGTTATGGGTAAAACAAGATTGGATAATTTTTCGCATTTTAGCTACGTGAAAATTGGTAAAAATCTATTCCAACCATAACTTAATCAACTTGTATTGTATATTATGTAATCTTGAGATACCATAGACACGTATACAATGTTTCGACCTATCATGTCGACACATCTATATATATTTCGGAACAACCATAGACACTCTATATGTGAATGTTGGAGTTAGCTATACAGGGTTGAGGTTGATTCCAAAATATATATAGTTTGAGTTGTGATCAATACTGAAATACGTATACACTGGGTCGTGGATTGATTCAAGATAATATTTATCGATTTATTTCTGTACATCTAACTGTGGACAACTAGTTGTAGGTTACTAACGAGGACAGCTGACTTAATAAACTTAAAACATCAAAATATATTAAAAGTGTTGTAAATATATTTTGAACATACTTTGATATATATGTATATATTGTTATAGGTTCGTGAATCAACCAGTGGCCAAGTCTTACTTCCCGACGAAGTAAAAATCTGTGAAAGTGATTTATAGTCCCACTTTTAAAATCTAATATTTTTGGGATGAGAATACATGCAGGTTTTATAAATGATTTACAAAATAGACACAAGTACGTGAAACTACATTCTATGGTTGAATTATCGAAATCGAATATGCCCCTTTTTATTAAGTCTGGTAATCTAAGAATTAGGGAACAGACACCCTAATTGACGCGAATCCTAAAGATAGATCTATTGGGCCTAACAAACCCCATCCAAAGTACCGGATGCTTTAGTACTTCGAAATTTATATCATATCCGAAGGGTGTCCCGTAATGATGGGGATATTCTTATATATGCATCTTGTTAATGTCGGTTACCAGGTGTTCACCATATGAATGATTTTTATCTCTATGTATGGGGTGTGTATTGAAATATGAAATCTTGTGGTCTATTATTATGATTTGATATATATAGGTTAAACCTATAACTCACCAACATTTTTGTTGACGTTTAAAGCATGTTTATTCTCAGGTGAATACTAAGAGCTTCCGCTGTTGCATACTAAAATAAGAACGAGATTTGGAGTCCATGTTTGTATGATATTGTGTAAAAACTGCATTCAAGAAACTGATTTCGATGTAACATATTTGTATTGTAAACCATTATGTAATGGTCGTGTGTAAACAAGATATTTTAGATTATCATTATTTGATAATCTACGTAAAGCTTTTTAAACCTTTATTGATGAAATAAAGGTTATGTTTTGTTTTAAAATGAATGCAGTCTTTGAAAAACGTCTCATATAGAGGTCAAAACCTCGCAACGAAATCAATTAATATGGAACGTTTTTTAATCAATAAGAACGGGACATTTCAGTTGGTATCAGAGTGTTGGTCTTAGAGAACCAGAATTTTGCATTAGTGTGTCTTATCGAGTTTGTTAGGATGCATTAGTGAGTCTGGACTTCGACCGTGTTTACTTGAAAAATGATTGCTTAACAAATTTTGTTGGAAACTATATATTTTTAACATGTGAATATTATGTGATATATTAATCTCTTAACGCGTTTGATATTATGTGATAGATGTCTACCTCTAGAACAAGTCCCATTGACTCACCTAATAATAATGAAGAGTCAAATGTAAATTGGAATGATTCGTGGACTGATTCACAAGTTCCCGAAGAGGAACCGGAAGAAGAGTCGGAACCAGAAGAAGAATCGGAACCGGAAGAAGAATCGGAACCGGATGAAGAAATAGAACCGGTGGGGGAAATAATAAAACAGTTAAGTAAAAGAAAATCCTCAACCAACCGACCAAGGTTAATTATGGTCAATGGTGTTTCCGCCAAGGAAGCAAAATATTGGGAGGATTACCAATTCTCCGATGAATCGGATTCCGACGAGAATTCCGATGATGTTATAGAAATTACCCCAACTGAATTTAAAAAGGCAAAAAAAAATAATAAGGGAAATGGCATAAAAATAGAGAAATCTAATTCCAACCCCGATGAACTTTATATGTATCGTCAACCCCCGAAGTCCTTAAGTTGTAACAATGACCCGGGAACCTCTAAACCACCAGGTTTTTCTAAACCAATGTGGATAACGACTGCTCGTATTAGGGGAACATCATATATCCCTAGAAACTTGGCAAAACGAACCAAAACCGAAGAAGAAGAAACAAGCGAGTCGGAATAAGATAGCTGTATTCGTGTGGTGTAATATATGTAATATAGTGTGCTTATGCTTTATGATATATGTAAAAATTGCTTGTATTAATAAGTATTTTTTTTATGAATCTAACTCTTGTCTATTTTACAGTATAAAAACACAAAATGGATAGACAACCCAATATTTTAAGAGACCTACCCGGAGACATGATTGATGAAATCTTGTCTAGAGTCGGTCAGAATTCTTCGGCACAACTATTTAAGGCGAGATCAGTTTGTAAGACATTCGAAGAACGTTCCAAGAATGCCTTGGTTTATAAAAGGCTTTCATTCGAAAGATGGGGGATATCACATTGGGAAATCCATAAGTTACGATGTGTTTACTTTGACGCATATATTGCGGGGAACCCAAATGCTATTTTACGCAATGGGTTAAGAAATTATTTTGACTCAATATATCCGAATATTGGACTTCGTGATTTAGAAAAAGCGTCTAACATGCAACATAAAGAAGCATGTTATGCTTACGGATTAGTAATGTTCGCTTCTCACCAAAGTGAGAACAAGAACATCGGCCTACAACTATTAAACAAAACGTTCCCACAAGTGACGGAGTCGGTAATTGGGGTAAGAAATGAGGTTTTTAGATTGTTACGGGATTGTTGGACATTACGTAACCCTCGTCCCTTTGACGACGTTACAACACGCTGTCTTATCAACGGCCATAAAGGTTATGTTCCACAAGACCAAGGATGGGAAGTAATCCTAGTAAAACCAGAATGCGTGACTTGTTTCTGGACGTATGAATTACGTGTCTTTATTGCCTTTGCTGAACGACTTGTGTACTAGCTAGAATTATCTTCACAACCATCTTGTATCAAATTTATTGTGTGCTATATTTCATGCTATATGTAAAATAAGCGGTATTGTAAGTTTGTAAAATATTGTGTAAAAGTTTGAACGCGAAATATTATTATAATCAGTTTTTCATATAGAATTGTAGTAGTTGAATTGTATATTAGCTACTAAGTATGAACTTAACGGGTAGGTACTACCCGAATTTAAACTTATAAAACGCTAATATGAAGAAAAAGCTTTTATAAATGAGTTCATATTATACTACGAAATACTATTAACTACTCTTAATATTCTATATGATTAACTTGTTCCATTTGACTATTTTGAAGGAAATGGCACCGACTACTCGACACACCGTGAATATGAATGAAGAGGAATTCCGTACTTTTCTAGCTTCAAACATAGCCGCAGTACAGGCTGCGCTACATACCAACAATAACCTTGGATCTAGCAGTACAGGAAATCGTGTAGGATGTACCTACAAAGAATTCACTGCCTGCAAACCTTTGGAATTTGATGGAACCGAAGGACCGATCGAATTGAAACGGTGGACCGAGAAGGTCGAATCGGTGTTTGCCATAAGTAAGTGTACTGAAGAGGACAAAGTGAAGTACGCTACGCATACCTTCACAGGTCTTGCGTTAACATGGTGGAATACCTATCTAGTGCAAGTGGGACAAGACGATGCGTACGCACTACCGTGGTCAGCATTCAAGCACTTGATGAACGAGAAGTACCGTCCCAGAACCGAGGTCAATAAGCTCAAGACAGAACTTAGAGGGTTGCGAACCCAAGGATTTGATATTACCACGTACAAAAGACGATTCACAGAATTGTGCCTATTGTGTCCGGGAGCATTCGAAGATGAGGAAGAGAAGATCGACGCATTTGTGAAAGGATTACCGGAAAGAATCCAAGAAGATATAAGTTCACACGAGCCCGCCTCCATACAACAGGCATGTAGAATGGCTCACAAACTAGTGAACCAGATTGAAGAAAGAATTAAAGAACAGACTTCTGAAGAGGCCAATGTGAAGCAAGTCAAAAGAAAGTGGGAGGAAAACGGTGATAAGAATCACCAATACAACAACAACAGCAATTACAACAATAATCGCAATAATTATCCCAACAATCGCAACATCAATCGCAACTACAACAAACGGCCCAACAACAACAACAACAACAACAACAACAGCAACTACAACAATCATCCCAACAACAATAATAACCGCAACAACAACAACAATCAGAAGCAGCTATGCCAAAGGTGTGAAAAGTATCACTCGGGGTTCTGCACCAAATTTTGCAACAAGTGTAAAAGAAATGGTCATAGCGCGGCGAAGTGTGAGGTCTACGGACCAGGGGTTAATAGAACGAAAGGAACAAATGGTGTCGGAACGAGTAATGGCGGAGCAAGTAGTGTCAGAGCAAGTTATGCCAATGTAGTTTGTTATAAATGTGGAAAACCGGGCCACATTATTAGAAATTGCCCGAACCAGGAGAACACGAATGGACAAGGCCGCGGAAGAGTTTTCAATATTAATGCGGCAGAGGCACAGGAAGACCCGGAGCTTGTTACGGGTACGTTTCTTATTGACAATAAATCTGCTTACGTTTTATTTGATTCGGGTGCGGATAGAAGCTATATGAGTAGAGATTTTTGTGCTAAATTAAGTTGTCCATTGACGCCTTTGGATAGTAAATTTTTACTCGAATTAGCAAATGGTAAATTAATTTCAGCAGATAATATATGTCGGAATCGAGAAATTAAACTGGTTAGCGAAATATTTAAGATTGACTTGATACCAGTAGAGTTAGGGAGTTTTGATGTGATAATCGGTATGGACTGGTTGAAAGAAGTGAAAGCAGAGATCGTTTGTTACAAAAATGCAATTCGCATTATACGAGAAAAAGGAAAACCCTTAATGGTGTACGGAGAAAAGGGCAACACGAAGCTACATCTTATTAGTAATTTGAAGGCACAAAAACTAATAAGAAAAGGTTGCTATGCTGTTCTAGCACACGTCGAGAAAGTACAAACTGAAGAAAAGAGCATCAATGATGTTCCCGTCGCAAAAGAATTTCTTGATGTATTTCTGAAAGAATTACCGGTATTACCCCCACATCGATCCGTTGAATTTCAAATAGATCTTGTACCAGGAGCTGCACCAATAGCTCGTGCTCCTTACAGACTCGCACCCAGCGAGATGAAAGAACTGCAAAGCCAATTACAAGAACTTTTAGAGCGTGGTTTCATTCGACCAAGCACATCACCGTGGGGAGCTCCTGTTTTGTTTGTCAAGAAGAAAGATGGTACATTCAGGTTGTGTATCGACTACCGAGAGTTGAACAAACTTACCATCAAGAACCGCTACCCACTACCGAGAATCGACGACTTATTTGATCAACTACAAGGCTCGTCTGTTTATTCAAAGATTGACTTACGTTCCGGGTATCATCAAATGCGGGTGAAAGAAGATGATATTCCAAAGACTGCTTTCAGAACACGTTACGGTCATTACGAGTTTATGGTCATGCCGTTTGGTTTAACTAATGCACCAGCTGTGTTCATGGACCTTATGAACCGAGTGTGTGGATCATACCTTGACAAGTTTGTCATTGTTTTCATTGATGACATACTTATTTACTCAAAGAATGACCAAGAACACGGTGAACATTTGAGAAAGGTGTTAGAAGTATTGAGGAAGGAAGAATTGTACGCTAAGTTTTCAAAGTGTGCATTTTGGTTGGAAGAAGTTCAATTCCTCGGTCACATAGTGAACAAAGAAGGTATTAAGGTGGATCCGGCAAAGATAGAAACTGTTGAAAAGTGGGAAACCCCGAAAACTCCGAAACACATACGCCAGTTTTTAGGACTAGCTGGTTACTACAGAAAGTTCATCCAAGACTTTTCCAGAATAGCAAAACCCTTGACTGCATTAACGCATAAAGGGAAGAAATTTGAATGGAAGGATGAACAAGAGAAAGCGTTCCAGTTATTGAAGAAAAAGCTAACTACGGCACCTATATTGTCATTGCCTGAAGGGAATGATGATTTTGTGATTTTTTGTGACGCGTCAAAGCAAGGTCTCGGTTGTGTATTAATGCAACGAACGAAGGTGATTGCTTATGCGTCTAGACAATTGAAGATTCACAAACAAAATTATACGACGCATGATTTGGAATTAGGCGCGGTTGTTTTTGCATTAAAGACTTGGAGGCACTACTTATATAGGGTCAAAAGTATTATATATACCGACCACAAAAGTCTTCAACACATATTTAATCAGAAACAACTGAATATGAGGCAGCGTAGGTGGATTGAATTATTGAATGATTACGACTTTAAGATTCGTTACCACCCGGGGAAGGCAAATGTGGTAGCCGATGCCTTGAGCAGGAAGGACAGAGAACCCATTCGAGTAAAATCTATGAATATAATGATTCATAATAACCTTACTACTCAAATAAAGGAGGCGCAACAAGGAGTTTTAAAAGAGGGAAATTTAAAGGATGAAATACCCAAAGGATCGGAGAAGCATCTTAATATTCGGGAAGACGGAACCCGGTATAGGGCTGAAAGGATTTGGGTACCAAAATTTGGAGATATGAGAGAAATGGTACTTAGAGAAGCTCATAAAACCAGATACTCAATACATCCTGGAATGGGGAAGATGTACAAGGATCTCAAGAAACATTTTTGGTGGCTGGGTATGAAAGCCGATGTTGCTAAATACGTAGGGGAATGTTTGACGTGTTCGAAGGTTAAAGCGGAGCTTCAGAAACCATCAGGTCTACTGCAACAACCCGAAATCCCGGAATGGAAATGGGAAAACATTACCATGGATTTCATCACTAAATTGCCAAGGACTGCAAGTGGTTTTGATACTATTTGTGAAATGTCCCGTTCTTATTGATTAAAAACGTTCCATATTAATTGATTTCGTTGCGAGGTTTTGACCTCTATATGAGACGTTTTTCAAAGACTGCATTCATTTTTAAACAAACCATAACCTTTATTTCATCAATAAAGGTTTAAAAAGCTTTACGTAGATTATCAAATAATGATAATCTAAAATATCCTGTTTACACACGACCATTACATAATGGTTTACAATACAAATATGTTACAACAAAATAAGTTTCTTGAATGTAGTTTTTACACAATATCATACAAGCATGGACTCCAAATCTTGTCCTTATTTAAGTATGCGACAGCGGAAGCTCTTAATAATCACCTGAGAATAAACATGCTTAAAACGTCAACAAAAATGTTGGTGAGTTATAGGTTTAACCTATATATATCAAATCGTAACAATAGACCACAAGATTTCATATTTCAATACACATCCCATACATAGAGATAAAAATCATTCATATGGTGAACACCTGGTAACCGACAATAACAAGATGCATATATAAGAATATCCCCATCATTCCGGGACACCCTTCGGATATGATATAAATTTCGAAGTACTAAAGCATCCGGTACTTTGGATGGGGTTTGTTAGGCCCAATAGATCTATCTTTAGGATTCGCGTCAATTAGGGTGTCTGTTCCCTAATTCTTAGATTACCAGACTTAATAAAAAGGGGCATATTCGATTTCGATAATTCAACCATAGAATGTAGTTTCACGTACTTGTGTCTATTTTGTAAATCATTTATAAAACCTGCATGTATTCTCATCCCAAAAATATTAGATTTTAAAAGTGGGACTATAACTCACTTTCACAGATTTTTACTTCGTCGGGAAGTAAGACTTGGCCACTGGTTGATTCACGAACCTATAACAATATATACATATATATCAAAGTATGTTCAAAATATATTTACAACACTTTTAATATATTTTGATGTTTTAAGTTTATTAAGTCAGCTGTCCTCGTTAGTAACCTACAACTAGTTGTCCACAGTTAGATGTACAGAAATAAATCGATAAATATTATCTTGAATCAATCCACGACCCAGTGTATACGTATCTCAGTATTGATCACAACTCAAACTATATATATTTTGGAATCAACCTCAACCCTGTATAGCTAACTCCAACATTCACATATAGAGTGTCTATGGTTGTTCCGAAATATATATAGATGTGTCGACATGATAGGTCGAAACATTGTATACGTGTCTATGGTATCTCAAGATTACATAATATATAATACAAGTTGATTAAGTTATGGTTGGAATAGATTTGTTACCAATTTTCACGTAGCTAAAATGAGAAAAATTATCCAATCTTGTTTTACCCATAACTTCTTCATTTTAAATCCGTTTTGAGTGAATCAAATTGCTATGGTTTCATATTGAACTCTATTTTATGAATCTAAACAAAAAAAGTATAGGTTTCTAGTCGGAAAAATAAGTTACAAGTCGTTTTTGTAAAGGTAGTCATTTCAGTCGAAAGAACGACGTCTAGATGACCATTTTAGAAAACATACTTCCACTTTGAGTTTAACCATAATTTTTGGATATAGTTTCATGTTCATAATAAAAATCATTTTCTCAGAATAACAACTTTTAAATCAAAGTTTATCATAGTTTTTAATTAACTAACCCAAACAGCCCGCGGTGTTACTACGACGGCGTAAATCCGGTTTTACGGTATTTTTCGTGTTTCCAGGTTTTAAATCATTAAGTTAGCATATCATATAGATATAGAACATGTGTTTAGTTGATTTTAAAAGTCAAGTTAGAAGGATTAACTTTTGTTTGCGAACAAGTTTAGAATTAACTAAACTATGTTCTAGTGATTACAAGTTTAAACCTTCGAATAAGATAGCTTTATATGTATGAATCGAATGATGTTATGAACATCATTACTACCTTAAGTTCCTTGGATGAACCTACTGGAAAAGAGAAAAATGGATCTAGCTTCAATGGATCCTTGGATGGCTCAAAGTTCTTGAAGCAAAATCATGACACGAAAACAAGTTCAAGTAAGATCATCACTTGAAATAAGATTGTTATAGTTATAGAAATTGAACCAAAGTTTGAATATGATTATTACCTTGTATTAGAATGATAACCTACTGTAAGAAACAAAGATTTCTTGAGGTTGGATGATCACCTTACAAGATTGGAAGTGAGCTAGCAAACTTGAAAGTATTCTTGATTTTATGAAACTAGAACATTTGGAATTTATGAAGAACACTTAGAACTTGAAGATAGAACTTGAGAGAGTTCAATTAGATGAAGAAAATTGAAGAATGAAAGTGTTTGTAGGTGTTTTTGGTCGTTGGTGTATGGATTAGATATAAAGGATATGTAATTTTGTTTTCATGTAAATAAGTCATGAATGATTACTCATATTTTTGTAATCTTATGAGATATTTCATGCTAGTTGCCAAATGATGGTTCCCACATGTGTTAGGTGACTCACATGGGCTGCTAAGAGCTGATCATTGGAGTGTATATACCAATAGTACATACATCTAAAAGCTGTGTATTGTACGAGTACGAATACGGGTGCATACGAGTAGAATTGTTGATGAAACTGAACGAGAATGTAATTGTAAGCATTTTTGTTAAGTAGAAGTATTTTGATAAGTGTATTGAAGTCTTTCAAAAGTGTATAAATACATATTAAAACACTACATGTATATACATTTTAACTGAGTCGTTAAGTCATCGTTAGTCGTTACATGTAAGTGTTGTTTTGAAACCTTTAGGTTAACGATCTTGTTAAATGTTGTTAACCCAATGTTTATAATAACAAAAGAGATTTTAAATTATTATATTATCATGATATTATGATGTACGAATATCTCTTAATATGATATATATACATTAAATGTCGTTACAACGATAAACGTTACATATATGTCTCGTTTCAAAATCATTAAGTTAGTAGTCTTGTTTTTACATATGTAGTTCATTGTTAATATAATTAATGATATGTTTACTTATCATAATATCATGTTAACTATATATATAACCATATATATGTCATCATATAGTTTTTTTACAAGTTTTAACGTTCGTGAATCACCGGTCAACTTGGGTGGTCAATTGTCTATATGAAACCTATTTCAATTAATCAAGTCTTACCAAGTTTGATTGCTTAACATGTTGGAAACATTTAATCATGTAAATATCAATCTCAATTAATATATATAAACATGGAAAAGTTCGGGTCACTACAGTACCTACCCGTTAAATAAATTTCGTCCCGAAATTTTAAGCTGTTGAAGGTGTTGACGAATCTTCTGGAAATAGATGCGGGTATTTCTTCTTCATCTGATCTTCACGCTCCCAGGTGAACTCGGGTCCTCTACGAGCATTCCATCGAACCTTAACAATTGGTATCTTGTTTTGCTTAAGTCTTTTAACCTCACGATCCATTATTTCGACGGGTTCTTCGATGAATTGGAGTTTTTCGTTGATTTGGATTTCATCTAACGGAATAGTGAGATCTTCTTTAGCAAAACATTTCTTTAAATTCGAGACGTGGAAAGTGTTATGTACAGCCGCGAGTTGTTGAGGTAACTCTAGTCGGTAAGCTACTGGTCCGACACGATCAATAATCTTGAATGGTCCAATATACCTTGGATTTAATTTCCCTCGTTTACCAAATCGAACAACGCCTTTCCAAGGTGCAACTTTAAGCATGACCATCTCTCCAATTTCAAATTCTATATCTTTTCTTTTAATGTCAGCGTAGCTCTTTTGTCGACTTTGGGCGGTTTTCAACCGTTGTTGAATTTGGATGATCTTCTCGGTAGTTTCTTGTATAATCTCCGGACCCGTAATCTGTCTATCCCCCACCTCACTCCAACAAATTGGAGACCTGCACTTTCTACCATAAAGTGCTTCAAACGGCGCCATCTCAATGCTTGAATGGTAGCTGTTGTTGTAGGAAAATTCTGCTAACGGTAGATGTCGATCCCAACTGTTTCCGAAATCAATAACACATGCTCGTAGCATGTCTTCAAGCGTTTGTATCGTCCTTTCGCTCTGCCCATCAGTTTGTGGATGATAGGCAGTACTCATGTCTAGACGAGTTCCTAATGCTTGCTGTAATGTCTGCCAGAATCTTGAAATAAATCTACCATCCCTATCAGAGATAATAGAGATTGGTATTCCATGTCTGGAGACGACTTCCTTCAAATACAGTCGTGCTAACTTCTCCATCTTGTCATCTTCTCTTATTGGTAGGAAGTGTGCTGATTTGGTGAGACGATCAACTATTACCCAAATAGTATCAAAACCACTTGCAGTCCTTGGCAATTTAGTGATGAAATCCATGGTAATGTTTTCCCATTTCCATTCTGGGATTTCGGGTTGTTGAAGTAGACCTGATGGTTTCTGATGCTCAGCTTTGACCTTAGAACACGTCAAACATTCTCCTACGTATTTAGCAACATCGGCTTTCATACCCGGCCACCAAAAATGTTTCTTGAGATCCTTGTACATCTTCCCCGTTCCAGGATGTATTGAGTATCTGGTTTTATGAGCTTCTCTAAGTACCATTTCTCTCATATCTCCAAATTTTGGTACCCAAATCCTTTCAGCCCTATACCGGGTTCCGTCTTCCCGAATATTAAGATGCTTCTCCGATCCTTTGGGTATTTCATTCTTTAAATTTCCCTCTTTTAAAACTCCTTGTTGCGCCTCCTTTATTTGAGTAGTAATGTTATTATGAATCATTATATTCATAGATTTTACTCGAATGGGTTCTCTGTCCTTCCTGCTCAAGGCATCGGCTACCACATTTGCCTTCCCCGGGTGGTAACGAATCTCAAAGTCGTAATCATTCAATAATTCAATCCACCTACGCTGCCTCATATTCAGTTGTTTCTGATTAAATATGTGTTGAAGACTTTTGTGGTCGGTATATATAATACTTTTGACCCCATATAAGTAGTGCCTCCAAGTCTTTAATGCAAAAACAACCGCGCCTAATTCCAAATCATGCGTCGTATAATTTTGTTCGTGAATCTTCAATTGTCTAGACGCATAAGCAATCACCTTCGTTCGTTGCATTAATACACAACCGAGACCTTGCTTTGATGCGTCACAATAAATCACAAAATCATCATTCCCTTCAGGCAATGACAATATAGGTGCCGTAGTTAGCTTTTTCTTCAATAACTGAAACACTTTCTCTTGTTCATCATTCCATTCAAATTTCTTCCCTTTATGCGTTAATGCAGTCAAGGGTTTTGCTATTCTGGAAAAGTCTTGGATGAACCTTCTGTAGTAACCAGCTAGTCCTAAAAACTGGCGTATGTGTTTCGGAGTTTTCGGGGTTTCCCACTTTTCAACAGTTTCTATCTTTGCCGGATCCACCTTAATACCTTCTTTGTTCACTATATGACCGAGGAATTGAACTTCTTCCAACCAAAATGCACACTTTGAAAACTTAGCGTACAATTCTTCCTTCCTCAATACTTCTAACACCTTTCTCAAATGTTCACCGTGTTCTTGGTCATTCTTTGAGTAAATAAGTATGTCATCAATGAAAACAATGACAAACTTGTCAAGGTATGGTCCACACACTCGGTTCATAAGGTCCATGAACACAGCTGGTGCATTAGTTAAACCAAACGGCATGACCATAAACTCGTAATGACCGTAACGTGTTCTGAAAGCAGTCTTTGGAATATCATCTTCTTTCACCCGCATTTGATGATACCCGGAACGTAAGTCAATCTTTGAATAAACAGACGAGCCTTGTAGTTGATCAAATAAGTCGTCGATTCTCGGTAGTGGGTAGCGGTTCTTGATGGTAAGTTTGTTCAACTCTCGGTAGTCGATACACAACCTGAATGTACCATCTTTCTTCTTGACAAACAAAACAGGAGCTCCCCACGGTGATGTGCTTGGTCGAATGAAACCACGCTCTAAAAGTTCTTGTAATTGGCTTTGCAGTTCTTTCATCTCGCTGGGTGCGAGTCTGTAAGGAGCACGAGCTATTGGTGCAGCTCCTGGTACAAGATCTATTTGAAATTCAACGGATCGATGTGGGGGTAATCCCGGTAATTCTTTCGGAAATACATCGGGAAATTCTTTTGCAATGGGAACATCATTGATGCTCTTTTCTTCAGTTTGTACTTTCTCGACGTGTGCTAGAACAGCATAGCAACCTTTTCTTATTAGTTTTTGTGCCTTCAAATTACTAATAAGATGTAGCTTCGTGTTGCCCTTTTCTCCGTACACCATTAAGGGTTTTCCTTTTTCTCGTATAATGCGAATTGCATTTTTGTAACAAACGATCTCCGCTTTCACTTCTTTCAACCAGTCCATACCGATTATCACATCAAAACTCCCTAACTCTACTGGTATCAAATCAATCTTAAATGTTTCGCTAACCAGTTTAATTTCTCGATTCCGACATATATTATCTGCTGAAATTAATTTACCATTTGCTAATTCGAGTAAAAATTTACTATCCAAAGGCGTCAATGGACAACTTAATTTAGCACAAAAATCTCTACTCATATAGCTTCTATCCGCACCCGAATCAAATAAAACGTAAGCAGATTTATTGTCAATAAGAAACGTACCCGTAACAAGCTCCGGGTCTTCCTGTGCCTCTACCGCATTAATATTGAAAACTCTTCCACGGCCTTGTCCATTCGTGTTCTCCTGGTTCGGGCAATTTCTAATAATGTGGCCTGGTTTTCCACATTTATAACAAACTACATTG
This sequence comes from Rutidosis leptorrhynchoides, assembly GCF_046630445.1. Lineage (NCBI taxonomy): Eukaryota > Viridiplantae > Streptophyta > Magnoliopsida > Asterales > Asteraceae > Rutidosis > Rutidosis leptorrhynchoides. The sequence goes on from NC_092342.1 coordinate 196,038,573, forward strand.
GCATAACTTGCTCCGACACTACTTGCTCCGCCATTACTCGTTCCGACACCATTTGTTCCTTTCGTTCTATTAACCCCTGGTCCGTAGACCTCACACTTCGCCGCGCTATGACCATTTCTTTTACACTTGTTGCAAAATTTGGTGCAGAACCCCGAGTGATTCTTTTCACACCTTTGGCATAGTTGCTTCTGATTGTTGTTGTTGTTGTTGCGGTTATTATTGTTGTTGGGATGATTGTTGTAGTTGCTGTTGTTGTTGTTGTTGTTGTTGTTGTTGGGCCGTTTGTTGTAGTTGCGATTGATGTTGCGATTGTTGGGATAATTGTTGCGATTATTGTTGTAATTGCTGTTGTTGTTGTATTGGTGATTCTTATCACCGTTTTCCTCCCACTTTCTTTTGACTTGCTTCACATTGGCCTCTTCAGCAGTCTGTTCTTTAATTCTTTCTTCAATCTGGTTCACTAGTTTGTGAGCCATTCTACATGCCTGTTGTATGGAGGCGGGCTCGTGTGAACTTATATCTTCTTGGATTCTTTCCGGTAATCCTTTCACAAATGCGTCGATCTTCTCTTCCTCATCTTCGAATGCTCCCGGACACAATAGGCACAATTCTGTGAATCGTCTTTCGTACGTGGTAATATCAAATCCTTGGGTTCGTAACCCTCTAAGTTCTGTCTTGAGCTTATTGACCTCGGTTCTGGGACGGTACTTCTCGTTCATCAAGTGCTTGAATGCTGACCACGGTAGTGCGTACGCATCATCTTGTCCCACTTGCTCTAGATAGGTATTCCACCATGTTAACGCAGAACCTGTGAAGGTATGCGTAGCGTACTTCACTTTGTCCTCTTCAGTACACTTACTTATGGCAAACACTGATTCAACCTTCTCGGTCCACCGTTTCAATCCGATCGGTCCTTCGGTTCCATCAAATTCCAAAGGTTTGCAGGCAGTGAATTCTTTGTAGGTGCATCCTACACGATTTCCTGTACTGCTAGATCCAAGGTTATTGTTGGTATGTAGCGCAGCCTGTACTGCGGCTATGTTTGAAGCTAGAAAAGTACGGAATTCCTCTTCATTCATATTCACGGTGTGTCGAGTAGTCGGTGCCATTTCCTTCAAAATAGTTAAATGGAACAAGTTAATCATACAGAATATTAAGAGTAGTTAATAGTATTTCGTAGCATAATATGAACTCATTTATAAAAGCTTTTTCTTCATATTAGCGTTTTATAAGTTTAAATTCGGGTAGTACCTACCCGTTAAGTTCATACTTAGTAGCTAATATACAATTCAACTACTACAATTCTATATGAAAAACTGATTATAATAATATTTCGCGTTCAAACTTTTATACAATATTTTACAAACTTACAATACCGGTTATTTTACATAAAGCATGAAATATAGCACACAATAACTTTGATACAAGATAGTTGTGAAGACAATTCTAGCTAGTACACAAGTCGTTCAGCAAAGGCAATAAAGACACGTAATTCATACGTCCAGAAACAAGTCATGCATTCTGGTTTTACTAGGACTACTTCCCATCCTTGGTCTTGTGCAACATAACCGTTATGGCCGTTGATAAGACAGCGTGTTGTAACGTCATCAAAGGGACGAGGGTTACGTAATGTCCAACAGTCCCGTAATAATCTAAAAACCTCATTTCTTACCCCAATTACCGACTCCGTCACTTGTGGAAACGTTTTGTTTAATAGTTGTAGCCCGATGTTCTTGTTCTCACTTTGGTGAGAAGCGAACATTACTAATCCGTAAGCATAACATGCTTCTTTATGTTGCATGTTAGCCGCTTTTTCTAAATCACGAAGTCCAATATTCGGATATATTGAGTCAAAATAATTTCTTAACCCGTTGCGTAAAATAGCATTTGGGTTCCCCGCAATATATGCGTCAAAGTAAACACATCGTAACTTATGGGTTTCCCAATGTGATATCCCCCATCTTTCAAACGAAAGTCTCTTATAAACCAAGACATTCTTGGAACGTTCTTCGAATGTCTTACAAACTGATCTCGCCTTAAATAGTTGTGCCGAAGAATTCTGGCCGACTCTAGACAAGATTTCATCAATCATGTCTCCGGGTAGGTCTCTTAAAATATTGGGTTGTCTATCCATTTTGTGTTTTTAAACTGTAAAATAGACAAGAGTTAGATTCATAAAAAAAATACTTATTAATACAAGCAATTTTTACATATATCATAAAGCATAAGAACACTATATTACATATATTACACCACACGAATACAACTATCTTATTCCGACTCGCTCGTTTCTTCTTCTTCGGTTTTGGTTCGTTTTGCCAAGTTTCTAGGGATATTTGATGTTCCCCTAATACTAGCCGTCGTTGTCCACATTGGTTTAGAAAAACCTGGTGGTTTAGAGGTTCCCGGGTCATTGTTACAACTTAAGGACTTCGGGGGTTGACGATACATATAAAGTTCATCGGGGTTGGAATTAGATTTCTCTATTTTTATGCCCTTTCCCTTATTATTTTCTTTTGACTTTTTAAATTCAGTTGGGGTAATTTCTATAACATCATCGGAATTCTCGTCGGAATCCGATTCATCGGAGAATTGATAATCCTCCCAATATTTTGCTTCCTTGGCGGAAACACCATTGACCATAATTAACTTTGGTCGGTTGGTTGAGGATTTTCTTTTACTTAACCGTTTTATTATTTCCCCCACCGGTTCTATTTCTTCATCCGGTTCCGATTCTTCTTCCGGTTCCGATTCTTCTTCCGGTTCCGACTCTTCTTCCGGTTCCTCTTCGGGAACTTGTGAATCAGTCCACAAATCATTCCAATTTACATTTGACTCTTCATTATTATTAGGTGAGTCAATGGGACTTGTTCTAGAGGTAGACATCTATCACATAATATCAAACACGTTAAGAGATTAATATATCACATAATATTCATATGTTAAAAATATATAGTTTCCAACAAAAATGTTAAGCAATCATTTTTAAAGAAAACACGGTCGAAGTCCAGACTCACTAATGCATCCTAACAAACTCGATAAGACACACTAATGCAAATTTTCTGGTTCTCTAAGACCAACGCTCTGATACCAACTGAAATGTCCCGTTCTTATTGATTAAAAACGTTCCATATTAATTGATTTCGTTGCGAGGTTTTGACCTCTATATGAGACGTTTTTCAAAGACTGCATTCATTTTTAAACAAACCATAACCTTTATTTCATCAATAAAGGTTTAAAAAGCTTTACGTAGATTATCAAATAATGATAATCTAAAATATCCTGTTTACACACGACCATTACATAATGGTTTACAATACAAATATGTTACAACAAAATAAGTTTCTTGAATGCAGTTTTTACACAATATCATACAAGCATGGACTCCAAATCTTGTCCTTATTTAAGTATGCGACAGCGGAAGCTCTTAATAATCACCTGAGAATAAACATGCTTAAAACGTCAACAAAAATGTTGGTGAGTTATAGGTTTAACCTATATATATCAAATCGTAACAATAGACCACAAGATTTCATATTTCAATACACATCCCATACATAGAGATAAAAATCATTCATATGGTGAACACCTGGTAACCGATAATAACAAGATGCATATATAAGAATATCCCCATCATTCCGGGACACCCTTCGGATATGATATAAATTTCGAAGTACTAAAGCATCCGGTACTTTGGATGGGGTTTGTTAGGCCCAATAGATCTATCTTTAGGATTCGCGTCAATTAGGGTGTCTGTTCCCTAATTCTTAGATTACCAGACTTAATAAAAAGGGGCATATTCGATTTCGATAATTCAACCATAGAATGTAGTTTCACGTACTTGTGTCTATTTTGTAAATCATTTATAAAACCTGCATGTATTCTCATCCCAAAAATATTAGATTTTAAAAGTGGGACTATAACTCACTTTCACAGATTTTTACTTCGTCGGGAAGTAAGACTTGGCCACTGGTTGATTCACGAACCTATAACAATATATACATATATATCAAAGTATGTTCAAAATATATTTACAACACTTTTAATATATTTTGATGTTTTAAGTTTATTAAGTCAGCTGTCCTCGTTAGTAACCTACAACTAGTTGTCCACAGTTAGATGTACAGAAATAAATCGATAAATATTATCTTGAATCAATCCACGACCCAGTGTATACGTATCTCAGTATTGATCACAACTCAAACTATATATATTTTGGAATCAACCTCAACCCTGTATAGCTAACTCCAACATTCACATATAGAGTGTCTATGGTTGTTCCGAAATATATATAGATGTGTCGACATGATAGGTCGAAACATTGTATACGTGTCTATGGTATCTCAAGATTACATAATATATAATACAAGTTGATTAAGTTATGGTTGGAATAGATTTGTTACCAATTTTCACGTAGCTAAAATGAGAAAAATTATCCAATCTTGTTTTACCCATAACTTCTTCATTTTAAATCCGTTTTGAGTGAATCAAATTGCTATGGTTTCATATTGAACTCTATTTTATGAATCTAAACAAAAAAAGTATAGGTTTCTAGTCGGAAAAATAAGTTACAAGTCGTTTTTGTAAAGGTAGTCATTTCAGTCGAAAGAACGACGTCTAGATGACCATTTTAGAAAACATACTTCCACTTTGAGTTTAACCATAATTTTTGGATATAGTTTCATGTTCATAATAAAAATCATTTTCTCAGAATAACAACTTTTAAATCAAAGTTTATCATAGTTTTTAATTAACTAACCCAAACAGCCCGCGGTGTTACTACGACGGCGTAAATCCGGTTTTACGGTGTTTTTCGTGTTTCCAGGTTTTAAATCATTAAGTTAGCATATCATATAGATATAGAACATGTGTTTAGTTGATTTTAAAAGTCAAGTTAGAAGGATTAACTTTTGTTTGCGAACAAGTTTAGAATTAACTAAACTATGTTCTAGTGATTACAAGTTTAAACCTTCGAATAAGATAGCTTTATATGTATGAATCGAATGATGTTATGAACATCATTACTACCTTAAGTTCCTTGGATGAACCTACTGGAAAAGAGAAAAATGGATCTAGCTTCAATGGATCCTTGGATGGCTCAAAGTTCTTGAAGCAAAATCATGACACGAAAACAAGTTCAAGTAAGATCATCACTTGAAATAAGATTGTTATAGTTATAGAAATTGAACCAAAGTTTGAATATGATTATTACCTTGTATTAGAATGATAACCTACTGTAAGAAACAAAGATTTCTTGAGGTTGGATGATCACCTTACAAGATTGGAAGTGAGCTAGCAAACTTGAAAGTATTCTTGATTTTATGAAACTAGAACATTTGGAATTTATGAAGAACACTTAGAACTTGAAGATAGAACTTGAGAGAGTTCAATTAGATGAAGAAAATTGAAGAATGAAAGTGTTTGTAGGTGTTTTTGGTCGTTGGTGTATGGATTAGATATAAAGGATATGTAATTTTGTTTTCATGTAAATAAGTCATGAATGATTACTCATATTTTTGTAATCTTATGAGATATTTCATGCTAGTTGCCAAATGATGGTTCCCACATGTGTTAGGTGACTCACATGGGCTGCTAAGAGCTGATCATTGGAGTGTATATACCAATAGTACATACATCTAAAAGCTGTGTATTGTACGAGTACGAATACGGGTGCATACGAGTAGAATTGTTGATGAAACTGAACGAGAATGTAATTGTAAGCATTTTTGTTAAGTAGAAGTATTTTGATAAGTGTATTGAAGTCTTTCAAAAGTGTATAAATACATATTAAAACACTACATGTATATACATTTTAACTGAGTCGTTAAGTCATCGTTAGTCGTTACATGTAAGTGTTGTTTTGAAACCTTTAGGTTAACGATCTTGTTAAATGTTGTTAACCCAATGTTTATAATAACAAAAGAGATTTTAAATTATTATATTATCATGATATTATGATGTACGAATATCTCTTAATATGATATATATACATTAAATGTCGTTACAACGATAAACGTTACATATATGTCTCGTTTCAAAATCATTAAGTTAGTAGTCTTGTTTTTACATATGTAGTTCATTGTTAATATAATTAATGATATGTTTACTTATCATAATATCATGTTAACTATATATATAACCATATATATGTCATCATATAGTTTTTTTACAAGTTTTAACGTTCGTGAATCACCGGTCAACTTGGGTGGTCAATTGTCTATATGAAACCTATTTCAATTAATCAAGTCTTACCAAGTTTGATTGCTTAACATGTTGGAAACATTTAATCATGTAAATATCAATCTCAATTAATATATATAAACATGGAAAAGTTCGGGTCACTACAATTTGGGTAATAGTTGATCGTCTCACCAAATCAGCACACTTCTTGCCAATAAGAGAAGATGACAAGATGGAGAAGTTAGCACGACTGTATTTGAAGGAAGTCATCTCCAGACATGGAATACCAATCTCTATTATCTCTGATAGGGATGGCAGATTTATTTCAAGATTCTGGAAGACATTACAGCAAGCATTAGGAACTCGTCTAGACATGAGTACTGCCTATCATCCACAAACTGATGGGCAGAGCGAAAGGACGATACAAACGCTTGAAGACATGCTACGAGCATGTGTTATTGATTTCGGAAACAGTTGGGATCGACATCTACCGTTAGCAGAATTTTCCTACAACAACAGCTACCATTCAAGCATTGAGATGGCGCCGTTTGAAGCACTTTATGGTAGAAAGTGCAGGTCTCCGATTTGTTGGAGTGAAGTGGGGGATAGACAGATTACGGGTCCGGAGATTATACAAGAAACTACCGAGAAGATCATCCAAATTCAACAACGGTTGAAAACCGCCCAAAGTCGACAAAAGAGCTACGCTGACATTAAAAGAAAAGATATAGAATTTAAAATTGGAGAGATGGTCATGCTTAAAGTTGCACCTTGGAAAGGCGTTGTTCGATTTGGTAAACGAGGGAAATTAAATCCAAGGTATATTGGACCATTCAAGATTATTGATCGTGTCGGACCAGTAGCTTACCGACTTGAGTTACCTCAACAACTCGCAGCTGTACATAACACTTTCCACGTCTCGAATTTGAAGAAATGTTTTGCTAAAGAAGATCTCACTATTCCGTTAGATGAAATCCAAATCAACGAAAAACTTCAATTCATCGAATAATGGATCGTGAGGTTAAAAGACTTAAGCAAAACAAGATACCAATTGTTAAGGTTCGATGGAATGCTCGTAGAGGACCCGAGTTCACCTAGGAGCGTGAAGATCAGATGAAGAAGAAATACCCGCATCTATTTCCAGAAGATTCGTCAACACCTTCAACAGCTTAAAATTTCGGGACGAAATTTATTTAACGGGTAGGTACTGTAGTGACCCGAACTTTTCCATGTTTATATATATTAATTGAGATTGATATTTACATGATTAAATGTTTCCAACATGTTAAGCAATCAAACTTGTTAAGACTTGATTAATTGAAATATGTTTCATATAGACAATTGACCACCCAAGTTGACCGGTGATTCACGAACGTTAAAACTTGTAAAAACTATATGATGACATATATATGGATATATATATAGTTAACATGATACTATGATAAGTAAACATATCATTAAGTATATTAACAATGAAGTTCATATGTAAAAACAAGACTACTAACTTAATGATTTTTAAACGAGACATATATGTAACGATTATCGTTGTAAAGACATTTAATGTATATATATCATATTAAGAGATATTCATACATGATAATATCATAATTTAAAATCTCATTTGATATTATAAACATTGGGTTAACAACATTTAACAAGATCGTTAACCTAAAGGTTTCAAAACAACACTTACATGTAACGACTAACGATGACTTAACGACTCAGTTAAAATGTATATACATGTAGTGTTTTAATATGTATTTATACACTTTTGAAAGACTTCAATACACTTATCAAAATAATTCTACTTAACAAAAATGCTTACAATTACATCCTCGTTCAGTTTCATCAACAATTCTACTCGTATGCACCCGTATTCATACTCGTACAATACACAGCTTTTAGATGTATGTACTATTGGTATATACACTCCAATGATCAGCTCTTAGCAGCCCATGTGAGTCACCTAACACATGTGGGAATCATCATTTGGCAACTAGCATGAAATATCTCATAAAATTACAAAAATATGAGTAATCATTCATGACTTATTTACATGAAAACAAAATTACATATCCTTTATATCTAATCCATACACCAACGACCAAAAACACCTACAAACACTTTCATTCTTCAATTTTCTTCATCTAATTGATCTCTCTCAAGTTCTATCTTCAAGTTCTAAGTGTTCTTCATATATTCTACAAGTTCTAGTTACATAAAATCAAGAATACTTTCAAGTTTGCTAGCTCACTTCCAATCTTGTAAGGTGATCATCCAACCTCAAGAAATCTTTGTTTCTTACAGTAGGTTATCATTCTAATACAAGGTAATAATCATATTCAAACTTTGGTTCAATTTCTATAACTATAACAATCTTATTTCAAGTGATGATCTTACTTGAACTTGTTTTCGTGTCATGATTCTGCTTCAAGAACTTCGAGCCATCCAAGGATCCATTGAAGCTAGATCCATTTTTCTCTTTTCCAGTAGGTTTATCCAAGGAACTTAAGGTAGTAATGATGTTCATAACATCATTCGATTCATACATATAAAGCTATCTTATTCGAAGGTTTAAACTTGTAATCACTAGAACATAGTTTAGTTAATTCTAAACTTGTTCGCAAACAAAATTTAATCCTTCTAACTTGACTTTTAAAATCAACTAAACACATGTTCTATATCTATATGATATGCTAACTTAATGATTTAAAACCTGGAAACACGAAAAACACCGTAAAACCGGATTTACGCCGTCGTAGTAACACCGCGGGCTGTTTTGGGTTAGTTAATTAAAAACTATGATAAACTTTGATTTAAAAGTTGTTATTCTGAGAAAATTATTTTTATTATGAACATGAAACTATATCCAAAAATTATGGTTAAACTCAAAGTGGAAGTATGTTTTCTAAAATAGTCATCTAGACGTCGTTCTTTCGACTGAAATGACTACCTTTACAAAAACGACTTGTAACTTATTTTTCCGACTATAAACCTACACTTTTTCTGTTTAGATTCATAAAATAGAGTTCAATATGAAACCATAGCAATTTGATTCACTCAAAACGGATTTAAAATGAAGAAGTTATGGGTAAAACAAGATTGGATAATTTTTCGCATTTTAGCTACGTGAAAATTGGTAAAAATCTATTCCAACCATAACTTAATCAACTTGTATTGTATATTATGTAATCTTGAGATACCATAGACACGTATACAATGTTTCGACCTATCATGTCGACACATCTATATATATTTCGGAACAACCATAGACACTCTATATGTGAATGTTGGAGTTAGCTATACAGAGTTGAGGTTGATTCCAAAATATATATAGTTTGAGTTGTGATCAATACTGAAATACGTATACACTGGGTCGTGGATTGATTCAAGATAATATTTATCGATTTATTTCTGTACATCTAACTGTGGACAACTAGTTGTAGGTTACTAACGAGGACAGCTGACTTAATAAACTTAAAACATCAAAATATATTAAAAGTGTTGTAAATATATTTTGAACATACTTTGATATATATGTATATATTGTTATAGGTTCGTGAATCAACCAGTGGCCAAGTCTTACTTCCCGACGAAGTAAAAATCTGTGAAAGTGAGTTATAGTCCCACTTTTAAAATCTAATATTTTTGGGATGAGAATACATGCAGGTTTTATAAATGATTTACAAAATAGACACAAGTACGTGAAACTACATTCTATGGTTGAATTATCGAAATCGAATATGCCCCTTTTTATTAAGTCTGGTAATCTAAGAATTAGGGAACAGACACCCTAATTGACGCGAATCCTAAAGATAGATCTATTGGGCCTAACAAACCCCATCCAAAGTACCGGATGCTTTAGTACTTCGAAATTTATATCATATCCGAAGGGTGTCCCGGAATGATGGGGATATTCTTATATATGCATCTTGTTAATGTCAGTTACCAGGTGTTCACCATATGAATGATTTTTATCTCTATGTATGGGGTGTGTATTGAAATATGAAATCTTGTGGTGTATTATTATGATTTGATATATATAGGTTAAACCTATAACTCACCAACATTTTTGTTGACGTTTTAAGCATGTTTATTCTCAGGTGATTATTAAGAGCTTCCGCTGTCGCATACTTAAATAAGGACGAGATTTGGAGTCCATGCTTGTATGATATTATGTAAAAACTGCATTCAAGAAACTTATTTTGTTGTAACATATTTGTATTGTAAACCATTATGTAATGGTCGTGTGTAAACAGGATATTTTAGATTATCATTATTTGATAATCTACGTAAAGCTTTTTAAACCTTTATTGATGAAATAAAGGTTATGTTTTGTTTTAAAATGAATGCAGTCTTTGAAAAACGTCTCATATAGAGGTCAAAACCTCGCAACGAAATCAATTAATATGGAACGTTTTTTAATCAATAAGAACGGGACATTTCAAACGAGCCCCATCCAAAGTACTCGATGCTTTAGTACTTCGAAATTTTATCATGTCCGAAGGATGTCCCGGAATGATGGAGATATTCTATATGCATCTAGCGAATGTCGATTATCAGGTGTTCAATCCATATGAATAATTTTTATGCAGATTGCTGTTATGCATGCATGTTGTTTATGAGAAATGAAAATATGAAAATATTGTGGTCTATTAAATTAATGGAAATGATTGTTTACAATAAACTATTGAACTCACCAACCTTTTGGTTGATACTTTTAAGCATGTTTATTCTCAGGTATGAAAGAAATCTTCCAGTGTGCATTTGTTCATTTTAGAGATATTACTTGGAGTCATTCATGACATATTTCAAAAGACGTTGCATTCGAGTCATTGAGTTCATCAAGATTATTATTAAGTCAATTATAGTAGGATATATTATGAAATGGTATGCATGCCATTAACTTTCGATGAAATGAAAGTTTGTCTTTTAAAAACGAATGCAATATTTGTAAAATGTATCATATAGAGGTCAAGTACCTCGCGATGTAACCAAATTTAATGTATTCATCCAGATGGATAAGAATGGGTCGTTAAAGTTGGTATCAGAGCTGGCTTAACGCCGTTGGTGCGGGTTAGTCGTAAAGGAGGTTCTCACAGTGTAACCTGTGATGAAGCATTGGCTCTTACTCCTTGCAATCCCTTACGAGGGTTGGCAGTAGCCGAGAGGCAGGCCCTAAAATCAGTAACTGAGGTACACTCAGTGGTCGTCGGATAGTTAAGGCACTGGGTGGGACGGTGGTTGTCCCTACTGTATCACAGTTGGTATCAGAGCGGTGGTCGTAGCGAACCAGGTCTTGCATTAGTGTGTCTAACTAGTAGTTGTTAGGATGCATTAATGAGTCTGGACTTCGACCTAGTAGTTGTTAGGATATATATTGATAAGTCTGGACTTGAACCTGGTCTGCATGTCAAAGAGTTTTGCTTATCATTTTCTTGTTGGAAATTACATGCTTAACATCCTTAAAGTCTAGACACGTCTTACTGCCTCTATTGCATAGACAGTGTATAGATAAATTCATATCTTAGCGTATCTATTATTGTTACCTTTGCCTGACAGCTTCCGTAGATTCCTCCGTAACTAATGGGAATTTAGTATTATATATGGATATGTAAACTATGTATTGCAGGGAACTAACTTACATCATATAATCTATTTCTTATCGAAAATCCTTCATTTGATCGTACGAGATGGATCCCTCAACTATTTCAAATTCCTCGGATTCTGACAGCTATTCCGACATGGATATTCACCTAAGCTCCAAAAGTAGTGTAAACGAAATGGATCAACCAATTAGTCATCTTCAATTCTAGATGAATTGGGGATGGATTCATAGTCGACTTAACTGATGGAGAAGAGAAGAAGGCGATCCTTTCCACCCACCAACCTGCACTCTTGATGAAGAACCTGAAGCACTTACCGGCGAACCCATTCGAAACACCATTTTCACACTCATTTCCAGAGTATCTCGCCACGATTATATTCTATCTAAAATTCTAAACATTATTCATTCACTCGTTCCTACAGACAATCATCCCGGAGTAATAGCAGAAGTCAACAAGCTTCGCGCCCGAGTTGTAGCCTTGGAAAATATGGTGCAAAATGTACCAGCTTCAGCTGTAGTGACCCGAACTTTTCCATGTTTATATATATTAATTGAGATTGATATTTACATGATTAAATGTTTCCAACATGTTAAGCAATCAAACTTGTTAAGACTTGATTAATTGAAATAGGTTTCATATAGACAATTGACCACCCAAGTTGACCGGTGATTCACGAACGTTAAAACTTGTAAAAAAACTATATGATGACATATATATGGTTATATATATAGTTAACATGATATTATGATAAGTAAACATATCATTAATTATATTAACAATGAACTACATATGTAAAAACAAGACTACTAACTTAATGATTTTGAAACGAGACATATATGTAACGTTTATCGTTGTAACGACATTTAATGTATATATATCATATTAAGAGATATTCGTACATCATAATATCATGATAATATAATAATTTAAAATCTCTTTTGTTATTATAAACATTGGGTTAACAACATTTAACAAGATCGTTAACCTAAAGGTTTCAAAACAACACTTACATGTAACGACTAACGATGACTTAACGACTCAGTTAAAATGTATATACATGTAGTGTTTTAATATGTATTTATACACTTTTGAAAGACTTCAATACACTTATCAAAATACTTCTACTTAACAAAAATGCTTACAATTACATTCTCGTTCAGTTTCATCAACAATTCTACTCGTATGCACCCGTATTCGTACTCGTACAATACACAGCTTTTAGATGTATGTACTATTGGTATATACACTCCAATGATCAGCTCTTAGCAGCCCATGTGAGTCACCTAACACATGTGGGAACCATCATTTGGCAACTAGCATGAAATATCTCATAAGATTACAAAAATATGAGTAATCATTCATGACTTATTTACATGAAAACAAAATTACATATCCTTTATATCTAATCCATACACCAACGACCAAAAACACCTACAAACACTTTCATTCTTCAATTTTCTTCATCTAATTGAACTCTCTCAAGTTCTATCTTCAAGTTCTAAGTGTTCTTCATAAATTCCAAAAGTTCTAGTTTCATAAAATCAAGAATACTTTCAAGTTTGCTAGCTCACTTCCAATCTTGTAAGGTGATCATCCAACCTCAAGAAATCTTTGTTTCTTACAGTAGGTTATCATTCTAATACAAGGTAATAATCATATTCAAACTTTGGTTCAATTTCTATAACTATAACAATCTTATTTCAAGTGATGATCTTACTTGAACTTGTTTTCGTGTCATGATTTTGCTTCAAGAACTTTGAGCCATCTAAGGATCCATTGAAGCTAGATCCATTTTTCTCTTTTCCAGTAGGTTCATCCAAGGAACTTAAGGTAGTAATGATGTTCATAACATCATTCGATTCATACATATAAAACTATCTTATTCGAAGGTTTAAACTTGTAATCACTAGAACATAGTTTAGTTAATTCTAAACTTGTTCGCAAACAAAAGTTAATCCTTCTAACTTGACTTTTAAAATCAACTAAACACATGTTCTATATCTATATGATATGCTAACTTAATGATTTAAAACCTGGAAACACGAAAAACACCGTAAAACCGGATTTACGCCGTCGTAGTAACACCGCGGGCTGTTTTGGGTTAGTTAATTAAAAACTATGATAAACTTTGATTTAAAAGTTGCTATTCTGAGAAAATGATTTTTATTATGAACATGAAACTATATCCAAAAATTATGGTTAAACTCAAAGTGGAAGTATGTTTTCTAAAATGGTCATCTAGACGTCGTTCTTTCGACTGAAATGACTACCTTTACAAAAACGACTTGTAACTTATTTTTCCGACTAGAAACCTATACTTTTTTTGTTTAGATTCATAAAATAGAGTTCAATATGAAACCATAGCAATTTGATTCACTCAAAACGGATTTAAAATGAAGAAGTTATGGGTAAAACAAGATTGGATAATTTTTCTCATTTTAGCTACGTGAAAATTGGTAACAAATCTATTCCAACCATAACTTAATCAACTTGTATTATATATTATGTAATCTTGAGATACCATAGACACGTATACAATGTTTCGACCTATCATGTCGACACATCTATATATATTTCGGAACAACCATAGACACTCTATATGTGAATGTTGGAGTTAGCTATACAGGGTTGAGGTTGATTCCAAAATATATATAGTTTGAGTTGTGATCAATACTGAGATACGTATACACTGGGTCGTGGATTGATTCAAGATAATATTTATTGATTTATTTCTGTACATCTAACTGTGGACAACTAGTTGTAGGTTACTAACGAGGACAGCTGACTTAATAAACTTAAAACATCAAAATATATTAAAAGTGTTGTAAATATATTTTGAACATACTTTGATATATATGTATATATTGTTATAGGTTCGTGAATCAACCAGTGGCCAAGTCTTACTTCCCGACGAAGTAAAAATTTGTGAAAGTGAGTTATAGTCCCACTTTTAAAATCTAATATTTTTGGGATGAGAATACATGCAGGTTTTATAAATGATTTACAAAATAGACACAAGTACGTGAAACTACATTCTATGGTTGAATTATCGAAATCGAATATGCCCCTTTTTATTAAGTCTGGTAATCTAAGAATTAGGGAACAGACACCCTAATTGACGCGAATCCTAAAGATAGATCTATTGGGCCTAACAAACCCCATCCAAAATACCGGATGCTTTAGTACTTCGAAATTTATATCATATCCGAAGGGTGTCCCGGAATGATGGGGATATTCTTATATATGCATCTTGTTATTGTCGGTTACCAGGTGTTCACCATATGAATGATTTTTATCTCTATGTATGGGATATGTATTGAAATATGAAATCTTGTGGTCTATTGTTACGATTTGATATATATAGGTTAAACCTATAACTCACCAACATTTTTGTTGACGTTTTAAGCATGTTTATTCTCAGGTGATTATTAAGAGCTTCCGCTGTCGCATACTTAAATAAGGACAAGATTTGGAGTCCATGCTTGTATGATATTGTGTAAAAACTGCATTCAAGAAACTTATTTTGTTGTAACATATTTGTATTGTAAACCATTATGTAATGGTCGTGTGTAAACAGGATATTTTAGATTATCATTATTTGATAATCTACGTAAAGCTTTTTAAACCTTTATTGATGAAATAAAGGTTATGGTTTGTTTAAAAATGAATGCAGTCTTTGAAAAACGTCTCATATAGAGGTCAAAACCTCGCAACGAAATCAATTAATATGGAACGTTTTTAATCAATAAGAACGGGACATTTCAGTTGGTATCCGAGCGTTGGTCTTAGAGAACCAGAAAATTTGCATTAGTGTGTCTTATCGAGTTTGTTAGGATGCATTAGTGAGTCTGGACTTCGACCGTGTTTTCTTTAAAAATGATTGCTTAACATTTTTGTTGGAAACTATATATTTTTAACATATGAATATTATGTGATATATTAATCTCTTAACGTGTTTGATATTATGTGATAGATGTCTACCTCTAGAACAAGTCCCATTGACTCACCTAATAATAATGAAGAGTCAAATGTAAATTGGAATGATTTGTGGACTGATTCACAAGTTCCCGAAGAGGAACCCGGAGAAGAGTCGGAACCGGAAGAAGAATCGGAACCGGATGAAGAAATAGAACCGGTGGGGGAAATAATAAAACGGTTAAGTAAAAGAAAATCCTCAACCAACCGACCAAAGTTAATTATGGTCAATGGTGTTTCCGCCAAGGAAGCAAAATATTGGGAGGATTACCAATTCTCCGATGAATCGGATTCCGACGAGAATTCCGATGATGTTATAGAAATTACCCCAACTGAATTTAAAAAGGCAAAAGAAAATAATAAGGGAAAGGGCATAAAAATAGAGAAATCTAATTCCAACCCCGATGAACTTTATATGTATCGTCAACCCCCGAAGTCCTTAAGTTGTAACAATGACCCGGGAACCTCTAAACCACCAGGTTTTTCTAAACCAATGTGGACAACGACGGCTCGTATTAGGGGAACATCATATATCCCTAGAAACTTGGCAAAACGAACCAAAACCGAAGAAGAAGAAACGAGCGAGTCGGAATAAGATAGTTGTATTCGTGTGGTGTAATATATGGAATATAGTGTTCTTATGCTTTATGATATATGTAAAAATTGCTTGTATTAATAAGTATTTTTTTTATGAATCTAACTCTTGTCTATTTTACAGTTTAAAAACACAAAATGGATAGACAACCCAATATTTTAAGAGACCTACCCGGAGACATGATTGATGAAATCTTGTCTAGAGTCGGCCAGAATTCTTCGGCACAACTATTTAAGGCGAGATCAGTTTGTAAGACATTCGAAGAACGTTCCAAGAATGTCTTGGTTTATAAGAGACTTTCGTTTGAAAGATGGGGGATATCACATTGGGAAACCCATAAGTTACGATGTGTTTACTTTGACGCATATATTGCGGGGAACCCAAATGCTATTTTACGCAATGGGTTAAGAAATTATTTTGACTCAATATATCCGAATATTGGACTTCGTGATTTAGAAAAAGCGGCTAACATGCAACATAAAGAAGCATGTTATGCTTACGGATTAGTAATGTTCGCTTCTCACCAAAGTGAGAACAAGAACATCGGGCTACAACTATTAAACAAAACGTTTCCACAAGTGACGGAGTCGGTAATTGGGGTAAGAAATGAGGTTTTTAGATTATTACGGGACTGTTGGACATTACGTAACCCTCGTCCCTTTGATGACGTTACAACACGCTGTCTTATCAACGGCCATAACGGTTATGTTGCACAAGACCAAGGATGGGAAGTAGTCCTAGTAAAACCAGAATGCATGACTTGTTTCTGGACGTATGAATTACGTGTCTTTATTGCCTTTGCTGAACGACTTGTGTACTAGCTAGAATTGTCTTCACAACTATCTTGTATCAAAGTTATTGTGTGCTATATTTCATGCTTTATGTAAAATAAGCGGTATTGTAAGTTTGTAAAATATTGTATAAAAGTTTGAACGCGAAATATTATTATAATCAGTTTTTCATATAGAATTGTAGTAGTTGAATTGTATATTAGCTACTAAGTATGAACTTAACGGGTAGGTACTACCCGAATTTAA
Source organism: Rutidosis leptorrhynchoides (assembly GCF_046630445.1). Taxonomy (NCBI): domain Eukaryota; kingdom Viridiplantae; phylum Streptophyta; class Magnoliopsida; order Asterales; family Asteraceae; genus Rutidosis; species Rutidosis leptorrhynchoides. The sequence goes on from NC_092342.1 coordinate 196,055,969, forward strand.
ACTTATAAAACGCTAATATGAAGAAAAAGCTTTTATAAATGAGTTCATATTATGCTACGAAATACTATTAACTACTCTTAATATTCTGTATGATTAACTTGTTCCATTTAACTATTTTGAAGGAAATGGCACCGACTACTCGACACACCGTGAATATGAATGAAGAGGAATTCCGTACTTTTCTAGCTTCAAACATAGCCGCAGTACAGGCTGCGCTACATACCAACAATAACCTTGGATCTAGCAGTACAGGAAATCGTGTAGGATGCACCTACAAAGAATTCACTGCCTGCAAACCTTTGGAATTTGATGGAACTGAAGGACCGATCGGATTGAAACGGTGGACCGAGAAGGTTGAATCGGTGTTTGCCATAAGTAAGTGTACTGAAGAGGACAAAGTGAAGTACGCTACGCATACCTTCACAGGTTCTGCGTTAACATGGTGGAATACCTATCTAGAGCAAGTGGGACAAGATGATGCGTACGCACTACCGTGGTCAGCATTCAAGCACTTGATGAACGAGAAGTACCGTCCCAGAACCGAGGTCAATAAGCTCAAGACAGAACTTAGAGGGTTACGAACCCAAGGATTTGATATTACCACGTACGAAAGACGATTCACAGAATTGTGCCTATTGTGTCCGGGAGCATTCGAAGATGAGGAAGAGAAGATCGACGCGTTTGTGAAAGGATTACCGGAAAGAATCCAAGAAGATATAAGTTCACACGAGCCCGCCTCCATACAACAGGCATGTAGAATGGCTCACAAACTAGTGAACCAGATTGAAGAAAGAATTAAAGAACAGACTGCTGAAGAGGCCAATGTGAAGCAAGTCAAAAGAAAGTGGGAGGAAAACGGTGAAAAGAATCACCAATACAACAACAACAGCAATTACAACAATAATCGCAACAATTATCCCAACAATCGCAACATCAATCGCAACTACAACAAACGGCCCAATAACAACAACAACAACAACAACAACAACAGCAACTACAACAATCATCCCAACAACAATAATAACCGCAACAACAAGAACAATCAGAAGCAACTATGCCAAAGGTGTGAAAAGAATCACTCGGGGTTCTGCACCAAATTTTGCAACAAGTGTAAAAGAAATGGTCATAGCGAGGCGAAGTGTGAGGTCTACGGACCAAGAGTTAATAGAACGAAAGGAACAAATGGTGTCGGAACGAGTAATGGCGGAGCAAGTAGTGTCGGAGCAAGTTATGCCAATGTAGTTTGTTATAAATGTGGAAAACCAGGCCACATTATTAGAAATTGCCCGAACCAGGAGAACACGAATGGACAAGGCCGTGGAAGAGTTTTCAATATTAATGCGGTAGAGGCACAGGAAGACCCGGAGCTTGTTACGGGTACGTTTCTTATTGACAATAAATCTGCTTACGTTTTATTTGATTCGGGTGCGGATAGAAGCTATATGAGTAGAGATTTTTGTGCTAAATTAAGTTGTCCATTGACGCCTTTGGATAGTAAATTTTTACTCGAATTAGCAAATGGTAAATTAATTTCAGCAGATAATATATGTCGGAATCGAGAAATTAAACTGGTTAGCGAAACATTTAAGATTGATTTGATACCAGTAGAGTTAGGGAGTTTTGATGTGATAATCGGTATGGACTGGTTGAAAGAAGTGAAAGCGGAGATCGTTTGTTACAAAAATGCAATTCGTATTATACGAGAAAAAGGAAAACCCTTAATGGTGTACGGAGAAAAGGGCAACACGAAGCTACATCTTATTAGTAATTTGAAGGCACAAAAACTAATAAGAAAAGGTTGCTATGCTGTTCTAGCACACGTCGAGAAAGTACAAACTGAAGAAAAGAGCATCAATGATGTTCCCATTGCAAAAGAATTTCCCGATGTATTTCTGAAAGAATTACCGGGATTACCCCCACATCGATCCGTTGAATTTCAAATAGATCTTGTACCAGGAGCTGCACCAATAGCTCGTGCTCCTTACAGACTCGCACCCAGCGAGATGAAAGAACTGCAAAGCCAATTACAAGAACTTTTAGAGCGTGGTTTCATTCGACCAAGCACATCACCGTGGGGAGCTCCTGTTTTGTTTGTCAAGAAGAAAGATGGTACATTCAGGTTGTGTATCGACTACCGAGAGTTGAACAAACTTACCATCAAGAACCGCTACCCACTACCGAGAATCGATGACTTATTTGATCAACTACAAGGCTCGTCTGTTTATTCAAAGATTGACTTACGTTCCGGGTATCATCAAATGCGGGTGAAAGAAGATGATATTCCAAAGACTGCTTTCAGAACACGTTACGGTCATTACGAGTTTATGGTCATGCCGTTTGGTTTAACTAATGCACCAGCTGTGTTCATGGACCTTATGAACCGAGTGTGTGGACCATACCTTGACAAGTTTGTCATTGTTTTCATTGATGACATACTTATTTACTCAAAGAATGACCAAGAACACGGTGAACATTTGAGAAAGGTGTTAGAAGTATTGAGGAAGGAAGAATTGTACGCTAAGTTTTCAAAGTGTGCATTTTGGTTGGAAGAAGTTCAATTCCTCGGTCACATAGTGAACAAAGAAGGTATTAAGGTGGATCCGGCAAAGATAGAAACTGTTGAAAAGTGGGAAACCCCGAAAACTCCGAAACACATACGCCAGTTTTTAGGACTAGCTGGTTACTACAGAAGGTTCATCCAAGACTTTTCCAGAATAGCAAAACCCTTGACTGCATTAACGCATAAAGGGAAGAAATTTGAATGGAATGATGAACAAGAGAAAGCGTTTCAGTTATTGAAGAAAAAGCTAACTACGGCACCTATATTGTCATTGCCTGAAGGGAATGATGATTTTGTGATTTATTGTGATGCATCAAAGCAAGGTCTCGGTTGTGTATTAATGCAACGAACGAAGGTGATTGCTTATGCGTCTAGACAATTGAAGATTCACGAACAAAATTATACGACGCATGATTTGGAATTAGGCGCGGTTGTTTTTGCATTAAAGACTTGGAGGCACTACTTATATGGGGTCAAAAGTATTATATATACCGACCACAAAAGTCTTCAACACATATTTAATCAGAAACAACTGAATATGAGGCAGCGTAGGTGGATTGAATTATTGAATGATTACGATTTTGAGATTCGTTACCACCCGGGGAAGGCAAATGTGGTAGCCGATGCCTTGAGCAGGAAGGATAGAGAACCCATTCGAGTAAAATCTATGAATATAATGATTCATAATAACATTACTACTCAAATAAAGGAGGCGCAACAAGGAGTTTTAAAAGAGGGAAATTTAAAGGATGAAATACCCAAAGGATCGGAGAAGCATCTTAATATTCGGGAAGACGGAACCCGGTATAGGGATGAAAGGATTTGGGTACCAAAATTTGGAGATATGAGAGAAATGGTACTTAGAGAAGCTCATAAAACCAGATACTCAATACATCCTGGAACGGGGAAGATGTACAAGGATCTCAAGAAACATTTTTGGTGGCCGGGTATGAAAGCCGATGTTGCTAAATACGTAGGAGAATGTTTGACGTGTTCTAAGGTCAAAGCTGAGCATCAGAAACCATCAGGTCTACTTCAACAACCCGAAATCCCGGAATGGAAATGGGAAAACATTACCATGGATTTCATCACTAAATTGCCAAGGACTGCAAGTGGTTTTGATACTATTTGGGTAATAGTTGATCGTCTCACCAAATCAGCACACTTCCTACCAATAAGAGAAGATGACAAGATGGAGAAGTTAGCACGACTGTATTTGAAGGAAGTCGTCTCCAGACATGGAATACCAATCTCTATTATCTCTGATAGGGATGGCAGATTTATTTCAAGATTCTGGCAGACATTACAGCAAGCATTAGGAACTCGTCTAGACATGAGTACTGCCTATCATCCACAAACTGATGGGCAGAGCGAAAGGACGATACAAACGCTTGAAGACATGCTACGAGCATGTGTTATTGATTTCGGAAACAGTTGGGATCGACATCTACCGTTAGCAGAATTTTCCTACAACAACAGCTACCATTCAAGCATTGAGATGGCGCCGTTTGAAGCACTTTATGGTAGAAAGTGCAGGTCTCCGATTTGTTGGAGTGAAGTGGGGGATAGACAGATTACGGGTCCGGAGATTATACAAGAAACTACCGAGAAGATCATCCAAATTCAACAACGGTTGAAAACCGCCCAAAGTCGACAAAAGAGCTACGCTGACATTAAAAGAAAAGATATAGAATTTGAAATTGGAGAGATGGTCATGCTTAAAGTTGCACCTTGGAAAGGCGTTGTTCGATTTGGTAAACGAGGGAAATTAAATCCAAGGTATATTGGACCATTCAAGATTATTGATCGTGTCGGACCAGTAGCTTACAGACTAGAGTTACCTCAACAACTCGCGGCTGTACATAACACTTTCCACGTCTCGAATTTGAAGAAATATTTTGCTAAAGAAGATCTCACTATTCCGTTAGATGAAATCCAAATCAACGAAAAACTCCAATTCATCGAAGAACCCGTCGAAATAATGGATCGTGAGGTTAAAAGACTTAAGCAAAACAAGATACCAATTGTTAAGGTTCGATGGAATGCTCGTAGAGGACCCGAGTTCACCTGGGAGCGTGAAGATCAGATGAAGAAGAAATACCCGCATCTATTTCCAGAAGATTCGTCAACACCTTCAACAGCTTAAAATTTCGGGACGAAATTTATTTAACGGGTAGGTACTGTAGTGACCCGAACTTTTCCATGTTTATATATATTAATTGAGATTGATATTTACATGATTAAATGTTTCCAACATGTTAAGCAATCAAACTTGTTAAGACTTGATTAATTGAAATAGGTTTCATATAGACAATTGACCACCCAAGTTGACCGGTGATTCACGAACGTTAAAACTTGTAAAAAAACTATATGATGACATATATATGGTTATATATATAGTTAACATGATATTATGATAAGTAAACATATCATTAATTATATTAACAATGAACTACATATGTAAAAACAAGACTACTAACTTAATGATTTTGAAACGAGACATATATGTAACGTTTATCGTTGTAACGACATTTAATGTATATATATCATATTAAGAGATATTCGTACATCATAATATCATGATAATATAATAATTTAAAATCTCTTTTGTTATTATAAACATTGGGTTAACAACATTTAACAAGATCGTTAACCTAAAGGTTTCAAAACAACACTTACATGTAACGACTAACGATGACTTAACGACTCAGTTAAAATGTATATACATGTAGTGTTTTAATATGTATTTATACACTTTTGAAAGACTTCAATACACTTATCAAAATACTTCTACTTAACAAAAATGCTTACAATTACATTCTCGTTCAGTTTCATCAACAATTCTACTCGTATGCACCCGTATTCGTACTCGTACAATACACAGCTTTTAGATGTATGTACTATTGGTATATACACTCCAATGATCAGCTCTTAGCAGCCCATGTGAGTCACCTAACACATGTGGGAACCATCATTTGGCAACTAGCATGAAATATCTCATAAGATTACAAAAATATGAGTAATCATTCATGACTTATTTACATGAAAACAAAATTACATATCCTTTATATCTAATCCATACACCAACGACCAAAAACACCTACAAACACTTTCATTCTTCAATTTTCTTCATCTAATTGAACTCTCTCAAGTTCTATCTTCAAGTTCTAAGTGTTCTTCATAAATTCCAAAAGTTCTAGTTTCATAAAATCAAGAATACTTTCAAGTTTGCTAGCTCACTTCCAATCTTGTAAGGTGATCATCCAACCTCAAGAAATCTTTGTTTCTTACAGTAGGTTATCATTCTAATACAAGGTAATAATCATATTCAAACTTTGGTTCAATTTCTATAACTATAACAATCTTATTTCAAGTGATGATCTTACTTGAACTTGTTTTCGTGTCATGATTTTGCTTCAAGAACTTTGAGCCATCTAAGGATCCATTGAAGCTAGATCCATTTTTCTCTTTTCCAGTAGGTTCATCCAAGGAACTTAAGGTAGTAATGATGTTCATAACATCATTCGATTCATACATATAAAACTATCTTATTCGAAGGTTTAAACTTGTAATCACTAGAACATAGTTTAGTTAATTCTAAACTTGTTCGCAAACAAAAGTTAATCCTTCTAACTTGACTTTTAAAATCAACTAAACACATGTTCTATATCTATATGATATGCTAACTTAATGATTTAAAACCTGGAAACACGAAAAACACCGTAAAACCGGATTTACGCCGTCGTAGTAACACCGCGGGCTGTTTTGGGTTAGTTAATTAAAAACTATGATAAACTTTGATTTAAAAGTTGTTATTCTGAGAAAATGATTTTTATTATGAACATGAAACTATATCCAAAAATTATGGTTAAACTCAAAGTGGAAGTATGTTTTCTAAAATGGTCATCTAGACGTCGTTCTTTCGACTGAAATGACTACCTTTACAAAAACGACTTGTAACTTATTTTTCCGACTAGAAACCTATACTTTTTTTGTTTAGATTCATAAAATAGAGTTCAATATGAAACCATAGCAATTTGATTCACTCAAAACGGATTTAAAATGAAGAAGTTATGGGTAAAACAAGATTGGATAATTTTTCTCATTTTAGCTACGTGAAAATTGGTAACAAATCTATTCCAACCATAACTTAATCAACTTGTATTATATATTATGTAATCTTGAGATACCATAGACACGTATACAATGTTTCGACCTATCATGTCGACACATCTATATATATTTCGGAACAACCATAGACACTCTATATGTGAATGTTGGAGTTAGCTATACAGGGTTGAGGTTGATTCCAAAATATATATAGTTTGAGTTGTGATCAATACTGAGATACGTATACACTGGGTCGTGGATTGATTCAAGATAATATTTATTGATTTATTTCTGTACATCTAACTGTGGACAACTAGTTGTAGGTTACTAACGAGGACAGCTGACTTAATAAACTTAAAACATCAAAATATATTAAAAGTGTTGTAAATATATTTTGAACATACTTTGATATATATGTATATATTGTTATAGGTTCGTGAATCAACCAGTGGCCAAGTCTTACTTCCCGACGAAGTAAAAATTTGTGAAAGTGAGTTATAGTCCCACTTTTAAAATCTAATATTTTTGGGATGAGAATACATGCAGGTTTTATAAATGATTTACAAAATAGACACAAGTACGTGAAACTACATTCTATGGTTGAATTATCGAAATCGAATATGCCCCTTTTTATTAAGTCTGGTAATCTAAGAATTAGGGAACAGACACCCTAATTGACGCGAATCCTAAAGATAGATCTATTGGGCCTAACAAACCCCATCCAAAATACCGGATGCTTTAGTACTTCGAAATTTATATCATATCCGAAGGGTGTCCCGGAATGATGGGGATATTCTTATATATGCATCTTGTTATTGTCGGTTACCAGGTGTTCACCATATGAATGATTTTTATCTCTATGTATGGGATATGTATTGAAATATGAAATCTTGTGGTCTATTGTTACGATTTGATATATATAGGTTAAACCTATAACTCACCAACATTTTTGTTGACGTTTTAAGCATGTTTATTCTCAGGTGATTATTAAGAGCTTCCGCTGTCGCATACTTAAATAAGGACAAGATTTGGAGTCCATGCTTGTATGATATTGTGTAAAAACTGCATTCAAGAAACTTATTTTGTTGTAACATATTTGTATTGTAAACCATTATGTAATGGTCGTGTGTAAACAGGATATTTTAGATTATCATTATTTGATAATCTACGTAAAGCTTTTTAAACCTTTATTGATGAAATAAAGGTTATGGTTTGTTTAAAAATGAATGCAGTCTTTGAAAAACGTCTCATATAGAGGTCAAAACCTCGCAACGAAATCAATTAATATGGAACGTTTTTAATCAATAAGAACGGGACATTTCATCAGCAACATCACCGGCACCAACAGTACCACCAACATCAATACCAGTACCACCAATAATCCAAGTTTCAACATTACACGCCTCAACATCTCATTATGTACGTCAAACATAATCATCGTTCTACGAATCATTCTATATCATTTATCTTCGTTCTACATGACGATTATGTAATTTCTAATATTTTAGAGATTATATATTCTAGTTCTAACGGTAAAGCAAATGAGATTAATATCATATTAACTCATTAAATCCATGATTACATCTGAAGAAAATATATATGTATATATGTTTTCATAAAGGTTGTAATTAAAAATTCTTTTGTACAAACTGTTAATGGCGAAAATATTTTAACGGGTAGGTAATACCCGAGGAATATTTAGATTTCACATTAATAAGTTACGCTGTACATTCTTCGAATCTGATTCAACAGTCATCTACTATCCTACTCACATCCACAGATATACGAATCCGTTCACCACAGAATAACCATTTTCATTCGATTTCATATTTGGATTTTGACTTATCAGAATCCAACAAGTGGCATAATGAAGAAAACATTGGACAAAAATAAAATTTGTTAGAAACAAACAAATTAACTATGAGAAATTTTGTTAAGAATCTACGCTAACAAAATCCTAGCTAACTGTTCCTAGCTAACTGATTATTATATTTTATTTATCGCAATTTATTTATCGTAATTCTCGTAATTTTATTTATTGTCATTTAATTTCTGTTATTTATTTTACGCACTTTATTTATCGTCATTTAAATACTGTTATTTACGCATTTTAAATATCGGGACACGTATACAAGGTTTTGACATATCATATCGACGCATCTATATATATTATTTGGAATAACCATAGACACTCTATATGCAGTAATGATAGAGTTAGCTATACAGGGCTGAGGTTGATTCTAAAATAATATATATACTTTGAGTTGTGATCGAGTCTGAGACATGTATACGGTCACGATACGTATTAATTAATTTGAATATTATATATTAAACTATATATGAATTATTGAATTACAAACTGTGGACTACTAACTGTGGACTACCAACATTGGACAATTAAAATGAATTAAAATATTGATTATAACATATGAAACTAAACAATTCTTCAAGTTTGCCACTTGATTTCATCTTAAACCTCATTTGTATCTCGACGATTACAATCTGCGTTCAAACCTTTCATGATTATTGAAAACACCTCAATCGAGAGGATGAACCAACTGCACTTCATCTACGGAAGGAAAGATTGATGCATATAGTAATGCATCTGGAAACACTCAGAACCTGAGTAAACGTATCTGTGCTAGCTCTTTTGGCATTGCTATTACCAAAAATAACTTTTCAAATTAGCCAATTTTGTCACAGCTCCAACAAATTAGCTTCAATTTTTCATTCGAATAAACCTTATTATAAAGATTACCCCTTCATCATCGTTACCAGAGAACCGTTTATATTCCACCATATTACCAGCAGACGTACCAGCAACCTCGTTGCTCCTTGGCTTAAATCTCTCCGACAAATCACTATATTTATCTATTGAAGTCTTATCATGAACTCATCGGCATCTTGTAACGATAATTACCATACCAAATACCGGGAGGCATCGATCTAAAATCTCGAATATCTCAGCGATTCTACAACAACGATTATATATATATATATATATATATATATATATATATATATATATATATATATATATATATATATATATATATATATATATATATATATATATATATATATATATAAATTCTATCTCCTGGATTTATGAACTTCAATTCTGAATTTCTGAAAAGCGCTTTAGCATATGAATCAGTTTTATAAGTTTTGAAAAAGCTGATGAAGCAGTGAAAACTGAAGACCGCCTTAACAGTCAAAAGTTTAATGATAAAGAATGGAGTGATGGAAACACTCAATGGAAAATTTGTACTAGAAAACGAATTGAGCAAACCATGAAGGAGACTCTGAACAAATCACAAGGACTAAACTCGTACATAAAGAATCTTGATGATTCTGTTTCTGATGAAATCATCAACGAATACCTTGCTCCTTGATCGCTCTAAATCATCGTGAATGAATTTCTTCATCACAATTTGATTTTAAAATTCTAAGATATTATTATATCTTTCATTGTTAATATTCTCAATGTTTCTGAAGATATCTTCATAAATATTCTTGTCCGATATTATTTATTTTCTCGCGTTATCAAAGAAACTGCATAGTTTCTATATTTTCTGTAAACCTTCGAGTTTAAAATATGAATGTTTTTGAAGTAGTGTTGGGAACTGAAGCATGAGTTAGTCTAATATAATGACACTTGATCAACGTGATTATATTACAGTAAGTCATGCCGAGTTTCTCATGAAACGTGATGATTCACAGACCATAACGTCATTATGTGCCATATTACACGACTCTTACATTCTAATTAATCTCTGAACATATCGAGAACATATCTTTCTGATAGTTCTATCTTTTCTCTTGAATTCTGGTAATTTAACAAATCAAGATCGTGCTATTACAATCTCTCTTAGAACGTTAGCTATGTTCACTTCGAAACTTCATACCTACGAATTCTGAACTATTATTCGCTTGACTTAAAGTCAGGAAGAGAAAACAAAAGAATGGAACTCCAAAAGATAGAGGAAACGAAGGGAGTAGATTTATAGTAAGTATCAGATAGAGCAATCGAGACAGATCATCGCATTTAACCAAAGAGGATCCTAATATCCTTAAATCCCGAAGAATCCGATCTTATAGATTTCGAAGATTTTTCTTTAATCCCTTGAATTCCAGAATTCAACCAAGACAACTTCAAAAATTAAGACGCACCTTATTTTCTAAATTCAACCCTGACTACGTTAAAAGCTAAGACGAATCTCTATTTCATCATTTCACTCTTTTGTAATAGCTTCACTCGTACTTTTCAAATAATCGAATTATTTTATCCTTATTACTCAATGGTAATAAAACTTTATTTATCAGCTCATATGACTCATGAAAACATACTTATTATCAGCCATGACCATCTCAATCAAATTTTAGGACGAAATTTCTTTAACGGGTAGGTACTGTGACGACCCGGAAATTTCCGACCAAATTCAAATTTAAACTTAATCTTTATATAGTTTCGACATGATAAGCAAAGTCTATAATGTTGAGTCTCGAATATTTTGGAACTATGTTTATGTATTCAATTACCCTTCGACCATTACCGACGATTCACGAACAATTAGTTACGAATAAATATATATAGATATATAAATAAGTGTGTATATATATATATATATATATATATATATATATATATATATATATATATATATATATATATATATATATATATATAAGTATATATATATATATATATATATATATATATATAAACAAAAGTATATATAATAATTTGAAATAATAAAATACAATTTAATCAATTGAAATAAAAAATATATATAAACTAATGAACAGAATAATTAAGTTGCTATGAATATATATACTTATGAAATCTATATATAAGTAATGGTATATATATAGTAATATATATATATATATATAATTTATAAATATTCAATATTTGATAAAAAAATATTATATAATATATATATATATCATCAAATTAATTACAAGTTTAATAAATAGTTGTTATACTAATATTATTATTATTACTTCCATTAATATTATTAACATTAATATTAATATCACTACTTGTTAAACTATTATTTTCAATATATTATATAGATATGAAAATTAATACATGTAAGGTGTTATAATTATTAATATTATTGTTATCATTATTAATAGCATTGTTATTATAATTAATAGTAAAATTTAATTAGTATTATGATTATTATCTTTATAAGTATTATTATTATCATAAATTATACAATTAGTATTATTATCATGAATAAAATTATTATTATCAGTTTTATAGTTAATATCATATTTATTATTTATTAATATTATAAATACTATAAAAAATTATTATTATTAGTATTATTATTATAATTATCATTAATAATACTATTATTATTAATTACACTAAAAATTATTATTATTATGACTTATTATTATTATTACTCTTATTAATATTATTATTATTAATATTATTATTAATATTATTATTATTATTATTATTTGTAATATAATTATAATTATTAATTAATAATAATAAATATATAAAATCAGGAATATAGGATCAGATTCAGTTCGCATATACATCAGCTGTAGTGATTTTTGTTTTTTTCTGTAAAAGTAATTAAATCAAATCCAAACACAGATATAATACAAATTCAGTTTAGGGTCGTTATCTCCTTTGTATTTTTTTATATTTTTTTTTATCTGTTTCTTCGTGGATTGATTCTAACTGTCGCCAATTTGTTACAAGTCCTTCTCAACCACAATTAAAAAAACAGCTATATTACGTTATATATATCTTACTCTACGTTGTGTAATGGAATTAAAACTGAAAATAAAAAATAAAGCTCGATATATATGCTCTGTTCTTCAACTTTTGAGTCAAGTTTTAAATCCGAATAAATTTTCAAAATGTGTTAATGCCAAGTTGTTAGAAATCTTTCACTCAAACTTTCTGCAAAATATCAAATTCCAATTCATCTTAACGAACTCGAATTTTCGAGTCAAAGTTTCAAAATCAAAAAGTCAACATTTCTTCTTCAGCCAAATTCGAATTCTCTGTTTTGATTTGAGTTAAATTGATGGTTCCTATGGTTTTTAGGAGTGATTTTAAATACAATTTGTGTTATAACCTCTGTCTAAAACGTTCTCAAAAGCGAAATCATTATTTTTTTTGTTATATAGCCGCGACACAGCGTCACTCTTTATTTTTATTTATAAATTTTTTTATCCAATTAATTACAAATAAATGATTCTGTTTCGATTTTTAAAACCTATATTTAACTTGGTAACTCAATCTTTGGTTGTGGAATTGATTTGGTTCGTATGAGCTTTTGAAAAAGGAAGAGGACATAGAACAAAACAAGTTATGGGTTAAATAAAAATGGGTTGGTTATTATTCCAGAAAAACAAAGATGGCTTTATGGTTAGCGTGTTGGGTTAGTGAACGGGAGGTCACGGGTTCGAGCTCGGCGCGTGGGCAGCTTTATTCTTTTTAGAAAATCTTTGTGAGGTTCGTGAATCCGAGGCCAACCCTGCATTGTTTAGTATCGTCGTATGAATATTTTTACTACAAAATATTGTATCGTGAGTTTCATTACTCCCTTTTTAAATACTTTTGCAATATATATTTTTGGGACTGAGAATACATGCACTTTTATAAATGTTTTACGAAATAGACACAAGTAATCGAAACTACATTATATGGTTGAATGGATCGAAGCCAAATATGCCCCTTTTAGCCTGGTAATCTAAGAATTAGGGAACAGACCCCCTAATTGACGCGAATCCTAAAGATAGATCTATCGGGCCCAACGAGCCCCATCCAAAGTACCGGATGCTTTAGTACTTCGAAATTTTATCATGTCCGAAGGATGTCCCAGAATGATGGGGATATTCTATATGCATCTAGTTAATGTCGATTATCAGGTGTTCAATCCATATGAATGATTTTTATGCAGATTGTTGTTATGCATGCATGTTGTTTATGAGAAATGGAAATATGAAAATCTTGTGGTCTATTAAAATAATGGAAATAATTGTTTACAATAAACTAATGGACTCACCAACCTTTTGGTTGACACTTTTAAGCATGTTTATTCTCAGGTATGAAAGAAATCTTCCGCTGTGCATTTGCTCATTTTAGAGATATTACTTGGAGTCATTCATGACATATTTCAAAAGATATTGCATTCGAGTCATTGAGTTCATCAAGATTATTATTAAGTCAATTATAGTTGGATATATTATGAAATGGTATGCATGCCGTCAACTTTCGATGAAATGAAAGTTTGTCTTTTAAAAACGAATGTAATGTTTGTAAAATGTATCATATAGAGGTCAAGTACCTCGCGATGTAACCAAATGTAATGTATTCGTCCAGATGGATTAGGACGGGTCGTTAAACATGCACCTGGTGAACATTGCGTAAGTTCAGTTGAAGAAATATGGGATTTAGCAACACAACCAGGTTAGCTTGATTTATCACACTCATTACTCATTTCTTGATTTTGATTTTTATTGTTTATATAGTATAATGTACACTAATTCTGGATTTTACGGGGTTTGTGTCTCAGCGTTTCTTTTGTATACATCTACTGCAATAGCTGTGGTATTAGTATTGGTGTTGTACTATGAACCCTTATATGGGTTGACTAATATGATGGTGTATATCGGTGTATGTTTGATAAATGGTTCATTAACGGTTAGTGTTTTTTTAGCTGTTTATGTATATGTTTCGTTAGTATCAACCTTTACATTGTTTGACTATACGCGCAACTGGATTATTTTTTTATAAAATCTTTTGCAGGTTATGAGTGTAAAAGCTATAGGTATTGCTATAAAACTTATATTAGAGGGTTCTAGCCAGGTGGCACGATACCAAACATGGATATTTGTAACGGTAGCAGTTACATGTATAATCATCCAATTGAATTACTTAAATAAGGTCGGTACCTATAATATTACTTCCTTCATTTTCATTTTGAGTATTTGTTTGTCCATCGGGCCCACCACGTGGGCCCTAGTATTGTCTAATGTGTTATGAAATCATGTCATTATGAATTTTGACCAGGCTTTGGACACGTTCAACACTGCAGTTGTTTCACCGATTTATTATGCCATGTTTACATCTTTCACAATTCTCGCTAGTGCAATCATGTTCAAGGTATATATATCTATTGCATCTTGCAAACATTGAAGGTTTTTTTTTTTTGACTTATCAACTATGTTGGAACTCATTTTTTCCCGTTATGTAGGTTGGTCCGGCCAAAGTGCTAGCACGATTATTTCTATTATTTGCGGGTTCATGATTGTTCTATCGGGTACCATGATATTGCACAGTACAAGAGATCCCGATCCATCGCCTGTTTCATGGTAGTGTTTTTATCTACAAATTAAAATATACGACATTCACCTTATTTTGCTAAATATGGAGTGCAACGTTATTATAGAATCGTAGAAGATAGCTTTAAAAAAGTCAAACATAACAAAGGCGTGATTCGGAAGTAACCAAAAAACCTTTGTACATTTTTTATAGTAATATGTCACCTAGGAACTTTGTTACCTTTAAACAATACTGTATAGAGTGTAAATATAAACCTCCATATAATTTTCTTTTGTAAATGTGTACTGATGCTACTGTATAACTATCGTAATCGCATAGAATTATCATTCGATGTGTAGTCAATAACCATCGTAGTCGCATACAATTGTCAGCAGCGAAGTGCGCACCCCTCAATCTTGTTATTATTCGTATTTACTATTTAACATCCCATTTTTGATCGTTTTATGTCATTTAGCATGTTGTTTTGTATAGGTTTTGTAATATGTTTAGTGATTTTTAAGTAAATATTTCGGTAGCTTGGATGAAAAATTGGTTATTTGGTGATAGTAATGATACGCATATACGCATACTTCGCACATATAGATCACATGTGGCCTGCATGTGTCCAACATTGCATAATTAACAGATTATTAAGGAAAGGCTTGAATGTCTTACCCAGGGCCGGTCCTGAGAATTTGAGTGCCGTGAGCGAAATGGAAAAAAAGGATCAGCGAGGTTCGGTCCCGAAAATTTGAGTACATAGAATGAGATGAAAAAGAGGCCTTTAGTCGCTAACAAATAATATAAGCTATTAAAAAACGACAACTAGCGTCATATCAATAAATATAAAGAGATACGGATATTTTTTTTTATCATAATTAATTGTAATGTTTGAATATGGGTCAATGTGTTGATAGTTTTCATTTGTGAAAATTGCCATGATTGGGTAAACTGTTTAAAATGGGCAAAATTTGGTAGAGGCTGAAATGGAGTGACCCGAAACTTGTTGTCTCTTAATACTATATCTATAAATAATGGTATGTTGTGTTTATATAAAAGTTACTTTTGATAGCAATAATCTAAATGTGATATTATCTATGTAGGATGTTTTTCCTGGGAACACACTATTTGGGCGTTAACTCAATAACTTTAACCTACTAATTTAGTCCGTTTAACCCGTAGACCTAGAGTTGCTGTAATCATACATCTATTAGTAAACAAGTCCATAAATAGCCACGTTGAATTTTATAAGAATGTGGTGTGGGCAGTCCACGTGTTTAACGGTTTTCCACATGTACTTTGTGTCATCGGTTAGAGAGAGGTCATGTGTTCGATTATTAGGGATGACATAAATTTCTTTAAAACAGTTGAAAACCAATAATGGTGGTATATATTAACCTATAGGGAGGTTTTACCAGATTCGTTCACGGACCTCTACCCAGGAACACTGCCCGAATGGATGTGTTCCCGGGTAACGTCGATCGGGTTCGGGTTTCCGTCGAACGTGTATTATACGTGCAATTGATGAGGGTCGTTGAAATAAATGATCTACTAATGCAAAAAAATCGCCGTTAAAAAAAGACTCAAGTTGGAAATCTAAGCTTATTATCGGTGGGTGATATTTACAAAATAGCCTATAAAATCAAAAGCTTTGGGTTTTAATCTAAATCAATAAAATTGGGGCTGATTTTCTTAAGCCTCATATTTGACTTGGGTTTTGTAATTTGTGTATTTATTATAATTAAAATGTTGCGCCCTAATATCGTTGGGTTCTGAGCATGTGTACACTTTGATCCTCCTATGGGTTCGGCCTGGCCTTACCTAGGAAAACACTCGTGTAGCCTGACGGCTGTGATAGACAGCTAGCAAATTGTGTCGGGACCAAGCATGGTACGGGGATGTTTCCTTTGTCCTATTACATGCTCCCACTAATTCGTCGGTTTGTATTATTTAGCGTGTCGTTGATTATAGGTTTTGTAATATGTATAACAACCCTTAAATTTCCATACTTGAAATGATTATTTTACCCCTAGAGTTTCTGCTGGTCCCTTGAATAACAACAGGAGTATTGTAGATGGAGGGTGAATACAATTTTTTTAATTAAACAAGTAATGTATCCGTTAAGTTTATTCAAGCAGATAATTAAATAAGAGTCTTGGGTAATTTTCAACGTTATTCTTTTATTGATATGAATCTCAAAGAATCACAACTATTCAATGGCGGAATAAACAGTTGGTTGATACAGATTACACCTAAGTATAGCTAAAGAGGATAACTTAAAGTTATTACAAGTTTGGACTCTATTTAAATAAACACACACCACTAAGTATAACAATAGTGGATAGTTCTATTTATAGTAGTCCTATTATCCATGTAATTGATTTATTGTCCACTGGTAAATAGGATGTCTGAACTTGTGGAGACAACATCATCAGAGAGCGTGCTCTCTTTCTTTTCTTTTGGTAGCTATTTGTAGGAACACTCCAATTCGGTTTGGCACCACTATTTGAATAAATAAATAGAATGTTGCGTTCCTGTTAGAACCCCGAGAAAGGAGTAATATGAGTTTCCCTAGCCTTATGGAGGATCCTTTATACGAGGTTATATAAAGGATCCAAGGCTCCCTAGATTAGCTAAGCTTAGCCACTGTTATGTAGAGATTTTCAAGAGAGTCGTGGAAAGTCAATCTTGACTGATTGACTTTCTCTCTCAATCTTAATGGTTATTCATCACATTCATGGTATTCATGAGATCTAGGGTCCTACAATTGGTATCAAGAGCTTTGGCCTTCATCATATGAAGGGGATCCTTTGAATATCATGAATGTTTTCCCTCCACCTTCAAACCTTCAAACACAAATACATATATCTTCAACCAACCTTCATCCAAACCTTCAAACCTTCATCATCTTCATCATGAAGATATAAAGATCTTCGGAAAAAAAAAATTCGGAAAATTTTCGAAATTTTTTTCGAAACCGAATCTCACTTACCGAATTTACACCGAACCTTATCCAACTCAATATCCAAAACATAAATTACCGAATCTCATTTTCGGTTTCCAAATTGAATTACACCGACACTTATTCATTTCATATCACATATTATCTATCAGTTTATTCATTTCATTATCTGATCTGGACTACATCACAACAGAATATAAAAGTTACAAAATCATATTTATATCTCTGTTCTTCGTGTTCTACATTAGCTCATAAATCCAAATGTTCAATTGATGTTCAACAACACAAATGGAGTTTAGAAAACGTATTCTTCATAGCATTCAAAGCTTCGTTGCTCTTCATATTCATTAAAACATCATCAGATTCAATGAATTTGACCTACTGTTCATCATGTTTCAACAAACTCATGGAGTTGAGGTCTATGGACTGATTCATGCTTGTTTATATCAAATTGAAATACGTTTCAGATTCCTCATCACTTCGTCGAGCTTCCAGAAGCATTTAATCGAATTTAGATTCATCACCTCAAGTAGGATCTTCAGGTCAACGGTTGAAGGATTTCGGTCAAACTTTTAATTCGTAAAAATTATGATGTTTCAGGGTGAGATAATGATCAACGAGTGTTCTTAGATGATTTTGCAACATATTTCATGAAGGAAGCATCCTACAAAACGCATTAAATTTCATCTTTGAATTTCGGGTTCATGAAGAACAAAAACGAGCTGTTCATCATCAAAATATGGAACCTGATGTTGTTTTGATCAAAAGTCCTTCACATAGGTGTTAGTCGCTACTGTTGAATGCTGTTATAATTGTTTTCATCGATTAATTTCATCGAATTGAAGTTTTTGATGAGTTGAGTTCGTGAAGATGTATGATGGATTCGGTACCTGATTGAACAGATTCGGTATATGAATCTAATTTTGTTATTGTTATTGATTTTCTTCATTCGGTATGGATGATTCTATTGATGATCATTCGGTATGATACTCAGTATATAAACTTCGGTATTGCTCTTGATTTTGATTCGGTATCTACTGTGGGTTATAGCAGATTACACATTCGGTAACAGTCGTTCTATCTGAGGATAATACTTGGTACGGTATATTGACTGTTGGTAGCTTTTGGATCTAACAGGCACTAAGTGTGTCACGAATGGTAATTGACTGATGTTGATTCGGTATTAGCTATTGGGCCACACATAATCCATTAGGCCCAACCTTATCTTTAAAAGCCCACCAACCGAAATTTCTTTGTTTGGTCAGAAGGGCTACCGAATGGCACAAGCCCAACAAGCAAAATCAGTCCAAATTTCAAAATTTGATGGATATTTACACTTTCAGTCCCTGACAGGTTCAAAGATTTTGCAAGGACAGTCCTTTACCTAATTTGAATCAATTTTTGACAGTTTTGGCCCCTGAAACTTATCAGAATTTTCACAAATGGTCCTTTACCGAATCTAGCCTTTCAAAGCATATTTTTTCGCTATTTTCGAGGCTGGGATTCACACAACTTTTCTCATACGCGTTCTATATGATATTTTGGAGATTTGCCGAACACGTCAACCATATTATACAATGACGCTCTTATTTCATACGATATTCATGCGAGCATCATTGTGGGGGAGATATGTATATGGTTGATGTGCATGTGACTTCAATACACGTACGGTATTGGACTCGGACTTCAAAGAGACAAAATCGATGTGTTACTTATTTGACGAGTGAGCAAAGAAAAACAAAAAGAACTTCCACATCCTTGGGGGAGTATTGGAGACGTTAGGAACTTCGAAGGAGCCAACGATCAAAGCCAACTATATTGATACCGGCAATATATGAATAATTGAGGCTATCAAAGATGTGATGAGTATACACTTGATTGGCCGTATGGCCCATACATTCTGGGGGGAGTTTCTCAAGTTTTTTGAGCTTACTAATCAAGTCAAGTGTTAGGGGGGAGCTAAGTGATTTCAAAGAAGATCTTTCTCCATTGGGTTTTAGTCAAAATCCGGGACTTATGCAATTTTCCGATAATCGTGCTAAGTTAGAAGATGCTTGTTTCAAGATCGTTCTTAGTTCACGTAGGAAAGCCCAAGTACTTTGAAGGGGGAGATTCTAAGACTTCGAGGCATTCTTCATCAACATGAAGTGATGCAATGATGAATGTCTACCTTGCGCATTCCGCTGTGCAAACTCAAAGACCGTTGAAAGAACAATGATATCAAGATTTGAAGATTCAAGATCTTCATCAACTGCCGTACATCATTCGGAGGGGGGGAGTTAGTTAGCAATAGTTGATTCTTTCCTTGTAATGTTGTATGTTTACTAGGGAGTTAGTTTTTGGAAACCCGTGTCACTCTTGGGGGGAGATTGTTAGAACCCCGGGAAAGGAGTAATACGAGTTTCCCTAGCCTTATGGAGGATCCTTTATACGAGGCTATATAAAAGAACCAAGGCTCCCTAGATTAGCTAAGCTTAGCCACTGTTATGTAGAGATTTTCAAGAGAGCCGTGGAAAGTCAATCTTGACTGATTGACTTTCTCTCTCAATCTTAATGGTTATTCTTCACATTCATAGTATTCATGAGATGTAGGGTGCTACAGTTCCCTAGGCGTTGACAAAGTAATACACATGTCTGCACATGCGTTAAACTTCTGCATTCCCACATGGTCTTGTAAAGTCACTTATCAGCTGTCGACGCGTGTCCTTTTCCGTTCAACTTTGTCTTCTACTTCTGTTGAATAGCACAATTGATGTAGACTACACAGAAAACTATTATGCTTGTAATGGAACATAATTTTCTAAGTGTTGTATGCTGCTACCAGCTATGCTGGTTCTTCTACTAGTTTACTTAATTATCTTAAATTGTTGGGCACACATCCTGTGATGGCTGAAGAATACTGTCTACCTTGTGCTCGTAGACCGAACAGCATAGTGAGACACTTGACACATCAACATATGTTGTCTATACATAAATAAACCTATGCTGGTTGCTTTAATGACCCGTCCTAATCCATCCGGACGAATACATTACATTTGGTTACATCGCGAGGTACTTGACCTCTATATGATACATTTTACAAACATTGCATTCGTTTTTAAAAGACAAACTTTCATTACATCGAAAGTTGACGGCATGCATACCATTTCCTAATATATTCAACTATAATTGACTTAGTAATAATATTGATGAACTCAATGACTCGAATGCAACGTCTTTTAAAATATGTCATGAATAACTCCAAGTAATATCTCTAGAATGAGCAAATGCACAGCGGAAGATTTCTTTCAAACCTGAGAATAAACATGCTTTCAAGTGTCAACCAAAAGGTTGGTGAGTTCATTAGTTTATCATAAACATTCATTTTCATCATTTTAATAGACCACAAGATTTCATATATGAAATTCTACACGTAACCCGAGTACAAAATAATACGCGTAACCCGCGAATTAAAAATCATTCATATGGTGAACGCTTGATAACCGGCTTAACTTTAATGCATAGAATATCCCCAAACAGAATCTCTCGTCTGTATAATAATAATAATCTCGAAGTACTAAAGCATGGTTACCCCGGATGGGACTTGTCGAGGTCCATAGATCTATCTTTAGGATTCGCGTCAATTATGGGCCATATCCGTTTCCTAATTATTAGGTTACCAAGCTAAAAAAGGGTGATATTCAATATTCATAATCCAGCCATAGAATGTAGTTTTTGATCACTTGTGTAACGACCCTGGATTTTCCGACTTATATTTATTAATATTTATTATTAATACTTGTGTTTTAATAAATGTATTCTTGTACATTTACTTGTCACCGTATTTGACTTTCCATGTCCCGACTTGTCTCTGTGACACACGTACTTTTCACGAATAATATTTCGAATATTATTTACATTCATAATTAATTATTATTAATTATTTTTAATTAACTAATGTAACTAGTTAATTACTTTGGCTTTATTTAATTAATTGTTACATACTTGGACTTGGGCCTTTATTAATGGACATGGACTTGGAAGCCCACCCTACTTCTCTTAATGGACTAGTTGTGAGCCCACTATATTACTAGTGACTTATTAAGGCTTAAACTTAGATTAATTAAGTTAATGGGGAGATAAAGTTGTCACAAGCATGCTAGCAACTCTTTCCCATACATTTAACTTTAATCCATTCTAAGCTTACACCATCTCCCCATGCATGAAAGTGAGTTTTGACCTTCCTCTTTGAGCCTCCATACCGACGGTTTAAGCTAGGATAGGAGGGAGTTCATTTTTCAATTTTTCTTGCTACTTATTCACTAGTCTTTACTTCATTTTTACACACACAACATATTTGCAACTTCTTTTACTCTCACTTTTCTCTCAAACTTTGTAAGTAACAACTTTATTTCTTCTTTCCTTTTCTTCCTAAAAACCGAATACTAGCACTTGTTCATCATCATTTACTAGTTACTTGTTGTTTGTTGTTGTTAAAGATCAAGTTTTCTAACTTGTATCTTCATGTAATCTTGGTTACTTCTATCTTTTGTTTGATGAAGAACCAAGAACAAGAATCTAAACTTGTTAGTTTATGGTTCTACACTTAAACATTTTAAAGATCTAAAAGTTCATAAGCTTTATAATCATACTTGTGTTCATGTTTTGTAGACTTGAAGTTTATTTCCTTAAGATCCGAACTTTGATTTGAATCTTCTCAAGTATGAAACAAACATGAACATAATACTTTTAACTTTAGTTTATTTTCTTTCTTTTGTAAGTACTTTAAAGTTGTGATATTGTTAATTTGGTCAAGTATTACTAGTTAAACTTGATCTCATATTTCTTGAAACTAAAGTTAACTTTATAAGTTCAAGAACATGGAAGTATAACTTTCTAGTTATAACTTCATACACTTGTGTTGGATCTAAGTTTCTATAGCTTATGGTCTTCCAAATTTGTTGTAAACAAGAGCTTATGAACTTATATACATTTTACAAGATAAAAATCTAAGTTTCATAACTTATGGTTTCATTAAAGTGAAGATCCAAGTTCTATAACTTAGGATCTAACTTAAGAGCACTAGATCTAGACTTTCAAGTCTAGGATCTTTAAGATCTAGCTAAGATCTAAGTTCTACAACTTAAGATCTTGTTTATTTAGTTTACTTTCAAGTTTATAGCTTAATATTACTATTAGAACTCATGTATGTGTCGGATCTAAGATCTTGATGTAACTTTGGTTCATCAACCTTCATTCAACTCTTAAGTGAGTTGTGTTACATATCTTAGACTTAAATTAGTGTTATGATGGTCAAAACTTGGTAAAGATGATGCAAACACATCAACGAGTTGTACACTTGAAGCTATAAGCATCAAGGATGAGAACAGTGATGAGCATCAAGCACCAAGAACCCACCGAAGCACCTTACCTACTATTTTCTGGGTGAGATCAGTAACCTGGGATACTGGAAAAGTTGATTTCCAGTTATTTCAGTTTGGTTAGATGATTTTCCGTTTAGGCCTCGTCTTAATCCGAGTTACGGTTTAGGATTTATGGCCTTCCGAAAGTCACTACACCCTTTTAACGTTGTGCTGAAATTTCTGACCTACTCGCACTTAAACTGTCGCCACGGTCAAACGAAGACGAGTTTGGTTCTGGAAATTGGTCAGCCTCTAGGGGACTCATATACGGAGCCATGTCCACTGGTCTCACCTCATTTCAGTTTGTATAGATTTCGTGGCGACTGAACGAATCAGCCTTTATTTCAAACTCTATTCTTGATTGAAAGTTACTTTACACTTTTTGATTAATAATGAATGATGATGATACTTAAGACCTAATTTACATACTTTTAAACATTTGGGAACGATTTACTAACTTAGTAACTTTTGACTTAGGTTGAGGACCTTTTGGACAAACCACTTGCTTACTATTCCCGCGTATCGACTTTTACTACTTTTCACTGTGAGTTATAGCATCCCTTTTTACTTTAACTATTTTGGGAACTGAGAATACATGCGCATTTTACGTTTTACATACTAGGCACGAGTACTTAAACTTTATATATGTGTGGGTTATCAACGGCATAAACTTTCCCCTTAGCTCGGTAACGTTTAGTCATTGGTCTTTGAACCGGTGAACACGAATCTTAGATATGGATCCATAGGGTTTGACATCCCCACTCGGGCTAGTAGCGCTAGCATTTAACGGGTGTTTAATACTTCGTAAACTTACGCACTCGCCAAGTGTACTTTTAGGGGGTGTTATTTACGTTAAGTTAGTTACCAAGTGCCCACAGTTATACATATACTTTTCATACTGTTTTGAAACACTGAAATCTCGTGGCCTACCTTACATTACTGTTACGTAAAACTATAGCTCACCAACCTTTGTGTTGATGTTTTTAAGCATGTTTTTCTCAGGTGCTTAAGGTTTGATTGCTTCCGCTGTAGTTGCCATGCTTTGTAGACTCCCGCTGCGCTTATTAGAGATGTCCTCGCATGAAACGTTTATTTTGCATTCGAACTTTATTACTTTTGAACAATGAATTTGTAACGACCTATGGGTTACGTACTATTATTATTGCCTTCTATTCGTAGAAGCACACTATCGGTTGTAAAACTTTTAATGTTGGTTAAGACGTCACTCCGTTTTATGAATGCAAACTTATTTTAAAATAGCATATAGTGTTTGACCTTGTAATGATCCTGTTGTTGATGATCCGTACAAGTTAATTTTGTACGTGGCGTCACATTTGGTATCAGAGCATTGGTTTTAGGGAATTAGGTTGCATTAGTGAGTCTAGACCGGACCGAGTAGGATTCACTAATAGGACTAATCTACAACTTGCTAGTTTACTTGTTTCTGCGGAACTTGCTGCATGCTGCTGCTTACTCTTACTGCTATATGCCGTATGCTACTACATGATTTCACTACTGCATGCTACCATCTACTTTTGATTGCATGATACTTCTGTAGGATTCGTTATTATTGCCATGCTATTTACTGCTATAGATGATCTAGATTGTCGTAGTTACTTTGCCTAATACGTTCTTGCTATATGACTTACTGACATGGAAAAAGTTATTTCTCCTTGTTCAGATGTCAGATATCCCGCCCGTTATCATTTTGGAGAGCGACTCAGACTCATCAGCCACCTCGCCTGCTACTCCTGCCGACACACAGATCACGTCCTCTTTACCCTCCAGCGACTCTGGTGCTTCGTCCTCCGGGGATGGTAGCCATGCACCCGACCCAGTGATCATCTCAGACGGACATGAGGATCCACCGGAGATTCCAGCTCCACTTATCCCCGGACCTTCGGAGCCACATCACCATTCCGGTGGTGCTGTGATCCTTAGGGATCATGGGGAGGGTCCGTTCCGTAATGTGCGTAACCATTGGGTCACACGCCTTCCTGATGGACGTGTCGTGCCGATCCTGCCTTGCAGATACCGACTGATGACCACTGGTCGAGCTGATCCACCCTCAGATAGTTCAGACGACTCATCATCCGATGACTTCAGCGAGGAGGATTCTGACGAGGATTCCGACGAGGACCCTGAGGAGACGCTCGTGCAGCCGCCCTCTTCCCCGCCGAAGAAGTGGTATCGTTTTGATGGCACTGTTATTCCAGGGGTTAACGGAGGTAGATCGTTCATTAACGCACATGGACTGAAGGTTAGGGTCACCGCCTGTAAGCGGGTTGTGCCTTACCCTGCCGATCCATTCGTGCGTAAGGCTTCCCGATATGCTGCATCTACTTCTGGTGCTGGATCGTCTGCACCACCAGCTTCACCAGCATCACCTGCACCACCGGCACCACTGCACCATCAGCACCGCCTGCTCCACCAGCCTCTCCCTCTGTCGAGGAACTGACGAGGGAGGTGGATACCCTCCTTGCTTGGGTAACTGAGCTCGAGGACCAGATGTCCCACATAATGGACATCCTTTACCCACTGTCACCATAGGGCTTTTGTATTAGGTTTCTTGATGTAATCCCGTTTGTAGTTTCATGTTTCACTCATGTATTGTACGAATCTTATGCGAATGTATGCAACTTTTAATTAATGAATGGAACTTAGTGTTGTTTAATCTTTGTACGGTGTTCTATTTACGTTATTGTATGATGATTTTATGGTATCTGAATCTATTTGCGTTACTTAATTAGCATGTGTTATGTTGATTCCATGATTGGTTACCGTATACTGTATTATTATTATTTGAATGCTGGATTTTGACTTGAGTCAAAATTTTTGTTTAGAAGATCAATGGCCAACGGAAGATCAACGCCCATAGCAGCACAAATTGAAGAAATGATAGCTGAACGGGTGGCCGCAGCTATAGCGGAAATGAACCCCCAAGCTCCACCGGTTATCCAGCACAATCATAACGGGTGCACATACAAGGAATTTCAAAGCTGCAAGCCCCACAATTTTAGTGGTACTGAGGGGCCAGTTGGACTTACAAGGTGGTTTGAGAAATTGGAAGCTGTATTCCGTGTAAATAACTGCTTAGAGACGAACAAAACCAAGTATGCCTCATGTACACTGTCGGGCGGCACCTTAACCTGGTGGAACACACTTACTCAGGCTAAGGGTATCGACGAGGCATATGCTACTCCGTGGGAGGAATTCAAAGGGGCCATGATCGAAGAGTATTGCCCTAGAACTGAGATACAGAAAATGGAGGCTAAGTTCTGGGATTTGAAGGTTGTGGGAACCGATCTTGACGGTTATAATCGAAGGTACTTGGAACTAGCTTTGATGTGTCCCACGATGGTTACCCCGGAATTTAAGCTCATGGAACGGTATTTGTGGGGACTTCCCAAGTCTATGCAAGGAAATGTCACTTCTTCAAAACCAGCTGACGTCCCGGAAGCTATGCGCATGGCGCACACCCTGATGAACCAAATTACCAGCAAGGAACCGGAAAAGGGGAAATCTGAATCGGGAACTAGTAGTGAGAAGCGTAAGTGGGACAACAACAAGGGAAGAGATCAAAACCCCGCTAAGAGGCATGAAGGTTTCAAGGGAAACAACCCCAACCCGAACACTAGCTCGAACTCTAACTACAAGGGTAGTCTGTCGCAGTGCAAGAGATGCTACAAGCATCACACTGGGTACTGCAATGTTGTCTGTGAAAAATGTAAAAGGACTGGGCATATTGGCAAAGACTGCAAGATCACCACCCTAAACTTGAAGACAAACCCTACTGGACCGAGAAGGTGCTATGAGTGTGGACAAACGGGCTGTACCCGAACTTTTCCATGTTTATATATATTAAATGAAATTGTTATTTACATGATTAAGTGTTTCCAACATGTTAAGCAATCAAATTTGTTAAGACTTGATTAATATAAATAGGTTTCATATAGACAATTGACCACCCAAGTTGACCGGTGATTCACGAACGTTAAACTTGTAAAAACTATATGATGACATATATATGATTATATATATAGTTAACATGATATTATGATAAGTAAGTATCGCATTAGGTATTTTAACAATGATTTATATACATAAAATTGATTTTATTGAATTAAGAAACTCGAAACGATATATATAACGATTATCGTTATAACAACGTCTTACTAAATACATATGAATCATATTAAGATATTGATACACTATGTTTAATCATGATAAATGATAAGTAAACATGTCATTAAGTGTATTAACAATGAACTACATATGTAAACAAGACTACTAACTTAATGATTTCGAAAAGAGACATATATGTAACGATTATCGTTGTAACAACATTTAACTGTATGTATATCATACTAAGATATATTAATATATCATAATATCATGATAATGTAATAATTTAACATCTCTTTAGATATAATAAACAATGGGTTAACAACATTTAACAAGATCGTTAACCTAAAGGTTTCAAAACAACATTTACACGTAACGACTAATGATGACTTAACGACTAAGTTAAAATGTATATACATGGAGTGTTTTAATATGTATTCATACACTTTTGAAAGACTTCAAGACACTTATCAAAATACTTCTACTTAACAAAAATGCTTACAATTACATCCTCGTTCAGTTTCATCAACAATTCTACTCGTATGCACCCGTATTCGTACTCGTACAATACACAGCTTTTAGATGTATGTACTATTGGTATATACACTCCAATGATCAGCCCTTAGTAGCCCATTTGAGTTACCTAACACATGTGGGAACCATCATTTGGAAACTAGCATGAAATATCTCATAAAATTACAAAAATATTAGTAATCATTCATGACTTATTTACATGTAAACAAAATTACACATCCTTTATATCTAATCCATATACCAACGACCAAAAATACCTGCAAACACTTTCATTCTTCAATTTTCTTCATCAAATTGATCTCTCTCAAGGTAATACTCATATTCAAATTTTGATTCAATTTCTATAACTATAACAATCTTATTTCGAGTGGAAATCTTACTTGAACTTGTTTTCGTGTCATGATTCTGCTTTAAGAACTTTCAAGCCATCCAAGGATAATTTAAAGCTAGATCTATTTTTCTCATTTACAGTAGGTTTATCCACAAAACCTAAGGTAGTAATGATGTTCATAACATCATTCGATTCATATATATAAACCTACCTTATTCGAAGGTTTAAACTTGAAATCACTAGAACATAGTTTAGTTAATTCTAAACTTGTTCGCAAACAAAAGTTAATCCTTCTAACTTGACTTTTAAAATCAACTAGACACATGTTCTATATCTATATGATATACTAACTTAAT
This sequence comes from Rutidosis leptorrhynchoides, assembly GCF_046630445.1. Taxonomy (NCBI): domain Eukaryota; kingdom Viridiplantae; phylum Streptophyta; class Magnoliopsida; order Asterales; family Asteraceae; genus Rutidosis; species Rutidosis leptorrhynchoides. The sequence continues at coordinate 196,084,648 of NC_092342.1, forward strand.
GATTTAAAACCTGAAAACACGAAAAACACCGTAAAACTGGATATACGCCGTCGTAGTAACACCGCGGGCTGTTTTGGGTTAGTTAATTAAAAACTATGATAAACTTTGATTTAAAAGTTTTTCTTCTGGGAAAATGATTTTTCTTATGAACATGAAATTATATCCAAAAATCATGGTTAAACTCAAAGTGGAAGTATGTTTTCCAAAATGGTCATCTAGACGTCGTTCTTTCGACTGAAATGACTACCTTTACAAAAACGACTTGTAACCTGTATTTCTGACTATAAACTTATAATTTTTCTATATAGATTCATAAACTTAATTTCAATATGAAACCATAGCAATTGGATTCACTCAAAACGGATTTAAAACGAAGAAGTTATGGGAAAAACAAGATTGGATATTTTTGTTTGTTGTAGCTACGTGAAAATTGGTAACAAATCTATATTAATCATATCCTAGCTAACTTGTATTGTATTATACATGTATTCTAATATATTATGTAATCTTGGGATACCATAGACACGTATGCAAATATTTTGACATATCATATCGACCCATCTATATATATATATATATATATATATATATATATATATATATATATATATATATATATATATATATATATATATATATATATATATATATATATTATTTGGAACAACCATAGACACTCTATATGTAGTAATGTTGGAGTTAGCTATACAGGGTTGAGGTTGATTCCAAAAATATATATACTTTGAGTTGTGATCTAGCCTGAGATGTGTATACACTTGGTCGTGGATTGGGTCAAGATAATTTATATCAATTTATTTTTGTACATCTAACTATGGACAACTAGTTGTAGGTTACTAACGAGGACAGCTGACTTAATAAACTTAAAACATTAAAATGTATTAGAAATGTTGTAAATATATTTTGAACATACTTTGATATATATGTACATATTTGTTATAGGTTCGTGAATCGACCATTGACCAAGTCTTACTTCCCGACGAAGTAAAAACTGTGAAAGTGAGTTATAGTCCCAGTTTTAAAATCTAATATTTCTGGGATGAGAATACATGCAGCTTTATAAATATTTTACAAAATAGACACAAGTACATGAAACTATTTTCTATGGTTGAACGATCGAAGCCGAATATGCCCCTTTTACTTGGTAACCTAAGAATTAGTAAACCAGTCTACTAATTGACGCGAATCTTAAAGATAGATCTATTGGGCCCAACAAACCTCATCCGTTGTAGCGGATGCTTTAGTGCTTCGAGTTTTTATATCATGTCCGATGGATGTCCCGGAATGATGGGGATATTCTTATATGCATCTTGTTAATGTCGGTTACTAGGTGTTCACCGTATGAATGATTTTTATCTCTATGTATGGGATGTATTGAAATATGAAATCTTGTGGTCTATTATTATGATTTGATAATATATAGGTTAAACCTATAACTCACCAACATTTTTGTTGATGTTTTAAGCATGTTTATTCTCAGGTGATTATTAAGAGCTTCCATTGTTGCATACTAAAATAAGGACAAGATTTGGAGTCCATGCTTGTATGATATTATGTAAAACTGCATTCAAGAAACTTATTTTTGATGTAATATATTCATATTGTAAATCATTATGTAATGGTCGTGTGTAAACGGTATATTTTAGATTATCATTATTTGATAATCTACGTAATACTTTTTAAACCTTTATCGATAAAATAAAGGTTATGGTTGTTTTAAAAATGAATGCAGTCTTTGAAAAACGTCTCATATAGAGGTCAAAACCTCGCGACGAAATCAATTAATATGGAACGTTTATAATCAATATAAACGGGACATTTCAGTTGGTATCCGAGCGTTGGTCTTAGAGAACCAGAAATTTGCATTAATGTGTCTTATCGAGTTTGTTAGGATACATTAGTGAGTCTGGACTTCGACCGTGTTTTCTCTAAAAACGATTGCTTAACACTTTTGTTGGAAACTATATATTATTAACATGTAAATATTATGTGATATATTAACCTCTTAATGTATTTGATATTGTGTGATAGATGTCTACCACTAGTACAAATCCCATCAATTCACCTAATAATAATGAAGAGTCGAATATATTTTGGGAAGATTCACAAATTCCCGAAGAGGAACCGGAAGAAGAGGAACCGGAAGAGGAGGAACCGGAAGAGGAGGAACCGGAAGTGGAGGAACCGGAAGAGGAGGAACCGGAAGAAGAAGAGGTTCCGGAGGAAGAAATATTGATACCTATAGTAAATCGATTAAATAAAAGAAAATCCTCAACCAACGGACCAAAGTTAATAATGGTCAATGGTGTTTCCGCCAAGGAAGCAAAATATTGGGAAGATTATCAATTTTCCGATGAATCGGATCTCGATGAGGATTCCGATGATATTATAGAAATTACCTCGACCCAATTTAATAAAGCGAAAGAAAATAATAAGGGAAAAGGTATAAAAATAGAGAAACCCGATTCCAACCCCGATGAACTTTATATGTATCGGCAACATCCGTATTTCCTAAAATGTAACAATGACTCGGGAACCACTAAACCACCAGGTTTTTCTAAACCATTGTGGAAAACGACGGCTCGTATTAGAGGAACACTATATATTTCTAGAAAATTAGGAAAACGAACCAAGTCCATAGAAGAAGAAACCAGTGATTCAGATTAGAGGGTTGTAATCATGTTGTGTATTATATGTATTGTAGTGTGCTTGTACTTTTATGTTCTATGTAAAAATTGCTTGTATTGTTTGTTAATTATCTTTTATGAATCTAATCCTTGTCTATTTTACAGTATAAAAATAAAATGGACGTTAAGGGTAGACAAATGGACGTTAAGGGTAGACAACCGAATATTTTAGAAGACCTACTAGAGGATATGATTGAGAAAATTTTGTCTAGAGTCAGTCAGAATTTATCAGCACATTTAGTTATGGCGAAATTAACTTGTCAAACATCCAGAAATGCTTTAGTTTATAAAAGGCTTTCCTTTGATCGGTGGGGTATATCACATTGGGGAGACCATAAGTTACGACGTGTTTTCTTTAAAGCGTTAAATGCGGGGAACCCAAATGCAATTTTACACAACGGGTTAAGAACCTATTTTGACTCAACATATCCCAACATAGGATTTCGTGAATTAGAAAGAGCTTCTAACATGCAACATAAAGAAGCATGTTATGCTTACGGGTTAGTGATGTTCGCTTCTTACCAAAGTGAGAAATAGAACATCGGATTGCAGCTTTTAAATAAAACCTTCCCACAAGTGACGGATTCAGTAGTTGGGGTGAGAAACAAGGTTTTTAGATTATTACGGGGCTGTTCGACATTACGAAACCCTCGTCCTTTTGACGACATTACGACATGCTGCCTAGCCAATGGTCATAACAGTTATTTTCCACAAGATCAAGGATGGAAAGTCGTCTTAGTAAAACCTGAATGCATGACTTGTTTATGGACTTATGAATTACGTGTCTTTATTTCTTTTGCTGAACAACTTGCGTATTAACTAGAATTGCCTTCATAGCTGCCGAGTAGCAAAGTTATTATGTGCTATATTTCATCCTATATGTATAATAGCGGTATTGTAAGTTTGTAAAATATTGTATAAAGTTTGAACGCAAAATATTATTGTAATAAGTTTTTCATATAGAATCGTAGTAGTTGAATTGTATAATAGCTGCTAAGTATGAACTTAACGGGTAGGTACTACCCGAATTAAAACTATAAAATGCTAATATGAAGAAAAAGCTTTTATAAATAAGTTCATATTATGCTATGAAATACTATTAACTACTCTTAAATTCTATATGATTAACTCAATTCTTTTGGCTATTTTGAAGGAAATGGCACCGGCGACTCGTCAGAACTTGAACATGAGTGAGGAAGACTTCCGTGTTTTCCTTGCTGCGAACATAGCCGCAGTGCAGGATGCAATGCAAAATAATAATAACTCTGGATCTAGCAGTGGAACTAATTCCGCAAGAAATTGTGTAGGATGCTCCTACAAAGAATTCACTGCCTGCAAACCTTTGGAATTTGATAGAACCGAAGGACCAATTGGATTGAAACGGTGGACTGAGAAGGTCGAATCGGTGTTTTCCATAAGTAAGTGTACTGAAGAGGACAAAGTTAAGTACGCTACGCATACCTTCACAGGTACGGCGTTAACGTGGTGGAATACCTATCTCGAGCAGGTAGGACAAGATGCTGCTTACGCACTACCATGGTCAGCATTCAAGCAATTGATGAACGAGCAATATCGTCCCAGGAACGAGGTCAATAAGCTCAAGGTAGAGCTTAGAGGATTACGAACGCAAGGTTTCGATATCACCACGTACGAACGACGATTCACAGAATTGTACCTATTGTGTCCCAGAACGTTTGAAGACGAAGAAGAGAAGATCGACACATTTGTAAAAGGGTTACCGGAAAGAATTCAAGAAGATGTGAGTTCACACGAGCCTGCCTCCATACAAAAGGCAAGTCGAATGGCTCACAAATTAGTGAACTAGATCGAAGGAAGGATTAAAGAGCAGGCGACTGAAGAGGCTAACATGAAACAAGTCAAGAGAAAGTGGGAAGAAACCAATGACAAGAGTCACCAATACAACAACAACAATCACAACCAAAATCACAACAACTATCCCAATAACCGCAACATCAATCGCAACAACAACTTCAACAAACGTCCCAACAACAACTACAATAACCGGCCCAACAACAACAACAACAACAACAACAACAACAACAACAACAACAATAACAATCCCAACAACAATCTCAATAACAACAATGGCGACAAAAACCAAAAACAGCCATGCCAAAGATGTGAAGAGCATCACCTGGGGTTCTGCACGACATTTTGAAATAGGTGTAAAAGAAATGGTCATAGCGTGAAGAAGTGCGAAATCTACGGACCAATGCATAATAGAACTAAAGGAACAAATAATGTCGGAACAAATAATACCGCCATAGTTTGTGTTGGATGTGGAACATTGGGCCACTTTAGTAGAAATTTCCCGAATCAGGGGAATACTAATGGGCAGGGTCGCGGAAGAGTTTTCAATATTAATACGGCAAAAGTGCAGGAAGACCCGAAGCTTGTTACGGGTACGTTTCTCATTGACAATAAATCTGCTTATGTTTAATTTGATTCGGGTGCGGATAGAAGCTATATGAGTAGAGATTTTGTGCTAAACTAAGTTGTTCACCGATGCCCTTGGATAATAAATTTTTACTCGAATTAGCAAACGATAAATTAATTACAGCAGATAATATATGTCGGAATCGAGAAATTAAACTGGTTAGCGAAACATTTAAGATTGACTTGATACCAGTAGAGTTAGGGAGTTTTGATGTGATAATCAGTATGTACTGGTTGAAAGAAGTAAAAGCAGAGATCATTTGTTACAAAAATATAATTCACATTATACGAGAAAAATGAAAACCCTTAATGGTGTACGGAGAAAAGAGCAACGCGAAGTTAAATCTTATTAGTAAATTGAAGGCACAAAAACTAATAAGAAAAGGCTGCTATGCTGTGCTAGCACACGTCGAGAAAGTAAATTCCGAAGAAAAGAACATCAATGATGTTCCAGTCGCAAAAGAATTTCTCGATGTATTTCCGAAAGAATTACCGGGACTACCTCCACACCGATCCATTGAATTTCAAATAAACCTTGTACCGGGAGCTGCACCAATAGCTCGTGCTCCATACAGACTCGCACCTAGCGAAATGAAGGAACTTCAGAGCCAATTACAAGAACTTTTAGAGTGTGGTTTCATTCGACCAAGCAAATCACCGTGGGGAGCTCCTGTTTTGTTTGTCAAGAAGAAGGATGGTACATTTTAGTTGTGTATCGACTACCGAGAGTTGAACAAACTTACCATCAAGAACCGCTACCCACTACCGAGAATCGACGAATTATTTGATCAACTACAAGGCTCGTCAGTTTATTCGAAGATTGATTTACGTTCTGGGTATCATCAAATGCGGGTGAAGGAGGATGATATTCCAAAGACTGCTTTTAGGACTCGTTACAGTCATTAAGAGTTTAGGGTTATGCCGTTTGGATTGACGAACGCACCAGCTATGTTCATGGACCTCATGAACCGAGTGTGTGGGCCATATCTTGACAAGTTTGTCATTGTCTTCATCGATGACATACTTATTTACTCGAAGAATGATCAAGAGCACAAAGAACATTTGAAAAAAGTGCTAGAGTTGCTATGAAAAGAAAAACTGTACGCTAAGTTTTCAAAGTGTGCATTTTGGTTAGAAGAAGTTCAATTCCTCGGTCATATAGTGAATAAAGAAGGTATTCAGGTGGATCCAGCAAAGATTGAAACCGTTGAAAAGTGGGAAACCCTGAAAACTCCGAAACACATACGCCAATTTTTAGGACTAGCAGGTTACTACAGAAGGTTCATCTAAGATTTTTCCAAAATAGCAAAACCCTTGACTGCATTAACGCATAAAGGGAAGAAATTTAAATGGAAGGATGAACAAGAAAAAGCGTTTCAATTGTTGAAGAAAAAGTTAACTACGACACCTATATTGTCATTACCTGAAGGGAATGATGATTTTGTGATATATTGTGATGCCTCAAAGCAAGGTCTCGGTTGTGTATTAATGCAACGAACGAAGGTAATTGTTTATGCGTCTAGACAATTGAAGATTTACGAGCAGAATTATACGACGCATGATTTGGAATTAGGCGCGGTTGTTTTTGCATTAAAGACTTGGAGGCACTACTTATATGGGGTCAAAAGTATTATATATACCGACCACAAAAGTCTTCAACACATATTTAATTAGAAACAACTAAACATGAGGCAGCGCAGGTGGATTGAATTGCTGAATGATTACGACTTTGAGATTCGTTACTACCCAGGAAAGGCAAATGTGGTAGCCGATGCCTTGAGCAGAAAGGACAGATAACCGAGTAAAAGCTATGAATATAATGCTTCACACTAACCTTACTACTCAAATAAAGAAGGCGCAACAAGGAGTTTTAAAAGAGGGAAATTTAAAGGATGAAATACCCAAAGGATCGGAGAAGCATCTTAATATTCGGGAAGACGAAACCCGGTATAGGGCTGAAAGGATTTGGGTACCAAAATTTGGAGATATGAGAGAAATGGTACTTAGAGAAGCTCATAAAACCAGATACTCAATACATCCTGGAACGGGGAAGATGTACAAAGATCTCAAGAAACATTTTTGGTGGCCAGGTATGAAAGCCGATGTTGCTAAATACGTAGGGGAATGTTTGACGTGTTCTAAGGTCAACACAGAGCATCATAAACCATCAGGTCTACTTCAACAACCAGAAATCCCAGAATGGAAATGGGAAAACATTACCATGGATTTCATCACTAAATTGCCAAGGACTGCAAGTGGTTTTGATACTATTTGGGTAATAGTTGATCGTCTCACCAAATCAGCACACTTCCTGCCAATAAGAGAAGATGACAAGATGGAGAAGTTAGCACGACTGTATTTGAAGGAAGTCGTCTCCAGACATGGAATACCAATCTCTATTATCTCTGATAGGGATGGTAGATTTATTTCAAGATTCTGGTAGACATTACAGCAAGCATTAGGAACTCGTCTAGACATGAGTACTGCGTATCATCCACAAACTGATGGGCAGAGCGAAAGGACGATACAAACGCTTGAAGACATGCTACGAGCATGTGTTATTGATTTCAGAAACAGTTGAGATCGACATCTACCGTTAGCAGAATTTTCCTACAACAACAGCTACTATTCAAGCATTGAGATGGTGTCGTTTAAAGCACTTTATGGTAGAAAGTGCAGGTCTCTGATTTGTTGGAGTGAAGTGGGGGATAGATAGATTACGAGTTCGAAGATAATACAAGAAACTGCCAAGAAGATCATCCAAATTCAACAACGTTTGAAAACCGCCCAAAGTCGACAAAAGAGCTACGCCGACATTAAAAGAAAAGATATAGAATTTGAAATTGGAGAGATGGTCATGCTTAAGGTTGCACCTTGGAAAGGCGTTGTTCGATTTGGTAAATGAGGGAAATTAAATCCAAGGTATATAGAACCATTCAAGATTATTGATCGTGTCGGACCAGCAGATTACTGACTTGAATTACCACAACAACTCGCGGCTGTACATAACACTTTCCACGTCTCAAATTTTAAGAAATGTTTTTCTAAAGAAGATCTCACTATTCCGTTAGACGAAATCCAAATCAACGAAAAACTTCAATTCGTCGAAAAACTTGTCGAAATAATGGATCGTGAGGTTAAAAGACTTAAGTAAAATAAGATACCAATTGTTAAAGTTAGATGGAATGCTCGTAGAGGACCCGAGTTCACCTGGGAACGAGAAGATCAGATGAAGAAGAAATACCCGCACTTATTTCCAGAAGATACGTCAACACCTCCAACTACTTAAAATTTTGGGACAAAATTTATTTAACGGGTAGGTACTGTAGTGACCCGAACTTTTGCATGTTTATATATATTAAATGAAATTTTTATTTACATGATTAAGTATTTCCAACATATTAAACAATAAAACTTGTTAAGACTTGATTAATTTAAATAGGTTTCATATAGACAATTGACCACCCAAGTTGACCGGTGATTCACGAACGTTAAAACTTGTAAAAACTATATGATGACATATATATGATTATATATATAGTTAACATGATATTATGATAAGTAAGTATCTCATTAGGTATTTTAACAATGAGTTATATACATAAAATTGAGTTTATTGAATTAAGAAACTCGAAACGATATATTTAACGATTATCGTTATAACAACGTCTTATTAAATACATATGAATCATATTAAGATATTGATACACTATGTTTAATCATGATAAATTATAAGTAAACATTTCATTAAGTATATTAACAATGAACTACATATGTAAACAAGACTACTAACTTAATGATTTCGAAACGAGACATATATGTAACGATTATCGTTGTAACAACATTTAACTGTATATATATCATACTAAGATATATTAATATATCATAATATCATGATAATGTAATAATTTAACATCTCTTTAGATATAATAAACAATGGGTTAACAACATTTAACAAGATCGTTAACCTAAAGGTTTCAAAACAACATTTACATCTAACGACTAACGATGACTTAACGACTCAGTTAAAATGTATATACATGTAGTGTTTTAATATGTATTCATACACTTTTGAAAGACTTCAAGACACTTATCAAAATACTTCTACTTAACAAAAATGCTTACAATTACATCCTCGTTCAGTTTCATCAACAATTCTACTCGTATGCTCCCGTATTCGTACTCGTACAATACACAGCTTTTAGATGTATGTACTATTGGTATATACACTCCAATGATCTGCTCTTAGCAGCCCATGTAAGTCACCTAACATATATGGGAACCATCATTTGGCAACTAGCATGAAATATCTCATAAAATTACAAAAATATTAGTAATCATTCATGACTTATTTACATGTAAATAAAATTACACATCCTTTATATATAATCCATATTCCAACGACCAAAAACACCTATAAACACTTTAATTCTTAAATTTTATTCATCAAATTGTTCTCTCTCAAGTTCTATCTTCAAGTTCTAAGTATTCTTCATAAATTCTATAAGTTCTAGTTTCATAAAATCAAGAATACTTCCAAGTTTGCTAGCTTACTTCCAATCTTGTAAAGTGATCATCCAACCTCAAGAAATCTTTCTTATTTACAGTAAGATATCTTTCTAATACAAGGTAATACTCATATTCAAACGTTGATTCAATTTCTATAACTATAACAATCTTATTTCGAGTGGAAATCTTACTTGAACTTATTTTCGTGTCATGATTCTACTTCAAGAACTTTCAAGCCATCCAAGGATCCTTTGAAGCTAGATCTATTTTTCTTATTTCTAGTAGGTTTATCCACAAAACCTGAGGTAGTAATGATGTTCATAACATCATTCGATTCATATATATAAAACTACCTTATTCGAAGGTTTAAACTTGAAATCACTAGAACATAGTTTAGTTAATTCTAAACTTGTTCGAAAATAAAAGTTAATCCTTCTAACTTAACTTTTAAAATCAACTAAACACATGTTCTATATCTATATGATATGCTAACTTAATGATTTAAAACTTGAAAACACGAAAAACACCGTAAAACTGGATATACGCCGTCGTAGTAACACCGCGGGCTGTTTTGGGTTAGTTAATTAAAATCTATGATAAACTTTGATTTAAAAGTTATTCTTCTGGGAAAATTATTTTTCTTATTAACATGAAACTATATCCAAAAATCATGGTTAAACTCAAAGTGGAAGTATGTTTTCCAAAATGGTCATCTAGACGTCGTTCTTTCGACTGAAATGACTACCTTTACAAAAATGACTTGTAACCTGTATTTCCGACTATAAACTTATACTTTTTCTATATAGATTCATAAAATTAATTTCAATATGAAACCATAGCAATTGGATTCACTCAAAACGGATTTAAAACGAAGAAGTTATGGGTAAAACAAGATTGGATATTTTTGCTTATTGTAGCTACGTGAAAATTGGTAACAAATCTATATTAATCATATCCTAGCTAACTTGTATTGTATTATACATGTATTCTAATATATTATGTAATCTTGGGATACCATAGACACGTATGCAAATGTTTTGACATATCATATTGACCCATCTATATATATTATTTGGAACAACCATAGATACTCTATATGCAGTAATGTTGGAGTTAGCTATACAGGGTTGAGGTTGATTCCAAAAATATATATACTTTGAGTTGTGATCTAGCCTGAGACGTGTATACACTGGGTCGTGGATTGGGTCAAGATAATATATATCAATTTATTTCTGTACATCTAACTATGGACAACTAGTTGTAGGTTACTAACGAGGACAGCTGACTTAATAAACTTAAAACATTAAAACGTATTAGAAATGTTATAAATATATTTTGAACATACTTTGATATATATGTACATATTTATTATAGGTTCGTGAATCGACCAGTGGCCAAGTCTTACTTCCCGATGAAGTAAAAATCTGTGAAAGTGAGTTATAGTCCCACTTTTAAAATCTAATATTTATGGGATGAGAATACATGCAGCTTTATAAATGTTTTACAAAATAGACAAAAGTACATGAAACTACTTTCTATGGTTGAACGATCGAAGCCGAATATGCCCCTTTTACTTGGTAACCTAAGAATTAGTAAACCAGTATACTAATTGACGCGAATCCTAAAGATAGATCTATTGGGCCAAACAAACCCCATCCGTTATAGCGGATGCTTTAGTACTTCGAGTTTTTATATCATGTCCGATGGATGTCCCGGAATGATGGGGATATTCTTATATGCATCTTATTAATGTCGGTTACAAGGTGTTCACCGTATGAATAATTTTTATCTCTATGTATGGGATGTATTGAAATATGAAATCTTGTGGTCTATTATTATGATTTGATAATATATAGGTTAAACCTATAACTCACCAACATTTTTGTTGACGTTTTAAGCATGTTTATTCTCAGGTGATTATTAAGAGCTTCCGCTGTTGCATACTAAAATAAGGACAAGATTTGGAGTCCATGCTTGTATGATATTATGTAAAACTGCATTCAAGAAACTTATTTTTGATGTAATATACTCATATTGTAAATCATTATGTAATGGTCATGTGTAAACGGTATATTTTAGATTATCATTATTTGATAATCTACGTAATGCTTTTTAAACCTTTATCGATAAAATAAAGGTTATGGTTGTTTTAAAAATGAATGCAGTCTTTAAAAAATGTCTCATATAGAGGTCAAAACCTTGCGACGAAATCAATTAATATGGATCGTTTATAATCAATATGAACGGGACATTTCACGGGCCACTTCAAAAATGAGTGTCCCAACAAGCGAAAGGACGGCAGACCACCGCGTGGCAGAGCTTTCAACGTAAACGCAAGGGATGCCCGTGAGAACCCCGACTTGGTTACAGGTATATTCACTATCAACAATCTATTAGCTTCTGTTCTGTTTGATACTGGTGCCGATAGAAGTTATGTATGTAGACACTTTTGCTCTAAGATAAATTGGTCGTTAGTTCCTTTAAAAGAGAGTATGCTTGTTGAGGTAGCCAATGGTAAACTTGAGAAAGTTGACCAAATTAGCAGAGGAGCTATTATCAATATAGCTGGTGTGGATTTCGAGATTGACTTGATACCCATTAAATTGGGAAGCTTTGATGTAATTGTCGGTATGGACTGGTTGACCAAGATAAGGGCCGACATTATCTGTGGAGATAAAGCTCTTCGTATACCACACGGAGATGGTGAGCCACTGATTATTTACTGAGAGAGATGTAGCTCGAAACTAAACCTCATTAGTTGCATGAAAGCCCAAAAGATCATGAAGAAAGGACGTCTTGCTATTTTAGCACATGTGAAAACATTAGAAACCGAGGTAAAGAGCGTGGATGATGTAAGAATTGTGAACGAATTTCCCGATGTCTTCCCAGAAGAATTGCCTGGATTACCGCCATCAAGAGTAGTAGAGTTTTAGATCGATTTAGTGCCAGGGGCTGCACCTGTATCTCGCGTACCTTATCGACTCGCACCTTCCGAAATGCAAGAGTTGCAGAGCCAATTACAAGAGCTGCTAGACCGTGGATTTATCCAACCAAGTTCTTCGCCTTGGGGCGCTCCTGTTTTGTTTATGAAGAAGAAGGACAGATCTTTCCGCATGTGTATCGACTACCGTGAACTCAAAAAATTGACGATCAAGAATCGGTATCCTCTTCCCTGAATTGACGATCTTTTCGATCAACTGAAAGGATCAAGCGTTTACTCCAAGATTGATTTGCGATCAGGTTATCACCAGCTGAGGGTGAAGGAGAGTGATGTGATGAAAACTGCATTCAGAACCCGTTATGGTCACTATGAGTTTCTCGTGATGCCATTCGGTTTAACCAACGCACCTGCCATGTTTATGGATCTCATGAATTGTGTATGCAAGCCATACCTGGATAAGTTCGTTATCGTCTTCATAGATGATATCCTTATCTACTCCAAAAGAGAAGAAGAGCATGAGCAACATCTTCGACTAGTGTTGGAACTCTTGAGACAAGAGCAACTTTATGCCAAATTTTTCAAGTGTGAGTTTTGGTTGAAGGAAGTCCAATTCCTAGGTCATATTGTGAGCGATCAAGGTATCAAAGTTGATCCCACAAAGATTGAAGCTATCAGCAAGTCGGAAACCCCCACTACTCCGACTCACATTCACTAATTTTTAGGCCTCGCCGGTTACTACCGAAGATTTATTGAAGGTTTCTCTCTGATTGCGCGTCCTTTGACCGCGCTGACTCACAAAGGGAAGAAGTTTATTTGGGAAACCGAACAGGAATCAGCATTTCAAACCTTGAAAATGAAGTTAACCACCGCACCTATCTTATCACTTCCTGAAGGCAGTGACGATTTCGTCGTTTATTGCGATGCTTCGAAAAGTGGTTTTGGTTATGTACTGATACAACGAACAAAGGTCATTGCTTATGCTTCTCGTCAACTGAAGATTCACGAGCAAAACTACACTACCCACGATCTTGAACTTGGAGCCGTTGTCTTTGCACTCAAATTGTGGAGACACTATCTTTATGGAACTAAAAGTACTATCTTCACCGACCACAAAAGCCTCCAGCACATATTCGATCAGAAACAACTGAACATGAGATAGCGACGATGGATCGAGATGCTGAACGACTATGATTGTGAACTTCGTTACCATCCTGGCAAGGCCAATGTTGTAGCCGACGCTTTAAGCCGAAAGGAGAGGATGGCACCTCTTCGTGTCCGAGCCCTGAACATTACCATTCATTCAAATCTCAATAGCCAGATCCGAGTAGCTCAAGATGAGGCTCTCAAGGAGGAGAATATTTCTCATGAACACTTGAACATTCTCGTCTCTCGATTCGAAGTTAAGGAGACTGGACTCCGATGCTATGCCGGAAGAATTTGGGTACCCTGTTATGGAGATCTACGGAGCCTTATACTAGATGAAGCCCATAAGTCAAGATATTCGATTCACCCAGGAGTCGGTAAAATGTACCACGATCTTAAGGAACAGTACTGGTGGCCTAATCTTAAGAAGGACGTTGCAACTTATGTTAGGAAGTGTTTGACTTGCTCGAAAGTTAAGGCCGAGCATCAGAGGCCTTCTGGGTTACTTCAGCAACCGGAAAATCCCACAATGGAAGTGGGAAAGGATAACAATGGATTTCATTACAAAGTTACCAAAGACGGTGGGCGGATACGATACCATCTGGGTTATCGTTGACCGTCTTACCAAATCTGCACACTTTTTAGCCATGAAGGAAACTGATACTGTGACAACCCGGAAATTTCCAACTAAATTTAAACTTTAATCTTTATATGTTTCCGACAAGATAAGCAATATTTGTTAAGTTAAATTTCAAGAATTTTAAACTATGTTCATACATTCATTCAACCTCGACCAAGTTCCAACGATTCACGAACCATTAAACGAATATGATTATATATGTATATGTGTATATATATTATAACTTGAAACGTAAACAAAATATTAGATTAAATACTTTATATGATTGTATCTGTTTCAAAATGTTTATAAATGGAATTAGAAGATAAGATCAAATGATTGAATTATCAGATATATTGAATTATGATTACAAGTCTCTGTTGAAAGGCTCACGTTGATTTGAGAAATCTTTTCATTTTAACAATATTCGAAAAATGGTAAAGTGATTTATAAATAAGAACAAATTGTCAATCATTGAGAACTAGACAAAGGATAGTGGAAGATTAAATCTCATAAAGACTCGATTGATCTATTTAGTTTCAAACGTACAAAAACGTTTTCAGTTTAAAAAGAACTTTATTATTAAAACGTATATAACTTTTATAAATATCTAGAACCACTTTTGACAACTCATTACTTAACTAGTATAATAAAGATAACGATATTTATATTTTATTTTATTAAATATATATAATGATTTAAATTAATATTATATATATTTATACGCGTATTATACGTACATAGTTTTATACTTTTACTATACTTAAACTTTACCTTTACTTTATTTTTACTTTACTTTAACTTTAATAATTCAATTTAATAATTCATACTTTAATAATTCACTTTAATAATTCATACTTTAATAATTCATACTTTAATAATTCACTTTAATAATTCATACTTTAATAATTCACTTTAATAATTCAAAAATCTATTATAAATAGAATTCAATAGGTTTCATTATTTCATAAAAACTTGAAAATATTTTTCTCTAAACTCTTTCAATCGATTTACATATATATATTTACTCCATATTATTTCAAGATATTATTAGTATACATAAAATATTACGACGGAGTGCTGTCCGAGTGGTTTCGAAATTGTTTTTCGAGTAGGATAGGATTAAGGAAATTATGGGTTATAGCTATGGACGTGATTGAGTATGGTTCATGGGTATGCTCGTGAGGTCAATATAGTCTTTATCATTTCCGTTGCGTCTACGTACCTTTCCTGCAATATTGAATCTCAATATTGATACGTAAGTACTCATAATTTAGCTTTTACATACTAATAGTGTATCCCTGGCTAGTGCTCGAGTATTTAGGATTATGCATGCTTGTACTTTTGATATTGCCCTTAGACAGGTTAGGTTGAATCTTGAATTAGTTACACTTGCGGTTGAGATACGGTATAAGATATGCATGTCCTTGGAAAGCTAGCGAAAAATTAAGAACTTTTCCTTTAGATATCGAATGGTTTCGATGAACGAATTAGAAGTTATAATCAATTGAATTTTCGATATTTTTATTAAAAATGATTATTATTATCGTCGTTTTTATCTTCGTTCTAGTTTTATCTTATTATTATGATTATTATTATCTTTATCAATAAAAGGGATTTATCATTAAAAAATGATATTTTTTTATTATTACTATCGTTATTATCGTTAAAGTTATAATTAGTATTATTATTATTATCCAATTATTATTATTATTGTTATTAGTATTATTATTATTGTTATCATTATTAATATATATATCATTATTTAAAAATGGTTATTGTTATTGTTATTATTATTATTACTATATTATCATTAAGATAATTATTAGTATTATCGTTAATAATGTTATAGTAACTATCATTATTAATATTAGTGTAATTAAAACAAATATTTGTAACACCTAATTATTTTGATTACTATTATTATCATTATTATGAACACGATATAAAAGACGATTAAAAGCTATTAAACGAAACGATTAGGAAATAATGAGTAAGAGTATCATGATGAAATTAAAATATTATAAGATATTGATTTAGATAAAATTATCGTTCTTATTATTTTTATCATTACTATTATTATTAAAAGTATCGTTAGTATTAAAACTATCATTTTAACAAAAATTATCATTTTAATAGAAATGTCATTGTTACTATAAAATATCATTATTATTATTATTATTATTTTAAATAGAATTATTATTTTAAAGATAATATTAAAAATTATAGTAAATATTAAAGTTATCATAATTAGAATTATCGTTTTATCATAATGTCATCTTAGTAATTATAAATATTGATATTTTTATAATAATAATTATTATTACAAATTAATACAACTTTTACTTACTATCATTATAGATATTATTTTATCAAATAAATATGTGATACAAACATATTTTACTACGTGTAATAACTTACTTTAATAATACATATCATATTATCTTTATGATATTAAATGAACTCTATAAATTTTATTACTTAATATATATAAAAGTATATTTTATTATATAAATTTAATATAAAATTTTATTTATTAATAAATAAATTATATTATTTACTCTAATAAATCTTTTAAAAATATTTAAAAATATAAAACGATGATATTTAAACTATATATTAATCATGTATAGATTTTTGGAAATTATTTTGAGTCAAATTTACTTTTGTTGACTTTTGCATATTAGTCTCGAGCATTAGGATTGTGGTACAATATGACTTGACCTAATTTGTTAGACAAATATTGACCAACACATAAATATATATAATTAATTTAGGTTCGTGAATCCGAGGCCAACCTTGCACTTGTTCAATGACGTTATATGTATTTTTACTACAAAATACAGTATGGTGAGTTTCATTTGCTCCCTTTTTACTCATTACATTTTTGGGCTGAGAATACATGCAAATGTTTTATTAACTGTTTTACTATAATTATATGCGTGAGTTTCATTTACTCCCTTTTTACTCATTACATTTTTGGGCTGAGAATACATGCAAATGTTTTATTAACTGTTTTACAATAATTATATGCGTGAGTTTCATTTGCTCCCTTTTACTCTTTAAGTTTTTGGGCTGAGAATACATGCAAATGCTTTATTAACTGTTTTACAATATTTATATGCGTGAGTTTCATTTGCCTTTTTACCCTTTATATTTTTGGGACTGAGAATACATGCGCTTTTATAAATGTTTGACGAAATAGACACAAGTAATTGAAACTACATTCTATGGTTGAATTATCGAAATCGAATATGCCCCTTTTTATTAAAGTCTGGTAATCTAAGAATTAGGGAACATGCACCCTAATTGACGCGAATCCTAAAGATAGATCTATTGGGCCTAACAAACCCATCCAAAGTACCGGATGCTTTAGTACTTCGAAATTTATATCATGTCCGAAGGAGGATCCCGGAATGATAGGGGATATTCTCATATGTATCTAGTTAATGTCGGTTACCAGGTGTTCACCATATGAATGATTATTTTTGTCTCTATGCATGGGACGTATATTTATGAGAACTGGAAATGAAATTCTTGTGATCTATTAAAATGATGGAAATAAATGATTATGATAAACTAATGAACTCACCAACCTTTTGGTTGACACTTTAAAGCATGTTTATTCTCAGGTGTTAAAGAAATCTCCCGCTGTGCATTTGCTCATTTTAAAGATATTACTTGGAGTCTTTCATAGCATATTTCGAAGAACGTTGCATTCGAGTCATTGAGTTCATCAAAGATTATTATTAAATCAATTTATAGTTGGATAGTGGATATTATGAAATGGTATGCATGCCTGTCAATTTTCGATGTGAAGAAAGTTTGTCTTTTAAAAACGAATGCAATGTTGTAAAATGTATCATATAGAGGTCAAATACCTCGCAATGTAATCAACTATTGTGAATCGTTTATAATGTATATGAACGGGTCCTTTCAGTTAGTATCAGAGCGGTAGTCTTAGCGAACCAGGTCTGCATTAGTGTGTCTAACTGATAAGTCGATAGGATGCATTAGTGAGTCTGGACTTCGACCGTGTCTGCATGTCAAAAGTTTTGCTTATCATTTTGTGTTGAAAATTAACTACTTATCATCCTCAGGAAATTACCTGCTTATCATTTTTAGTCTAAGACACGTCTTGCTGCATTGATTGCATGAATAGTGTATAGACAAAAAATTCATATCTTAGCATATCTGCTAAATCATATCTTATCGTATCTGTTACTTTAAACTTTGCCTGACATATCCCGCAAAGTCCTCCGTAATCTACGAAATCTTTTGATCTATATATATATATTCTATGTAATTAGAATACCATCCGTTAGTCAAAATCATTTCATATCGAAAAAAAATCCTTTATCCAATCGTACGAAATGGAATTCGTCAATAGTTCAAGTCACTCAGATTCCGAAATGGAATCCCATTCAAGCTCCGAAAGCAGTGTGACCGGAATAGATCAACCAATCAGTCATCACCTATTCTGGATGAATTGGGGATGGGTTCGTAGCCTCCTCAATCATTGGAGACAAGAAGAAGGTGATCCCTTCCATCCACCACATTGCCCTCTTGACGAAGAACCTGAAGCACTTACCGGCGAACCTGTCCGAAACACCATTTTCTCGCTCATTTTCAGAGTATCTCGTCACGATTATATATTACATCAAATTTTAGATTTTATTTATCCGCTCGTCCAAACCGACAATCACCCCGGTATAATAGAAGAAGTCAACGAGCTTCGCGCTCGGGTAGTGGCTTTGGAGAATATGGTGCAGAGATTACAAACACCAGCAGCAGCATCAGCAGCATAACCAGTACCACCATCATCAACGCCAACAGTACCATTACCACCTCCAACCACAACCGCGTCGTAAACCTCAACTTCACAATCTGTCCCACGAGCATTAACGTCATACACATCATAGATACCAAGGAGTACCAACAACAATAACTGACGAAGTATTAATTCATAACTTCATTGGAGAAACATTCCGCGGCGATTATGTAATCTCTAAAGTCTTAGAGATTATCTAATCTAGCCCTAACCATAAATCAGTTAAGCGAACCAAAATGATAGAAGGAAGAGTAGAGACCCTGACAAAAATGGTGTGTGATTAACAAGCTAAACTTGCTTTACCAACAGCGTCAACAGTACAGTGAGCGTTACCAGCATCGTCAGTACAGTCAACATCTGAATCAACAACACCGATAACATCACAAACTCCGTCAGTTCAAGAATCACTGTGGACATCATTACGAATCAATAACGTGTATATTGTATCAACGAGTTATGAAGAATTAACTCATTCCCTCTGAAGAAATTATATGTATATTATATATATATATTTTTTGAAATAAATCTTTCCGTGCTAGGCTATTGTGTGTGAATCTTAACTACTCGGTTAATTCATATTACAAATATGCAATAATATACGTCCTTCAGCCGCAACTTAACCAGCGTTAGCTACAATCTCTGTCGCAATTCAACAAATTCTAATTCATAATAAATCAAGTATATATTTGATTTTACACTTTCATCATCGATGTACCCGAAACTTTTCAGATAACATCATTCATACTTTGCAAAATTCACAAGAATTCCATGAACCGAACATCATACATCAACAAATAACGAAGTATTGATTCATAATTTCAATGTCATTAAAGAAATACTGCGTAAAAGTTATGTACTTTTTAAAGCCTTAAGGGAATATTCAATTCTAGTTTCAACCGTAAATCAAATGAGTTTAATTTAACATTAACTCATTAAATCTATGTTACATCTGAAGAAAATATACATATATATATTTTCATAAAGACTGTAATAAAATTCTTTTGTACAAAATATTAATTGTGAAATTTTTTTAACGGGTAGGTAATACCCGAGAGATATATAAATTCACAATTAATATGTTTCATTCTTCGACTCTGATTCAGCAAATCATCCATTATACTCCCTACTTTCACAACAATATACATTCTTTTATAGAAATCAAAACAACCATACTCATTCAAAATTTAATTACATATTCTGATTTTGAAATCTCAAAATTCAACTTGAGATATGACCAAAATCATCACTCTTAGATCCTTACATCTTTCACAAGCTATATTTTGACTTCAAAACTGTGTTAGAATATCAAATGTATGTTAACGATTACAATCTGTGTTCAAACCCTTCGAAAATTTCTGAAGACACTTCGAATGATGAGCAATCGAGATGATGATCCAACCACATGTTACCCACAATTATGTACCCAAAAAAACTCTTGAAACCAAAGTAAAAGTTTAAACAACGTATCCGCGTAAGATTCTTTGGCATTTATTAGCAAAAATAACTTTGCGACTCCTATTCAAAGTAGCCAGTTTTGTCACAGCTCCAGCAAGTCAACTTCGACTTTTCAGTCAGATTAACCTTATTATAACCTTGAGATATACACCATCGTTACCAGGGAACCTTTTACATTCTACCACATTATTAGCAGATGTACCAACAACTTCATTACCCTTTTACTTTAGCCTCTCCAAAAAGTCATTATAATTATTCATTGAAACCCCATCATTTACTCATTCGCATCTTGTAATGAGAATTGCCATACGAATCATTGGGAATTAGCAATCAGTATTTTGAAATCTCGCAGCATGTCTACGCCAACAGTTATATGTGTATATATAACGTCTATCTTCTGGACTTAATTTGAATGTGAAGTTTCTGAAAAACACTTCGAACTACGAATTGGTTCTCCGAAAATGGAAAAAATACTGATGAAGCAGCAAAAACTATAAACGACTTTAAACGGTAAAAGCTGGATGATAATGATGAAATGTGCTGGCAAAGCGCAGAAAAAGAGAAGTTTTGGAACTGGAAAACGGATTGAGCAAAGTAGGAAGGAGGCTGTGGGCAAATTACAAAGACTGAACCTGACTTCAAAGGATCCAAATGATTCAGTACCTGCTGAAGTCATTAACGAATACCTTGCTCCTGACTCTAAACCCCTGAGGACAATATTCTTCATCATCCTCTGATATTAGAAATTCTAAAATATCATCATATCTTTCATTATAAATATCCTCCATATTTCTGAAGATATTTTCTTAATTTTTCTTATTTGAAATCATTTACCTCTTCGCGCTATCTGTATTACATCATAAAAGAAACTATTTTAGTTTCTAAATTCTAAAACATTCAAGTTTAAAATAGGAATATTTTGAAGTAGTGTTGGGAACTGAAGCATGAATTAGTATAATATAATGACACTTGATCAATGTGATTATATTACAGTAAGTCATGCTGAGTTTCTAAATAGAATGTGATGATTCACAGATCATAACATCATCATGTGCCATGTTATACGACTCTTGTATTCTATTTAACCTCTAAAATATCAAGAAAATATTTCTTGATGATTCGGCCTTTTCCAAGGTATTCTAGTAATTTGACAAGTCAAGATCGTGCCATCACAATTTCCTTCCTAGAACATTAACAATGACTCACCCATACGATTCATTCATCACACGTACAAGTTAGCTTCGTCAACCGTACGGGTGATCACTCACTCGTGTCTTCTCATTTAGGTTGTAATTGTGACTTAGCTCAGCATCAACCGTGCGTGTGAGCCTGTCATCCGTACTAGTGAGGCTTCACTCGTACGTCTGACTAAGTCTAACATAGTCAAACATCTAAATCTCGTTCCTGCAGTTCCTGTAATCACATACAAACACGCATAGGATAATAATGAGCAATCATGGTGGCCTGTAAATTGTTGTACCTGCAATGGACGTGGGTAGATGTCTAGGGACTTGCATAAAATGCATCAACAGAAGGTGTGAGTTGTAAGGAAACGAAGGAGGTGAATTTATAAGAAAATCTCCGACAGAACAATTAAAATGGACGATCGCATTTAAAGCGGATCCTAATTTCCTTGATTACCGGAGAGTCAAATCTTATTAAGAAGATTTTCTTCAAATCCCTTGAAATCTGGGAATCAATCATATCTACGTCAAATGATAAGATGAATCTACACTTACTCATTTCACTCTTCTATTGTTAGCTTCATTCGTACTCTTCATATAAATGGATTGTTTATCCAAATTATTCGCTGATGATAAAACTCTAATTTTCAGCCCGTATGCATCATGAAAACATAGTTATTATCATTCACGACCTTTCCACTCAAATTTCGGGACGAAATTTCTTTAACGGGTAGGTACTGTGACAACCCGGAAATTTCCAACCAAATTTAAACTTTAATCTTTATATGTTTTCGACAAGATAAGCAATATTTGTTAAGTTAAATTTCAAGAATTTTAAACTATGTTCATACATTCATTCAACCTCGACCAAGTTCTAACGATTCATGAACCATTAAACGAATATGATTATATATGTATATGTGTATATATATTATAACTTGAAACGTAAACAAAATATTAGATTAAATACTTTATATGATTGTATCTGTTTCAAAATGTTTATCAATGGAATTAGAAGATAAGATCAAATGATTGAATTATCAGATATATTGAATTATGATTACAAGTCTCTGTTGAAAGGCCCACGTTGATTTGAGAAATCTTTTCATTTTAACAATATTCGGAAAATGGTAAAGTGATTTATAAATAAAAACAAATTGTCAATCATTGAGAACTAGACAAAGGATAGTGGAAGATTGAATCTCATAAAGACTCGATTGATCTATTTAGTTTCAAACGTACAAAAACATTTTCAGTTTAAAAAGAACTTTATTATTAAAACGTATATAACTTTTATAAATATCTAGAACCACTTTTGACAACTCATTACTTAACTAGTATAATAAAGATAACGATATTTATATTTTATTTTATTAAATATATATAACGATTTAAATTAATATTATATATATTTATACGCGTATTATACGTACATAGTTTTATACTTTTACTATACTTAAACTTTACCTTTACTTTATTTTTACTTTACTTTAACTTTAATAATTCACTTTAATAATTCATACTTTATTAATTCACTTTAATAATTCATACTTTAATAATTCACTTTAATAATTCAAAAATCTATTATAAATAGAATTCAATAGGTTTCATTATTTCATAAAAACTTGAAAATATTTTTCTCTAAATGCTTTCAATCGATTTACATATATATATTTACTCCATATTATTTCAAGATATTATTAGTATACATAAAATATTACGACGGAGTACTGTCCGAGTGGTTTCGAAATTGTTTTTCGAGTAGGATAGGATTAAGGAAATTATGGGTTATAGCTATGGAGGTGATTGAGTATGGTTCATGGGTATGCTCGTGAGGTCAATATAGTGTTTATCATTTCCGTTGCGTCTACGTACCTTTTCTGCAATATTGAATCTCAATATTGATACGTGAGTACTCATAATTTAACTTTTACATACTAATAGTGTATCCCTGGCTAGTGCTCGAGTATTTAGGATTATGCATGCTTGTACTTTTGATATTGCCCTTAGACAGGTTAGGTTGAATCTTGAATTAGTTACACTTGCGGTTGAGATAAGGTATAAGATATGCATGTCCTTGGAAAGCTAGCGAAAAATTAAGAACTTTTCCTTTAGATATCGAATGGTTTCGATGAACGAATTAGAAGTTATAATCAATTAAATTTTCGATATTTTTATTAAAAATGATTATTATTATCGTCATTTTTATCTTCGTTCTAGTTTTATCTTATTATTATGATTATTATTATCTTTATCAATAAAAGGGATTTATCATTAAAAAATGATATTTTATTATTATTACTATCGTTATTATCGTTAAAGTTATAATTAGTATTATTATTATTATCCAATTATTATTATTATTATTGTTATTAGTATTATTATTATTGTTATCATTATTAATATATATATCATTATTTAAAAATGGTTATTGTTATTGTTATTATTATTATTACTATATTATCATTAAGATAATTATTAGTATTATCGTTAATAATGTTATAGTAACTATCATTATTAATATTAGTGTAATTAAAACAAATATTTGTAACACCTAATTATTTTGATTACTATTATTATCATTATTATGAACACGATATAAAAGACGATTAAAAGCTATTAAACGAAACGATTAGGAAATAATGAGTAAGAGTATCATGATGAAATTAAAATATTATAAGATATTGATTTAGATAAAATTATCGTTCTTATTATTTTTATCATTACTATTATTATTAAAAGTATCGTTAGTATTAAAACTATCATTTTAACAAAAAATATCATTTTAATAGAAATGTCATTGTTACTATAAAATATCATTATTATTATTATTTTAAATAGAATTATTATTTTAAAGATAATATTAAAAATTATCGTAAATATTAAAGTTATCATAATTAGAATTATCGTTTTATCATAATGTCATCTTAGTAATTATAAATATAGATATTTTTATAATAATAATTATTATTACAAAATAATACAACTTTTACTTATTATCATTATAGATATTATTTTATCAAATAAATATGTGATACAAACATATTTTACTACGTGTAATAACTTACTTTAATAATACATATCATATTATCTTTATGATATTAAATGAACCCTATAAATTTTATTACTTAATATATATAAAAGTATATTTTATTATATAAATTTAATATAAAATTTTATTTATTAATAAATAACTTATATTATTTACTCTAATAAATCTTTTAAAAATATTTAAAAATATAAAACGACGATATTTAAACTATATATTAATCATGTATAGATTTTTGGAAATTATTTTGATTCAAATTTACTTTTGTTGACTTTTGCATATTAGTCTCGAGCATTAGGATTGTGGTACACTATGACTTGACCTAATTTGTTAGACAAATATTGACCAACACATAAATATATATAATTAATTTAGGTTCGTGAATCCGAGGCCAACCTTGCACTTGTTCAATGACGTTATATGTATTTTTACTACGAAATACAGTATGGTGAGTTTCATTTGCTCCCTTTTTACTCATTACATTTTTGGGCTGAGAATAATGCAAATGTTTTATTAACTGTTTTACAATAATTATATGCGTGAGTTTCATTTACTCCCTTTTTACTGTAACGACCCGGAAATTTCCGACCAAATTTAAACCTTAAACTCTATATGTTTCCGACACGATAAGCAAAAACCTTGATGTTGAGTCTAGAAAGTCTGAAATCTAAATCTGGAAGATTAGTTACCCTTTTGACCAAGCCTGACGATTCACGAATGATTATGTATATATGTGTTATATGATTATTTATAGTTAACGATAACAAAAGTATTAGATACGTAATAGGTTTTGAAATAAGATTATTATATTGGCAAGAGTAAAAGATAATATGTTTAATAAATATCTGAAACCATTTTTGTCAAATTATTTAAGAATCATTTTAATAAGATTAAACGTTTTAACGTTATTTTAAAAGTCATAACTTTTCTAGAAACCTTTTGTTAAACGATAAATGTAACGGTCCGTGATTTTTATAAAAATAAATATTTAATTAAAATGTGTTTATTAAATATATATTTATGTATTTTACAAAATGATTAAATATAGTCTTTAACTAAATATAAAACGTTTTGTATTTAAAAACACTTAGTTAAACAACGAACACATTTTTTTTTTCTTCGATATAATATAATTTGATTATAAAATATTTTTATGGATTTTCAATAATATAAAAATAAAAATAAAGATAATATAAAGATTTTTAATGACACCAAAAGACTACAACATTTCATCACATGATTGTAAGTTAAAACATTGTAAATCACTAAACTTGCGCACTTGCACGAGAAAAATCATAACTAATTCATTCGGACTCGAAAAAGGGTGATCTTGGTGTCCAAACGACCGTAACTCAAAAATCTACAACTTTCGTGACTATACCTTACACGAATCGTGTACCCATCTACACGAAACGTGTAATGTTTTGCCGACATAAAGTGGGTAGGTGACAAAAATTTCTTTAAAAGGCCTTCTAGTTACCAGTTTTTTTTCATTTCATCGCACAACACACACATATACATTTATATTACTCCGTAGTATTACTTATAATTATTATTATTATTAATTTTAAAAATTAATTAATCTTATTATTATTAATAATAAGATTAAGATCAAGATTAATAATGTTGATTTTACGATTAGGAGTGCTATTAATGTTAAAAATACCCAAAATATTATGACGGGGCTCTGCCCAAGTGTTCCAAAACTGGTTTCATGAATGGGATAGAATTAAGGAGATTATGGGTTATAGCTATGGAGGTTATGGGTAATGATCAGGGGTTTTGCTCGTGAAACAAACTAGTGTTTGTCAACTTCGTTGTGTCTAAATACTATCCTGCAATATTGAATCTCAATATTGATACGTTCGTGAATCGAAGGCCAACCTTATAAGTTATCAATGGTGTTATATGTATTTTTACTACAAAATACATTAGGTGAGTATATAGTCCCACTTTTAAACTTTAAATATTTCGGGATGAGAATACATGCATTTTATATTTTACGATATGGACACAAGTAACTGAAAAATATATTCTACGTTGAGTTGTACCACTGGCATACTTCCCTGTAGCTTGGTAACTACTATTTACAGCGGTATTGTAAACGCGAATCCTGTTGATAGATCTATCGGGCCTGACAACCCCAACCGGACTGGACGACCAGTATTCAACGGTTGCACAGTACTTTGTTTTGTGACTACACTTGGTACAGTGTAGTAAGATTTCATATTAAAGGGAATATGCGACGTGATTAATTGTTAAGTATGGTTACCAAGTGCTCAACCACTTAGAATATTTTTATTAAATGATTATATACGAAATCTTGTGGTCCATTGTTATAACGCTGCTAGCATCAAACCTATATATCTCACCAACTTTATGTTGACGTTTTAAAGCATGTTATTCTCAGGTACGAATTAAGACTTCCGCTGTGCTTTAGCTCGTATTAAGGATACTAGATGGGACCAAATTAAGCTATGATACAAGAACGTTGCATTCGAGTCATTGAAGATTATTAAAGACTATCATTAAGTAAAAGACAGATTAGGTCATTTGGATATTGTGAAATGATAGACGATCATATCAATTTTTGATGTAAAGATAGATTGCCTTTTAAGAATAAATGCAACGTTTGTAAAATGTATCATATAGAGGTCAAGTACCTAGCTATGTTAACAACTATTATAATTCATTTATAATCAATATGGACGTTGTCCAGATGGATTAGTTCGGGTTATTAGAGTTGGTATCAGAGCGTTGGTCTTAGCGAACCAGGCATTGCATTAGTGTGTCTAACTGGTAGTTGTTAGGATACATTAGTGAGTCTGGACTTTGACCGTGTCTGCCTGTCAAAAGTTTTGCTTATCATTCCTAGTCGGAAATCATCTGCTTATCATCCTTAGGAAATAGCCTGCTTATCATTCATAAGTCTAGACACGTCTTATTGCATTTAGTGCATCGATAGTGTATAGACGAAATTCATATCTTAGCGCATCTTAGACTTGCCTGATATATGCCGTAAATTCCTCTGTAGCCTACGAAATCTTTAGAATTATATATAGATATTCTATATAGTTAGAATATCATCCGACATCCGAAAATCATTTCACAACAAAGATCCTTCTCATTCATCAAATTGCCCTCTTGGCAATGAACCTGAAAGCACTTACCGACGAACCTGTTCGAGCAATCATTCTCTCTCTCATTTTTAGAGTATCTCGTCACGATTATATACTTTTCCATATCTCGAATCTTATTCATCCGCTCGCTTCAACCGTCAATCATCCAGTAGTACTAGAAGAAGTTAACACACTACGCGCTTGTGTAACGATTTTGGAGAAACTGGTGCGAGGGTTACGAACACCAGCAGCAGCATCATCAGCATAATCAAGTACCACCATCATCGACGTCGACAGTACCCTTATCATCCCTAAACCATAACCGCGCCGTAACTCTTAACATCACAATCTGTACCTCGAATATCAACATTACAAGCCTCAATATCACCATTTGTACCTCGAGTATGATCTTCGTTCTACATATCGTTCTACATCGATTAATTTCGTTCTACGTATTGTTCTACCTCATTTACTTTCGTTCGACATGGCAATTATGTAATCTCTAATGTCTAGAGATCATGTAATCAAGTGCCAACAATAAATCAAATGAGTATAATATTTTCTTTACTCATTAAATCCATAATTACATCCGATGAAAATATATATGCAAGTATATTTTCATAAAAATGGTAATTAAAAATTCTTTCGTACAAACTGTTAATGATGAAAATATTTTAACAGGTGGGTAGCACCCGAGGAATATTTAGATTTAACATTAATAAGTTACACTGTACATTCTTCAAATCTGATTCAGCGGTCATCTATTATCCTACTCACAACCACCGATATTCGTATCCGCTTATCCCAGAATAACCATTCTCATTTAAATTTCATATTCGGATTTTGATCTATCAGAATCCAACAAGTGGCATAATGAAGAAAACATTGGATATATTAAAATTGTTAGAAACACACGATTTAACTAATTGAAAATCTATTAAGGATTCCACTCTAACTGTTCCGGCTAACTGTTCCCAGCTAACTGATTAACATTTAATTTATCGCAATTTACATTCTCGCAATTTTATTTATCGTCATTTAATTTCTGTTATTTACTTTTATGCATTTTGAGTCGGGACACATGTACGCAATACGTCGGATTAATTCTGAGACAACACGGTGCATGGGTCATGATATATATTTATTTATTTTTCGCACTTTAAATAAACGGGACACGTATACAAGGTTTTGACATATCACATTGACCCATCTATATATATATTTCGAAACAACCGTAGACACTCTATATGTGAAGGTGGGAGTTGGCTATACAGGGTCGGAGTTGATTCCAAAATATGTATATACTTTGAGTTGTGATCGACACCGAGACCGGTACACGGGTCACGATATGTATTATTTAATTCGAATATTATATATATATATATATATATATATATATATATATATATATATATATTATTAAACTATTGGACTATTGGACAATCGAACTAACAGACTGCTAACTATGGACAAGTAAAATTAATTAAAATATTGATTATAACATATGAAACTAAATAATTCTTCAAGTTTGCCACTTGATTCTATCTTAAACCTCATTCGTATCTTGACAATTACAATTCGCATTCACAACTTTTCATGATTCCTGAAAACACCTCGGTCGAGAAGTTGAACCAGCCGCACCTCGTCTATGAAAGAAAGATTTATGCATACAGTTATGCACCTGAAGAACTCTCAAACCCGAATTCATAGTTTAACACATACCGTGTTGAATCCTTTGACATTTATTAGCAAAAACAATCTTACACTTCCTTTTCAAGAAGCTAATTTTGTCACAGCTCCACTTCGACTTCTCAGTAAGACTACTCCTATTATAACTTCGATATTTATATCTTGTTCTTTCGCCAACGTCACCGGAGAACCTTTTATATTCCACGACATCAAGTAGTTCGTCATATCTTTGGCGGAATCCACAATCTGTATTTTGAAAATCTCGTAGAAATTCTTCCAGTTATACCGAAAACGTCTATCCCTAAGAGTTTCATACTTCGAATGTGAAGTTTCTGAAAAACACCCTGAACTATGAAGTAGTTCTTAAAATGCTGATGAAGCAGCAAAAACTGTAAACGACTTTAACAAGTTAAAGGTTGACGATAAAGAACAGTAGGTTGGTAAAGCTCAGAAAAAGAGAAGGGTTGGAACTGGAAAACGGATTGAGCAAAGTATGAAGGAGACCGTGAACAAATCGTGAAAACAGAACCTGTCTTCAAAGGATCCAAATGATCCAGTGCCTGCTGAAACCGTTAGTAAGAACTCTACTCCTTATTCTAAACTTTTCAAGATGATATTCTTCATCATCATCTTATCTTAGATATTATGAGATATTTTCATATCCTTCGTTATACATATTCTCCATATTTCTGGAGATATTCTCACAACTATTCCTATCTGCGATCATTCAACTCTTCGTAACATCTGCGTTACAATATAAAAGAAACTGCATTAGTATCTAAATTCTGAAACCTTTGAAATTAAAATATGAATGTTTGAAGTAGTGTTGGGAACTGATGCATGAATTAGTATAATATAATGAAACTTGATCAACTTCATTATATTACAGTAAGTCATGATTCTAATGGAAGGTGATGATTCACAATACCATCATCATATGCCATGCTACATTGCTTTTACATTCTATCCAATCTCCAAACATATTAGAACGTATCACCCTGATAGTTCTAATTTTTCGAAATATTCTGGTAATTTGACCAATCAAAATCGTGCCATTACCATTTCTTTTTAAGAACAATAACTATATTCATTTCGAATCTCATACCTACGAATTTCGGACCATTACAAGAGACGCTTAAACACAAGAAGAGGGAACCAAAGAATGAAGCTTCGAAATAGAAATTAGGGTATAGATCGCAACAAATAGGAGGAAGCATTAACTGTGAATGACAATAATTATGGAAAACAGAAGTAGGGATATCAAAATATAAGGGAAGATATAAAACCCAACAACCACTCAGAAACTACAAACCGTGTATATCAATACGTATTGCAACGTAAAGACACGGGAGAATTAGAAACATTATAATTCCAAGGAAATCATAAAAGTGAATAGATTCTTCTGGCGGCAGATGAAAGAGAAGAATGAAAGATATGAAAGTTAGAAGTATAATAAGAATTAGGATTGGGTGAAGCATATTAAGGAATGAGTAGAGAAATAAGGGATAGAAGGTGTGAAGAATAGGAAAAACGAAGGGGGTGAATTTATAGAAAAATATTCGACAGAAAAATCGAAACAGATTGCCGCATTACATTCGAGAAGATTCCGATCGCTGAAAAATCAAATCTTATTACGTAAGATTTTCTTAAAATCCCTTAAATTCCGGAAATCAAACCTAATCATGTCATTGGTTAAAAACAATTCCATATTCACTCATTTCACTCTTTTGTGATAGCTTCACTCGCGCGCCTCATAATCGAATCATTTTATCTATATTTTTTTTCAATAATGACAAAACTCCGTTATCATCTCATATTCGTCATGAAAACATTCCTATTGTTATTTATGACAACCTCTACCAAATTTCGAGGACGAAATTTCTTTAACGGGTGGGTACTGTAACGACCCGGAAATTTCCGACCAAATTTAAACCTTAAACTCTATATGTTTCCGACACGATAAGCAAAAACCTTGATGTTGAGTCTAGAAAGTCTGAAATCTAAATCTGGAAGATTAGTTACCCTTTTGACCAAGCCTGACGATTCACGAATGATTATGTATATATGTGTTATATGATTATTTATAGTTAACGATAACAAAAGTATTAGATACGTAATAGGTTTTGAAATAAGATTATTATATTGGCAAGAGTAAAAGATAATATGTTTAATAAATATCTGAAACCATTTTTGTCAAATTATTTAAGATTCATTTTAATAAGATTAAACGTTTTAACGTTATTTTAAAAGTCATAACTTTTCTAGAAACCTTTTGTTAAACGATAAATGTAACGGTCCGTGATTTTTATAAAAATAAATATTTAATTAAAACGTGTTTATTAAATATATATTTATGTATTTTACAAAATGATTAAATATAGTCTTTAACTAAATATAAAACGTTTTGTATTTAAAAACACTTAGTTAAACAACGAACACATTTTTTTTTTCTTCGATATAATATAATTTGATTATAAAATATTTTTATGGATTTTCAATAATATAAAAATAAAAATAAAGATAATATAAAGATTTTTAATGACACCAAAAGACTACAACATTTCATCACATGATTGTAAGTTAAAACATTGTAAATCACTAAACTTGCGCACTTGCACGAGAAAAATCATAACTAATTCATTCGGACTCGAAAAAGGGTGATCTTGGTGTCCAAACGACCGTAACTCAAAAATCTACAACTTTCGTGACTATACCTTACACGAATCGTGTACCCATCTACACGAAACGTGTAATGTTTTGCCGACATAAAGTGGGTAGGTGACGAAAATTTCTTTAAAAGGCCTTCTAGTTACCAGTTTTTTTTCATTTCATCGCACAACACACACATATACATTTATATTACTCCGTAGTATTACTTATAATTATTATTATTATTAATTTTAAAAATTAATTAATCTTATTATTATTAATAATAAGATTAAGATCAAGATTAATAATGTTGATTTTACGATTAGGAGTGCTATTAATGTTAAAAATACCCAAAATATTATGACGGGGCTCTGCCCAAGTGTTCCAAAACTGGTTTCATGAATGGGATAGAATTAAGGAGATTATGGGTTATAGCTATGGAGGTTATGGGTAATGATCAGGGGTTTTGCTCGTGAAACAAACTAGTGTTTGTCAACTTCGTTGTGTCTAAATACTATCCTGCAATATTGAATCTCAATATTGATACGTTCGTGAATCAAAGGCCAACCTTATAAGTTATCAATGGTGTTATATGTATTTTTACTACAAAATACATTAGGTGAGTATATAGTCCCACTTTTAAACTTTAAATATTTCGGGATGAGAATACATGCATTTTATATTTTACGATATGGACACAAGTAACTGAAAAATATATTCTACGTTGAGTTGTACCACTGGCATACTTCCCTGTAGCTTGGTAACTACTATTTACAGCGGTATTGTAAACGCGAATCCTGTTGATAGATCTATCGGGCCTGACAACCCCAACCGGACTGGACGACCAGTATTCAACGGTTGCACAGTACTTCGTTTTGTGACTACACTTGGTACAGTGTAGTAAGATTTCATATTAAAGGGAATATGCGACGTGATTAATTGTTAAGTATGGTTACCAAGTGCTCAACCACTTAGAATATTTTTATTAAATGATTATATACGAAATCTTGTGGTCCATTGTTATAACGCTGCTAGCATCAAACCTATATATCTCACCAACTTTATGTTGACGTTTTAAAGCATGTTATTCTCAGGTACGAATTAAGACTTCCGCTGTGCTTTAGCTCGTATTAAGGATACTAGATGGGACCAAATTAAGCTATGATACAAGAACGTTGCATTCGAGTCATTGAAGATTATTAAAGACTATCATTAAGTAAAAGACAGATTAGGTCATTTGGATATTGTGAAATGATAGACGATCATATCAATTTTTGATGTAAAGATAGATTGCCTTTTAAGAATAAATGCAACGTTTGTAAAATGTATCATATAGAGGTCAAGTACCTCGCTATGTTAACAACTATTATAATTCATTTATAATCAATATGGACGTTGTCCGGATGGATTAGTTCGGGTTATTAGATTTACTCATTACATTTTTGGGCTGAGAATACATGCAAATGTTTTATTAACTGTTTTACAATAATTATATGCGTGAGTTTCATTTGCTCCCTTTTACTCTTTACGTTTTTGGGCTGAGAATACATGCAAATGCTTTATTAACTGTTTTACAATATTTATATGCGTGAGTTTCATTTGCCTTTTTACCCTTTATATTTTTGGGACTGAGAATACATGCGCTTTTATAAATGTTTGACGAAATAGACACAAGTAATTGAAACTACATTCTATGGTTGAATTATCGAAATCGAATATGCCCCTTTTTATTAAAGTCTGGTAATCTAAGAATTAGGGAACAGGCACCCTAATTGACGCGAATCCTAAAGATAGATCTATTGGGCCTAACAAACCCCATCCAAATTACCGGATGCTTTAGTACTTCGAAATTTATATCATGTCTGAAGGAGGATCCCGGAATGATAGGGGATATTCTTATATGTATCTAGTTAATGTCGGTTACCAGGTGTTTACCATATGAATGATTATTTTTGTCTCTATGCATGGGATGTATATTTATGAGAACTGGAAATGAAATTCTTGTGGTCTATTAAAATGATGGAAATAAATGATTATGATAAACTAATGAACTCACCAACCTTTTGGTTGACACTTTAAAGCATGTTTATTCTCAGGTGTTAAAGAAATCTTCCGCTGCGCATTTGCTCATTTTAAAGATATTACTTGGAGTCTTTCATAGCATATTTCGAAGAACGTTGCATTCGAGTCATTGAGTTCATCAAAGATTATTATTAAATCAATTTATAGTTGGATAGTGGATATTATGAAATGGTATGCATGCCTGTCAATTTTCGATGTAAAGAAAGTTTGTCTTTTAAAAACGAATGCAATGTTTGTAAAATGTATCATATAGAGGTCAAATATCTCGCAATGTAATCAACTATTGTGAATCGTTTATAATGTATATGAACGGGTCCTTTCAGATACGATGGAGAGACTCGCTCAACTATACAGAAAAGAGGTTGTATCTCGTCATGGTGTGCCCTTATCGATCATCTCAGATCACGATCCCCGTTTTGCTTCCAGATTTTGGCGTTCTTTGCAAGAAGCCTTGGGGACTCGTCTCGACATGAGTACTGCGCATCACCCGCAGACCGGCGGACAAAGCGAACGCACGATTCAGA
Source organism: Rutidosis leptorrhynchoides (assembly GCF_046630445.1). NCBI lineage: Eukaryota > Viridiplantae > Streptophyta > Magnoliopsida > Asterales > Asteraceae > Rutidosis > Rutidosis leptorrhynchoides. Next base: position 196,119,604 of record NC_092342.1, read on the forward strand.
CTTTAGAAGACATGTTGCGTGCATGTGTCATTGATTTCGGAAAGGCTTGGGAAAGGCATTTGCCGCTAGCCGAATTCTCTTACAACAACAGTTATCATTCGAGTATTAATGCCGCACCTTTTGAAGCATTGTACGGCCGCAAATGCCGATCTACTATTTGTTGGGCCGAAGTAGGCAAAAAGCAAATCACCAGACCCGAGATAGTCCATGAAACAACTGAGAAGATTGTCCAAATTCAAGCGAGACTCAAGAAGGCCCGTGGTCGTCAAAAGAGTTATGCAGACCTTAAACGTAAAGACTTCGAATTCAACGTGGGTGACTGTGTAATGTTGAAAGTCACACCTTGGAAAGGTGTAATTCGTTTTGGAAAACATGGGAAGCTCAACCCGCGATACATTGGTCTTTTTGAAATCTTGGAGCGTGTTGGACCCGTTGCTTATCGTTTGGATCTTCCAACTCAATTGAGCTCAGTTCATCATACCTTTCATGTATCGAATTTGAAGAAGTGTCTTGCTGAACCGGAACATGTCATACCATTGGAGGAACTTACAATTGATGACAAACTCCACTTCGTGGAAGAGCCTGTCGAAATTATGGACCGTGAGGTCAAAACTTTGAAACACAACAGGATTTTGATCGTTCGAGTCCGATGGAATGCCAAACGAGGACCTGAGTTTACCTGGGAATGAGAGGATCAAATGATGCAGAAGTATCCTCACCTTTTCCCAACTCCTCCATCTCCCTCAGCTTAAAATTTCGGGACGAAATTTTCTTTAACAGGTGGGTAATGTAACGACCCTGGATTTTCCGACTTATATTTATTAATATTTATTATTAATACTTGTGTTTTAATAAATGTATTCTTGTACATTTACCTGTCACCGTATTTGACTTTCCATGTCCCGACTTGTCTTTGTGACACACGTACTTTTCACGAATAATATTTCGAATATTATTTACGTTCATAATTAATTATTATTAATTATTTTTAATTAACTAATGTAACTAATTAATTACTTGGGCTTTATTTAATTAATTGTTACATACTTGGACTTGGACCTTTATTAATGGACATGGACTTGGAAGCCCACCCTACTTCTCTTAATGGACTAGTTGTGAGCCCACTATATTACTAGTGACTTATTAAGGCTTAAACTTAGATTAATTAAGTTAATGGGGAGACAAAGTTGTCACAAGCATGCTAGAAACTCTTTCTCATACATTTAACTTTAATCCATTCTAAGCTTACACCATCTCCCCATGTATGAAAGTGAGTTTTGACCTTCCTCTTTGAGCCTCCAAACCGACGGTTTAAGCTAGGATAGGAGGGAGTTCATTTTTCAATTTTTCTTGCTACTTATTCACTAGTCTTTACTTCATTTTTACACACACAACATATTTGCAACTTCTTTTACTCTCACTTTTCTCTCAAACTTTGTAAGTAACAACTTTATTTCTTCTTTCTTTTTCTTCCTAAAAACCGAATACTAGCACTTGTTCATCATCATTTACTAGTTACTTGTTGTTTGTTGTTGTTAAAGATCAAGTTTTCTAACTTGTATCTTCATGTAATCTTGGTTACTTCCATCTTTTGTTTGATGAAGAACCAAGAGCAAGAATCTAAACTTGTTAGTTTATGGTTCTACACTTAAATGTTTTAAAGATCTAAAAGTTCATAAGCTTTATAATCATACTTGTGTTCATGTTTTGTAGACTTGAAGTTTATTTCCTTAAGATCCAAACTTTGATTTGAATCTTTTCAAGTATGAAACAAACATGAACATAATACTTGTAACTTTAGTTTATTTTCTTTCTTTTGTAAGTATTTTAAAGTTGTGATATTGTTAATTTGGTCAAGTATTACTAGTTAAACTTGATCTCATATTTCTTGAAACTAAAGTTAACTTTATAAGTTCAAGAACATGGAAGTATAACTTTCTAGTTATAACTTCATACACTTTTGTTGGATCTAAGTTTCTATAGCTTATGGTCTTCCAAATTTGTTGTAAACAAGAGCTTATGAGCTTATATACATTTTACAAGCTAAAAATCTAAGTTTCATAACTTATGGTTTCATTAAAGTGAAGATCCAAGTTCTATAGCTTAGGATCTAACTTAAGAGCACTAAATCTGGACTTTCTAGTCTAGGATCTTTAAGATCTAGCTAAGATCTAAGTTATACAACTTAAGATCTTGTTTATTTAGTTTACTTTCAAGTTTATAGCTTAATATTACTATTAGAACTCATGTATGTGTCGGATCTAAGATCTTGATGTAACTTTGGTTCATCAATCTTCATACAACTCTTAAGTGAGTTGTGTTACATATCTTAGACTTAAATTAGTGTTATGATGGTCAAAACTTGGTAAAGATGATGCAAACACATCAACAAGTTGTACACTTGAAGCTATAAGCATCAAGGATGAGAACCGTGATGAGCATCAAGCACCAAGAACCCACCGGAGCACCTTACCTACTATTTGCTGGGTGAGATCAGTAACCTGGGATACTGGAAAAGTTGATTTCCAGTTAGTTCGGTTTGGGTAGATGATTTTCCGTTTAGGCCTCGTCTTAATCCGAGTTACGGTTTAGGATTTATGGCCTTCCGAAAGTCACTACACCCTTTTAACGTTGTGCTGAAATTTCTGACCTACTCGTACTTAAACCGTCGCCACGGTCAAACAAAGACGAGTTTGGTTCTGGAAATTGGTCAGCCTCTAGGGGACTCATATACGGAGCCATGTCCACTGGTCTCACCTCATTTCAGTTTGTATAGAGGTCGTGGCGACTGAACGAATCAGCCTTTATTTCAAACTCTATTCTTGATTGAAAGTTACTTTACACTTTTTGATTAATAATGAATGATGATGATACTTAAGACCTAATTTATATACTTTTAAACATTTGGGAACGATTTAATGACTTAGTAACTTTTGACTTAGGTTGAGGACCTTTTGGACAAACCACTTGCTTACTATTCCCGCGTATCGACTTTTACTACTTTTCACTGTGAGTTATAGCATCCCTTTTTACTTTAACTATTTTGGGAACTGAGAATACATGCGCATTTTACGTTTTACATACTAGGCACGAGTACTTAAACTTTATATATGTGTGGGTTATACAACGGTATAAACTTTCCCCTTAGCTCGGTAACGTTTAGTCATTGGTCTTTGAACCGGTGAACGCGAATCTTAGATATGGATCCATAGGGTTTGACATCCCCACTCGGGCTAGTAGCGCTAGCATTTAATGGGTGTTTAATACTTCGTAAACTTACACACTCGCCAAGTGTACTTTTAGGGGGTGTTATTTACGTTAAGTTAGTTACCAAGTGCCCGCGGTTATACATATACTTTTCATACTGTTTTGAAACACTGAAATCTCGTGGCCTACCTTACATTACTGTTACGTTAAACTATAGCTCACCAACCTTTGTGTTGATGTTTTTAAGCATGTTTTTCTCAGGTGCTTAAGGTTTGATTGCTTCCACTGTAGTTGCCATACTTTGTAGACTCCCGCTGCACTTATTAGAGATGTCTTCGCATGAAACATTTTTTGTGCATTCAAACTTTATTACTTTTGAATAATGAATTTGTAACGACATATGGGTCACGTATTATTATTATTGCCTTCTATTCGTAGAAGCACACTATCGGTTGTAAAAATTTTAATGATGGTTAAGACGTCACTCCGTTTTATGAATGCAAACTTATTTTAAAACAGCATATAGTGTTTGACCTTGTAATGATCCTGTTGTTGATGATCCGTACACGTTAATTTTGTATGGGGCGTCACAACTTGTGTCTATTTCGTAAAACATTAATAAAATCAGCGCATGTATTCTCAGTCCCAAAAATATATATAAAAAGGGAGTAAGGAAACTCACTATACGATATTTTGTAGTAAAAATATGCATACGACGGTTGTGAACAATGCAAGGTTGGCCTCGGATTCACGAACCTATATTAGTTATATATATTAAAACCTATAATTAACATGTAATGATAATCAAACCAGTTTATATATATTATTTATTTAATTTAGTAATATATTTGTTATTTTAAAGGTTATATATATATATATATATATATATATATATATATATATATATATATATATATATATATATATATATATATATATATATATATATATTGTATATTAATATTTATAAATATAGTTATATTAATATATATAGATATATAACATTATATTGTAAATCAATAATTTGTTATATAAAAATAATACTAATTATGATAGAAATCATGATAATTCTAATAATAATAATAATAATGTTAATAAAAATGAAAATGCTTTTAATATTAATAAATAATGATAATACTACTAAAAATAAATAAAATTGTTATATGTTAATAATAATACTAATATTTGTGATAATAATAATGTTAATGATATTAATAATAATAATAGTACTTTTACTAATAATAATACTAATAATGAAAATAATAATAATAATAATAATAATAATAATAATAATAATAATAATAATAATAATAATAATAATAATAATAATAATAATAATAATAATAATAATAATAATAGAGTACAAGCTTTGAAGAACAAGCTTCCTAAAAAAAATGCCATACCCCGGGCTCGAACCCGCAACCTCTAGTTAACCCAAAACACACTCAACCACTGAACTGTCCAATACTTTTCTCTTTTAACTCCTATCCTAAAATATATAACTCGTAATATTTCTGTTTTCATATTCTTCTCCTTCCCTCATCGTTAATATCATTCACATTCATAAACCTCAACTCCTCGGCCTAACCAGGGAATTGAATTATCAAGGCCCAAATGTAGATATGGGTACACGATGGCCCAACAACCAAATAAACATATCCCATTAATTAATTATCGGCCCAAACCAGAAATCAGAAAAAAAGAAACATTTCGGCCCATGAGGTTTCAATAATCCAAACCGTCCCATACCCAACAGCATTTTTCGTGGGGTTTAGGGTGTTTTGTGAGGTTAATGTAAATATAAAAAAAAACGACACACAATGAATGTATGTGGGGTTCGGCCTCCAACAGGAAAATAAAGAAACCACAAGATTTCAAATCACCATCTTTTATCATCTTATAGCTTCGAACCAAAACAGAAGAACACGATCTTCGTCATCACATAAACATAATCATCTATCATCTTCATCATTTAAATAGTTACCACAGTAATAGAAATAAATGAGCAACAAAGCAATATGGTTTGGTCGTTTTTCGAACAGTAAAAGAGAGGAAAACTGGTACTGTAGAGACAAAAAAATTACGCAGTGTCGTACATCATGTAAATGATCCATCCGCATTGCAGTTTTCCTGCTAACAGCTATATTTCTAGCCGTTGCAATCCCTTCGCATTTTAATAACTGTTGGATCATCATGATTATTCTTAAATGGCTATTTGTAATCGTGCAAGTATAAATAGAAAACATCACCGCATATGTCCATTTTCACTTTCTCACACTATTTTCTCTCTCTAAAAAAGCATACTTACAATTTTCATCGCACTCAATCATCTTGCTGCGTTTTTCATTCTTACACTTAACCAAACCACATCAGGACTTTTATCATGTCTAAGTCACGATCCCCAGCAACTTCCGGACCTTCAGTACATGACTTTAATTCGCTAATTACCAAAGAGTTGCTTGAGCAGATCAAACGTAACTATCCATTGCTTGATCAATTCGCACCTGTTGCACCTGCAACAGGTGTTACTGCAGACAATCCTCCAGAAGGATATATTACGATCTACGAAACCTCCCTATATTCAGGCAATCTGAGACTTCCTTTCACTAACTTTTTCTTATCCGCATGTCAGTTTTATGCGGTTGGGCGTGGCCAATTGCATCCGAATGCGGTAGCTAAACTTATAGTGTTCGAGATGTACTGCAATGCCATAAACAGGCCATCTTCTGTAGATGTATTTCACAAATTCTCCTCCATCCTAACACATGATGCTAGCTGGTTTAGCTTCAAATGCCGCAATGGTGTCATGGATACACCAAAGGAAAATGTTGGCAAATGGCAACAATCTTATTTTTTCATAAAAAGAACCACCCTCCGCGATTATAAAAAGATTAACACCTGGGTTAGCTTCTGCTCTAAAAATAGCAAGGATCGCGTTACACTTGACGAGTATGAAACCGAGACTTTCCAACAGCTCGTCAATGCACGTTTGCAGATTCGCCCATATGGGATCGTGCCTCTTTATGTAGGCAGAATTTCCACATATTGGCCCTGGGAAAACCAGCTTGGCATCTTTAAGGATGCAGATGACAATGGTATACACTTGTTTTTTATTTCAATTTGCATTTTGTTACTGCGTATTTTAATATATACGACTGTGCAATAATTATTATAACTTTCGCAGAGATCACCCTCGATCAAATTATGCACCAGAAGAACATTCAAGGTTGCACCTCATATCGTCGTTCATTGGAGAACGACGAAGTTATTGATGTTGAGGAACCGTTGATTAATGAGAACCAGATTGCGGAAATCCACGATAAGGGTAAACTTAAAAGTTCTACCATTAACCCTACCGCGTCAGGAAAGAAATGCGGAAAACAAGTCATTCAAGAAGATTCTGAAGAAGAAGAAGGTATGCAAAATATTTGCCGCAATTACTTTATACAAAATTCTTCATTATTAATGCGATTGTAACGCATTCACACTGCGTTTTATGCGTAACATTCATTATTGTAATTTTTTCGCAGAAACCATCGACCTTACTAAAGGTTCATAAGAAGATGTGCAGTTCAATATCTCTCAGGATATTCCACACAATGTTTTCAGCAAAGAGTTCACTCCAGCAAGCTCTATTATGTCAATAAAATTTGACAATTTTCTTGAGCACATAAACATCGACCGCGCAACAGCCGCAAATCAATTAGTGTAGCTTGCATCTGCGGTTCCTGCAGATGTTCGTGCAGAATTTCAGAAATTTGACGATGAGACCGTAGAAAGTGCACGGGTGCAAAATTTATATACTGCGTTATGCCTTCTTGTGGATGATGTCCCCCGCAGGGACAAGTTGGTGAAGGAGCTTATGGCTCAAGAAAAAGCTTTAAAGCAAGCTGATAAGAAGATTGCATGTCTAGAGAAGGAAAACGCAACACTAAAGAAAGATCTTGGATCTTCTCAAACCGCACTTCAATCCGCGGAAGCTCAAGTGACCACACTGACTACCGCACTTGAGTCCCAGCCGCAAGCTGAAGCTACAGATGAGCAATTTAAACAACTCGTCGCATATCTTCCTACCCTTAGCCATAAGATAATGGATTCCAAACCTGTATCGCAGAAATTCCAAGAGTACCTTAATGCGGCTAAACTCTTTGAACGTTGCGAATTTCTGTCGATAATTGAAAAAGCTTATGGGATTGGTCCACCGTAGCCAGAGGTCATTGACAATGAAGTATGCGATATAGAGGTTGCGAAGTAGATTTATGATGAAACTAGTAAAGGTATCGAGTGTATTGACATTCCGACGCTTTTTGCGCTTTGCCAAGAGGAAAATGTTACCATGCAAGATATTATGGAACTTAATTTGTAATGATGTAGTTAATCCGCAATAATGATTGCGTGTATTTTTGTTTGTAACACTTGACCGCAGTCATATGCGGTTTCTTAATAGAAAATGTTCATATTAGTTGCAACTTTTAATTTTTATAGCGCTTTAAGTACTTTTTAATATTCATAGCCACTAGCATTGTCCTTTGCATGTTCACTGTTTATTATTGTGCACATAATAAACAATTACTTTATGCGAAACAACCTGTATGCGCGTGCTAATCTGCACATTATGAATCTTCTAAGTCCGCCGAAACGATCCTTAGGCATATAAATTTGTGTTTTTTGCGAAGCATCCAAGTACGGCTAAATATAATACTTTAGGCAAATTTCCAATATTTACCTTTTCGCATACACATTCCATATGTTTATTACCAAACACTAAGTGGGCTTTTCCATCACTTATTCAATTTTGAACTTTGTATCCTCATGTTGCTACTGATTTATAATTTTCGCATAAATGTTCATTTATGTGCATTATTTAATTTCGCATAACAGAATTAATGCGGCTTCGCAATGGCTAACATTATTTTGATACAATCAACTGTATTCTTAGTTTCAACCGAATACTGCATAAAGTGGGCTTTTCCATCACTTTTATGCCATACCTTAATAACTTTCTTGTTTTATGCATCATGATTAACTTTACGCACAACAACATCATAAGAAAAATCAACACACTTTATTTATTTACATTTGATTGTTTTCAAACAACAATCAATAGGTGAAAACACTTGGCATTGTTACTTTTAAACAAGAATATGCAAATCACAATTCAGATGATATATCATTCACATTAAACCTTCTATGCGGAACTTCAGATATTCACATTTTAATATCACTCAATCACCATGACATTTGCGTTTGTTACCACCATATGGCCTTCTGTTCCCGCATTATTATTCAACATTACAGATGCACATAATGACTCCTGAACCACAGATGTAACTGTCGCAATGCCATTGGTTGTTGCAAACTTTACCATCCCGTGAATTGGGGAGGAAACAATGCCCAGTCTGCAAACAGCTGTGCGCCCCAAAAGAATGTTATAGCGCGAAACAGTATTCATCACATACAATCTCAATTGAGCTTTACGCGAAAGCCGTGCATTTTGCTCATCAACAACTTCAATTTCCAACTCCAACTACCCTATAGGCCACGCAGACTCACCAGAAAAGCCTGAAAAAGACATCGCGGTTGGCCTCAACTTGGATTGAACATCTTTTGGCAATTTGCGAAAACACTGGTTATACATAACATCAACACTACTACCAGTGTCTATGTGGACTTTCATCACTTGAATACCCAACTCCGCAATCTTGCATGATATAACAATTGGCTCTTCCAAAAATGCGCAACCATTTGCTGCCGCAAAAGTTATAGGCACAAGCTGCCAATTTTCATAGCTTTCCAACGGCTTTTGCTATTGTGTATCACCATTAACAGTCACCATGTTTATAACTTGAATTTGCTGCAAAGCATCCTTTTTTCGAACCACCTTCGTACCCAAGTTTTTAACCGCGGGTGCTTTGCGTTCTTGTTGCACCACTGTGTTAACATTTGGCATTTTTGGGGTAGCTGCCAATGCGGGCACAACTATCGCATCAGTGGAACTTGCTTCCTTGCTAATCAAAAGATGATTGAATTTTCCCTGTCCAACCGCGTCCGCGATTAACTCAACAAGGTCGCGACAACGATTTGTATCATGCCCATAGTCGTCATGAAAAATACAAAACTTTAATTTATCATGCCTATTATTATCACTCAACTGCGGTGGATCTGGAAATGCTTTAGCAACACGCTCCTGCAAAAGGATCTCTTTTGGTGATTTTGTCAAAGTTTGAATTACCGCAAAGGAATCATTATTCCATTTACGCGTATAATTCCTGTCGCGATTATTATAACCTTGATTACCACCATCTCCCCCATTACACTGTCAGTTATTGCGCCAATTTCCACCATTATTGTTCCTTCTTTGCTGACCAGATCCGCGGTTATAATCGCGGTAACCATCCCCGTTACCATCACGGTATGTGTCTTTATCATCACGCCAACTCCTGTCCTTGCCCCAGCCGCAGTTTTGCATTATGTTACTGTCTTCACCACAGCGGATGTAATCATATGTTTCTTGCATGACTATAGCAAAACTGTGCGGAACATCTCTGCAAAGACGCCGCACAAGAGTTGGGTGTTTCTGCGGATTTATTACATGTACAAAACCAGAGATTTTTTGATCCTCATGGAGATTTGGAATTTTTTGACACTCATAAATGTATCTTGTCAGCAAACTTCCTAATGTCTCTTTAAAGCCTTGTTTGATGTCGTGGCACTCTATGTGGGTCTTTTTCTGCGGTTACAAGTTTTGAAATTGCAAGAGAAATTTTTCTCTTAAATCAACAAAACCCGCAATGCTTCTTGCGTTTATATTATGAAACCACTCACGCGCTAATCCCTACAACACCATTGGGAAAACGCGGCACGCAATTGCTTCATCCCAGTTATACGTGCTAACCACACCTTCAAATCTTTGCAAAAAATCAAGTGGATATGTTAACCCTGAATATACACCCAAAGTTGCTGGCATAATGGGTGGTGTAGTGATTGGGTAATCAGATATGTGCTCCACAAACTTATCTATCGCGAATGTTATTTCAGTTGCCTTTTTCGGCCGCACTTCCTTATTTTCCGCGCAATACTTCTCAATCATTTGCTGTATAACATCTGGATGCTCAAATTCGTGTTGCATATCCCTTGGTGCTAATTTTTTGAACATATCTGCTAAAAATGTTTGCACATTCTCCATTTTCGCAGCCTGAGATGTTTCTCTTTCTTCATAATAACGCGGAACAGGCATGGAAGGCCTTTTACGTTTCAATTTCGCAATTTCTACCACTTCAGGATCACTTTCAGAATTTTCAGAATTATCTGAATTTGGCATTATAACTTTTGCGGTTTTTGCTTTCTTTAAAAGCAACACTGGCGAACCAAAAGCTCTTTGATCTTTCTCATCATCACGCACTCTTTCATCATGTGGGATGATTAACCTTTGCGTATTCGGTGATGATTCATTAAGTGGCCATTCAAAATTGTTTGGAATATGGAGGTCAAAACCTCTTTCTTTTAATAATTGCTTTGCCTCTAAGGGCGTGAGCACTTTTTCGAAGTCTTTTTTGACGCTCCTTTTTCTGCGGTTTCAGCGCCACTATGCGCATTACCTTCGTTGATCAAGGTTTTATCTAATTTTGTCTGCGCACTTGCAGAAGTTACTTTTGACCTCATTTCATCTCTTTTCTGCTCTTCACGATTCTGCGACACATTTCGCCTTGCCGCATTCACCTTTTCAGTTGCAACATTCATTTGTGTTTCTTCCATTGCTTTAGCATTTACATATGCTTTCACAAGCAACTCTTTAGTTTGCTGGCTAACGTCAGGACTTGATTGAAAATCAAAATTCGAAGCATTTTTTGGATCCAATGCACCTATAGTGCTTGCATTCTTCTTTTTATTGCACGTAGACATGTTTATCCGAGAATATCTTGAAATTTTCACTTCTTGTGAATCAAAAACACTTTCCTGCAATACAAAACAGAGAACAACATGATTAGAATTAGGAAATGAGTTTAATAGCTCGATTAAAACGAACGCAAATTTCTCATTTCAATTCTATTCGTGTCCCACGGATGGCGCCAATTGATCAATCCTAGATTATCCAATTACGGTTAATCAAGGATTGAGTGCAATGAGGGGGTATAATGGATGTCGATTATGGTTTTGGGACCTTATTGTCATATTTTGTTAAGTGCTAAACGATCAACAACCATGTCCCGGTCTTCGTAAATTACCTTAACCAAATAATGATTTAGTCTCGGGCAAAGTCACGAGAGAAATCAATATGGCTAGGGCAACCCTTCCAGAATCAACAACCTTAAATAAGAGGCCAAGCTCCCTATTTATAGGTCCAGGAGTTACGCGAAAGTAAGAATATGCGGGCACTTAGGCATTCCGCACAAATACTGTGAGAAGCCTTCACACTCTTTAATGTTCTGCGCAATCCTACCGCACTCACACTGCGATTTATCTGTCTTGTGCATTCACCTCTAAAAGGCCTTCCGCACTAAAAATATACATATACATAAGTATGTATATGATCAGCAGTAGCAATTACACTGGTTACAATGTGGTGTTTTGGGTGATTTTGGACAGAAAACAACGGCGACAGTAGTTGTGATCAAGAGTAGCGGTTTAGCAGTGAAGTGGTGGTTTACGAAGATGATGATGAATAGTAGTGGGTGTTTGATAATGGTTGAATTTGATCTTGGTTCGAATAGAAGCAATACGGGAATGGTAATAGTAGCATCATTGTTTGGTTTTTAGCAGAAAAAAGAAATATAACAACACGTAGTAGTTAGTTGTACGTGGTGAATGATTGTTTTAAGGTGGCGATTTTGGTTGGTTCACGATGGTTGAAACAGAATGCAACAGGCAGCAGCTGAGCTGGTAGATGGTTTGATTTGGTATTGGTTTCATATAAACAGAAGCATCAAGCAGTAAAAACAACCAAACGTTTTCGGTTTCTAATCTTATTCGAGTTGAGGAAAATGAAACAGAAGAGTGGTTCGATTAGGGTGGAGGTGGTGTTTACTTTTGGGTATCGACGGATAAGTGGTGATTCGTACAAGGCAGGAACAGTGATCGAGTATAGCAACGGTTAAAGGTGGGTTGTGTGGGTTAGCGTAAGTGTGTTCATAAATATCATGGTGGAAGTTGTAGTGACCCGGAAAATTTCGACTAATTTTAAATCAAACTCTCGATACGATATTGTATTTTCAACACGATAAGCAAAGCCTGTTAGGTTGGATCTCAAAAATTTTGAACTGTTTCATATATTCAATTGACCTTCGACCATTCTCGACGATTCACGAACAACTATTTGTAAATAGTTACATATATATTTAAATATATATATATATATATATATATATATATATATATATATATATATATATATATATATATATATATATATATATATATATATATATATATATATAAAAATATATATAAATATTACTTGTAAATATATAATATTATAATTAGTTGTTTAAAAGAATATAATTAATATATTTATTTACTTAAACTTGTTAATTATGATTTGATATATATATATATATATATATATATATATATATATATATATATATATATATATATATATATATATATATATATATATATATATATATATATATATATATATATATATAGAATGTGTATATTGAAAATGAATGATTTCGAGCCTAATTAGTAAACGTCAGTAACACTCGGTTGACATTTCGTTAGTTTTAATATAGATATATTACATGTTCATGAAGGACTAAAATAAAAAGTTGAACTGTAAATCGATTACGAAGATGTTAGATTTGTTAAAAATATTTTTACCTTTTTAAGTTTAAATATTAGTACTCCGTACATATTAATTGGTACAGAAAATAAATAATTATCGAACCTTTTTTATCAGGTTTCAAACAGTTAATGAGTGAAATAATTAATTATATTTAATCTAAAAGTTTAGGATTTTTAAGAATACTTTTATATTTTAACTGTTTAGCAACGGGCACGATATAACACAGTCCGTGGAAACTGTCAGTAGAATATATACAAATTAATTTCACGAGATTGGTACTGTGTGCCATCTCATCCACTAACCTATTTAATTTAATATTATACTACTTAATGATATTGATTGTTTGAATTACAGATGTATATTATGTATACATATAATCGATATGCATATGCAAATGTAAACTACCCACTACCTTTTGTTGACTACTGTATCTATTCTTCCTTCACTAACACAACAACCTTTGTGTATTCTTTTCCAAACCAGAATCGAGAACGAGTATGATGATTTCTCACCTTATAATTCTAACCGAACGATTCTATCATCAAAACCATCATCATCGTTAGGACTACCATCGACCACCATACCATCTATCCTTCACCACTGCTGGTTTATTCACCTCCTAACACCACCATACACATGAAATGTCCCGTTCTTATTGATTAAAAACGTTCCATATTAATTGATTTCGTTGCGAGGTTTTGACCTCTATATGAGACGTTTTTCAAAGACTGTATTCATTTTTAAAACAAACCATAACCTTTATTTCATAAATAAAGGTTTAAAAAGCTTTACGTAGATTATCAAATAATGATAATCTAAAATATCTTGTTTACACACGACCATTACATAATGGTTTACAATACAAATATGTTACATCGAAATCAGTTTCTTGAATGCAGTTTTTACACAATATCTTACAAACATGGACTCCAAATCTTGTCCTTATTTTAGTATGCAACAGCGGAAGCTCTTAGTATTCACCTGAGAATAAACATGCTTTAAACGTCAACAAAAATGTTGGTGAGTTATAGGTTTAACCTATATATATCAAATCGTAACAATAGACCACAAGATTTCATATTTCAATACACATCCCATACATAGAGATAAAAATCATTCATATGGTGAACACCTGGTAACCGACATTACCAAGATGCATATATAAGAATATCCCCATCATTTGGGACACCCTTCGGATATGATATAAATTTCGAAGTACTAAAGCATCCGGTACTTTGGATGGGGTTTGTTAGGCCCAGTAGATCTATCTTTAGGATTCGCGTCAATTAGGGTGTCTGTTCCCTAATTCTTAGATTACCAGACTTAATAAAAAGGGGCATATTCGATTTCGATAATTCAACTATAGAATGTAGTTTCACGTACTTGTGTCTATTTTATAAATCATTTATAAAACCTGCATGTATTCTCATCCCAAAAATATTAGATTTTAAAAGTGGGACTATAACTCACTTTCACAGATTTTTACTTCGTCGGGAAGTAAGACTTGGCCACTGGTTGATTCACGAACCTATAACAATATATACATATATATCAAAGTATGTTCAAAATATATTTACAACACTTTTAATATATTTTGATGTTTTAAGTTTATTAAGCCAGCTGTCCTCGTTAGTAACCTAAAACTAGTTGTCCACAGTTAGATGTACAGAAATAAATCGATAAATATTATCTTGAATCAATCCACGACCCAGTGTATACGTATCTCAGTATTGATCACAACTCAAACTATATATATTTTGGAATCAACCTCAACCCTGTATAGCTAACTCCAACATCCACATATAGAGTGTCTATGGTTGTTCCGAAATATATATAGATGTGTCGACATGATAGGTCGAAACATTGTATACGTGTCTATTGTATCTCAAGATTACATAATATACAATACAAGTTGATTAAGTTATGGTTGGAATAGATTTGTTACCAATTTTCACGTAGCTAAAATGAGAAAAATTATCCAATCTTGTTTTACCCATAACTTCTTCATTTTAAATCCGTTTTAAGTGAATCAAATTGCTATGGTTTCATATTGAACTCTATTTTATGAATATAAACATAAAAAATAT
Organism: Rutidosis leptorrhynchoides; assembly: GCF_046630445.1. Lineage (NCBI taxonomy): Eukaryota > Viridiplantae > Streptophyta > Magnoliopsida > Asterales > Asteraceae > Rutidosis > Rutidosis leptorrhynchoides. Next base: position 196,134,685 of record NC_092342.1, read on the forward strand.
AGGTTTATAGTTGGAAAAATAAGTTACAAGTCGTTTTTGTAAAGGTAGTCATTTCAGTTAAAAGAACGACGTCTAGATGACCATTTTAGAAAACATACTTCCACTTTGAATTTAACTATAATTTTTGGATATAGTTTCATGTTCATAATAAAAATCATTTTCCCAGAATAACAACTTTTAAATCAAAGTTTATCATAGTTTTTAATTAACTAACCCAAAACAGCCCGCGGTGTTACTACGACGGCGTAAATTCGGTTTTACGGTGTTTTTCGTGTTTTCAGGTTTTAAATCATTAAGTTAGCATATCTTATAGATATAGAACATGTGTTTAGTTGATTTTAAAAGTCAAGTTAGAAGGATTAACTTTTATTTGCGAACAAGTTTAGAATTAACTAAACTATGTTCTAGTGATTACAAGTTTAAACCTTCGAATAGGATAGCTTTATATGTATGAATAGAATGATGTTATGAACATCATTACTACCTCAAGTTCCTTGGATAAACCTACTGGAAATGAGAAAAATAGATCTAGCTTCAAAGGATCCTTGGATGGCATGAAAATTCTTGAAGCAGAATCATGACACGAAAACAATTTCAAGTAAGATTTCTACTCGAAATAAGATTGTTATAGTTATAGAAATTGAATTAAAGTTTGAATATGATTATTACCTTGTATTAGAAAGAGAACCTACTGTAAGTAACAAAGGTTTCTTGATCTTGGATGATTATTTGGAATGGATTTAGAAAACTTGGAAGTAAACTTGCAATCTTGGAAGTATTCTTGATTTTATGAAACTAGAACTTTTAGAATTTATGAAGAACACTTGGAACTTGAAGATGGAACTTGAGAGAGATCAATTAGATGAAGAAAATTGAAGAATGAAAGTGTTTGTGGGTGTTTTTGGTCGTTGGTGTATGGATTAGATATAAAGGATATGTAATTTTGTTTTCATGTAAATAAGTCATGAATGATTACTCATATTTTTGTAATTTTATGAGATATTTCATGCTAGTTGCCAAATGATGGCTCCCACATATGTTAGGTGACTCACATGGGCTGCTAAGAGCTGATCATTGGAGTGTATATATCAATAGTACATACATCTAAAAGCTGTGTATTGTACGAGTACGAATACGGGTGCATACGAGTAGAATTGTTGATGAAACTGAACGAGGATGTAATTGTAAGCATTTTTGTTAAGTAGAAGTATTTTGATAAGTGTCTTGAAGTCTTTCAAAAGTGTATGAATACATATTAAAACACTACATGTATATACATTTTAACTGAGTCGTTAAGTCATCGTTAGTCGTTGCATGTAAATGTTGTTTTGAAACCTTCAGGTTAACGATCTTGTTGAATGTTGTTAACCCATTATTTATTATAACAAATGAGATGTTAAATTGTTATATTATTATGATATTATGATATATAATATATCTTAGTATGATATATATACCGTTAAATGTCGTTACAACGATAATAGTTACATATATGTCTCGTTTCGAAATCATTAAGTTAGTAGTCTTATTTTTGCATATGTATTTCATTGTTAATACACTTAATAATATATTTACTTATCATTTAACATAATTAACCAAGTGTATCAATATCTTAATATGATTCATATGTACCTAGTAAGACGTTGTTATAACGATAATCGTTATATATATCATTTTCGAGTTTCTTAAATTAATAGTCTCATTTTTATGTATATAACTCATTGTTAAAATACCTAATGAGATACATACTTATAATAAAATCATGTTAACTATATATATAACCATATATATGTCATCGTATAGTTTTTACAAGTTTTTAACGTTCGTGAATCACCGGTCAACTTGGGTGGTCAATTGTCTATATGAAACCTATTTCAATTAATCAAGTCTTAATAAGTTTAATTGCTTAACATGTTGGAAACACTTAATCATGTAAATAACAATTTCATTTAATATATATATAAAAATGGAAAAGTTCGGGTCACTACAGTACCTACCCGTTAAATAAATTTCATCCCGAAATTTTAAGCAGTTGGAGGTGTTGACGTATTTTCTGGAAATAAATGCGGGTATTTCTTCTTCATCTGATCTTCACGCTCCCAGGTGAACTCGGGTCCTCTACGAGCATTCCATCGAACCTTAACAATCGGTATCTTGTTTTGTTTAAGTCTCTTAACCTCACGAACCATTATTTCGACGGGTTCTTCAATGAATTGAAGTTTTTCATTGATTTGGATTTCGTCCAACGGAATAGTGAGATCTTCTTTAGCAAAACATTTCTTCAAATTTGAGACGTGGAAAGTGTTATGTACAGCCGCGAGTTGTTGAGGTAGCTCCAGTTGGTAAGCTACTGGTCCGACACGATCTATAATCTTGAATGGTCCAATGTACCTTGGATTTAGTTTCTCCCATTTACCAAATCGAACAACGCCTTTCCAAGGTGAAACCTTAAGCATGACCATTTCTTCAATTTCAAACTCTATATCTTTTCTTTTACTGTCCGCGTAGCTCTTTTGTCGACTCTGGGCGGTTTTCAATCTTTGTTGAATTTGGATGATTTTCTCAGTAGTTTCTTGTATTATCTCTGGACCTGTAATCTGTCTATCCCCCACTTCACTTCAACAAATAGGAGACCTGCACTTTCTACCATAAAGTGCTTCAAACGGCGCCATCTCAATGCTTGAATGGTAGCTGTTGTTGTAGGAAAATTCTGCTAACGGTAGATGTCGATCCCAAGTGTTTCTGAAATCAATAACACAAGCTCGTAGCATGTCTTCAAGCGTTTGTATCGTCCTTTCACTCTGCCCATCAGTTTGTGGATGATAGGCAGTACTCATGTCTAGACGAGTTCCCAATGCTTGCTGTAATGTCTGCCAGAATCTTGAAATAAATCTGCCATCCCTATCAGAGATAATAGAGATTGGTATTCCATGTCTGGAGACGACTTCCTTCAAATACAGTCGTGCTAACTTCTCCATCTTTTCATCTTCTCTTATTGGCAGGAAGTGTGCTGACTTGGTGAGACGATCAACTATTACCCAAATAGTATCATAACCACTTGCAGTCCTTGGCAATTTAGTGATGAAATCCATGGTAATGTTTTCCCATTTCCATTCCGGGATTTCGGGTTGTTGAAGTAGACCTGATGGTTTCTGATGTTCAGCTTTGACCTTAGAACACGTCAAACATTCTCCTACATATTTAGCAATATCAGCTTTCATACCTGGCCACCAAAAATGTTTCTTAAGATCCTTGTACATCTTCCCCGTTCCAGGATGTATTGAGTATCTGGTTTTATGAGTTTCTCTAAGTACCATTTCTCTCATATCTCCAAATTTTGGTACCCAAATTCTTTCAGCCCTATACCGGGTTCCGTCTTCCCGAATATTAAGATGCTTCTCCGATCCTTTGGGTATTTCATCCTTTAAATTTCCCTCTTTTAAAACTCCTTGTTGCGCCTCCTTTATTTGAGTAGTAAGGCTAGTGTGAATCATTATATTCATAGATTTTACTCGAATGGGTTCTCTGTCCTTTCTGCTCAAGGCGTCGGGTACCACATTTGCCTTCCCCGGGTGGTAACGAATCTCAAAGTCGTAATCATTCAACAATTCAATCCACCTACGCTGCCTCATATTCAGTAGTTTCTGATTAAATATGTGTTGAAGACTTTTGTGGTCGGTATATATAATACTTTTGACCCCATATAAGTAGTGCCTCCAAGTCTTTAATGCAAAAACAACCGTGCCTAATTCCAAATCATGCGTCGTATAATTTTGTTCGTGAATCTTCAATTGTCTAGACGCATAAGCAATCACCTTCGTTCATTGCATTAATACACAACCGAGACCTTGCTTTGATGCGTCACAATAAATCATAAAATCATCATTCCCTTCAGGCAATGACAATATAGGTGCCGTAGTTAGCTTTTTCTTCAATAACTGAAACGCTTTCTATGGTTCATCCTTCCATTCAAATTTCTTCCCTTTATGCGTTAATGCAGTCAAGGGTTTTGCTATTCTGGAAAAGTCTTGGATGAACCTTCTGTAGTAACCAGCTAGTCCTAAAAACTGGCGTATGTGTTTCGAAGTTTTCGGGATTTTCCACTTTTCAACAGTTTCTATCTTTGCCGGATCCACCTTAATACCTTCTTTGTTCACTATGTGACTGAGGAATTGAACTTCTTCCAACCAAAATGCACACTTTGAAAATTTAGCGTACAATTCTTCCTTCCTCAATACTTCTAACACCTTTCTCAAATGTTCATCGTGTTCTTGGTCATTCTGTGAGTAAATAAGTATGTCATCAATGAAAACAATAACAAACTTGTCAAGGTATGGTCCACACACTCGGTTCATAAGGTCCATGAACACAGCTGGTGCATTAGTTAAACCAAACGGCATGACCATAAAATCGTAATGACCGTACCGTGTTCTGAAAGCAGTCTTTGGAATATCATCTTCTTTCACCCGCATTTGATGATACCCGGAACGTAAGTCAATCTTTGAATAAACAGACGAGCCTTGTAGTTGATCAAATAAGTCGTCGATTCTCGGTAGTGGATAACGGTTTTTGATGGTAAGTTTGTTCAACACTCTGTAGTCAATACACAACCTAAATGTACCATCCTTCTTCTTGACAAACAAAACATGAGCTCCCCATGGTGATGTGCTTGGTCGAATGAAACCACGTTCTAATAGTTCTTGCAGTTGGCTTTGCAGTTCTTTCATCTCACTGGGTGCGAGTCTATAAGGAGCACGAGCTATTGGTGCAGCTCCTGGTACAAGATCTATTTGAAATTCAATAGATCGATGTGGAGGTAGTCCCGGTAATTCTTTCGGAAATACATCAGGAAATTCTTTTGCGACGGGAACATCATTGATGCTCTTTTCTTCAGTTTGTACTTTCTCGACATGTGCTAGAACAGCATAGCAACCTTTTCTTATTAGTTTTTTTGCCTTCAAATTACTAATAAGATGTAGCTTCATGTTGCCCTTTTCTCCGTACACCATTAAGGGTTCTCCTTCTTCTCGTACAATGCGAATTGCATTTTTATAACATATGATCTCTGCTTTCACCTTCTTCAGCCAGTCCATGCCAACTATTACATCAAAACTCCCTAACTCTACTGGTATCAAATCAATCTTAAATATTTCGCTACCCAGTTTAATTTCTCAATTCCGGCATATATTATCTGCTGAAATTAATTTACCGTTTGCTAATTCGAGTAAAAATATACTATCCAACGGCGTCAATGGACAACTTAATTTAGCACAAAAATCTCTACTCATATAGCTTCTATCCGCACCCGAATCAAATAAAACGTTAGCAGATTTATTGTCAATAAGAAACGTACCCGTAACAAGCTCCAGGTCTTCCTGTGCCTCTGCTGCATTAATATTGAAAACTCTTCCGCGGCCTTGTCCATTCGTGTTCTCCTGGTTCGGGCAATTTCTAATAATGTGGCCCGGTTTTCCACATTTATAACAAACTACATTGGCATAACTTGCTCCGACACTACTTGCTCCGCCATTACTCGTTCCGACACCATTTGTTCCTTTCGTTCTGTTAACCCCTGGTCCGTAGACCTCACACTTCACCGCGCTATGACCATTTCTTTTACACTTGTTGCAAAATTTGGTGCAGAACCCCGAGTGATACTTTTCACACCTTTGGCATAGCTGCTTCTGATTGTTGTTGTTGTTGCGGTTGTTATTGTTGTTGGGATGATTGTTGTAGTTACTGCTGTTGTTGTTGTTGTTGTTGTTGTTGTTGTTGGGCCGTTTGTTGTAGTTGCGATTGATGTTGCGATTCTTGGGATAATTGTTGCGATTATTATTGTAATTGCTGTTGTTGTTGTATTGGTGATTCTTATCACCGTTTTCCTCCCACTTTCTTTTGACTTGCTTCACATTGGCCTCTTCAGTCGTCTGTTCTTTAATTCTTTTCTCAATCTGGTTCACTAGTTTGTGAGCCATTCTACATGCCTGTTGTATGGAGGCGGGCTCGTGTGAACTTATATCTTCTTGGATTCTTTCTGGTAATCCTTTCACAAATGCGTCGATCTTCTCTTCCTCATCTTCGAACGCTCCCGGACACAATAGGCACAATTCTGTGAATCGTCTTTCGTACGTTGTAATATCAAATCCTTGGGTTCGTAACCCTCTAAGTTCTATCTTGAGCTTATTGACCTCGGTTCTGGGACGGTACTTCTCGTTTATCAAGTGCTTGAATGCTGACCACGGTAGTGCGTACGCATCATCTTGTCCCACTTGCTCTAGATAGGTATTCCACCATGTTAACACAGAACCTGTGAAGGTTTGCATAGCGTACTTCACTTTGTCCTCTTCAGTACACTTACTTATGGCAAACACCGATTCGACCTTCTCGGTCCACCGTTTCAATCCGATCGGTCCTTCGGTTCCATCAAATTCCAAAGGTTTGCAGGCAGTGAATTCTTTGTAGGTGCATCCTACACGATTTCCTGTACTGCTAGATCCAAAGTTATTGTTGGTATGTAGCGCAGCCTGTACTGCAGCTATGTTTGAAGCTATAAAAGTACGGAATTCCTCTTCATTCATATTCACGGTGTGTCTAGTAGTCGGTGCCATTTCCTTCAAAATAGTCAAATGGAACAAGTTAATCATACAGAATATTAAGAGTAGTTAATAGTATTTCGTAGCATAATATGAACTCATTTATAAAAGCTTTTTCTTCATATTAGCATTTTATAAGTTTAAATTCGGGTAGTACCTACCCGTTAAGTTCATACTTAGTAGCTAATATACAATTCAACTACTACAATTCTATATGAAAAACTGATTATAAAAATATTTCGCATTCAAACTTTTATACAATATTTTACAAACTTACAATACCGCTTATTTTACATAAAGCATGAAATATAGCACACAATAACTTTGATACAAGATAGTTGTGAAGATAATTCTAGCTAGTACACAAGTCGTTCAGCAAAGGCAATAAAGACACGTAATTCATATGTCCAGAAACAAGTCATGCATTCTGGTTTTACTAGGACTACTTCCCATCCTTGGTCTTGTGGAACATAACCGTTATGGCCGTTGATAAGATAGCGTGTTGTAACGTTTTCAAAGGGACGAGGGTTACGTAATGACCAACAGTCTCGTAATAACCTAAAAACCTCATTTCTTACCCCAATTACCGACTCCGTCACTTGTGGGAACGTTTTGTTTAATAGTTATAGCCCGATGTTCTTTTTCTCACTTTGGTGAGAAGCGAACATTACTAACCCGTAAGCATAGCATGCTTCTTTATGTTGCATGTTAGCCGCTTTTTCTAAATCATGAAGTCTTATATTCGGATACATTGAGTCAAAATAATTTCTTAACCCGTTGCGTAAAATAGCATTTGAGTTCCCCGCAATATATGCGTCAAAGTAAACACATCGTAACTTATGGGTTTCCCAATGTGATATCCCCCATCTTTCAAACGAAAGTCTCTTATAAACCAAGACATTCTTGGAACGTTCTTCGAATGTCTTAAAAACTGATTTCGCCGTAAATAGTTGTGCCGAAGAATTCTGACCGACTCTAGACAAGATTTCATCAATCATGTCTCCGGGTAGGTCTCTTAAAATATTGGATTGTCTATCCATTTTGTGTTTTTATGCTGTAAAATAGACAAGAGTTAGATTCATAAAAAAAAATACTTATTAATACAAGCAATTTTTACATATATCATAAAGCATAAGCACACTATATTACATATATTACACCACACGAATACAACTATCTTATTTCGACTCGCTCGTTTCTTCTTCTTCGGTTTTGGTTCGTTTTGCCAAGTTTCTAGGGATATATGATGTTCCCCTAATACGAACTGTCGTTTTCCACAACGGTTTAGAAAAACCTGGTGGTTTAGAGGTTCCCGGGTCATTGTTACAACTTAAGGGCTTCGGGGGTTGACGATACATATAAAGTTCATCGGGGTTGGAATTAGATTTCTCTATTTTTATGCCCTTTCCCTTATTATTTTCTTTTGCCTTTTTAAATTCAGTTGGGGTAATTTCTATAACATCATCGGAATTCTCGTCGGAATCCGATTCATCGGAGAATTGGTAATCCTCCCAATATTTTGCTTCCTTGGCGGAAACACCATTGACCATAATTAACCTTGGTCGGTTGGTTGAGGATTTTCTTTTACTTAACCGTTTTATTATTTCTCCTACCGGTTCTATTTCCTCCTCCGGTTCCTCCTCTTCCGGTTCTGATTCTTCTTCCGGTTCTGATTCTTCTTCCGGTTCTTCTTCGGGAACTTGTGAATCAGTCCAATATATATTCGACTCTTCGTTATTATTAGGTGAGTCAATGGGATTTGTGCTAGAGGTAGACATCTATCACACAATATCAAACATGTTAAGAGATTAATATATCACATAATATATACATGTTAATAATATATAGTTTCCAACAAAAATGTTAAGCAATCATTTTTAAAGAAAACACGGTCGAAGTCCAGACTCACTAATGCATCCTAATAAACTCGATAAGACACACTAATGCAAATTTCTGGTTCTCTAAGACCAACGCTCGGATATCAACTGAAATGTCCCGTTCTTATTGATTAAAAACGTTCCATATTAATTGATTTCGTTGCGAGGTTTTGACCTCTATATGAGACGTTTTTCAAAGACTGCATTCATTTTTAAAACAAACTATAACCTTTATTTCATAAATAAAGGTTTAAAAAGCTTTACGTAGATTATCAAATAATGATAATCTAAAATATCCTGTTTACACACGACCATTACATAATGGTTTACAATACAAATATGTTACATCGAAATCAGTTTCTTGAATGCAGTTTTTACACAATATCATACAAACATGGACTCCAAATCTTGTCCTTACTTTAGTATGCAACAGCGGAAGCTCTTAGTATTCACCTGAGAATAAACATACTTTAAACGTCAATAAAAATGTTGGTAAGTTATAGGTTTAACCTATATATATCAAATCGTAACAATAGACCACAAGATTTCATATTTCAATATATATCCCATGCATAGAGATAAAAATCATTCATATGGTGAACACCTGGTAACCAACATTAACAAGATGCATATATAAGAATATCCCCATCATTCCGGGACACCCTTCGGATATGATATAAATTTCGAAGTACTAAAGCATCCGGTACTTTGAATGGGGTTTGTTAGGCCCAATAGATCTATCTTTAGGATTCGCGTCAATTAGGGTGTCTGTTCCCTAATTCTTAGATTACCAGACTTAATAAAAAGGGGCATATTTAATTTCGATAATTCAACTATAGAATGTAGTTTCACGTACTTGTGTCTATTTTATAAATCATTTATAAAACCTGCATGTATTCTCATCCCAAAAATATTAGATTTTAAAAGTGGGACTATAACTCACTTTCACAGATTTTTACTTCGTCGGGAAGTAAGACTTGGCCACTGGTTGATTCACGAACCTATAATAATATATACATATATATCAAAGTATGTTCAAAATATATTTACAACACTTTTAATATATTTTGATGTTTTAAGTTTATTAAGTCAGATGTCCTCGTTAGTAACCTACAACTAGTTGTCCACAGTTAGATGTACAGAAATAAATTGGTAAATATTATCTTGAATCAATCCACGACCCAGTGTATACGTATCTAAGTATTGATCACAACTCAAACTATATATATTTTGGAATCAACCTCAACCCTGTATAGCTAACTCCAACATTCACATATAGAGTGTCTATGGTTGTTTCGAAATATATATAGATGTGTCAACATGATAGGTTGAAACATTGTACACGTGTCTATGGTATCTCAAGATTACATAATATACAATACAAGTTGATTAAGTTATGGTTGGAATAGATTTGTTACCAATTTTCACGTAGCTAAAATGAGAAAAATTATCCAATCTTGTTTTACCCATAACTTCTTCATTTTAAATCTGTTTTGAGTGAATCAAATTGTTATGGTTTCATATTGAACTCTATTTTATGAATTTAAACAGAAAAGTATAGGTTTATAGTCAAAAAAATAAGTTACAAGTCATTTTTGTAAAGGTAGTCATTTCAGTCGAAAGAACGACGTCTGGATGACCAATTTAGAAAACATACTTCCACTTTGAGTTTAACCATAATTTTTGGATATAGTTTCATGTTCATAATAAAAAACATTTTCCCAGAATAACAACTTTTAAATCAAAGTTTATCATAGTTTTTAATTAACTAACCCAAAACAGCCCGCGGTGTTACTACGACGGCGTAAATCCGGTTTTACGGTGTTTTTCGTGTTTTCAGGTTTTAAATCATTAAGTTAGCATATCATATAGATATATAACATGGGTATTAGTTGATTTTAAAAGTCAAGTTAGAAGGATTAACTTTTATTTACGAACAAGTTTAGAATTAACTAAACTATGTTCTAGTGATTACAAGTTTAAACCTTCGAATAAGATAGCTTTATATGTATGAATAGAATGATGTTATGAACATCATTACTACCTCAAGTTCCTTGGATAAACCTATTGGAAATGAGAAAAATAGATCTAGCTTCAAAGGATCCTTGGATGGCATGAAAATTCTTGAAGCAGAATCATGACACGAAAACAATTTCAAGTAAGATTTCCACTCGAAATAAGGTTGTTATAGTTATAGAAATTGAATTAAAGTTTGAATATGATTATTACCTTGTATTAGAAAGATAACCTACTGTAAGTAACAAAGGTTTCTTGATCTTGGATGATTATTTGGAATGGATTTAGAAAACTTGGAAGTAAACTTGCAATCTTGGAAGTATTCTTGATTTTATGAAACTAGAACTTTTAGAATTTATGAAGAACACTTGGAACTTGAAGATGGAACTTGAGAGAGATCAATTAGATGAAGAAAATTGAAGAATGAAAGTGTTTGTAGGTGTTTTTGGTCGTTGGTGTAGGGATTAGATATAAAGGATATGTAATTTTGTTTTCATGTAAATAAGTCATGAATGATTACTCATATTTTTGTAATTTTATGAGATATTTCATGCTAGTTGCCAAATGATGGCTCCCACATGTGTTAGGTGACTCACATGGGCTGCTAAGAGCTGATCATTGGAGTGTATATATCAATAGTACATACATCTAAAAGCTGTGTATTGTACGAGTACGAATACGGGTGCATACGAGTAGAATTGTTGATGAAATTGAACGAGGATGTAATTGTAAGCATTTTTGTTAAGTAGAAGTATTTTGATAAGTGTCTTGAAGTCTTTCAAAAGTGTATGAATACATATTAAAACACTACATGTATATACATTTTAACTGAGTCGTTAAGTCATCGTTAGTCGTTACATGTAAATGTTGTTTTGAAACCTTCAGGTTAACGATCTTGTTGAATGTTGTTAACCCATTGTTTATTATAACAAATGAGATGTTAAATTGTTATATTATCATAATATTATGATATATAATATATCTTAGTATGATATATATACAGTTAAATGTCGTTACAATGATAATCGTTACATATATGTCTCGTTTCGAAATCATTAACTTAGTAGTCTTATTTTTACATATGTATTTCATTGTTAATACACTTAATAATATATTTACTTATCATTTAACATAATTAACCAAGTGTATCAATATCTTAATATGATTCATATGTACCTAGTAAGACGTTGTTATCACGATAATCGTTATATATATCGTTTTTGAGTTTCTTAAATTAATAGTCTCATTTTTATGTATATAACTCATTATTAAAATACCTAATGAGATACATACTTATAATAAAATCATGTTAACTATATATATAACCATATATATGTCATCGTATAGTTTTTACAAGTTTTTAACGTTCGTGAATCACCGGTCAACTTGGGTGGTCAATTGTCAATATGAAACCTATTTCAATTAATCAAGTCTTAACAAGTTTGATTGCTTAACATGTTGGAAACACTTAATCATGTAAATAACAATTTCATTTAATATATATATAAACATGGAAAATTTCGGGTCACTACAACACAAACCCACTTTGGTTTGACATTCATGCTCGCCAAATATCATCATAAAATATCACACCCATTTAACAACCGAAGCCACCCACAACCTATTAAACCGTTACTCTACACCACCTTCTAACACCACCCTAGAACCACCATGAACCACCATCATCATCTCTATTTTATATATATATATATTTTTTTTTGTTGTTGTTCGTTTATGTTATTTTTTTTTTCAATCAAGCAAACCCAAATCCATTTAATACACCACGTACATGACAACCTGCAACCTGTATGATATCTTCCTGATTTATTCGAACTCCACAAACCCACTCAAACATCACACTTGATTCTTTTGTTTTATTCAAGAATCCATAAATCAAACCCATCGTGCAGCCATATTCTCAATTATACATATAATCTGATTCCCATTTTTGAGCTTAAATAAGCAAATCTATTCGCCACCCTACACCGACATCCTCTACCACCACAACCATCGAAGATCACCACACCTTCGTACTTTCATGATCTTTCATTGCTCATCTCCATGACATCACCACTTTCACAAACTAAAAACCACCACCTTTATTGTTTCACTCGTCACTGTTGCTGCTGCTATAATTCTTTTCCATTTCAAACCCCAAAACGTGAAGCCATGATTGAGATAATACTGCTACTGCTGCCTTATGTCGATGTTACTATTTCGAATTGAAATAAAATCGATGGTAATGATCAATGATGATAGAGGTGACCATGATGAACGTGATGAATTATAATGAAGAAAAACAATGAAGGTTGGCGAGGAGCATGATCGTGAATGTTAATGATGTATTGAGGATGTTATAATAGGAGTTAATGGCGTATATTTTTTTTCTTGTACTCCTACAGCTGTTACGATACCAAACTTAAACCTACAGGGTTGTTTATTGGGCCGATTATTTGGTTAGTTCTTTGGGCCGAGTATTTTAATTGATGATGGACCGAGATGTTAGTTGCTGTTGGACTGATAATCTTAAGGGCTTGGTGGACTAGTTAATCTCACATATGGGCTAAAAGAGAAACAGATTACTAACGGGTTAAATAAATACAAGTTTGATTATATTCCGAAAATATAGATTAGCTTGGATGGTTAGAGTGTTTATTGAGTGAACGAGAGGTCATGGGTTCAATCCCTGTCTGGGGCATTTTTTTGAAAAGCTCTTTAAAGGTAGTTTTCTATTACTCATTATTATTGTTATTATTATTATTATTATTATTGTTATTATTATTATTATTATTATTATTATTATTATTAAAAGTATTATTATTGTTATTAATAACATTATTATTTTCATTATTAGTAAAAGTATTAGAGATATTATAGTTATTATTATAAATACTATTATTATTATAAAATAAATAACTTTTTATTATCAACAATATTTTATCAAATAGCTATTAGTTAGATAAAACTATATTTACTACATATAATATAACTATATTAATTTTTCTTAAACATTTATTTTTAAAAAAAAGTATATAAAACAAATATATTTAAAGAGGTTATTAATGAAACACAAAATTTATTAAGATAACATTTATAATATATAAATTTGTTCGATTACAAATATATATGTTAATATATATAAATGATATAGGTTCGTGAATCCGAGGTCAACCCTACTCTTGTTAAATGACGTTGATGTCAAAGCTAAGGTATACGAAATAGTTTATATTTTACTAGGAAAAACTATTAAATACGATACAATTTTACACAAAATATTTATTTATTTATAGAATGGATATACTTAAACCTTGCTACAACACTTATAGGCAGTGTACCTAATCGTACAGTAGTGTAGTTTTTAGTAAGTCCGGTTCGTTCCACAGGGAATCTTTTTTTTTTAAACAAAGCTCAACGCTATATTAGTTTACTTTTATAAAAATACAATTATATATATAAGTAATATTATTATTATAAAGGGGGGTTTTTACCGTTTAATGACCGGTTTGTCGATTTTAAAACTTTAGTCGCAGTTAAAACCAAATGTAAAATATTAAATACAAGACTTAAATTAAAGCATGAAGTAAATAACGATAAATGAAATTACGAATAATAAAAGTGCGATAAAATAAACTTGCGATAATTAAAAAGTACGATAATTAAAAGTGCAATTAAATATAATAACAATAAAAATGCGATAATTAGAAGTGCAATTAAATATAAAATAAAGGAAATTAAATATGAAATAAAAGAATTATGCTTATTTAAACTTCCGTAATCATGATGTTTGACGTGTTGATTTTAGTTTTATGCCCATGGGTTAATTGTCCTTTGTCCTGGATTATTTAATATGTCCGTCTGGTTTTTGTCCATAACAGTCCATCAGTCATAAATATAAAGTGCGAGTGTCCTCGTCAAATTATCCTTATACCCGAAGTTAAATATTCCAACTAATTGGGGATTCGAATTGTAACAAGGTTTTAATACTTTGTTTAATGAATACACCAGGTTATCAACTGCGTGTAAACCAAGGTTTTACTACTTTGTTAGCAATTACACCAATTACCCTTGAATGTAATTTCACCCCTGTTTTAATTATTCTAGTGGCTATTAATCCATTCCCGTGTCCGGTTAAATGAACGATTATTCATACATATAAATACCCCGCCCATCGTGTCCGATCGAGTGTATATGGTAATTTATAGGGACGCCCAATTGTAAATCTTTATATTAACATTAACAAACTTTCATTTAGTTAAACAAATATAAAGCCCATTAATAGCCCATAGCCTAATTTCCACAAGTGTCGTTCTTTTGTCCAAACCCCAATTATGGTACAAAGCCCAATTACCCAATTTTAGTAATTAGCCCAACATCATGATTACTTCGTTTTAAATAAGCATAATAATAACTTAGCTACGAGACATTAATGTAAAAAGGTTGAACATAACTTACAATGATTAAAAATAGCGTAGCATTACACGGACAGAATTTCGACTTACACCCTTACAACATTCGCTAATATACCCTTATTATTAGAATTATAATTAAAATTAAAATTAAAATATAAATTATATATATATATATATATCGTATGATAAGAAGAAGAAAAAGATTATTTTTACGATCAGAATTCGGTTGGCTTTATAGGCAGAATTTCATTTTGGGGCTCCGCGACTCGCGGCATTTTTGCCTTCAAACTCCGCGAGTCGCGGAGAATGAAATTACAGCTCAGTCCCTTGGAGTCTTTCTCTGCCGACGGTTTTTATTTATAAATATAATATATATATAATTAATATAATTAATTATATATTATATTATATTTATATACATAGTTAACTTGTAATTTTTAGTCCGTTGCGTCGAGCGTTAAGAGTTGACTCTGGTCCCGGTTCCGGATTTTCGAACATCCTTGCGTACAATTTAATATCTTGTACTTTGCGTTTTGAATCTTGTACTCTTGTATTTTCGAGACGTTTCTTATCAATAATTGGAACCTTTTTGATTGTCTTTTGTACTTTTGAGCTTTTTGGTCGTTTGCGTCTTCAATTCGTCGAATCTGTCTTTTGTCTTCACCTTTTATTATTTAAACGAATATCACTTGTAAATAGAACAATTGCAACTAAAAGCTTGTCTTTCTTGAGAAATAATGCTATGAAATATATGTTCGTTTTTAGCATTATCAAATATTCCCACACTTGAGCGTTGCTTGTCCTCAAGCAATATCGTCTTGAAATACTAGAATCACTTCTTTATTCTTCACACTTTGTACATCAGTGATTTCTATACGGCGGTATAAACAATGGTAGTAACGATATGGTTTACAGTCCCACATGACTATAAAAATTTAGATCCATTAAGGAAATTGGATCTTTATGAAAACATTTGATCTTTTGAAAATTAAATCTAGTTTTTACCCTAGATAAGTTTTCCGGGATAACCCTTTACCGGTGTTTGCAAAATATTTTTGTGGGTTTGGTGGGTTTCAGATTTGAAAATTTTAGCTCAAAACTTGCGGTTTTGTGTCACCCACTTGCTAACCTTGTATTTGGAAAGCAACACGTCCAGTTTACTTGTTCCGTATATTACCTTTCGGTAAACTACCGTCCAGTTGTAAAGGAAAGCGTTGAACAAGCAACTGTTAAGGCAATGTCCCCTGACATGCTTTTAATTATGGTCTATAACGTGTCGGACGCAATTACTATCCTTGGTAGGAGCAATAGTAAAGCTCACCCTTATAATTTTTCGGTATGGCACAAGGTCCTGTCTTTGACCACTATGCAACCACCGTTCTTACGGTTGACACCCGTTTTGGTTCAGGTGACCTAATGAATTCCAGGTGAATTCCTAGGATTTTACGTTCAATGGTAATGAACGCATTGAAAATAGGGTTTTCAGAAAACAAATCGGTTTATAATTTTGATCAAAATATTTTCTCGTTCAAGCTCGAGTTTAGATATCATTGAATTCCATGAGTTTGAATTCTCAATCTTTAAGGTCAATCTCTAGGATTGAGTAATATCAGGCTTAAAAGCTGATTTTTAATCTTTAAGGAGATTATCCTTTCTGGGGATCTGATTCATTAGGATAAATCTGACCACTTGGCGACCCTGTTTGATGCTAAGGTCCGTGGATTTCCTGCTGATTTTAGTGATGACTTTTCTAGATTTTTCGTCAACCTACAGCTGGTCTGGACGACAACTTCATGACCTAAATCAAGAAGCGCGTTTCTTTTTCGGAAGACTTTACTTCCTTTTAATGATGGAATTGATTCATCGTGCAGATCCATCTCTTCTTTTCTTTCATCGGGTAAAACAGTTTAGTTTAGTCCAAAGCAAAAGTATTTTCAGTTATTTGTTACAGATATATGTGACATATGTTTAAGATAACTTGGTAAATTTTCCCACACTTGGCTTTTATTTTCCTTTTTATCGTCCTCTATTTCATTTTAAATGAATTTTAACATTTTAGTTTGTTTCTCAATTTATGTTCTTTCCGAGGTAACAATAATTTCGGTGTTAAAACCTAGTTTTATCGTTCATAAATATGTATAAACATGATTTTGAGTTCATTTAATTGAAAATTTGTAAAAATTTTACTAGAATTGGGTAGTCAGTATATAAGACTAGGGCTGTTCTTTATTAACAGAGAGCACTAGATTCTAATACAACTACTGCTTTACTAGTATTTTTAATGGTAACCAAGTGTATAAAGTAAAAAATTTTAAAATCCGAAAGAATTTAACCCCTTCCCACACTTAAGATCTTGCAATGCCCTCATTTGCAAGAAATCAGTAACAAATTAAATTATTGAGGGTCATTTGTGTGAAAATGATTAAATTTTTACCAAAGTTTCCAAATATATTGGCGTTTGTTTGCTGAATGATAAATGGTGCACATCATTTGTTCATTCCGTCTTGTTGTTATTTCACATATATTTTGCATCTTGTCGTCAAAATTAGTTGCTTTTGCTGAACTTAATGCCAGTCTTTGAAAATGCGTTGTTTTACCCTGTTGTGTACATAAGATAAACTTGCAAACATATATACATATTTTTGAAGTTTGGTATATTACCCCACATTCAAAAATTATTAAAATCTAAGAATAAAAGTTAGATAATTATAAAAATGATTACAATATTAACAAAAGTATTAAACGTATCAATAATTACAAATTACAAAATAAAAAAAGATAATAAGTAAACTAAGGATGATATTGGTACCAATAGGGGTTCCAGGCATAACCATAGGTGCTATAGAATGCTTCGGCAGGGTCATACGTAGGATACAGCGGCTGCATCTCTATAGAACAGGGAGGGAAGATGGGTTTCGGTGTAGGAATATAGTTTCTACCTATATGTTGGCAATGAGCTATGATTTGGTTCTGATGAACTTGCCAATCTTCAAATGCTCTCTGTCTAGCATTTTCGTATTCCTGAGAAGCTATAAACCTATGCATTTCTTGCATCTCATTCCCCCCTCCTACATTACCTTGCTGTTGGTTTCTCTCCACCTGTGGATGTCTACCATGGTATCGTACTGCGGCGTTATTTCGCCTCTTCAAAACTTTCGCACCATGGTATACATTTAAACCTATAGTATCGCGGGGTTCCGGTTCTTCTACTAATAATCCCCCCGACTTATATCCACACCGAGATATTCACCAATCAAAGTAATAAAAATACCACCTCCTATTATGCTATGTGGTCGCATCCCCCGAACCATAGCTGATAAATAATAACCCACACAATACGGTATACTTACAGCGCTTTGTGGGTCTCGAATACACATATGGTAAAACAAATCTTGTTCATTTACTTTTTCCTTGTTCTTACCTCTTTGTATAATCGAATTAGCTAAAAACCTATGTATCACTCTTAATTCGGACTTTGTCATTTGACTCTTAGCTAAAAACCTATGTATCACTCTTAGCTAAAAACCTATCTATATCCAAATAAGAGTAATTTCCCCCTTTGAAACGGTGATGGCTTGTCATTTGACTCCACACACCGTGTGTATCAAAATTTTCATCTATCTTTCTACCGTTTAGTATCAACCCTCTACAATCGGCAGATGCTAACTCCTCAGGCGTATATATACGTAAAGCCTGAGCCATGTCCAGTAAAGACATGTGGCGCATCGAACCGCCTAACAAAAATCTAATAAAAGAACGATCAGTTAAACTAGCTACCCGATCATTCAACTCTATACTACATAATAATTCTTCACACCATACTTTATATACAGGTCTACGTATGGTGAATAAACGTACCCAGTCATTAAAAGAAGAATTACCATACCTCTGTACAAGTAATTCCCTAATTGGCCCGGCCAATTCTACAGCTTCTAAGGGTCCCCATTCTATGACCCTTGGTACCTCAACAACCTTAGAATGAAGAGTATGCAAACCCCTTTGATATTTTGGATAATCTATCCAAAGTCTGTCAAATCTCAGGTTCGGGTGCAACTCTTCCAAGTGCATATCAGAAAAGGTCATGACTGGATGAGGTATTTCCTGCTTGTAGTAGTTATCCACCTCCTGTTGTTCCAAATTCTCAGCAGGAGCATTGCGGGCTTGGGATGAAGATTCACCCCTTTCAGTCTGCAAAACACATCAAACACAAATTTTGTGCATCCAAATATGCATTAGTGTCAGCAAAATCATCAATCAAAATAATTACAATGACATTATCAATTTATATCAAACTTAAGCTCATTTTCATATTTTCATCAAATCTACACTTTTTCAAATAAGCATATACGAAAATGTTTGCCAAGTTCATAATCATTCAACTCAAATAACATGTCAAAATAATCATTACTAAGAATTAAACAAGTTTCAAATGGCATTATCTTTCAAAAATCAAGTTCATGAATTTTAGACTTGAAAAAGTCCACTTTAATTCTCAAAATCATGTTTAGGCTCAAAGTTTGGATCATTTAACTACCTAGACATGTTACACTACTCAATTTAGCAACAATTCATGACAAAAATCGGCCATAACCTGTTTATATCAAAAAGCCCCAATTTTGCTCAAGAACACAAACCCTAGATTATTCAAAATTTGAAGTTTAAGGCTTCTAATCATGTTAAACAGCATCAATCTAGGTTATACAAGCATAATACATAAACAATTTAAGCCTAATTACACTAAAAAGCATCAAAATCAAATTGGGGAAAAAATTGCTCAAGAACACCAAATTTCGGATTAAATGGTGTTTAGGTGTAGAAATTTACCGTTTTTCTTGAGTAATTCTTAGATAGCATCCTTCTCAACATGATTTTAGCAAAGGATTTGGTGATTAACGGTTAAAAATTGTGATTTTGGGGGTGTTTTTGGGTGTTTTTTCGAGCAGTTTTTCGCTGTGTTTTTGAGTTTTGGGGAGTGAAACTGAAACTGATCGTTCAGCTCTTTTTATTTTTTTTTCTGATTTTCGGTCCCTCCGCGAGTCGCGGGGATTAACCCTCCAAACTCCGCGAGTCGCGGAGTTTGGTATATTTTTTTTTTTTATAATCTTTAACTTATTAAAACAATTAAGTAATTAATTTTAAAATTTTGTTTCCCTTGTTATTTAGGACGAGGTCGTTTCGGATCGATGTCCTAGTCCGTCCCTCGACAAAATTTTAAAATTTGTCTTTTTGTAGCGATTGTTTTAAAAGCTAAGATTTTTTTTTTTTTTTGTTTTTGTTTTTGGTATACTTTAATTCAATAAGATTAAAAATAATGATAATAAAAGTTCTCGTCCCTTCCTCGGGTAAAGCAATTTCGGTTCAAAGACCTACTCTTCAACTTACAACGAATTTTAAAAATCATATTCTTAACTTAATGAGATAAAGTAAATTTTTGTTTTTAAATTCACATAACTTAAATATAAAATTCAAAATTAATATTAAAAATTCACACCAAACTTAAAATTTAAAATGCATAAAATTAAAAATTTATATTTTAAAAATTAAAAATTTACACCAATCTTAATTTAAAAATTCATATTATAAATTCACACCAAACTTATATTAATTTTTCAAATATTTACAATTTTAAATATATTGTTTTTACAAAGTTTACAATATTAATTTAAGATTTAAATATTAATTTTAAAAACATGGTAAAAATAAAATTAAAAATCTTTTTTGGCTTTTTATCCCACTTTAATCAATCAAATATTATCAAAAATATGCGCCCCTCTTTTCGGTAAAGTAATTTCGGTTCCAAGACCTAATTTAACTCATGACGAATTTTTGAAATATTTTGGGTTGATTGTTTAAAGATATTTATACCTTAAGAATAAACGTTAAATTTCGCAGTGATGTAATAAATTTTTGAATGATATCAATAATTTCGGTCGCCAAACCTAATTTTATTCAATACCAATTTAATACTTTTTAGCGAACAAATTAGCGTTTATCATCAAAAGGTTTAAAAATAAAAATAAAAATAAAAACTGTATAGACATACCTGTGGAATAGATTTCTTAGTTATATGATCTATCCCATTCATAAGATAGTCGGTTTAATTGATTTTCCATGGCTACATAGGCGTAACCTCGAGCATTCAGTGTCTTTTCTTCTAAACAAATGAACGGTCCGTCTCTGCATAAAGTAACAAATTCGGTATTTGAATAGGTTTGATTATTTGAACATTTACCTCCATGTGACCATTTTACGCATTTGTGACATCGTTCTAGGTGTCGTGCTCTTCTTTTCGCTGCGGATTTTGATTTTCCTTTACCAAATTGTAACTTATTATCTTCGCATCTGGATTCTTTTCTAACTCCGTCCATTCTTTCTCTGATTACTGATACTAATTCACTCGGTAGTATGTCATTATTTCTTTTAGTGATCAAAGCGTGTAGCATTAGACCATGGTTTAGTTCACAGGCAGTCTTCATTTCGTAAAAACCTAAAAAAATAAAAATTCAGAATGGGGGGAGAAGACTAGTTCTTTAGGGTCTGCTAGGGAAAGACCATTCGGGTTCCATTTTCGAGAACTACACGAAAACAGACAATCTAACTCTATCAGAAATACATATTATCCTTTAAAGACTTGATTCTCCCCACACTTAGTTAGCTGTGGTGTCGAAATCGTGATTAACTTCGTTGTCGACTTCCATCGGACCATGTATGTAATGTTTAACTCTGTGACCATTAACTTTAAATTCAATCCCATGTGAATTTATTAATTCTATCGTTCCGTATGGGAAAACTCTTTTGACTATGAATGGTCCAGACCATCATGATTTCAATTTTCCAGGAAATAGCTTGAATCGTGAATTGAAAAGAAGAACTCTGTCTCCTTCTTTAAATTCTTTTGAACTTCTGATTCTTTTATCATGCCATTTCTTCGTTCTTTCTTTATAGATTAACGAATTTTCGTATGCTTCATGTCTTAATTCTTCTAATTCGTTTAGTTGACTTAATCGTAGACGTCCGGCTTCATGTAAATCAAGATTACATGTTTTCAAAGCCCAAAATGCTTTGTTTTCAATTTCTACTGGAAGATGACATGCTTTTCCATAAACAAGTCTAAAAGGTGTGGTTCCAATTGGAGTTTTGTAGGCTGTTCTAAAAGCCCAAAGTGCATCCTCCAATTTAATGGACCATTCCTTCGGATTTGATCCTACGGTTTTCTCTAGAATACGTTTTAAAGCTCGGTTGGTATTTTCAACTTGTCCACTTGTTTGTGGATGATATGCGGTGGAGATTTTATGAGTTACTCCATATCTTTTAAGAACTTTCTCAAGTTGATTATTACAGAAATGAGTACCCCGATCACTTATTAAAGCTTTCGGTGTTCCAAACCTTGCAAAAAGACGTTTTAAAAAGTTGACTACAACTCGTGCATCGTTAGTTGGGAGAGCTTGTGCTTCCGCCCATTTAGATACATAATCAATGGCTACGAGTATATATAGATTATTATTAGATTTTGGAAATGGACCCATAAAGTCAATACCCCAAATGTCAAATACTTCACATACTTGGATGACATTTTGTGGCATTTCATCACGTTGACTTATTTTTCCGGCCCTTTGACATGCATCACAGGATTTGCAAAGAAAGTGTGTGTCTTTGTAAATTGTAGGCCAATAGAATCCAGCATCATAAACTTTTCTTGCTGTTAGTTGAGGCCCATAATGCCCTCCTGTTGGTCCTGTGTGACAATGGTTTAATATTTTACTAGCTCCATCTCCAAATACACATCGGCGTATTATTCCATCGGGACAACTTTTAAACAGATGTGGATCTTCCCAGAAATAGTGTTTTATATCACTGAAGAATTTCTTTCGTCTTTGGTACGATAATCCTTTTTCAAGGAATCCACAAACTAAGTAGTTTGCATAGTCTGCAAACCATGGGATTTCTTTATAATCTATTTTCAATAGATATTCATCAGGAAAGTTGTCTTGTATGGCTGATTCATTTAGAACTTCTAATTCGGGATTTTCAAGACGAGAAAGATGATCAGCGGCGAGATTTTCTGCTCCTCTTTTATCTCGGATTTCAATATCAAACTCTTGTAAGAGTAAGATCCAACGGATTAATCTTGGTTTAGCATCTTGTTTTGAAAATAGGTATCTAAGAGCAGAATGGTCGGTATAGACCACCGTTTTTGCTAGAACGAGATATGATCGAAATTTGTCAAAAGCAAAGACAATAGCAAGGAGTTCTTTTTCAGTAGTTGTATAGTTCATTTGTGCTCCTTGTAATGTCTTACTAGCATAATATATAGGTTGAAATCGTTTTTCAATCCTTTGTCCTAAAACGGCTCCCATTGCAAAATCACTTGCATCGCACATTAGTTCAAATGGTAGATTCCAATTTGGCGTTATCATGATCGGCGCATTAGTGAGTTTCTCTTTAAGAATATTAAAAGATTTGATACACTCATCTGAAAAGATGAATGGCGCATCCTTTTATAGGAGTTTATTCATAGGAGTGGCAATCTTAGAAAAATCTTTTATGAAACGTCGGTAAAAACCGGCATGCCCTAGAAAACTCCTAACTCCTCTAACATTGGTGGGATGTGGAAGTTTAGCAATTACATCTACTTTAGCTCTATCCACTTCAATTCCTTCTTTTGAAATTTTATGTCCAAGAACGATGCCTTCTTTAACCATGAAATGGCATTTCTCCCAATTAAGTACTAGATTTGATTGTTCGGATCTAATTAGCATTCGTTCCAGATTAACTAGACATGATTTAAATGTATCACCGAAGACTGAAAAGTCATCCATGAATACTTCCATGCTTTCTTCTATCATGTCGTGAAAAATCGCCATCATACACCTTTGAAAGGTTGCAGGGGCGTTGCAAAGTCCAAATGGCATGCGTTTGTAAGCAAAAGTACCATAAGGGCACGTGAATGTGGTTTTCTCTTGGTCCTCGGGTGCTATTGGAATTTGAAAATATCCGGAAAATTCATCTAGAAAACAATAGTAACTATTTCCGGCTAATCTTTCCAACATTTGATCAATGAAAGGTAAGGGAAAGTGATCTTTTCTGGTGGCGTCATTTAATTTTCTATAATCAATACACACACGCCATCCTGTTACAGTCCTAGTAGGAATAAGCTCATTTTTCTCATTTGTAATGACAGTCATGCCACCCTTCTTAGGCACGCATTGAACTGGGCTTACCCATGGACTATCAGAGATTGGATAAATTAAACCTGCATCTAGTAGTTTAATAATCTCTTTCTTAACTACATCTTGCATATTAGGATTTAGTCTTCGTTGGCGTTGCACATACGTTTTATGACCTTCTTCCATAAGGATTTTATGTGTGCAATACGAAGGACTTATTCCTTTAATATCATGAATCTTCCATGCAATGACTGGTTTATGAGCTTTCAACACAGAAATGAGTTGTGATTTCTCATTTTCAGTAAGAGAAGATGATATTATTACAGGTAATTCAAATTCACCATGTAAATAAGCGTATTCCAAATGGTTTGGAAGTGGCTTTAACTCTAATTTCGGAGGTTCTTATATCGATGATTTATATCGATATCTGTCTTCTTCTTTTAGCATTTGAATTTCTTCTGTTGTTGGTTCATATCCATTAGCTATAAGTGTAGCTAACATTTTAGCTTCATCAATTGGTTCATTACCTTCTCCTAAAGAACATTCTCCTGTTCCTTGTAATTCTGGAAATTCTTCTAATAATTCTGCATGTGCATCTATAGTTTGAATATAATAACATGTATCATCTGCAGATTGTGGTTGTTGCATTGCTCTATCAACTGAAAAGGTAACACTCTCATCCTCTATACTTAGGGTCAGTTTCTTACCGAACACGTCTATCATTGCTTTAGCCGTGTTTAAGAATGGTCTTCCTAATATGAGAGGAACTTGAGAATCTTCTTCCATGTCCAAAACAACAAAATCTACTGGAAATACTAAAGTACCAACTTTAACTAGCATGTTCTCTATTATCCCTCTAGGATATTTTATTGATCTATCGGCTAGTTGTATGCTTATTCTGGTTGGTTTCAATTCTCCAAGGTCTAGTTTAGCGTATAGTGAATACGGCATTAGATTTATACTAGCACCTAAGTCTGCCAATGCTTCTATTGAACTAAGACTACCCAGAAAACATGGAATTGTGAAACTTCCTGGATCAGATAGTTTTTCTGGTATCTTATTCAACAGCACTCCTGAACAATTAGCATTCATAGTAACAGCCGAGAGTTCTTCCATTTTCTTTCTATTTGAGATTAGATCTTTCAAGAATTTAGCATATCTAGGCATTCCTGAAATCACATCAATGAAAGGAAGATTTACATTTATCTGTTTAAACATATCCAAGAATTTGGATTGCTCGGCTTCAAGTTTCTCTTTCTTCATTTTACTCGGGTAAGGAAGTGGTGGTTGGTATGGTTTAACATAAGGTTTATCCTTAACTGTGTTATCTTCATTAACCTTTTCAACTACCGGTTCTTTTTCCTTATCTTGATCAGGTTGTGGTTCTTGTGGAGTAGGAATGGCTTCATCAGAAGTTACAGGTATTTCAGGTGGTTTAAGTGTTGTACCACTTCTTGTGGTAATGGCTTTAGCTGTTTCATTCCGGGGGTTAGCGTTTGTATCACTAGGTAGACTTCCCGGTTTTCTTTCACCTATTAACCTTGCTAGATTACTTACTTCTTGTTCCAGATTTTGAATAGAAGCTTGTTGATTTCTAAATGCTTGAGCATTTTGTTCATTGGTTTGTTTCTGAGATGTGAAAAACTGCGTTTGAGTTTCAACTAGCTTTGTCATCATGTCTTCTAAATTTGGCTTTTTATCATCGGTTTGTTGTGGTGGTTTGTTTTGAAAATTCGGTCTTTGCTGATTGTAATTATTATTGGATACTTGTTGATTGCTAGGACCTTGTTGGTTGTTGTATGGAATATTTCGGTTATAATTTTGGTTTTGATTGTAAATCGGTCTTGGCGGTTGATAATTATTCTGATAATTATTTCCAGGCCTTTGGTTTATGTATGAAATATTCTCTCTTTGTTCCATTGTTAATTCAATACTGAGACAATCTTTTGTCAAATGTGGTCCTCCACACTGCTCACAACTAATTCGTATTGAGTGAATATCCTTAGTCATCTTTTCCATTCGTCTCTCCACAGCATCTATCTTTGCGGAAATGGAATCTAAGTCATGGCTAGAATCGGCTCTAGCTGCTTTAGATGATCTAATGATATCTTTTTCTTGGTGCCACTCATGTGAGTGGGAAGCAGTGTTATCAATAATTTTGTAAGCATCAGTTTCGGTTTTCTTCATAATAGAACCACCAGCTGCTATATCTATGTCTTTCCTTGTAGTGATGTCGCATCCTTGGTAGAATATTTGTACTATTTGACAGGTGTCTAAACCATGTTGCGGACATCCTCTTAATAACTTTCCATATCTTGTCCACGCCTCATATAGAGTTTCATTTGGTTTCTGTGTGAACGTAACAATTTCTGCTTGAAGTCTTACGGCTTTAGATGCAGGAAAGAATTGTTTAAGAAATTTGTCAACTAAAACATCCCATGTATCAATCGCCCCTTCAGGTAACGATTCCAACCAATCTTTGGCTTCTCCCTTTAAAGTCCAAGGAAATAACATGAGATATATCTGTTCATCCTCCACTTCTCGGATTTTAAATAGTGTGCAGATCCTATTAAAGGTACGTAGATGTTCATTTGGATCTTCCTTCGGCGCACCACTAAATTGGCATTGATTAGTCACCATGTGTAGAATTTGTCCTTTGATTTCATAATCTGGCGCATTAATGTCTGGATGAGTAATTGCGTGACCTTGGCCAGTGCGTTTAGCTCTCATTCGGTCTTCCATACTTAAAGGTTCCAGATTTTCCATAATTGAATTTGTTGAATCGGAATCACTAGAGGATTCTGATTTAATGGTTCGTTCCTCAACAATCTCTGTTTGAATGATTGGTGGTTCCGAAGGAAAGTTTAGTGGTTCAGGATCTACGAACCGTTCCTGAATATTCTCCGAATTCTCAATTGTGAGGTCGGGTTCAAAAAATGGATTATCGGAAATTTGAACTGAAGTACTTGGTTGACTAGATGACGATTCTAAAGAAAAATCAACGGCAGTTATATTTGCTAAATGTCTTGATCTAGTTACAGGTGGTGAACGTACAAAAGGTGGTGAACGTCTTGCTCGGTGCATTCACTGAATATCCTATTAGTTTTTAAAAAGGAAGAAAAATTATAATAAGTTATCCAACCAATAGACTTTTCTGATTTTGCCCACGTTTCGAATAGCCAAAAGATGCAGCAGAGGGGCAGGATTCGTTTGGTCTCAATATAATTGAGGACTGTTTGGCTCCAATAACCCGGTCCACGTACAAATCCAACTATTACTACGAACCAGAAAATTTTGATGTCTATTAATTTAACCACTTAAAATAAATTTTCGTAATTTTAAGAAATTTAGATAAGAAGTAGAATAAAAATCTATGTCCTAAAACTAGAATAGCGAGAAATAAGAAAGAAAAAGAGTTCGTCAGAAAAAGGTTGAAAAAGAAAAATGGTTGAAAAATAAAAGGTGACGAAAAAAAAATAAAAGAAACTTATAAAACTTAAAAATACTTGACTAACCTAATCTTATTACTACAACTAACTTAAAATTATAATCGCAAATTGAAATTACTAATTGGAATGATAATTGGTACATAGGTAAAAGTCGTCTAAAAATATTAAAGCTTACAGGAAAAACTAAATCCCAAATGGAAATAACTTAAAAAGAAACTAAAACTTAAAAAGGCGTCGCAAAATTCTAAAGCACCTAAATCTTAGTCTAAAGAAAAAGTACTTAAGGAATTCTACGGCAAAGCCTAAAAATCTAGGAGTAAAAATGACTATGGCAAAAACTAAGTTTAAAATTAAATATGAGCGAAAAATACAAATATTACGCTACAACAATTAAAAAGGGACAAAATATAAAAATATACAAAAAGTTGTAAAAATTACAAATATTATTTTTATATTATTTATTTAATAAAACTACTAATTTTACAATTTAATTAAACTAATTTAACTAAAATATAAATTAAATAAAACTTAAATTAAAAATAAACTTAATTATAATAATAATAATAATTAGGGTTAATAATAATAATAATAATTAATAATCCGTAATAAATGCTGAATTAGGGCTTCTGTCGGCGTGTCAGAGCAGCTCCGCGAGTCGCGGTATTTATTGCATCAAACCCCGCGAGTCGCGGGGTTCAGAATTTCAGATCTGGAGCAGTTTGAAATTTTACGCGTTTTTCTTTATTTATTTTTTTTTTATTTTCTGTTTTCTGTTTTTAAATAAATAAAAGATTTTTAAATAAAACTTATATTTTTATAAACTAAAATAAAAATAAAGAAGCTTATAAAACTTAAATATTTAATAAAATCTTAAAAATACTTATATTTTTGTTTTTCTTTTTATATTTTTGAATAATTAAAACGTATTTTTACAAAAACGAATTTTAATAAAAGTTAACTAAAAATCTCTTTTTTTTTTTTTTTTTTTTTATTAGCGTTGCGCTTCCGGCGTTTAGAAAGTTCCCCGGCAGCGGCGCCAAAAAAATACTTGATGTCAAAGCTAAGGTATACGAAATAGTTTATATTTTACTAGGAAAAACTATTAAATACGATACAATTTTACACAAAATATTTATTTATTTATAGAATGGATATACTTAAACCTTGCTACAACACTTATAGGCAGTGTACCTAATCGTACAGTAGTGTAGTTTTTAGTAAGTCCGGTTCGTTCCACAGGGAATCTTTTTTTTTAAACAAAGCTCAACGCTATATTAGTTTACTTTTATAAAAATACAATTATATATATAAGTAATATTATTATTATAAAGGGGGGTTTTTACCGTTTAATGACCGGTTTGTCGATTTTAAAACTTTAGTCGCAGTTAAAACCAAATGTAAAATATTAAATACAAGACTTAAATTAAAGCATGAAGTAAATAACGATAAATGAAATTACGAATAATAAAAGTGCGATAAAATAAACTTGCGATAATTAAAAAGTACGATAATTAAAAGTGCAATTAAATATAATAACAATAAAAATGCGATAATTAGAAGTGCAATTAAATATAAAATAAAGGAAATTAAATATGAAATAAAAGAATTATGCTTATTTAAACTTCCGTAATCATGATGTTTGATGTGTTGATTTTAGTTTTATGCCCATGGGTTAATTGTCCTTTGTCCTGGATTATTTAATATGTCCGTCTGGTTTTTGTCCATAACAGTCCATCAGTCATAAATATAAAGTGCGAGTGTCCTCGTCAAATTATCCTTATACCCGAAGTTAAATATTCCAACTAATTGGGGATTCGAATTGTAACAAGGTTTTAATACTTTGTTTAATGAATACACCAGGTTATCAACTGCGTGTAAACCAAGGTTTTACTACTTTGTTAGCAATTACACCAATTACCCTTGAATGTAATTTCACCCCTGTTTTAATTATTCTAGTGGCTATTAATCCATTCCCGTGTCCGGTTAAATGAACGATTATTCATACATATAAATACCCCGCCCATCGTGTCCGATCGAGTGTATATGGTAATTTATAGGGACGCCCAATTGTAAATCTTTATATTAACATTAACAAACTTTCATTTAGTTAAACAAATATAAAGCCCATTAATAGCCCATAGCCTAATTTCCACAAGTGTCGTTCTTTTGTCCAAACCCCAATTATGGTACAAAGCCCAATTACCCAATTTTAGTAATTAGCCCAACATCATGATTACTTCGTTTTAAATAAGCATAATAATAACTTAGCTACGAGACATTAATGTAAAAAGGTTGAACATAACTTACAATGATTAAAAATAGCGTAGCATTACACGGACAGAATTTCGACTTACACCCTTACAACATTCGCTAATATACCCTTATTATTAGAATTATAATTAAAATTAAAATTAAAATATAAATTATATATATATATATATATCGTATGATAAGAAGAAGAAAAAGATTATTTTTACGATCAGAATTCGGTTGGCTTTATAGGCAGAATTTCATTTTGGGGCTCCGCGACTCGCGGCATTTTTGCCTTCAAACTCCGCGAGTCGCGGAGAATGAAATTACAGCTCAGTCCCTTGGAGTCTTTCTCTGCCGACGGTTTTTATTTATAAATATAATATATATATAATTAATATAATTAATTATATATTATATTATATTTATATACATAGTTAACTTGTAATTTTTAGTCCGTTGCGTCGAGCGTTAAGAGTTGACTCTGGTCCCGGTTCCGGATTTTCGAACATCCTTGCGTACAATTTAATATCTTGTACTTTGCATTTTGAATCTTGTACTCTTGTATTTTCGAGACGTTTCTTATCAATAATTGGAACCTTTTTGATTGTCTTTTGTACTTTTGAGCTTTTTGGTCGTTTGCGTCTTCAATTCGTCGAATCTGTCTTTTGTCTTCACCTTTTATTATTTAAACGAATATCACTTGTAAATAGAACAATTGCAACTAAAAGCTTGTCTTTCTTGAGAAATAATGCTATGAAATATATGTTCGTTATTAGCATTATCAGACGTCATATGTATTTTTACTACAAAATACAGTATAGTGAGTTCGTTTGATTCCCTTTTACTCTTTACACTTTTGGGACTGAGAATACATGCGCTGTTTTTACAACTGCTTTATTAAATGGTTTTGAAATATATTTTGAACTGCGAATACATGAAATGCTTTTATAAATGTTTAACGAGATAGACACAAGCAAAACATTCCTCGAATGAATTATTATGCAGACAGAAGTTCTGCGGATTATTGTTGAATTATGTGGACATGATAATTGTCACCATTGAATTATGTGGACATGATAATTGCCACCATTGAATTATGTGGACATGATAATTGCCACCATTGAATTATGTGGACATGATAATTGCCACCAATTGATGTGAATGTTATATATCGAGAGAATGATTTTTATACACAGGTTATGTGTATTAGTTTTTGTGCACGAGATATGTGTACGGTTACTAAGATTTATGAAAAAGGATTTCGTACACGAGAAATGTGTACTGTATTTAAAAGATATCGCATGTACATTACAGGTGGGTATAGGATTCGGGCCCATTTGTACCATGCAGGATTTAAATCTTGTGGTCTATCAAAATGACGAATTTTATTGTTTTAAGATAAACTTATGAACTCTCCAACCTTTTGGTTGACACTTGAAAGCATGTTTATTCTCAGGTATGAAAGAAATCTTCCGCTGTACATTTGCTCATATTAGAGATATTACTTGGAGTCATTCATGACATATTTCAAAAGACGTTGCATTCGAGTCGTTGAATTCATCAAGATTATTACAAAGTCAATTATAGTTGGATATATTATGAAATGGTATGCATGCCGTCAACTTTCGATGAAATGAAAGTTTGTCTTTTAAAAACGAATGCAATTTTTGTAAAATGTATCATATAGAGGTCAAGTACCTCGCGATGTAACCAAATGTAATGTATTCGTCCAGATGGATTAGGACGGGTCCTTTCAGTTGGTATCAAAGCGGTGGTCTTAGTGAACCAGGTCTGCATTAGTATGTATAACTGATAAGTCGTTAGGATACATTAGTGAGTCTGGACTTCGACCGTGTCTGCATGTCAAAAGTTTTGCTTATCATTTTTGTCGGAAATCATCGGCTTATCATCCTTAGGAAATTACCTGCTTATCATTCTTAGTCTAGACACATCTTACTGCAATAATTGCATGAATAGTGTATAGACAAAATTCGAATCTTAGCGTATCTACTAATTCATATCTTAGAGTATCTGTTATTGTTACCTTTGCCTGACAGCTTCCGTAGATTCCTCCGTAACTTATGGAATTTTAGTATTATATATGCATATGTAAATTATGTATTGCAGGGTACTAATCTACATCCTATTCTATTCCTTATCGAAAAATCCTTCATCTGATCGTACGAGATGAATCCCTTAACCAGTTCGAACTCCTCGGGGTCCGACAGCTATTCCGATATAGAGTTTCACCTAAGCTCCAAAAGCAGTGTCACCAGAATGAATCAACAGATCATCCATCCCCAATTCATCTGTTGGGTTCGTAGTCGACTTACTCAATGGAGACGCGAAGAAGGCGATCCCTTCAACCAACTTAATTCATCTCTTGGCGAAGAACCTGAAGCATTTATCGGAGAACCTATCCGAAACACCATTTTCACCCTCATTTCCAGAGTAGCTTGACACGATTATATTCTATCTAAAATTCTAAACCTTATTCATCCGCTCGTTTCGACCGAAGATCATCCCGGAATAAATGGAAGAAGTCAATGAGCTTCGCGCTTGAGTAATCAATTTAGAAAACGTGGTGCGAAAACTACCAGCTTCAGCAACATCACCGACATCAACAGTACCACCAGCAATAGCACCCGTACCATCAACAACACATGCCTCAGCATCTATACCTCAAGTATAATCATCATTCTACATATCGTTCTACATCAGTTATCTTTATTTGACATGGCAATTATGTAATCTCTAATGTTTTAGAGATTATATATTCTAAGTTCCATCCGAAAAATCAAATGAGATTAATATCATATTAACTCATTAAATCTATACTACATCTGAAGAAAATATATATGTATATATATTTTCATAAAGATTGTAATTAAAAATTCTTTTGTACAAACTGTTAATGATGAAAATATTTTAACGGGTAGGTAATGCCGAGGAATATTTAGATTTCACATTAATACGTACACAGTACATTCTTTCAAATCTAATTCAACAGTCATTTACTATCCTATTACAACCACCGATATACGTACCCGTTCACCGCAGAATAACCCTTTTCATTTAATTTCATATTTAGATTTTGACCTATCAGAATCCAACAAGTGGCATAATGAAGAAAACATTGGACAAAATAAAATTTGTTAGAAACAATCAAATTAACTACGAGAAATTTTGTTAAGAATCTAGGCTAACAAAATCCTAGCTAACTGTTCCTAGTTAACTGTTAATTCCATATTACATTTTATTTATCGCAATTTAATTATCACAATTTATTTTATCGCAATTTAATTCTCGCAATTTTATTTATAATCATTTAATTTCTGTATTTATTTTACGCACTTTAAATATCGGGACACGTATACAAGGTTTTGACATATCATATCGACGCATATATATATATATATATATATATATATATATATATATATATATATATATATATATATATATATATATATATATATATATATATATATATATATATGTATTATTTGGAATAACCATAGACACTCTATATGCAGTAATGATCGAGTTCTCTATATAGGGTTGAGGTTGATTCTATAATAATATATATATTTTGAGTTGTGATCGAGTCTGAGACATGTACACGGGTCACGATACGTATTAATTAATTCGAATGTTATATATTAAATTATATATGAATTATTGAAATGCTAACTGTGGACTTTGAACTATGGATTACCAACATTGGACAATTAAAATGAATTAAAACATTGATTATAACATATGAAACTAAACAACTCTTCAAGTCTGCCACTTGATTTTCATCTTAAACCTCATTTGTATCTTGACGATTACAATCTGCGTTCAAACCTTTCATGATTCTTGAAAACACTTCAGTCAAGAGGACGAACCAACCGCACTCCATCTACGGAAGAACAGAATGATGAATATAGTTATGCATTTGAAAACACTCGGAACCTGAGTAAAATGTTTAAACCGTATATGTGTTAGCTCCTTTAGCATTATTATTACCCAAAATGACTTTACAATTCCTTTTCAAGGTAGCAAATTTTGTCACAGCTCCATCAAGCCAATTTCGACTTCTCGTTCGAAACAACCTTATTATAATCTTGATATATATGCGTACTCTTTTATTAGTACCGGGGAACCTTTTATATTTCATCTTATTATCAGCAGACGTACCAGCAACCTCGTTGCTCTTTGGGCTTAAATCTCTCTGACAAATCACTACATTTATCTATTGAAGTCTCATCATATTCTCATCCGCATCTGGTAACGAGAATTGCCATGCCAATTACCGGGAATCAGCAAATCTGTATTGTGAGTCTCGCAATGTTTCCACATCAACAGTTATATGTAAACATATAACATTTATCTCTTTGAATTATGATCTTTCATCTGAAATCCTGAAAAGCACTCTGTCTACAAATCAAATACTCTGAATGTTGAAAAAGCTGAATGAAGCAATAGAAACCTTAGACAACCGTAAACGACCTTAATCGTCGGAAGTTGATGATAAAGAATTGTAGGTTGGCAAAGCTCAGAAAAAGTTTGAAACTGAAAAACTGATTGAGCAAACTATGAAGGAAGCCATGGACAAATCACAAAGAATAAGTTTGACTTCAAAGAATCTAAATGATTCAGTACCTGCTGAAGTCATTAACGAATACCTTGCTTTTGACTCGAAACTCTTGCGGACAAATTTTTATCACCATCCTTCGATATTAGAAATTCCAAGATATCATCGTATCTTTCATTATAAATGTCCTCCATATTTCTGAAGATATTTTCATAACTATTCTTATCTGAAATCATTAATCTCTTCGTGCTATCAGTGTTACATCATATAGAAACTGTTAGTTTCTATATTCTGTTAACTTTCGAGCTTAAAATGTGAATGTTATTGAAATAATGTTGGGAACTGATGCATGAGTTAGTATAATATAATGACACTTGATCAACGTGATTATATTACAGTAAGTCATGCTGAGTTTCTAATGAAACGTGATGATTCACAGACCATAACGTCATCATGTGCCACGTTACACGACTCTTACATTCTATCTAATCACCAAACATATCAAGAACATATTTTCTTGATAGTCCTATCTTTCCCTTAAATTCTGGTAATTTGACAAGTCAGATTGTAATATTACCATTTCTTTCCTAGAACATTAACTGTGTTCATTCCGAAATTTATATCTGCGAATTCTGGACCATTACAAGCGGTGCTTAATCGCAAGAAGAAGAAACGAAGGGGAAAAGCTTCAAAATAGAAATTGGAGTATAAATCGCAGCAAATAGGAGGGAATATTAACTGTGGATGACAATGATTATAGAAGACAGAAGTAGAGACATTAAGATATAAGGGGAGATATAAAACTCAATAACAACACATAAATTAAAAACCGTGTATATCAATGTTTATCGCAACATAAAGACACGGGAGAATTAAAAACACAATAACCCAAGGGCGAAGTAGAAGAAAATAGATTCCTCCGGTGGAAGTTGGAAAAGAAGAATGACAGAAATGATAATTAGGAAAATATCAAGGATTAGAACTGGATTAAGCATTTTCACAATATTTTGGATGTAAGAACTAAGAAAGAAAGTATAGGAATGGTGAGAATAATGGAACAAAAGAGTTTAATTTATAATGGAAAATATCAGACAGAGGATCCGAGACAGATCACCGTATTTAACTATGGAGATCTTAATTTCCTTTTTTGTCGAAGAATCAAAACTTTTAGATTTCGAAGATTTTCTTTATA
Source organism: Rutidosis leptorrhynchoides (assembly GCF_046630445.1). Classification (NCBI taxonomy): domain Eukaryota; kingdom Viridiplantae; phylum Streptophyta; class Magnoliopsida; order Asterales; family Asteraceae; genus Rutidosis; species Rutidosis leptorrhynchoides. The sequence continues at coordinate 196,170,220 of NC_092342.1, forward strand.
TCCCTTGAATTCCGGAATTCAACCAAGGCAACGTCAAAAGTTAAAATGAAACTTCATTTATTCATTTCACTTTATTGTGATAGCTTCATTCATGCTCTTCGAATAATCGAATTATTTTATCTGTATTATTCAATAATGATAAAACTCTATTTATCAGCTCATATTCGTCAGGAAAACATATTTATTGTTAGCCATGACGACCTCACTCAAATTTCGGGACGAAATTTCTTTAAAGGGTAGGTACTGTAGTGACAAAAAAAATTTCGACTAATTTTAAATCAAACTCTCGATACGATATTGTATTTTCAACACGATAAGAAAAGTCTGTTAGGTTGGATCTCAAAAATTTTGAACTGTTTCATATATTCAATTGACCTTCGACCATTCCAGACGATTCACGAACAACTATTTGTAAATAGTTACATATATATTTAAATATATATATATATATATATATATATATATATATATATATATATAAATATATATAAAAATATATATATATATATTACTTGTAAATATATAATATTATAATTACTTGTTTAAAAGAATATAATTAATATATTTATTTACTTAAACTTGTTAATTAAGATTTGATATATATATATATATATATATATATATATATATATATATATATATATATATATATATATATATATATATATATATATATATATATATATATATATATATATATATATATATATATATATATATATATATATATATATATATAATGTGTATATTGAAAATGAATGATTCTGAGCCTAATTAGTAAACGTCAGTAACACTCGGTTGACGTTTCGTTAGTTTTAATATAGATATATTACATGTTCATGAAGGACTAAAATAAAAATTGAACTGTAAATCGATTACGAAGATGTTAGATTTGTTAAAATATTTTTACCTTTTTAAGTTTAAATATTAGTACTCCGTACATATTAATTGGTACAGAAAATAAATAATTATCGAACCTTTTTGATCAGGTTTCAAATAGTTAATGAGTGAAATAATTAATTATATTTAATCTAAAAGTTTGGGATTTTTAGGAACACTTTTATATTTTAACTGTTTAGCAACGGGCACGATATAACAAAGTCCGTGGAAACTGTCAGTAGAATATATACAAATTAATTTCACGAGATTGGTACTGTGTGCCATCTCATCCACTAACCTATTTAATTTAATATTATACTACTTAATGATATTGATTGCTTGAATTACAGATGTATATTATGTGTACATATAATCGATATGCGTATGCATATGTAAACTACCCACTACCTTTTGTTGACTACTGTATCTATTTCTTCCATCACTAATACAACAACCTTTGTGTATTCTTTTCCAAACCAGAATCGAGAACGAGTATGATGATTTCTCACCTTATAATTCTAACCAAACGATACTATCATCAAAACCATCATCATCGTTAGGACTACTATCGACCACCATACCATCTATCCTTCACCACCGCTGGTTTATTCACCTCCTAACACCACCATACACAAACCCATTTTGGTTTGACATTCATGCTCGCCAAATATCATCATAAAATATCACACCCATTTAACAACCGAAGCCACCCACAACCCATTAAACCGTTACTCTACACCACCTTCTAACACCACCCTAGAACCACCATGAACCACCATCATCATCTCTATTTTATATATATATATATATATATATATATATATATATATATATATATATATATATATATATATATATATATATATATATATATATATATATATATATATATATATATATATATATATATATATATATATATATATATATATTTTTTTTATTTTTTTTTTTTTGTTGTTCGTTTATTTTAGTTTTTTTTCGATCAAGCAAACCCAAATCCATTTAATACACCACGTACATGACAACCAGCAACCTGTATGATATCTTCCTAATTTATTCGAACTCCACAAACCCACTCAAACATCACACTTGATTCTTTTGTTTTATTCGAGAATCCATAAATCAAACCCATCGTGCAGCCATATTCTCAGTTATACATATAATCTGATTCCCATCTTTGAGCTTAAATAAGCAACTCTATTCGCCACCTTACACCGACATCCTCTACCACTACAACCATCGGAGATCACCACACCTTCGTACTTTCTTGATCTTTCATTGCTCATCTCCATGACATCACCACTTTCACGAACTAAAAACCACCACCTTTATTGTTTCACTCGTCACTGTTGCTGCTGCTATAATTCTTTTCCGTTTCAAACCCCAAAACCCGAAGCCATGATTGAGATAATACTGCTACTGCTGCCTTATGTTAATGTTACTGTTTCGAATTGAAATAAAATCGATGGTAATGATCAATGATGATAGAGGTGACCATGATGAACGTGATGAATTATAATGAAGAAAAACAATGAAGGTTGGCGAGGAGCATGATCGTGAATGTTAATGATGTATTGAGGATGTTATAATAGGAGTTAACGGCGTATATTTTTTTTCTTGTACTCCTACAGCTGTTACGATACCAAACTTAAACCTACAGGGTTGTTTATTGGGCCGATTATTTGGTTAGTTCTTTGGGCCGAGTATTTTAATTGATGATGGACCGAGATGTTAGTTGTTGTTGGACTGGTAATCTTAAGGGCTTGGTGGACTAGTTAATCTCACATATGGGCTAAAAGAGAAACAGATTACTAACGGGTTAAATAAATACAAGTTTGATTATAATCCAAAAATATAGATTAGCTTGGATGGTTAGAGTGTTTATTGAGTGAACGAGAGGTCATGGGTTCAATCCCTGTCTGGGGCATTTTTTTCAAAAGCTCTTTAAAGGTAGTTTTCTATTACTCATTATTATTGTTATTATTATTATTATTATTGTTATTATTATTATTATTATTATTATTATTATTATTATTATTATTATTATTATTATTATTATTATTATTATTAAAAGTATTATTATTGTTATTAATAACATTATTATTTTCATTATTAGTAAAAGTATTAGAGATATTATAGTTATTATTATAAATACTATTATTATTATAAAATAAATAACTTTTTATTATCAACAATATTTTATCAAATAGCTATTAGTTAGATAAAACTATATTTACTACATATAATATAACTATATTAATTTTTCTTAAACATTGATTTTTATAAAAAAGTATATAAAACAAATATATTTAATGAGATTATTAATGAAACACAAAATTTATTAAGATAACATTTATAATATATAAATTTGTTCGATTACAAATATATGTGTTAATATATATAAATGATATAGGTTCGTGAATCCGAGGTCAACCCTACTCTTGTTAAATGACGTCATATGTATTTTTACTACAAAATACAGTATAGTGAGTTCGTTTGATTCCCTTTTACTCTTTACACTTTTGGGACTGAGAATATACATGCGCTGTTTTTACAACTGCTTTATTAAATGGTTTTGAAATATATTTTGAACTGCGAATACATGAAATTCTTTTATAAATGTTTGATGAGATAGACACAAGCAAAATATTCCTCGAATGAATTATTATGCAGACAGAAGTTCTACGGATTATTGTTGAATTATGTGGACATGATAATTGCCACCATTGAATTATGTGGACATGATAATTGCCACCATTGAATTATGTGGACATGATAATTGCCACCAATTGATGTGAATGTTATATATCGAGAGAATGATTTTTATACACAGGTTATGTGTATTAGTTTTTGTGCACGAGATATGTGTACGGTTACTAAGATTTATTAAAAAGGATTTCGTACACGAGAAAGGTGTACTGTATTTAAAAGATATCGCATGTACATTACAGGTGGGTATAGGATTCGGGCCCATTTGTACCATGCAGAATTTAAATCTTGTGGTCTATCAAAATGATGAATTTTATTATTTTAAGATAAACTTATGAACTCACCAACCTTTTGGTTGACACTTGAAAGCATGTTTATTCTCAGGTATGAAAGAAATCTTCCGCTGTGCATTTGCTCATATTAGAGATATTACTTGGAGTCATTTATGACATATTTCAAAAGACGTTGCATTCGAGTCGTTGAATTCATCAAGATTATTACTAAGTCAATTATAGTTGGATATATTATGAAATGGTATGCATGCCGTCAACTTTCGATGAAATGAAAGTTTATCTTTTAAAAACGAATGCAATGTTTGTAAAATGTATCATATAGAGGTCAAGTACCTCGCGATGTAACCAAATGTAATGTATTCGTCCAGATGGATTAGGACGGGTCCTTTTAGAAGTGGGTGTAGTTGTGCCAGGTTGTTGATGGTGGTAGGGTGGTGAGTCTTACATGATGTAAGTGATTTCGTGGGTGTTTGATGTTACAACAAAAACAGAAAAATAAGGTGGTGAATGATGGTGGTGATCGAGCATGGTGTTCGAACTGGTGATGGTGGTGGCTCACGGGTGATGGTTGCCGGTGGATGAGTGCATAGATATATGGCTTTCATACGTATAAGTATATATAGATATATGAATTATGTGAATATGTATATGCATATATATGATTAAGATAAATGGAAAAGTAACACAATAATGAATCGCAATTTTCAATTATGCAACAGAGAAGCAGCCTCTTTCTTGGTTCTTTCTACCGACGTTTTATTTCGGATAGTATATCGTAGTCCGTTGTTAATCAGTGGCGGATAAAAGTATTCATAAAAATCCCATATTTTTTAAATTAACTATATTTATTTTTTTGTTCATTATGGTATAAAATTCGATCACTAATTTGTTAAATAAAAATTGCATCAACTGTCCCTCTCATTTATGGGTGAAATATAAAAAGTGTTAAAACTTAACAAATAGTTCCTAATTACATTTTTAATAAGCCTAAAATTTATAGAACTCATTTTCGTATCACCGTTTATTTTAAAATCATATATGTTTGAATTTAGTTTGCTTAATATCAATCGGAACATCAAACGAGTATTACAATCATTTAATATTTATTTTTTGCTATACTTTATTTATATATAGTTATGTTGTAAATAATAATTATTAAAATATTCTATTTTTATTTTATTTTACATAATTCGTTTTAATAACAACAACATATAATGTTTCGAATTATATTTCCAATTATTATTTATATATATTCACACATAACTATTTACAAATAGTGGTTCGTGAATCGTCGGGAATGGTCGAAGGTCAATTGCATATATGAAACAGTTCAAAATTTTGAGACTCAACCTCACAGACTTTGCTTATCGTGTCGAGATCATATAAAGATCAAGTTTAAATTTGGTCAGAATTTTCCGGGTCGTCACAGTACCTACCCGTTAAAGAAATTTTGTCCCCGAAATTTGATCGAGGTTGTCATGGCTAACAGTAAGTATGTTTTCATGACGAATATGAGCTGATAAATAAAGTTTTATTACTGTTGCGTAATATGGATAAGATAATTCGATTACTCGAAGAGTACGAGTGAAGCTATCATAAAAGAATGAAATGAGTAAATGCAGGTTTGTCTTAACCGGTGATGTAGTCACGGTAAATTTTCGGAATTCAAGGAATTTAAAGGAAATCTTCATAATAAGATTTGGTTCTTCGTTAATTAAGGAAATTAGAATCCCTTTTGGTTAAATGCGATGATCTGTCTAGATTGCTCTGTCTGGTATTTCACTATAAATCCATTCTCTTCATTTCCTTTATATTTTGGAGTTCCATCCTTTTGTTTTCTCTTCTCGACTTTAAGTCAAGCGAATAATGGTCCAGAATTCGTAGATATGAAGTTTTGAATGAACATGACTAATGTTCTAAGAGAGAGATTGAAATAGCACGATCTTTATTGCTTAAATTACTAGAATTCAAGAGAAAAGATGGAACTATCAGGAAGATATGTTCTCGATATGTTTGAAGATTAGATAGAATGTAAGAGTCGTGTAAAATGGCACATGATGACGTTATAATCTGTGATTCATCAAGTTCCATTAGAAACTCAGCATGACTTACTGTAATGTAATTACGTTGATCAAGTGTCATTATATTATACTAATTCATGCTTTAGTTCCCAACATTACTTCAAAAATATTCTTATTTTAAATTTGAAGGTTTCAAAATTTAGAAACTAAAATAGTTTCTTTTATGATGTAATACAGATAGCGCGAAGAGGTATATAATTTCGGACGAGAATATTTATGAAAATATCTTCAGAAGTATCGATGATATTTATGATAATATTTTGGAATTTCTAAGTTCAAAAGTTGATAAGGAAAAATTTTCCGCAAGTTTTTAACATGACTTCGGAGCAGGATATTCTCTAAAGATTTCATCGGATCCAGAATTACCTGGATTCTTTGAATATAGGGTTTGGTCCTTGTATTTTGTAGAGACCCGTCCTAATCCATCCGGATGAAGTCCATATCGATTATAAACAATTCACAACAGTTGATTACATCGCGAGGTACTTGACCTCTATATGATACATTTTACAAACATTGCATTCGTTTTTGAAAAGACAATCTTTCATTACATCAAAAGTTGACGGAAGGCATACCATTTCATAATATATCTAACTATAATTGACTTAATAATAATCTTGATGAACGCGACGACTCGAATGCAACGTCTTTTAAAATATGTCATGAATGACTCCAAGTAATATCTCTAAAATGAGCAAATGCACAGCGGAAGATTTCTTTCATACCTGAGAATAAACATGCTTTCAAGTGTCAACCAAAAGGTTGGTGAGTTCATTAGTTTAACATAAATAATCATTTCATAATTTTAATAGACCACAAGATTTCATATTTCCATTTCTCATAAACATACATCCCATGCATAGAGACAAAAATATCATTCATATGGATTGAACACCTGGTAACCGACATTCACAATATGCATATAAGAATATCCCCATCATTCCGGGATCCTCCTTCGGACATGATATAAATTTTGAAGTACTAAAGCATCCGGTACTTTAGATGGGGCTGGTTGGGTCCGATAGATCTATCTTTAGGATTCGCGTCAATTAGGGTGTCTGTTCCCTAATTCTTAGATTACCAAACTAAAAAGGGTGATATTCGATTCGATAATCTAATCATAGAATGTAGTTTCGATTACTTGTGTCTATTTCGTAAAACATTTATAAAAGCAGCGCATGTATTCTCAGCCCAAAAATATAAGGGGTACAAAGGCAAATGAAACTCACCTACTATATTTTGTAGTAAAAATACATATAATGACATTGAACAACTGAACAATGCAGGGTTGGCTTCGGATTCACGAACCTATATCATTTGTATATATATATTAACACACATAATTGTAGTCAAACAAATTTATATATTATATCTTAAATTATATATCTTATATATTTAGTTTGTATATGCATTTAAAATAATTAATATTAGTATTATGTTGAAAATCATTAATTTATTATATGTAAATTAATGATTTTCAACATAATACTAATCACATACATATATATATATATATATATATATATATATATATATATATATATATATATATATATATATATATATATATATATATATATATATATATATATGTGATTAGTATTATGTTGAAAATCATTAATTTACATATAATAAATTAATGATTTTCAACATAATACTAATCATATATATATATATATATATATATATATATATATATATATATATATATATATATATATATATATATATATATATATATATATATATATATATATATATATATATATATATATATGTGTGTGTGTGTGATTAGTATTATGTTGAAAATCATTAATTTATTATATGTAAATATTTATATAATTAGTGTTAATACATTTATTCTATAATTTTATGTAATACTAATATATTATGTAACAAATATATTTTTATGTATCTAATATTTCTTAGATAAATAATGTTAATAATAATAATAATAATAATAATAATAATAATAATAATAATAATAATAATAACGATAAATAACGATAAATAATAATAATAATAATAATAATAATAATAATAATAATAATAATAATAATAATAATAATAATAATAATAATAATAATAATAATAATAATAATAATAATAATAATAAATAAATAATAATAGCAACTACCTCAAATTAACAAGTTTTCCCAAAAAAATTTTGCCCTAGTCCAGGCTCGAACCCGTGACCTCTCGTTCCATACCAACACCCCTAACCATCTGCTCCGCTGCTACATATCTGATTAACTCGTATTGTATTTCTATTTAACCCAAAAGTTTCTGTTTCATCTTCTTCATTCTTAACCTATTCATCATCATCATTCATACTTATTTATCATCATGATCTTCATCTATATTGCCATCAACATACGCGTATCATGTATCATTTCATTTATCAAATATCATTTAATTTTTATCATCACTAATACTCACATTCTTAACATGATTATTTCATCCTATCGTCATCAAGTATCACTAATATCATGACAATCATTCATTCATAGTTTCATCATCATAATTCTCGCCATCATCATCCTCCCTTGACAACATCATCGATTATCATCTTCGCTACATATCATCATCAATATCATGACAGGAAAAAAAAAATAAGAACAAGTCGTAGCAGCAGATCCAGAGTCGACCCAGTTGAACAAGGCTTTAAATGAAGCCTTTTGGCCCAATAATTAAATCAATTCAGTCCACCACTAGGTTAGCCTTTTAACAATTAAAAGCCCATGAAAGAAATCACTAGTTTCAGTTTTTGATCGAGATTAAACTGAGCAGCCACCACAAATGCAATCATTATCAACTCTTTATCATTTGTTTTAATTATTGGCATGTATATTTTTTTTTATACCTCTCACTATAAGCCACTAGCAAAAAACAGGATTATAAGTGGACAACACTTGATCAAAAAAACGCTGTCGGCCACATTTAGAAATATAAAGACATCTTATTTGCATGCTTCTTTTGTAAATCTAATAGGTAAAAAAATCAACGAGTAATAGTAAAAGTGCAGTGGTGGTTTCAAGGTTGTTATTGGTTGAAGAAAACGGAAAGTGATGGTAGTGTGGAGACGAGAGTGGTGGTGATTTGTGTTTGTCTTTTGAATCGAAAGAAAGAAATAGAAGCAGAAGTAAATAACATTATACAAGTGTGTTTTGGTGTGTGAAGTCACGAAATAAGTAGTAATAACAACATACGAGCAGCAGAAGATGTGTGTAGCAGGTACGGTTTTATCGTGGTGTCTTGGTATGAAGCATAAGCGTTAAAAAGAAGTGGTGAGCAGTGTAGCAATCTACAAACAAAGATGGGTTTTGGTTGAACATTGATTGTGGGTAGGTTTTGGTTTGATGAGACTCTCGGGTAGAAAACAGAAGGAATCGGATATTTGTTGGAGATGGTCTCGATGGTGTTCACGGTCGAACAAAGAAGAAGCATGAAGAAATGGGTGTTTGTTTATTCATGGTGGCGATCAAAGTGGAGCTCCGGTGGTGAGTTTATGATAATAACGGATGGGATGGTGGTTTGAAATCGAGAGGTGGTTCTCGAATGATGAAGGTGATGGGTTGGTGAACTGTAGGTGGCGATGAGGGTGATTGTTGGGCGTATTCTATGGTGTTTATCAAGGTGGTGATGGTGGAAGATTGTTAATTATGTATGTGTTAGCATATGCATATATAGATATATATGATACATGATAGAATTTTAATAAGAGATAATCATATATCATATATTAATGTTCTCGGTGGTGATTGTTGTACAAAGAAAAGGAGAAAGGACATATTAAGAAAAAGATGAATAAAAATAAGATTGGTGGGACGGTTGATGTAGAAGGAAAACAGAAAGTGGATTCAACATCTAACATCTAGCTAATGTATATATATATAAATATCTATGCCAGTGAATCATTTAAAGCAAATAGAATATAATCAGTTAATTTAATTAGGCGTAATTTGAAAGATAGAATATATAGGTAGATAGTGGATTCAATAAGTGGATAGAAAGTGTAACGGAAAGCGGACATATTTGTCTATCTATATGACTATATATTATATACTATATATACAATAGATAGTTATCACATTAATAATAATCAATAATTTAATAATAACAAAGTAATGATTATATAATCAAATGAAGTAAAACGTGTGAGTATATTAGCCGTCGTTTACTATTCCTTTCACGGACTATTATTTCGTACTCCGTTGTTACACAGTGGAGGACAAAAGTCTTCAGAAAAATCTCAAAATTTTAAATCAAATGTCTTTATTTATTTTGGTCATTATGGTATAGAATTCAATCACTAACTATTAAATAAAAATTACATTAATTATTCACTCCTAACCCTAAGTAAAATATAAAAAGTTTTAAAATTCAACAAATAGTTTCTAGATATATTTTAAATGAGCCTATAATTTATATTACTCATTTTCGGATCACCGTTTATTTTAAAATAATATAAGTTTGTATTTAACTTGTATAATATCCATCGAATGGCGATTGAATTTTACTGCCGTTTACTAAATAAATTCGAAATAAAAAGAATATATATATATTTAATATACTTTTTATGTATATATAGATTTATTTTAAATAATAAATTTTATTATCTCTTATATCATTTTATAATTTAAATCATATAATAAATCAAACTATATTTCAAAGTATTATATATATTTATATATTTAAATATATATGTATTTATTTATTTATATGTAATAGTTCGTAAATCGTCGGAATTGGTCGAAGTTAAATGATTGTATGAAAATAGTTCAAAATTTTGAGACTTAACATTACAGTCTTTGCTTATCGTGTCAAAATCATATAAAGTTTAGGTTTAAATTTGGTCGGAAATTCCCGGGTCGTCACATATTTATCCTTGGTCTCCTTCATGGTTAGCTCAATCTATTTTTCAGTACCCAATTTTCTATCGAGCATTCCTAACATTCCATTCTTTATTATCAAACTTTTGGCCTTTTAGACCATCTACGATTTTGCTGTTTCCTCTGCATTTAATGCTACCATATCTGAATCATCGGTTATCAATCCGATGTGGTTTCAAGAGAATTGTGTTTTTAGATGTTTAAACGCTGATGGTAATATGATGGAATATAAAAGGTTCTCCAGTAACAATAAAAGAGCACGCATATATATCAAAGTTATAATAAGGTTGTTTCGAACGAAAAGTCGAAGTTGATTTGCTGGAGCTATGACAAAATTGACTAATTTGGAGAGGGATTGTAAAATTATTTTCGGTAATAACAACACCAAAGGAGTGATCACAGATACTTGTTAACATTTACTCAGGTTCTGAGTGTTTTTAGGTGCATAACTATATGCATCAATCTTTTCTTCCGTAGATGGAGTGCGGTTGGTTCATCCTCTCGATTGAGGTGTTTTCAAGAATCATGAAAGGTTTGAACGCAGATTGTAATCGTCTAGATACAAATGAGGTTTAAGATGAAATCAAGTGGCAAATTTAAAGAAATGTTTAGTTTCATATGTTATAATCAATATTTTAATTCATTTTAATTGTCCAATGTTATTAGTCCACAGTTAATAGTCCACAATTAGTAATTCAATAATTCAGATATAGTTTAATATATAATATTCGAATTAATTAATACGTGTCGTGACCCATTATATACATGTCTCAGACTCAATCACAACTCAAAGTATATATATTATTATAGAATCAACCTCAACCCTGTATAGCTAACTCCAGCATTACCGCATATAGAGTGTCTATGGTTATTCCAAATAATATATATAGATGCGTGGATATGATATGTCAAAACATTGTATACGTGTCCTGATATTTAAAATGCGTAAATAACAGTATTTAAGTGACGATAAATAAAGTGCGTAAAATAAATAACAGAAATTAAATGACGATAAATAAAATTGCGTGAATTAAAATTGCGATAATTAAATTGCGATAATTAAATATAATAAGGAATTAACAGTTAGCTAGGAACAGTTAGTTAGGATTTTGTTAGCGTGGATTCTTAACAGAATTTCTCATAATTAATTCGTTTGTTTCTAACAAATTTTATTTTTGTCCAATGTTTTCTTCATTATGCCACTTGTTGGATTCTGATAGGTCAAAATCTAAATATGTAATTGATTATTCTGTGGTGAATGGATTCGTATATCTGTGGATGTAAGTAGGATAGTAAATTATTGTTGAATCTGATTCGAAGAATGTACAGTATAACTTATTAATGTGAAATCTAATATTCCATTGGTATTACCTACCCGTTAAAATATTTTCACCATTAACAGTTTGTACAAAAGAATTTTTAATTACAATCCTTATGAAAACATATATACATGTATATTTTCTTCAGATGTAATCACGGATTTAATGAGTTAATATGATATTAACTCATCTGATTTACGATTAGAACTAGAGTACCTAATCTCCAAAACATTAGAGATTACATAATCGCCATGTCGAATGAAGATAAATGATGTAGAACGTCATGTAGAACGAAGATAATCGATGTAGGACATCATGTAATATGATGATTATGCTGGAGGTAGAGACTGTGAGTTTGAGGCGTGTAGTGTTGAGGCTTGTGCTGCGGATGTTGTTGTTGGTGGTACTGGTGTTGCTGGTGCTGTTGCTAAAGCTGGTAGGTTTTGCACCACGTTTTCCAAATTGATTACTCGAGCGCGAAGCTCGTTGACTTCTTCCATTACTCCAGGATGATTGTCGGTTGGAACGAGCGGATGAATAAGGTTTAGAATTGTCGATAGAATATATTCGTGACGAGTTACCCTGGACATGAGGCTGAAAATGGTGTTTCGGATAGGTTGGCCGGTAAGTGCTTTAGGTTCATCATCAAGAGGTGAATTCGGTTGATGGAAAGGATTACCTTCTTCTTGTCTCCATTGATTAAGTAGACTACGAACTCATCAGATGAATTGGGGATGGCTGATTGATTGAATTCATTCTGGTGACACTGCTTTCAGAACTCGAGTGAAATTTCATGTCGGAATCCGAGGAACTTGAACTAGTGACGAGTTCCATTTCGTACGATTGAATAAAGAATTTTTCGATATAAAAAGATTTCCGGCTGTAGGATGGTATTCTAATTATATAGAATATCTATATATGGAACAAAAGATTTCGTAGATTACGGAGGAATTTACGGGATATGTTAGGCAAAGTTTACAGTAACAGATATGCTAAGCTATGAATTAGCAGATACGCTAAGATATGAATTTTATCTATACACTATTCATGCAATCAATACAATAAGATGTGTCTAGACCAAGAATGATAAGCAGGCAATTTTTGACAAAAATGATAAGCAAAACTTTTGACATGCAGACACGGTCGAAGTCCAGACTCACTAATGCATATAAACAACTATCAGTTAGTCACACTAATGCAAGACCTGGTTCGCTAAGACATCCGCTCTGATACCAACTTTAATGACCCGTCCAAATCCATCCGGACGAATACATTACATTTGGTTACATCGCGAGGTACTTGACCTCTGTATGATACATTTTACAAACATTGCATTCGTTTTTTAAAAGACAAACTTTCATTTCATCGAAAGTTGACGGCATGCATACCATTTCATAATATATCCAACTATAATTGACTTAGTAATAATCTTGATGAACTCAACGACTCGAATGCAACGTCTTTTGAAATATGTCATGAATGACTGCAAGTAATATCTCTAGAATGAGCAAATGCACAGCGGAAGATTTCTTTCGTGTCTGAGAATAAACATGCCTTCAAGTGTCAACCAAAAGGTTGGTGAGTTCATTAGTTTATCATAAACATTCATTTTCATCATTTTAATAGACCACAAGATTTCGTATATGTAATTGTACACGTAACCCGAGTACAAAATAATACGCGTAACCCGCGAATTAAAAATCATTCATATGGTGAACGCTTGATAACCGACTTAACTTTAATGCATAGAATATCCCCAAACAGAACTTCTCGTCTGTATAATAATAATAATCTCGAAGTACTAAAGCATCCGCACCCCGAATGGGACTTGTCGAGGTCCATAGATATATCTTTATGATTCGCGTCAATTAGGGGCCATACCCGTTTCCTAATTATTAGGTTACCAAGCTAAAAAGGGGTGATATTCAATATTCATAATCCAGCTATAGAATGTAGTTTTTGATCACTTGTGTCTATTTCGTAAAACATTAATAAAATCAGCGCATGTATTCTCAGTCCCAAAAATATATATAAAAAGGTAGTAATGAAACTCACTATACGATATTTTGTAGTAAAAATATGCATAAGACGGTTGTGAACAATGCAAGGTTGGCCTCGGATTCACGATCCTATATCAGTTATATATATTAAAACATATAATTAACATGTAATGATAATCAAACCAGTTTATATATATTATTTATTTAATTTAGTAATATATTTGTTATTTTAAAGGTTTTATATATATATATATATATAGATATACAACATTATATTGTAAATCAATAATTTTTTTATATAAAAATAATACTAATTATGATAGAAATCATGATAATTCTAATAATAATAATAATGTGAATAAAAATGAAAATTCTTTTAATATTACTAAATAATGATAATACTACTAAAAATAAATAAAATTGTTATATGTTAATAATAATACTAATATTTGTGATAATAATAATGTTAATGATATTAATAATAATAATAGTACTTTTACTAATAATAATACTAATAATGAAAATAATAATAATAATAATAATAATAATAATAATAATAATAATAATAATAATAATAATAATAATAATAATAATAATAAAAATAATAATAATAATAATAATAATAATAATAATAATAATAATAATAATAATAATAATAATAATAATAATAATAAAAATAATAATAATAATAATAATAATAATAATAAAAATAGAGTACAACCTTTGAAGAACAAGCTTCCTAAAAAAAATGCCATAGCCCGGGCTCGAACCCGCAACCTCTAGTTAACCCAAAACACACTCAACCACTGAACTGTCCAATACTTTTCTCTTTTAACTCCTATCCTAAAATATATAACCCGTAATATTTATGTTTTCATATTCTTCTCCTTCCCTCATTGTTAATATCATTCACATTCATAAACCTCAACTCCTCAGCCCAACCAGGGAATTGGATTATCATGGCCCAAATGTAGATATAGGTACACGATGGCCCAACAACCAAATAAACATATCCCATTAATTAATTATCGGCCCAAACCAGAAATCAGAAAAAAACATTTCGGCCCATGAGGTTTCAATAATCCAAACCGTCCCAAATCCAACAGCATTTTTTGTGGGGTTTAGGGTGGTTTGTGAGGTTAATGTAAATAAAAAAACGACACACAATGAATGTATGTGGGGTTCAGCCTCCACCAGGAAAATAAAGAAACCACAAGATTTCAAATCACCATCTTTTATCATCTTATAGCTTCGAACCAAAACAGAAGAACACGATCTTCGTCATCACATAAATATAATCATCTATCATCTTCATCATTTATATCCTTACCACAGTAATAGAAATAATTGAGCAATAAAGCAATCTAGTTTGGTCGTTTTTTGAACAGTAAAAGAGAGGAAAACTGGTACTGTAGCAACAAAAAAATTGTGCAGTAGCAGTAGCAATTACACTGGTTACAATGTGGTGTTTTGGGTGATTTTGGACAGAAAACAACGGCGACAGCAGTAGTGATCAAGAGTAGCGGTTTAGCAGTGAAGTGGTGGTTTACGAAGATGATGATGAATAGTAGTGGGTGTTTGATAATGGTTGAATTTGATCTTGTTTTGAATAGGAGCAATACGGGAATGGTAATAGTAGCATCATGGTTTGGTTTTTAGCAGAAAAAGAAATATAACAACACGTAGTAGTTTGTTGTACGTGGTGAATGATTGTTTTAAGGTGGCAATTTTGGTTGGTTCACGATGGTTGAAACAGAATGCAACGGGTAGCAGCTGAGTTGGTAGATGGTTTGATTTGGTATTGGTTTCATATAAACAGAAGCATCGAGCAGTAAAAACAACCAAACGTATTCGGTTTCTAATCTTATTTGAGTTGAGGAAAATGAAACAGAAGAGTGGTTCGATTATGTTGAAGGTGGTGTTTACTTTTGGGTATCGACTGATAAGTGGTGATTCGTACAAGGCAGGAACAGTGATCGAGCATAGCAATGGTTAAAGGTGGGTTGTGTGGGTTAGCGTAAGTGTGTTCATAAATATCATGGTGGAAGTGGGTGTGGTTGTGCCGGGTTGTTGATGGTGGTAGGGTGGTGAGTCTTACATGATGTAAGTGATTTCGTGGGTGTTTGATGTTACAACAAAAACAGAAAAATAAGGTGGTGAATGATGGTGGTGATCAAGCATGGTGATCGAACTGGTGATGGTGGTGGCTCACGGGTGATGGTTGCCGGTGGATGAGTGCATAGATATATGGCTTTCATATGTATAAGTATATATAGATATATGAATTATGTGAATATGTATCTGCATATATATGATTAAGATAGATGGAAAAGTAACACAATAATGAATCTCAATTTTTAATTATGCAACAGAGAAGCAGCCTCTTTCTTGGTTCTTTCTACCGACGTTTTATTTCGGATAGTATATCGTAGTCCGTTATTAATCAGTGGCGGATAAAAGTATTCATAAAAATCCCATATTTTTTAAATTAACTATATTTATTTTTTTGTTCATTATGATATAAAATTCGATCACTAATTTGTTAAATAAAAATTGCATCAACTGTCCCTCTCATTTATGGGTGAAATATAAAAAGTGTTAAAACTTAACAAATAGTTCCTAATTACATTTTTAATAAGCCTAAAATTTATAGAACTCATTTTCCTATCACCGTTTATTTTAAAATCATATAAGTTTGAATTTAGTTTGCTTAATATCAATCGGAACATCAAACGAGTACTACAATCATTTAATATTTATTTTTTTCTATATTTTATTTATATATAGTTATGTTGTAAATAATAATTATTATAATATTCTATTTTTATTTTATTTTACATAATTTGTTTTAATAACAACAACATATAATGTTTTGAATTATATTTCCAATTATTATTTATATATATTCACACATAACTATTTACAAATAGTGGTTCGTGAATCGTCGGGAATGGTCGAAGGTCAATTGCATATATGAAACACTTCAAAAATTTTGAGACTCAACCTCACAGACTTTGCTTATCGTGTCGAGATCATATAAAGATCAAGTTTAAATTTAGTCAGAAATTTCCGGGTCGTCACAGCTGCTTCCTCTAACACCCCGTCAAAATTCATTAACGGAATGTTAACTCTGGTCCCAGTGCTTGGCTTGACTTCTACGTAACAGCAATGTTTTACAGTGGAAGCAATTAATACCTGAGAATAAAACACGTAAAACGGGTCAACAATAATGTTGAGTGAATCTACAGATTTTAGGTAAACAATAAAGTATGTTTGAGAAACGATTTTCAGAAAACGTTTATTAGTGAAAGACCACCAAGGTTTAATATTAAAAGTTTGCAGTCAACGTTTGTCAGGCTTTAGTCTATTTGTGTACATCAATATTAATGGTGTATCCTAGAGGATACACGCATAAAAAGCACCATTTTTATACAGAAAAATGGATCAAGCAACATAAAACATAACGATATTTGGCCGTTTTCAGTATTCGCCGCCCATCGTACAACAGGCCGCCCAGCGTCAAGCATAAGCCCTGCAGGCAGCTTCTATGCATAAGCCCTTTAACTCAGCATATGAACAGCACGCAGCCACGTCAGCACACGCCACCGACCTTCCGGGTATTTCGTGCAATAGAACCACTCAGTAATTGACACGTGTATCCCGAGAATTTCGGACATTCTGTGCCTATAAATAGACTCCTTGGGTCACCACATTTGACATCTGAACTTCAGTCAGAGAGAAGTACACTTTCTCTCTCACACAGTTCTTTCTCACTCTAAACAAACATTAGCCGCTTAGCAGCAATACGCTATACGGATCAATTCCAGATTGATCCTCAGATTGATTGAGGACATCCCACGGATTACTCATCTGTGTTTCGGGTCTGCAAAGATTATTTCTCGAGGGCAAACGTCAATCAACATTATACGCCACATGCTGAGAAGCTATTGTCCTGTACTGGTACTTTACCGCCTCTATACGGAAAATCGTACCAATAAATGGCGCCACCCGTTTCAAAGACCAGCAAAAACACCAAGAACGCGAAGACAACTTAAACAACCTCATGAAAAACAACACTTGAACCAGTTGATGAAAACATCATTGAAAATATACCAGTGGATCAGTTAACTCTTGAAGAGACTTCAATTGAGGAAGAAGATCATTTACACAATGGTACAGCAGATGATCAAGTTCATGAAACCATACCACGATTAAGAAAACCATTCATGGGAAGTTCTAGTGCAGGAATGTGGAAAGCCAGGTGAGGAACACATAATGTTTCTTTTAAGAAGACATCTGATGTGAATGTTAAGCACAACAGCAAAGGAAAATCAATTTCCAAATCACAATTGTTAAAGCTATTCAATCAGTTGAATACTTTGGTTAATGATACTGAGAATCAGCACAGTGATGAAGGTTTTCTGAAAGATGATTGGAATTTTGAGAAAGAAGATGAGCAGTTCTTTATGACTGAGAAAATGGCAGGAAAGTTAATAGATGGAATTTTGACTAAAACAGCACCATCACGATTTAAGCAGAAGTTAGCACAACCAGCCATCCGTGCAACAGCTGTGGATAATTTGTTTACTTTGATTACTGGAGATGAAGCTATCAAACCGCCAGCAATGGCAGAGTCAACACAGTGTTTTTTCCCTCAAATTGCAGATTATCCATTACCAAGAAATTTGGGAATTCCATTTATCGGTGTTTATGATGGCACAACAGATCCAGAGGATTTTCTCACCATGTTTGAAGGCGTCATGTGATTACAGCATTGGGAAGACAAAACTGCATGTCATATATTTCCAATGGTTCTGCAGAAAATGGCAAGAGAGTGATTTACAAGTTTGCCACCAAGGAGTATTACCAGTTTCCTTGACTTAAGGGCAAAGTTTGTGATGCAATATCAAAGTTTGAGAAGCTGCACGCTATCACATCTTGATGCACATGAGATAACAATGCATCAGAATGAATCCTTGAGTGATTTCATGAAGCGTTATACCATTGAGTGTCAAAAAATACCAGACATACCAGAGTTTCAGCTTGTTTCAGGGTTTATATTTTGTCTTGATCAGCGACGTTTTGCATGATTAATTCATGCTTTGTGTTATGATGTTCCAAAAACATTGCATCAGGCATTGGTTATTGATCAGAAACACTTGCGGGCAGGAGAAATGGGATATTCAAGAGTGGATAATTATCAAAGAAACTTTAGGCAGCAAGGCAGAGAGCGGAACAGGAATGACAACTATCAGAGACAACGTGGTTATGACAACAATTACCAGAAACAGCAACACGGTTGGAGGGGAAATAATCATCCAAATGACAATTATCACCAATGAAAACCATTAGACAGACACCCACTCATCATGGCCTTAACCAATACTCCAAAAGAGATTTTGTTCACAGAGCATTTTAAGGAAACTTTTCACCCTCCACTGCCAATGGAAGAGCGTCAAGGACCACAGAGTGATAAGTGGTGTGATTTCCATGAAGCATATGGACATGAAACTGACAATTGTAAGTCATTGATGAGGGAAATCATCGCAAAGATTAAAGATGGAGAGTTAAACCATCTTTTACCAGGAAAAAAGTATAGGAGAAATGATCCAAAAAAATGTTTTGCTTGGCAAGGAAAGGCGCGTCACGGTGGACAGTGTGATTGGAACAGAAGGGAAGAAAGAAATGATGAAAGGGATCCAACCCCTGAAATGCACATCAAGGTTATATGGAATGAGGTGGAGGAAAATGAAACAGACGGAGAACGCAGGACGGAGAACTGGATGTATGCTCCAATCATATTTCACACCATTCCAAATTGGCATCTGTCAGAAGATCCTGTGGTTATCTTAGCTATAATTGCAAATAGAAACATCACTCGAATCTATACTGATACATGTAGTGAAGCAGATATTTTATATTTGCATTGTTTCAGCGATTATCCGTTCAGCATGAAGGATAGGCTTTGCTACACGCCCTTGAAAATTGCTGGCATCATGGGAGAATCAGTAAAGGCAGTTGGTAAAGTGAAGCTGGATGTAACATTGGGAATTCACCCTCTAGTCCGAACAAAAATTGTGGACTTTACAGTTCTTGATTGCAGATCAAGATTCAATGCATTGTTTGGTAGGCGAACTCTTCTTAAATTTAGAGCAATTACTTCTACACCACATGCAGAATTGCGGTTCCCAACACCAAATGGTGTGGTAGTAGTACACTCTGAGTACGTTGGATCAGCAAGAGAAAAGTCAGTTATTTTAGAAGCACAAGATAACATTGTCAGGGGAGGACCGTCAAGACAGTTATTTAGCAGAAATGATGTGAATGGGTTTTTCAAACCATCCAAAAAGAGGGAACATTAAAAGCAAGACACAACACGCTGCACGGAGAACAGCATGTTAGCATTAACTGTGCAGAGCAGTTTGTTTATCACGTTTTTAATTTCATCAGTTCAGACAAAGCACAATACATTTTTTGTAGTTTTCTAATTGGAAATGATCACCCCACATGAAGATGTTGCACAAAATGTTGTATGTGCGGCAAATCGAATATCAATAAAATTTTAATTTTTCACACGCAAAGCATTACGCGTTTTTAATGTAAAGCATATCATTCATACCTACCCACATAAGGCAAGGCATTTTTATGCCCCCGATGGTAGAGGCTCTTGTGTCAACATTACAGACACAAGGGATCGGCTAGCGTAAAGTGTTTACTTCGCTAGAGGGCACCGCGACAAAGGTAAAGATCTCATAATGTCATGACATACATAATAGTTTATCACAACGGCATAAATCCATTTAAATTTTTGAAAGCAGCAAATTTAAATACAAGTGTATTTTGTAAGCCGCACAACACCTGAGCGCAACACGCTAAACGGAACACCACTAATTCCATAAACATAAATTTTCTCTAAACAAATTTATCAATTTCTATAACATATAAATAGCATAACAACATTATGGTTGATTCACATTAGACTTCAGAAGCTGTGTGAGAACTCTCAAATACTTTTTTGCAAAATAAAGGCTCTGCTAACAGAACGGAGAACGGATAAATTGTTTGATATATTCTATACAATAACAAAGTTATACATGTTTTGCTGAATGAAGATAGCAAATAGATATACAATTTTACTTTGTACACATCATACTACTTAAGTAACAGTGCACCTCTGATTCACACAGAAGTATTATGGAATGATACATTATAGACAGCGGATGACGAATGAGAGTTCAATTCATGTACAACATCAAAAAATCAGTTTAAGGCAAAAATCATTCCATATGATGTGATATATGAAATCCAAGCTTTCTAAGCACTTACATTGGTTAGACATATAGACAGCAGATATATGTTAATCATGAAAAGAAAATAGGGCACAAACACGTTAAGAGTAACAAGCAGAACATATACACATACTAAAGTATACATAAATTAGTTTATTACAGATCAATGAGAAATGAGAACATCTAGAATATCCTTAACAGATACATCTTCCCTATCACATATCTCTTCTACAGAGTTAATCTTCAAAGAAGTTACTTCACCCATGGCTACCTGCAGTCTGGCACCAGCATCTGGTTTGATGTGTTTTGCAATTGCAGACGGTAAGGGGTCAGGTCGCACAGGAAGAGCATTCAAAATTTCCAACATGGTATCTGAAAGGTCACTTTCTGTATATGCCTCCAGATATCTATGAAAAGTCTGACCCACAAGTGGAGAGCTCAACACCCTATGCACAAGACCAGGGACACCAGCCTTTAAATCAATAAAATTCTTTTCAGCATTAGTAGCAGCAGCAATCTTTTCCTCCAACAAATGATTCTTCTCCTCCAGCATCTTCTTCAACTCTTCATTACTCTTCAGCGGCTTATCATTTTCTTCCATGAATTTTTCTTTCTCCACCCTTTCCGAAACACATTTTGTTTCCACCACCTGCAACAAGTCATCCTTCTTCTTCACAGCATCTACTGTAGTTTTCAACTTCATGTTGGCATCCTCTAAGTCAAGTTTAAGCTTCTTCACTTTGGAAGCATTATGCACAGCATTAGCAATAATCGTCTCATGAGCTTTTTGAATTTTAAGATCATGAATCACGTGTTGATTCAAGAGCACCAATGCTGCAGCCGTGGATTGATGACTTTGTTTATAAGTCATGGTGGATAGAGAGGAGGACAAGTCAGTAATAGTGTTTGCCTACATTGAATACAATGGTCATGATAAGAAAACAATTATCAATGAAATAATGTTGATAGATCATAAATTTTTTAAAGGTTACCTTCAGAAACTCAGCAAAACTATCTGATTTATTGTTGGGATCATTAAGAAAAGCCTGTAGACCACCTAGCGGTATGGATGGTAGTTGAGTAGATGCAGAGGATTGTGTTGTGTCAGTTCCTTTGGGGGTACGCGAAGTATTGAATGGAGGAGTCTCAAAAGAATCAACATTATCAGTTTCTTCCTCATTGTCATCATCATTATCATCTTCTTCAATCTCAGCAAAATCAGTAATATTACCACCAGCAGTGGTTTCATCATCATGATCCTTCTGAAGAATCAATTTCATGATAAACAAAGCCAAATAAGTATACTGTAAACTTTAAAAATGAAATAAACAAATAATATAAATATGGAATATACTTCTTTTCTTTGGCTTTTCAGTAGCTTCACTCATCGGGCGCTTCCCAGCACGTTTTGAACTCTTGCCAGCCTTCTTGGCGCAGGACGGTTCAGGATTACTTTCAATAATCTCCACCTCAGGAGATGGTTGAACAGTACCACTATTTCCACCTTCAACAGGCCACTCTGGGCTTTTCAGTAGTTGTTCAAATTCATCATTTTTGGCTTTATCAACCTCAAGTTCAGCAGGAGTTTTGGGACATTTAGAAACAACAAGTGGATCTAGATTGGTTTTCTTAAAAGTTCTGTAAACCTGCATCTCTCCTTCTGCAATAGCACAGAATACAAGCATATAGAAAAATATATAAGAATACATACGATTTATGATAGCAAAGTATACGCGCAGAATTTTAATTAAAATGCCTACCATGACCTTCCCAACGCAGCACATGCATATATCCAATACGCCATTTTTCACTCATCCCACAGAGAACTAAGATGGCTTCATAATCATTATATGACCTTTGGGGAAGCTTCATTGCTTTCCAATCTTCAACTATTGCCTTTTCCTCCTCAGATAAAGTGATGGATTTACTAACTCCTATTTCTATTTTCTTCCATTCACGAACACTAGCCCAAGCATCATTAATGACCCTTTCATTAACAAAAAAGTACGGGTCTTTCCAATTTTTCAAGGAAGTTTCCTTCACACCAGTAAAAGCCTTACTCGGCTTACAGTCAAATGTATACCAGCATTTGCTAACTAAACGGGTTCTAAACAATTCATGGAAAATATTTACATTTGGTACTTCTTCCACACAATTACAATACATTTCAAACAGAATAATTTTTTGTAACCCTAACGGATGAATTTGACTAAGACCTATTCCATAATGGGCAAGAATTTTTTGAAGAAAAGCAGAAAGGGGAATACGAAGATTTCCTATAGTCAGTTGAAGTTTATACAGAGTGATCATCTTCTTAGGACGTTTATTAACCCTATCGCTGGAAGAAGGCACTATCGGATTTAACAATCTAAGGTTTTTATGTTCTCTACATAATTGGTCTATTTCAGCCTCAGTAATGCTTGAAGGAATAGTGCTAACGTCGCGATTGTCCCTTTGAGAAGAAGTGCTGCTGGATTCGGCCATGGTAGTATGCAAATTAAAAGAAATACAATCAGAAGCGAAAGATAAGTTGTAACTGACCTTGCACTTATCAAATTATTAAAGTAAGTAATTGCAGATATCTTCAGCACAACTAGTTGATTTTTGGAAAAAGAAAAAGGAAAAGGGGAAAAGACTATTTATAGTCACTCAAATGGAAAATCAGTGGACAAAATTGATACACGTGTACGGGCCAGATCAATGGAACAACCAATTTAAATTTTAAAAATAAATCAAAAAGATTTTGGGGGAAAATTCATAATTGAAAATGTGACGTCAGAGCAGAAACTCAGACGGCTATAGCAGTTTTGTGTCTTCGAGGAAAAATGCATCTTTTATTTTTAATTTAATGAATTTATTTTTACAAAAATAAAGACATTAAAATGGGGGGACTTAATGGTGTATCCTAGAGGATACACGCATAAAAAGCACCATTTTTATACAGAAAAATGGATCAAGCAACATAAAACATAACGATATTTGGCCGTTTTCAGTATTCGTCGCCCAGCGTACAGCAGGCCGCCCAGCGTCAAGCCTAAGCCCTGCAGGTAGCTTCTATGCATAAGCCCTTTAACTCAGCGCGTGAACAGCACGCAACCACGTCAGTACACACCACCGACCTTCCGGGTATTTTTTAACGACCCGTCAAAGTACACTTGACGACCATCGTTATCTTGGTCCCGCAGCTTGATCGAAACTCTATATGAATTTAATAAAACAACCTTGCATTCTTTATTTAAAAATAATTCCCTATAAAGGAAACCTACCAAAATGTATAAGTTTAGAAAAACCATACAATATTACTTAACCAAATGTTGACCAAAACAAAGTCAACAGCATCCACTATTAAATGTATCAAAATAGAATGCAAGTTATTGTTTAACAAAAGCTGCCATCATAAATATGCAGACTCTCTAAGCACAGCGGAAGCAATCAATCATGAACCTGAGAATAAAACATGCGAGTAACTGTCAACAAAAATGTTGAGTGAATTATAGGTTTAATATTGCAAACAATATTTAATAAAAACCATAAAAATTTATGTTTGAAAACATAAAAACTCCTTTTTGGACCACAAAATTATATGCTAGAAAACATATAAAAACATTATTCCATTTACCGTGAGCCACCTGGTAACCACTTAACCATTTATTTACCCTTGCCAAACACAATAAATAATATACACCGAACAAGTGTATCTACAACAAATTACGAAGTACTAAACATTCTGATTATAAATTGCTAGCGCGACTAGCTCGAAATGGGGTTGTCAAACCCGATAGATCTATCCATAGGATTCGCGTTCACCAGTAGAAACCAGTGATTACAGTTACCAGACTAGGGAATATTTCTGTTCAACTCACAATGAATAATTTAAACCAACTTTCACTTGTGTCCAATACGTAAAAAAAATATAATGCATGTATTCTCATCCCAAAAGATTTAAATAGAAAAATGGGACTATAACTCACCTTAATAGCAAACGAAGTAACCACACAAACATGCGAACAGCAAATGAAGTAAAGTGATCAGGAATGATCACAACGCCGACCTATAAATAAAGCAGGTCGATATAAATAACTAACTTAGGTCAAGTCTTAGTATGATAGCTATTGTACATGTTGCAAGTAGACATAGAACAACACTCAACATGCATCGGTTTGATCGGAACAGCGTACGGACACACACTTTCTATTTTTAGAAAGTTCCTATTTTTGAAAAGTTTCTATTTTTGGAAAGTTTCTATTTTTGGAAAGTTTATAAGTTAGGAAAATTTCCTTAATTAGAAAGTCGACAAAAGTCAACTGAAAGTCAAAGTCAACCGAAAGTCAACTCAAAAGTCAACCTTGGTCAAACATAGTCAACGTTAATTTTAAAAGTGTAAGTTATAATAATAATATAAGTTATAACGTTTATTAAAGTTAAATATGTCTAATTATGTCATAACATAAGTTTAATTAAATTAAAATGAATTATTAAAGTTAATATAAGTTTAAATGATATAATTAATATAACATAAGTATTTAATTAATTAATTAAATATTAGTCATAATATAAGTATTATTCATTAATAATAAATTTTAAATTATATCATAAGTATTATTAATTAATAATGAATTATTAATCATATCATAAGTTTCTAATTATAATCATTAAATCATAAGTATTTAATAATTAAATTATAATTAAATAATAACTAAGCCTTATAATAATTAAATAATTAATTAATCCTTATTATAAGTCTTATTTAATACTTATCATAAGTATTTTCCATTAATAATGAAAGTATTATTAATCACAAGTTTAATTAAAATGTTAATTAAATCATAAGTATTAATTAAATGATATAATAAATATATATCATAAGTCTTAAATAATAATAATAATTACTTTTTATATCATAAGTAATTAAATGATAATGAAATCCATTATTTATATCATAAGTTTAATAATAAATCTCAAGTTTTAAATCAAAAGTTCATCGGGTCGTATCCTGAGCCCCGGGTGTCGGTTTTCGGCGAGCCTTACATATATCTCCGCCTAAGCAAACCACCCGACACTTTGGTACACTCAAGAACATACCATGAACAGCCCACAAGTCGTGATATACAGCCAATACACTACTTGGAACTTCAATTCAATCAAAAACGTGTTTTAGACGTAACGGGTGATACGTGGCTCGGATTGAGATGACCCGAACATGAAAGTTCGCCCCACCATCAGTCCTAACACACTAACACACCCTAAAGTCACCAAATATGGTCACAAAGTCGGACCAAACCCGGTTCATACCAAAATCACATTTCAATCTTAACAAAATACCACTTTGCTCGTATCTAGGACTCCGGGAATCGAAACGACATGAATCCGGAGTCTAAAATTAATGTCTTGATGAGAGGAACTCATTTATATACTTTATTTTATGATCAACATCAGTTACAATATCAGAAACACACGAAAAAGCTGCTGTCCCAATTTTATCAAACCGAAAAAATATGCAATCGAGCAATTCTACGCATACAATCAACAATACAATAACATATTATCATCATACTATCAATATAACATGTAAAAACAGAAAAATAATTGAAAAATTGAAAATCTAGGGTTAGGGTTTATACCCTAATCAACAATCAAGTAATATGAACGCGTAGAGATCGTTGTGTAGAATCCGAATATGTGAATGATTTCTTGATCCAAGTATTATTTGATGAAGATGATGATGGATTATGGTGGTGGTGGTGACGGCTAGGGAGGGAGAAGAGGAGAGAGCACCAAATGAATTTTAGGGTTGATAAAATTAGGAATAAAATGTGAAAATGAGGAGAATTGCAAAAATGAAAGGGGTATACCCCCTCCCCATGGGGTGTCCGTCCAAAATCAATGGGGTGGGCCCCATTTCTGGGCCAAATTGATTCTAAGATAAATTGCTTGTGGCCCGGATGCCCGAACGAAGCCCTAAACGCGAAAACACCGCTACGCGATAGATTTTTCGGAGAGATAACAAATACGCGACGAATAAAATATATAAACACTATATATGATCATATGACATTAAAATATCATATTTAAAATAATTAGGACTTAAAAATCCCAAAAGCTCGACCGTTGGTTTGAAAACCGAAAAGATTCGCCGGATAGAAATCCGCGACACGTAGAAACGTACAATTAAAGATATGAATACAAATATTCATATAACACATAATAATTAATATATTATTACAAAGATAATAATATAGGTCATAGAAATGACGTGGCACGAATAACAGTTAACGGTCGTTAAATAATTAACGGTAAAAGATAACGAAAAAAGTAGGGTCGTTACAGTACCTTCCCGTTACGGAAATTTCGTCCCGAAATTTAAGCAGGTGCAGGGGTTGACTCGGCATCTGGGAACAATGCGGGTACTTCTGCCTCATCTGACCTCCACGCTCCCAAGTGAACTTGGGACTGCGTCTGGCGTTCCACCTAACTCAACAATAGGAATTTTGCTCTGCTTGAGAGTCTTAACCTCTCGATCCATAGTTTCGACAGGTTCCTCAATAAAATGGAGTTGTTTATCAACATGAAGTTCCTCCAGAGGAATAGTTTCATCGGCCTCGGCCAAATACTTCTTCAAATTCGATACATGAAAAATATCGTGAACAACACTATGTTCTTGTGGAAACTTCAAACGATAAGCCGCCGGTCCAACTCTCTCAATAATCTCAAAAGGTCCAACAAAACGAGGACTCAACTTTCCCCTTTTACCAAAACGTATCACACCCTTCCAAGGTGAAACCTTTAACATAACACGGTTACTGACCTGAAATTCAATATCGTTCCTTCACTTATTGGCATAACTCTTTTGCCGATTTCTGGCGGTTCTCAATCTTTCTTTAATCTGTACGATTTTCTCGGTAGTCTCATGAATAACTTCTGGGCCTATGAGTTGAGCATACCCAACCTCATTCCAACAGATAGGAGACCTATACTTTCTACCATACAGAGCTTCAAACGGTGTGGCTTCAATACTTCCATGATAACTGTTATTATAAGAAAATTCAGCCAATGGCAAGTATCTATCCCACCCATTACCAAAATCAATAACGCATACTCGTAACATGTCTTCCAAAGTTTGAATGGTCCTTTCACTCTGACCATCCGTCTGCGGATGATAAGCGGTGCTCATATCCAATTTAATTCCCAAAGCTTCCTGTAAGGGTTGCCAAAACCTCGATATAAATCGACTGTCTCGATCTGAAATAATAGGTACAGGAACACCATGCCCTGAAACAATCTCCTTCAAATAAAACGAGTAAGCTTCTCTATCGAATCTGTTTCCTTAATTGGTAAGAAATGAGTTGACTTAGTGAGTCGGTCAACAATCACCCAAATGGTATCATAACCACCCACAACTCTCGGTAACTTCGTAATAAAATCCATCGTAATACCTTCCCACTTCCACTCGGGAATCTCAGGTTGCACCAAAATTCCAGACGATTTCTGATGTTCAGCTTTAACATTAGCATAGGTCAAACACTTAGCCATATACGTAGCCACATCACCTTTCAAATTAGGCCACCAATACAGCTCCTTAAGATCATGATACATCTTTCATGTACCAGGAATGAATAGAGTTCCTAGACTTATGAGCCTCATCTAAAATAAGTTGTCGTAGATCACCAAACTTCGAAACCCAAAGGCGTCCCGTAAAATACTGAGTACCATCGGTTCGTACCTCTAACTATTTACTCAAGCCTCGGACCTTCCCGTTACGAAATTCTCATCCTTCAAGGCTTCCTTTTGAACTGCAAGAATCTGCCTTGCGAGGTTTGTTCTAATTGTCATATTCAAGGCTCTAAACCTGCGAGGTTCAGCCCTTTCTTTATGACTTAACGCATCGGTCACAACGTTGGCCTTTCCCGGATGAGATAAAAGTTCACAATCATAATCATTCAATGTCTCAATCCATCTTCGTTTCCTCATATTCAACTGTTTCTGATCAAGGATATGTTGAAGACTTTTGTGACCAGTGTACACAGTACTTTTGACCCCATATAAGTAATGTCTCTAATTCTTGAGTGCGAACACAACAGCTCCCAATTCTACATCATGGGTTGTATAATTCTGTTCATAAATCTTCAACTGACGTGACGCGTAAACAATGACTTTCTTTCGTTGCATCAAAACACAACTAAAGTCTTGACACGGAGCATCACAAAAGATAACAAGATCATCACTACCCTCATGTAGTGATAATGTCGGTGCAGAGGTTAACTTCTTCTTCAGAGTTTGGAAAGCAGACTCTAGTTCACTCTTCCACTCGTACTTCTTCCCCTTATGCGTTAAAGCAGTCAGAGGTTTCGCTACTCGTGAAAAATCTTGAATGAA
This sequence comes from Rutidosis leptorrhynchoides, assembly GCF_046630445.1. Lineage (NCBI taxonomy): Eukaryota > Viridiplantae > Streptophyta > Magnoliopsida > Asterales > Asteraceae > Rutidosis > Rutidosis leptorrhynchoides. The sequence continues at coordinate 196,200,055 of NC_092342.1, forward strand.
CCTTCTATAATAGCCTGTCAAACCTAGGAACTGACGAATCTGCGTAGGAGTTTTCGGAATCTCCCATTTCTTAATCGCCTCAATCTTAGTAGGATCAATTTGTATTCCCTGTTTACTAACAATATGTCCAAGGAATTGAACTTCTCTTAACCAGAAAGCACACTTAGAGAATTTAGCGTACAACTCTTCTTTTCTCAATAAATCAAGCACCAACTTCAAATGTTCTTCGTGCTCTTCATCACTCTTGGAATAAATAAGGATATCGTCGACGAAACGAATTTCTCCAGATAGGGTCTACAAACGTGGTTCATTAGGTCCATGAACACAGCAGGTGCATTTGTCAATCCGAACGGCATAACAAGGAATTCGTAGTGACCATAACGGGTGCGAAAAGCAGTTTTCAGAACATCAGGTTCTTTAACACACAGTTGATGATAACCGGAACGAAGATCGATCTTAGAATAAATGGACGAACCTTGAAGCTGATCGAACAGATCATAAATTCTTGGAAGAGGGTAACGATGCTTAACAAGCTTGTTCAACTCGCGATGATCAGTACACAATCGGAACGAACCATCTTTCTCCTTAACAAACAAAACAGGAGCTCCCCAAGGGGACGAATTGGGATGAATGAAATATAGTTGCAACAATGAAGGAAGAAATATATAGAATAGTCACTTCGGTGGCATAGATATATAAGGCAATTCTCTCAAGGGAGATAACGAGGATCATGGACTTCAAAGTAAATTTTCATTACATTTCCAAAAGGAAGACGTACGAAAGGTGTGATATTTCAACGAGAGTGTACTTCCTTGTACAATGAGCGAGGAAATCTAGGATTCATCCATATTCTTAAATTTATGTGCGGATGAAAAGAACGCGAATCACGGGTTATAAAGAACGGCTGGCTCCAGGTGAGATGAATCTCCAAAAATAATTTCGTGCACTTCAAACTATTGAATCCTAGGATTGATGTTTACGAGGGTGTTGCGGTTGACAGCGAATATTGAGAGTAGAAACTCCTCAAACGGTCTAGTGTAATATATATCCATGATACCCACTATAACAACAGTTGGGGTAGAAACCCACCTAGCGCCTTTTCTACAATAGGGTGACCACCGAATGCACCCCAGAAAATTGATTTATCGGTCCGCGTTTCGGCCATGTCCAATCATAATAGGGGAAAATTTTTTTGAGCGCAAAGACTTTCCTACAAATTTTGTAAAACCGGAATCCAAAGTGGTGTAAGAGTTTCTATCTATGAACTTAAGGGTAAGTTTCATCCTTAAACGGAGGATGAGAAGAACTGTGATCCAAACACTCTGTAGGGTAATGCAAAAATTTAATAAAATCAATCAAAGGAGTTTTGAAAAAGCTTTAAACGTTTGATGTGACAACATAAACGGAATGAAGTTCTTAGTAAATTTAGAAGCATGTACAACGTGTACCATTTTATATAAAAACAAATTGACTTCGTTAAACAGCTCAATAAATGAGTGGTCTTAAAATAATTTTGGAGGTATAATTTAGTATATACTAGCCAAAATAGGTAAGGGTAAATTTATTCTTTTGAATCCATACGTACATATATGATTTTATAAATTGTATACATGAAAAAATATTTCATTACTTCTATTCGCCCATAAATCTCGTGAGAACCGCCCAATTAAACAAATGTGTAAAACTCCCGATGATAAGCAGAGTATCTGTATTTCAGAGGTTACAAGTTGAAGTAAGATCGTGAAAGATCGAGTAAATGACTTGTATCGTCATGCGACATTTGACCAACAAATGTTACGAGGTCATGAAAACCAATGAGTTAAATGTTATTTTGACTATTATCAGGACAGAAGTCCTTGGGCCAAAACTGTTCCCAAGCAAAGCTGTTGCTAACAAGCGAGTTATGAAGGATAGAGCATGAGATAGATAATCTGGTTAAAACGAGCTTCTCGTATATCAACAAATAAGATAATGAATATTTTCCCTACCCATGTAATACATCGGAATTTCTGAATGAGTAGTGTAAAAATTTTCTTTGACTCTCTTTCTATTCCTCATGTCACAATATTGGGACTTCTTTATGAATTAATGTAATATAATCACGTTGGCCTGACGCCATTATATTTCACTAATTCATAGTTCCATTCCAATAGCACTACATGAGGTCAGGACACGCGATCAACCTCGAATTTCCACACAATTTCCCTAAAATGATTTCTTAAACAATGTGCTAAGGATAGCACAATAGTCAAAATATCCAAAAGTAATGAATAGGAATAACGATGACATAAAAATGTCTTCGAAGTACCAAGAATCTCTAAAAGTCAAGAATGACGTTTTCCGGTTCAAAAACCAAAGCATATAGGCACAACAACATAAGGACACATAATATAACAAGAATGTTATATACATAAACATAATAGCTGACAATGAAATGCCGAGCATTTAGAAGTCAAGAATGACATCTCGCGTAATATAACTCAAGCGTTATATACATAATCATAATAGATGACATAGAAATGTCGAGAATTTCAGAAGTCAAGAATGACATCCATCGGTTTCACTACCAGAGGTGTTCTTATAAGGATAAGTTCGCATGAGTCGAAGAATACGTTTAAATCAGAATGGGAGTTCCCCCCGGATTCAGAAAATAACCAGATGTATGTATGATAACAATATACATACTAATACGATACAAATAATCATATATAATAATACATTATAGGCCGGGCTGTAGACTAGACTCACTAATGCACCCTATTGACTCGGGGTGACGACATCAATGCAGCCTAATTCCCTACAACCAAGGCTCTAATACCAACTTTAACGACCCGTCAAAGTACACTTGACGACCATCGTTATCTTGGTCCCACAGCTTGATCGAAACTCTATATGAATTTAATAAAACAACCTTGCATTCTTTATTTAAAAATAATTCCCTATAAAGGAAACCTACCAAAATGTATAAGTTTAGAAAAACCATACAATATTACTTAACCAAATGTTGACCAAAACAAAGTCAACAGCATCCACTATTAAATGTATCAAAATAGAATGCAAGTTATTGTTTAACAAAAGCTGCCATCATAAATATGCAGACTCTCTAAGCACAGCGGAAGCAATCAATCATGAACCTGAGAATAAAACATGCGAGTAACTGTCAACAAAAATGTTGAGTGAATTATAGGTTTAATATTGCAAACAATATTTAATAAAAACCATAAAAATTTATGTTTGAAAACATAAAAACTCCTTTTTGGACCACAAAATTATATGCTAGAAAACATATAAAAACATTATTCCATTTACCGTGAGCCACCTGGTAACCACTTAACCATTTATTTACCCTTGCCAAACACAATAAATAATATACACCGAACAAGTGTATCTACAACAAATTACGAAGTACTAAACATTCCGATTATAAATTGCTAGCGCGACTAGCTCGAAATGGGGTTGTCAAACCCGATAGATCTATCCATAGGATTCGCGTTCACCAGTAGAAACCAGTGATTACAGTTACCAGACTAGAGAATATTTCTGTTCAACTCACAATGAATAATTTAAACCAACTTCCACTTGTGTCCAATACGTAAAAAAAATATAATGCATGTATTCTCATCCCAAAAGATTTAAATAGAAAAATGGGACTATAACTCACCTTAATAGCAAACAAAGTAACCACACAAACATGCGAACAGCAAATGAAGTAAAGTGATCAGGAATGATCACAACGCCGACCTATAAATAAAGCAGGTCGATATAAATAACTAACTTAGGTCAAGTCTTAGTATGATAGCTATTGTACATGTTGCAAGTAGACATAGAACAACACTCAACATGCATCGGTTTGATCGGAACAGCGTACGGACACACACTTTCTATTTTTAGAAAGTTCCTATTTTTGAAAAGTTTCTATTTTTGGAAAGTTTCTATTTTTGGAAAGTTTATAAGTTAGGAAAATTTCCTTAATTAGAAAGTCAACAAAAGTCAACTGAAAGTCAAAGTCAATCGAAAGTCAACTTAAAAGTCAACCTTGGTCAAACATAGTCAACGTTAATTTTAAAAGTGTAAGTTATAATAATAATATAAGTTATAACGTTTATTAAAGTTAAATATGTCTAATTATGTCATAACATAAGTTTAATTAAATTAAAATGAATTATTAAAGTTAATATAAGTTTAAATGATATAATTAATATAACATAAGTATTTAATTAATTAATTAAATATTAGTCATAATATAAGTATTATTCATTAATAATAAATTTTAAATTATATCATAAGTATTATTAATTAATAATGAATTATTAATCATATCATAAGTTTCTAATTATAATCATTAAATCATAAGTATTTAATAATTAAATTATAATTAAATAATAACTAAGCCTTATAATAATTAAATAATTAATTAATCCTTATTATAAGTCTTATTTAATACTTATCATAAGTATTTTCCATTAATAATGAAAGTATTATTAATCACAAGTTTAATTAAAATGTTAATTAAATCATAAGTATTAATTAAATGATATAATAAATATATATCATAAGTCTTAAATAATAATAATAATTACTTTTTATATCATAAGTAATTAAATGATAATGAAATCCATTATTTATATCATAAGTTTAATAATAAATCCCAAGTTTTAAATCAAAAGTTCATCGGGTCGTATCCTGAGCCCCGGGTGTCGGTTTTCGGCGAGCCTTACATATATCTCCGCCTAAGCAAACCACCCGACACTTTGGTACACTCAAGAACATACCATGAACAGCCCACAAGTCATGATATACAGCCAATACACTACTTGGAACTTCAATTCAATCAAAAACGTGTTTTAGACGTAACGGGTGATACGTGGCTCGGATTGAGATGACCCGAACATGAAAGTTCGCCCCACCATCAGTCCTAACACACTAAAACACCCTAAAGTCACCAAATATGGTCACAAAGTCGGACCAAACCTGGTTCATACCAATATCACATTTCAATCTTAACAAAATACCACTTTGCTCGTATCTAGGGCTCTGGGAATCGAAACGACATGAATCCGGAGTCTAAAATTAATGTCTTGATGAGAGGAACTCATTTATATACTTTATTTTATGATCAACATCAGTTACAATATCAGAAACACACGAAAAAGCTGCTGTCCCAATTTTATCAAACCGAAAAAATATGCAACCGAGCAATTCTACGCATACAATCAACAATACAATAACATATTATCATCATACTATCAATATAACATGTAAAAACAGAAAAATAATTGAAAAATTGAAAATCTAGGGTTAGGGTTTATACCCTAATCAACAATCAAGTAATATGAACGCGTAGAGATCGTTGTGTAGAATCCGAATATGTGAATGATTTCTTGATCCAAGTATTATTTGATGAAGATGATGATGGATTATGGTGGTGGTGGTGACGGCTAGGGAGGGAGAAGAGGAGAGAGCACCAAATGAATTTTAGGGTTGATAAAATTAGGAATAAAATGTGAAAATGAGGAGAATTGCAAAAATGAAAGGGGTATACCCCCTCCCCATGGGGTGTCCGTCCAAAATCAATGGGGTGGGCCCCATTTCTGGGCCAAATTGATGCTAAGATAAATTGCTTGTGGCCCGGATGCCCGAACGAAGCCCTAAACGCGAAAACACCGCTACGCGATAGATTTTTCGGAGAGATAACAAATACGCGACGAATAAAATATATAAACACTATATATGATCATATGACATTAAAATATCATATTTAAAATAATTAGGACTTAAAAATCCCAAAAGCTCGACCGTTGGTTTGAAAACCGAAAAGATTCGCCGGATAGAAATCCGCGACACGTAGAAACGTACAATTAAAGATATGAATACAAATATTCATATAACACATAATAATTAATATATTATTACAAAGATAATAATATAGGTCATAGAAATGACGTGGCACGAATAACAGTTAACGGTCGTTAAATAATTAACGGTAAAAGATAACGAAAAAAGTAGGGTCGTTACATATTTCGTGCAATAGAACCACTCAGTAATTGACACGTGTATCCCGAGAATTTCGGACATTCTGTGCCTATAAATAGACCCCTTGGGTCACCACATTTGACATCTGAACTTCAGTCAGAGAGAAGTACACTTTCTCTCTCACACAGTTCTTTCTCACTCTAAAAAAACATTAGCCACTTAGCAGCAATACGCTATACGGATCAATTCCAGATTGATCCTCAGATTGATTGAGGCCACCCCACGGATTACTCATCTGTGTTCCGGGTCTGCAGAGATTATTTCTCGAGGGTAAACATCAATCAACATTATACACCACACGCTGAGCAACTATTATCCTGTACTGGTACCTTACAGGCGCTATACGGAAAATCATACCAACAAATATCAAGTTCAGTTGTGTATGACATTCAAAAATGTTTTATTTCTCCTGTTTACAAAATACAAGTTTAAGTGACCTATTACAACGTATGAGACCACAATGGTTTCATATTTAAAGTGTGTAGACAACAATGTGTCCTGTTTCTAATGTTTATGGACAATATCATGTCAAGTTTTATTTCTCTTGTTTATAAACCACGGTTTTAAGTTGCGCAAAATAGTATCTAACAACATTATTCAAAAAATAATTTATTTGCATTTGACCACGAGATTTCAATAACCACAACCCAAAGTTGAAAAAATATTACATAATCTATAAGCACCTGAATACTAGCATAAAGACCTCCTTTACCCCATAAAAATGTATACACTTGTTCGAGTGTACATAAAGTTCAAAGTAAATGCACCACATTTAATGTAGGGTGAGGTTCGTCTAACCTAACGAATCCGTCCATCTAAATTGTGCTTACCCGAAGGTAATAAAAGTATTCAAGCTAGGAGCTTTGTGAACAACACTCAATATGTAATAATAAGTACTAGTGTCAAACATAAAAGTATTTGTAAAAATGTAAAAGTAATCAGCGTGTATTCTCATCCCTGAAAATAAGTAAAAAGTGGGACTGTAGAATCACCTTAGCAAAAGCACTGAAAATCTCTTAGTAAAACCTTTCAGTAGTCGAACAATCACAACCGAACAACGCAACCTAGTCAAATAGGTCATCTTAAGTAAATACATAGGTCACACTATGTCAACCCATAGTGTACGCATAGTCCTAGTGCTCATACTGACTCAATATACAAGTAAAAGTCAACTAGTCCAAGCAAGTCAACACAAGTCAACCGAAGTCAAACCAAAAGTCAACTCGGTCAAAGTGGTCAACTAAAGTCAAACATATCAGTAGGTCATGCAATCATGGTCAACATGTCAAACCTAAGTCAAGTAACACTTTATAGCTCATAGTTCAATAATTTGCACATTCGCAGTTTATCGCATGTCCTTAAAATACGCGCATTATAGAAAACAACGAGTACAACTCTTAGCAAATAATTCATGAAAATATGGAAAACTCCAGATCAAAAGTAGACTCAAAATTAATTCCAAAAAGTTTGGTCAGGGCCTCATACGATGTCTACAAGTCGGGTTTCAGAAAGGGTCTAGTTACGGTTTACCAAATCAGTTTCTGCTCACACATCAGTTTTAGAACATTTCTCATTTAATATTGAAAATAGATTTTGACAAACGGCCAATTGGAAATAACTCCAGACATTCCAAAGCTTTAGTGATAAAATAATCAAAGACATTCATTTAGCTAATTTGTACATATTAGCCACACTCTACAGATCATTCAGTTTTAGACTTCATTCAGACATACCATTTGGTCAAGCTTATAACTCATGGAAAATAACGTTTTTAGAAGTTAGCATACAAGTGAAATACATTAAGAAACATATAAACAATCATATTCTAGAAGGTCATGGTCTTAATCAATTCCTAGTTCACTCTAGCTAATTTTTTCACATTTGAAAATAGTTTCAGCTCACTATAAAAAGCAAATCTTCGTTTTGACACACCGAGAGCATTACAAAAGTTTTTGACGCAAATCTTAAGTCCAGCCAATGCATGATTTTTAATAAGGATTACAATGGTTACTATGTCAATGACCAAATCACAAAGCACACAAACCAGAAAATTCGTATTACAAGCAAAACCTAATCAAAACTTCGATTGACCATAACTTGAGCATACAATAACGAAATTAAGCGAAATCAAAGTCCAAACTTATTAATTTTTTGATACCTATTCATCTAGATGCAATACAAGATCAGTTCATAAACCAATTTGATCAGATTCATAACACACAAATTTGTGATTCATAACAACGACAACAATCGAGCAAATTAACGACTAGCGACAACTCTAAACGCAATCAATTGAGCACTAGACATGAATACACTATATAATACATATAAAAATCAGATATTAAATGTTAGGGTTTGAAAAATTATACCCTAAATCAAGAAATTAGCGGTATAGATGCTTAGATCTTGAAGAGAGGATCGCGAATACGTAATCAATTAAGTTAGCAAGCAACAATCGAAGGATTTCTTGAAGCTTGAAGATGTCAACTAGGGTTGGGGGTTTGGGGGCTGAGATGTCGATGTGAGGGAGAGAGAAAGAGAGCAGAGAAAATCCTTGGGCAGTAGTGAGACGACCCGTCCTAATCCACCTAGACGAACACATCAACATTTGGTCCCATTGCGAGGTACTGACCTCTATATGATACGTTTTACAAACATTGCATTTGTTTTTAAAAGACAAACTTTTATTTCAGCGAAAGTTTACAAATATGCATACCAAGGATATTATCATGTTTCCCAAATATAATTGACTAATCTATCATTCATCTATTAACAATCTTTTTGAACTCAAATGATTTGAATGCAACGTCTTTTGAAATATGCCACGAATGACTCCAAGTAATATCTTTAAATTGAGCAAATGCACAGCGGAAGATTTCTTTAATACCTGAGAATAAACATGCTTCAAAGTGTCAACCAAAAGGTTGGTGAGTTCACAGGTTTATCATAAACAATCATTTCAATAATTTCAATAGACCACAAGATTTCATTTTTGCTTCAAAGTGCAGGTCTGCTCACTGCTATGAAATCCATTCATATGATGAACACCTGGTAACCGACATTAACAAAATGCATCTAGAATATCCCCAAAACAGAATCATTTTCATCTATAAAAATAAAATTGAAGTACTAAAGCAGTTCAAATTCTCTGAATGGGGCTTGTTAGTGCCCATAGATCTATCTTTAGAATTCGCGTCAATTAGGGGCCAGTTCCCTAAATCTTAGGTTACCAAGCTAAAGGGGTGATATCCGGTATAGTAATCTAACATAGAATGTAGTTTTAAGTACTTGTGTCTATTTTGTATAATATTTATAAAAGTGCATGTATTCTCAGTCCCAAAATATATATTGCAATAACATTTAGAAAAAAGGGAGCAAACAAACTAACAATACGATCTTTTGTAGTAAAAATATGCATACGACTGAACTGAACAATGCAGGATTGGCTTCGAATTCACGAACCTATATCATTTATATATATATATTAACACATATAATTGTAATCGAACAAATTTAAATATATATTTATTAGTGATAACATTTTTATATTAATAACTTATATATTTCATTATTTAATTTTTTTTTTGAAAAGCATATTTCATTATTTAATTAAATATATTCATTTTATTTATTTTAAATCAATAAAAGTATTAATATAGTTAAGTTATGTGTATTAAATATATTTTTATATAAACATCATTTATTTTCAAACTTAATAATTGTAATAATACTAGATTAAGGATAATAATAATAATAATAATAATAATGATAGTAATAATAGTAATAATAATAATAATAATAATGTTAATTTTAATAATGATAATTTTAATAAAAATGATAATAATGATAATAATTTTTAATAATAACTATACTAATAATGATAATCATATTCATAATAATAATAATGATAATAATACTTATGTTAATAATAATAATAATAATAATAATAATAATAATAATAATAATAATAATAATAATTATAAAATGATACTAATACTAATAATATTGATAATAATAATAAATTGTATTATTTTCAATATAATAATAATAATCATAATAATGATCATAATACCTATATTAATAATAAAATGATAAAATTAATAATAATGATATTAATGATACTAATAATACTTAATGATAATACTTAGTAATAACAATAATGATAATAATATTAATTATGTTAATGATGGTAACAATAATAATTAAATTATAGCTAATAAAAGTAATTAATAATAATAATAATAATAATAATTATAATTATAATAATTATAATTATAATAAAAATGATAATAATTATAATAATAATAATAATAATAATAATAATAATAATAATAATAATAATAATAATAATAATAATAATAATAATAATAATAGAATTCAAATACTACCTTAAAGAGTTTTCTCAAAAAAAAATGCCACAGACCGGGCTCGAACCCGAGACCTCTCGCTAACCCGACACTCCACCAAACCAACGCCTCTGCTATTGTTTTTCGGAATTATTCTTAACTTAAATTTATATATCACGTAATATTTCTTTTTTTTGTTTATTCTTCTTCTTCAACATTGATAACCTTCATCAATTTAATCATGATCATTATCATAATCGTGTATTCCTAATCACCATTATCTTTTAACAACGGAAAAATGAAACAGAATCAATCACTTCTATGGTATCCGATGGTTGATTGATTTTCGTTGAACAAGAAACAAGAACAGTTGCAGGTTATTTGTTCGAGTTGGGTTTATGAAGAAAAGAAGAAATGGGAAAAGAATGCAGCAGCATCATCAACATAAAATCATAATATCTTCGAACATCTTTATCTTCACTCGTAAATCACCACTATTCATCATCTTCTTCTTGGTTCTCCAATACTATTCATCATCACCCTCCCTATTAACGCTACAGTAACAGTAAACATACACCAGAGATGGAATCGATGGTTTTGACAGGAAAACAGCAATTAAAAGTTGATATTCGAATGAAATCTAAAACAGAAAAACAGTAGTAACAGTTAGTGTCAGTTGTGTTGGTGGTTTACGATTGAAACAGTATGAAACGAAAACAAGATCAGTCGCTGTACCAGTAGCAGTAGTTCATCGAAGGTCTTTGGTGATGTTTTGGTTTGTTTTACAATCGGCCACAGAACAGCCAATAGTAAGGTTGGTGATGTTGGGTCTCGGAAAAGAAAACAAGAAAGGATCGATCTTGTAGTTTTTGGTTATAAGAGAAAAGGTGATGGAAAGTGGTGGTGAAGTAGTGGTTTACAAAACTGAAACAGAAATAGAAGCATACAGAAGCTGTAGGGCATTCGGTTGTGGTGGTTTCGGGCTGGGGTGGTTCGAAACAAAAACGGACAACAGTAGCAGTTATCTGATGATGATGGTGGTGATTTTTAAATGGGTTCCGAACAAGATTAGATGAAAGAGAGAGGAGAGAGAGAGTGGGAGAGTGATATAGTGGTAGTCATTCCGGTTGTAGATGGTTGAAGGTGGTGATCAATCATGGTGAAAGAACCGGCGATGGTGATGCTTCCCGGTGATTTACAATAGTCGAAGGTGGCAGATGGCTTGATGATTAATGATGAAATGAGATGGTGGTTGATGGTGGTGATACGAGTATGGTTGGAGGGTGGTAGAACCATGGTGGTGATTAAGGTCGAAGAAGGCGTAGCAAGAGGAAAGAAATGTGAATGTTTATAGATATGTGCTTGTGTATATAAATAGAAAGAGTGATACGTGTGTTAGTTTAAGTGGGAAGTACAATTTGGATGATAGAGATGTATATTGTGGAAAATTTAGTTCTCACAAATATATATATTATAAACCCAGAGAACAAAAACGTGTAGGATATGAAAATATCTAATTTAAATAAGGAAGCCATAACATAATTTGTAAGTACTCTGCAATCAGTTTTCATGGACTATTATTTCGTACTCCATTGTTACTTAGTGGCGAATAAAAGTATTCGGAAAAATTCCCAAATTTTTACATTAACTATATTTATTTATTTCGGTCTTTTAGGGTGTAAAATTGGTCATTAATTATTTAAAATTATTAAATAAAAATTAAATCAACTGTCCGCGCTCGAATCTGGGTAACATATAAAAAGTGTTAAAATTTAATAATTAGATACTAAATATACTTTTAATAAGCCTATAATTTATATTATTCATTTTCGGATCACCGTTTATTTTAAAATCACATAAGTTCGAATTTAACTTGCTTAATATTAATCGGTACATCAAACAAATATTACAATCATTTAATATTAATATACCTATGATTGATAAAATCTATTTATGGACTAACGTTTATTTTAAATCCACATAAGTTCCTTTTTAACTCGTTTAGTATCGATCGAATGATAAATGAGCATCATCTCGTTTACTAAATAAATTTGAAATCACATATATATATTTAGTATACTTCAATTAAATATATTGATGTATTTTAAATAATAATTATTATAATATCATATTTTATTTTATTTTACATAATGAATTCTAATAATTAAATCATATAATATTTCAAATTATATTTCGACTTATTTTATATATATATATATATATATATATATATATATATATATATATATATATATATATATATATATATATATATATATATATATATTTAAAATATATATATATATATATATCTATTTACGAGTAATTGTTCGTGAATCGTCGGAACCAGTCGAAGGGTAATTGAATTCATGAAAACAGTTCAAAAATTTTGAGATTCAACATTACAGACTTTGTTTATCGTGTCAAAAATATTAAATCGTATCGAGAGTTTGATTTTAAAATTAATCAAAATTTTCCGGGTCATCACAGTACCTACCCGTTAAAGAAATTTCATCCCGAAATTTGATCGAGGTCGTCATGGCTAGCAATAAGAATGTTTTCATGACAAATATGAGTTGATAAATAGAGTTTTATTACCATAGAGTAATATGGATAATATAATTCGATTACATGAAGAGTTTGAGAGAAGCTATCACAAAAGTGTGAAATGAAGAAATAGATATTCGTCTTAACTTTTGACGTAGTCACGGTTGATTTTCGGAATTCAAGGGATTTAAAGAAAATTTTCGAAGTCTATATAAGATTTGATTCTTCGGTAATTAGGGAAATTATGATTCTCTATAATTAAATGCGGTGATTACCTCAATTGCTATGCCTGATATCCGTTATAAATTAACCTCTTTCGTTCCATTATTTTCACCACTCCTATACTTTCTTCCTCAATTCATACTTCCAAAAGATTGTGAGAATGCTTAATCCAGTTCTGATCCTTGACCTCATTCTGACTATCGCAACAATCATCCTTCTATTCCAACTCCCATTGGAGGAATCTGTTTACTTCTACTTCGCTCTTGGGATTGTTGTATTTATAATTCTCCCGTGTCTTTGTATTGCTATACGCATTGATATACACGGTTTGTAATTCTGTGTTGTTGTCGTGCTTATATTCTCCCCTATATTTTGAAGCTTCATGCTTTTGTTTTCTTCCCGACTTAAAGTAAAGCGATAAAAACGTCTCGAATTTCTAGGTAAGAAGTTCGAATGAACATAACTAATGTTCTAAGAAAAATTTGTAATAACACGATCTGATTTGTTAAATTACCAGAAATCACGGAAAAGATAGAACTATCAAGAAATACTTTCTTGATATACTAAGAGGTTAAATAGAATGAAAGAGTTATGTAACATGGCACATGATGACGGTATCGTCTGTGAATCATTACGTTCCATTAGAAATTCAGCATGACTTACTGTAATATAATCACGTTGGCTGGGTGTCATTATATTATACTAACTCATGCTTTCCATTTCCAACACTTCTCCAAGAAAACATTCATAATTTAAACTTAAATTTTACAGAAGGATAGAAACTAAAACAGTTTCTTTTATGATGTAACATAGATAGCACGAGGAGATAGATAATTTCAGATGAGAATAGCTATGAAGATATCTTCGGAAATATCGAGGATATTTATAATGAAAGATACGATGATATCTTAGAGTTTCTAAGCTTGAAAGATGATGAAGAAAATTTTTCGCAAGAATTTAGATTAAATAAGGAACAAGGTATTCGCTAAAGATTTCATCAAATACTGAATCATCTAGATTTTGTAAGTACAGGTTTAGTCCTTGTGATTTGTCCATAGCCTCCATCATGGTTTGCTCAATCCATTTTTCAGTCCCAGATCTCGGCTTTATTTATCAAGCTTTCGGCCATTAAGACCATCTATAGCTTTTGCTGCTTCGTCAGCATTCTCATATATGAATCATTGGTTTTTCAATCCGAGGTGTTTTCAAGAGTTTGAAGGGTTTGAATGAAGATTGTAATTGTCAAGATAAATGATGTTTAAGATGGAATCAAGTGGGAAACTTTAAGAAATATTTAACTGTAGAAGATATAATTTATTAACGATATTTTAAATCAAAATGTGTTATAATTAATATTTCATACTCTTTTAATACTTTTTAATTGTTCAAGATTAGTAGTCCAATGTTAGTAGTCCAATACTCCAATAGTTTAATATATAATCTAGTTAATCAAGGTTATATTATATTGTCTCGGGATTAACCAAGACTAGTATATTATGACAGTATTTAAATGACGATATTTAAAGTGCATAAAATAAATAGCAGTATTTAAATGATGACATATAAAATTGCGAGTATTAAAATTGCGATAATTAATTGCGATAATTAAAATGATAATAAATAAAATGTAATAAGGAAATAGTCATAACTGGTATAGGAACAGTTAGCTAGGATTTGGTTAGTATAGATTTAAAATTTTACGTAGTTAAATAATTGGTTACTAATCAATTTTATTTTGTCCATTATTTTCTTCATTATGCCACTTGTCAAATCTTGACTTGGATTCTGATTGGTAAAAATTTGTATATGAAAGTGAATTGGAATGAAAATGGTCATTCGTGGATGAATGGATACGTATATATGTGGTTGTAGGTAGGATAGTAAATGACTGTTGAATCAGATTTGAAGAATGTACAGTGTAACATGTTAATGTGAGATCTAAATATTTCTAGGGTATTACCTACCCGTTAAAATATCCTCGTCATTAATAGTTTGTACAAGAGAACTTTTAATTATAATCTTTATGAAAATATATATACATATATATTTTCTTCAGATGTATTCATGGATTTAACGAGTTAATATAATATTAAACTCATTTGATTTACCGTTAGAACTAGAATACATAATCTCTAAAACATTAGAGATTACATAATTGCCATGAAGAACGAAGATAATGATGTAGAACGATACGTAGAACGATATGTAGAACGAAGATCATTGATGTAGAACAAGATGTAGAACGAAGATAATTGATGTAGAATAAATGTAGAACGAAGATTATGCTTGAGGTGTAGTTTGTGATGTTGAGGCTTCTGTTGTTGGTGGTACAGTTGTTGATAGCGGTGGTACTATTGGTGTAGTGACCCGACAAAATCGTCATTAACGGCGCCGCTAACTTAGGTCCCGTTACGTGGTCGTAGTCCCTATATGAGACTCGTTTGACCAAAATTATGTCGTATTCATTTAAAAAGTACAAGACTCGCAAAGTTTAGTTTACAAAACCATTCGACAACAAGTTAAAGTTTACAAAAGTTACAAAGTGTAAATGAAATAACTTGCGACATAATATAAGTTGAAAATCACGGTTGCTATAAATAGCGTAAGTATGTAAACATTTGTTTGAATCCAAAGGTGCTATCACTAGCGTATGCATGTATGCTTGACTCCAATCAAAGTAATCAAAGTGCATGCATGTATGCTTGACTCCAAGCAAGTATAAGTGTACGCGGAAGCATGTATCAAATAGCCATGTATGAACATGAGAAACATATAGAAAACTGTCAACGAAAAACGTTGGTGAGATCATAAGTGTATTTGTAAAAGTATGTTTTTGAACCACAAGGTTTAGTATCAAATCGTATACATCTCAAAAGATGTGTTTGTATTAAAGTGTATACATCTCAAAAGATGTTGTTTGTAAACCACAAGATTTAGTATAAAGTGAATATCAAGCGTATACATCCCAAAGGATGTTGTATGTATCACGAGCACCCAATTACCAAAACTTAACTGAATCCTACCTCTGCATAATAGTGTTAGAACCTACACTATACACCGAAAATACATTTCATCCTTCATATGAGGGTTCGTCAAACCCGTATGGCCACACAACATAATTTCTCGCTCACACCCTACAAGTGTAACTAATGGTAATTGAACTTGAGGATTTTTGTTCTAACTCGTAGGTATCTTTGCTCTTGTATTCGTATTTGTTTAGAGTATAAAAGTATGAAAAGAATGTATACAAATGAAATGTATATAAGTATGTAATGTATATGTTTCTCAGCCCACAATTTAAAAGTATAAAAGTATTTGAAAAGGTGGGACTATGATCTCACATCGAGTGCACGAGTATAAAGGTACTTCACAAAGTAAACGTGTGCATGAAAGTTGCTTAGCCTTGACCTAAACAAGTAAGTTGTATCAATTAACCGGTTACGACACATGGTCGGGTGAAATGTGTTCAATTAGTCCTATGGCTCGTTACGACTCGAATAGTATAGCAAGTGAATCACGTTATCAAGTTTCATGCAAGAATCAAGTATAAAAGCACATTAGAACGATTGCATAAGTGTTTTGTTAAGTTTGACTAAAAGTCAAACTTGGTCAAAGTCAACAAAAAAGTCAACGGGGTCGGGTCGGGTCCCGAACTATTTTTCTGAGCTTAGAAATCATATATGAGCATGTTGGCCAAGTTTCATGTTGATCGGGGGTGCTTAGCATACTTAGAATTAAGCGAAAATTTACATTTTTGGGCAGTCTGCCTCAGATGCGCCGCATCTGCAGCTGTATCAGCAATTCTGGGCAGTTTTCACTTATACGATTTCAACTTCAAACGAACATAACTTTTGACTCGTTAACATTCAAAACACGTTCATTTAAAAGCTATCAAACCCTAACCAAGAATCACAAAATCAATAATCATGTTAGTGATGCTTTCCAAATCAACCTACACATCAAATTGAAGCTAATGATGCTAGTAACACACTTTAGCATTTAAACAACATTTAATCAACCAAAATCAAGGATTAAGCACACCCATTTCAAGTTCATGCTAGTTACTCCAAAAACAACAAATCTAGCAACCAAAACATATATTCATGTTATACTTGAGCCATTGACACTAACTAACACCATTTCAAGTCTATAAAACGAATTTGAAAAATCTAGAGTTTTTAGAAACCTTACTCCAAGCTATGAAATTGGTACCAAATCGAAGAGGATGAAGAGAGGATCACGAATATGTAATTTGTTTTGTGATGAACTTCCTTGATTGAATTTAGATGATAAATCTTTGATGTTGGGGTTTGAGAGAAGATATGGAAGTAGCAAGAATGAGGGAGGTGGAATGGATGGAGGAGAAGGCCACTTTGACTATTTGACCTAGTCAAATTTTTGCCCACTTGGCAAGTTTGGTCCCTCAAGTTTCAAAGCGGGTGCGGGAATTAACCGAGCGAATATTTTTAAACACGCTAGAGTAAACGAGTGATGTTATAATTAAATAACGGGAATATTATGAACGTTAGTCAACGAAAGTTACGAATTTTAAATAACGAAAGATATTATTAAAAAAAAGACAGTGTTAAAAATAAATTTAACGGAAAAATGCGGGATGTTACAATTGGTGTCGGTGATGTTGCTAGTGCTTGTAAGTTTTGCACCATATTCTCCAAAGCCACAACTCAAGCGCGAAGCTCGTTGACTTCTTCTATTACTCCGGGATGATTGACAGTTGAAACAAGTAGATGAATAAGGTTTAGAATAGTAGATATTATGTAATCGTTGTAAGCTATCCGGGAAATGAGGGTGAAAATGGTGTTCTGGATTGGTTCGCCGGTAAGTGCTTCAGGTTCATCACCAAGAGGTGATTTGGTTGATGGAAAGGATCACCTTCTTCTCATCTCCATTGATTAACTCGACTATAAACTCATTCCCATTTCATCCAGAATTGATTATGGATGATTGGTTGATCCATTCTGGTTACACTGCCTACGGAGTTCGAGTGGAAATCCATATCGGAAGAGCTATCAGAATCCGAGGATTTTGAACTAGTTGCGAGTTCCATCTTGTACTATCAAGGAAATGAATTTCGATATGAAATAGATTATAGGACTTAGATTGGTATCCTTCAATACATAATTTACATATGTATATAATACCAAAATCCCATAGATTGCGGAGGAATCTTCGAAAGCTGTCAGACAAAGTTTATAGTTGTGATGACCCGGAAATTTTCGAATAAATTTAAACTTAATCTTTATATGATTTCGACACGATAAGCAAAGTCTGTTAAACCGAGTCTTAAAATTTTGAACAGTTTACATGGATTCAGTTAACCTTTGACTACTCCTGACGATTCACGAACTAATGTGTGTAAGTAAATATGTATATATATATATATATACAAATATAAGGGTATATATAATATTTTAAATTAATAAAATACTCTCCATTCAATTGAAATTAAAAATGTAAAATAATATACAGCGTATTTAAGTTGCTATTAATATATATATATATATATATATATATATATATATATATATATATATATATATGTATATGTATATATATATATATATATGTATATATATATATATATATATATATATATGTATATATATATATGTATATATATATATATATATATATATATGTATATATATATATATATGTATATGTATATATATATATATATGTATATATATATATATGTATATATATAGGTATAAGATTTTATACGTATTTAATAATATATGTAATAGTTTGAAATCATAATATATGATTTAATTGCATAAAATAAATAAGTAAAATAAATACAATTTAATCATTTGAATAGAAAATGAAAAGTAAAATACAAAATAATTAAACTGTTAAGAATCTATATAAATATATATGACTTCTATATATAATTAATATTATATGAATATTGTAATATATATTAAATTATATTAAATAATTTGTATATGTTATTATATATATACATACATATTACATATTAACTTTAATTACAAACTAAAACAAAGTTGTTGTTGTAATACTATTATTACTTTATTTTTTAGTAATAATAATTGTATTATTATTACTGTTATAATTGTAAAGTTATCAAAGTAAAAATTTTATATATAAAGATTAATTAAAAGTATAATATAGTGGTAATTTAAATGTCACTAGTTATTATTATTATTAAGAATTTCATTATTATCATTGTTATTAATAGTATGTAATTATTATCATTATTAATATATGTATTATTATAAAAAAAATTATCATTTATATTACTATTACTAATATTATCATTATTATAAATATGATTTTTGCATTAATATGATTATTATTATTACGATTACTATTTTGTTATTATTAGTATTTTTTTAGGATTAATATTAATAATTAATATTATTATTATTAATTATAAATGCAACTATATTTATAAAAGACCTATTACAGCACATAAATAATTACTCGAATTATTAGCATCACTTTCAACTTTGTAAAGTTTTGTTTTTATCTTTAATCCGTTAGCTCTCCATCTCAATTACAATCTCAAACAAATGAATTCGCGTATTATATAGACAAATGTGAAGGAATTACAAACAGATACATACAAAATCAGATTCCTTTCATTATCTGCTTTTATTTTTTTATTTTTACTGGATGCGAATATTTCATGTCGATTCTTTAAGTCTATAAATCAAACCCATTTAATTCATGTTATGGAACCAAAAATCCATTCAAATATTTCTCTACCAATATCATATGTCAATCGTATCTGTTTTTATAAATTAAACAGAAATATATATATATATATATATATATATATATATATATATATATATATATATATATATATATATATATATATATATATATATATATATATATATATATATATATATATATATTAGATATCTCTGCTCTTAGATGTAAAACTCAATAGCCCAAAAAATGAATGAATTTTCAAAATGTGTTAATACAGATAAGTTAGGAATCGTGTCTTTAAACTATTTGCAAAGTTTCAACCTCCAATTCCACCTATCGAGTCCTAATTTCAAAGTCAAAGTTCCAATTTCAAAAAGTAAATTTTGTTCATCGTTAAAATTCAAATGTATTTTGGTGTTTCCAGTCAATTTGAGGTCACAGAAAGTTTTTAGAAGTCATTTACAACCTAGTTCATGTTATAAATTTTATCTAAAACAATCTTGAATTCGAAAATTAAATCTGAGTTTATGTTCTTCATAAACACGCTGCAGTAATTAAATTTGTTTTCTGTTTTGATAATTCAATTACAGTATAAACGCTTCTGTTTCTATTATACAACCTAAATCAATTTGGTAATTAGTGTATTTGATTGTATTTGAATATGGGTCGATTTGAGTTTGATAAAGAGGAAGAAGATGAATAGATTATACGGGTTATATAAATTATGGATGGAACTAAAAACAGAAAAACAGACGACATTGATGTGGTTAAGAGGGTTTTCCGGTTAGCGGGAGGTCCCGTGTTCGAGCCCCGTCAGGAGCAAATCTTTTTAGAAAAGCATTTTGAAGGGTATACACTTTGATTTTTATTTCCATTATTATTATGTTGTTATTGTTATTATTACTATGGTTATAATTTATTAATGATATTATTACTAAATATTATTAGGATTATAATTATTATTATTATTACCATGATTACAAGTAAAATGAACATTATTGTTATTATTAGTAACATTTTTAATGTAATTATTATTATAAATTTTATCATGTAAGTATTAGTTATCGTTAATATTATATTTATTAACGACTAATATAAGCATTATCATTATTACTATGTAAACACAAATACTAAGATTAAAATTATTATCATTTTGTTATTAAGTAACACCATTATGTATTATTAATGTTATTATTAGTATATTAATATTGATTTGATATAAGTATTATTACGATTAGAATCATTATTCATTATTATTATTTTTACAAAAACAATACAAACTATTATTTCTATTATTAATATTAGTATTAGTATCATTTTAGAATTATTATTATTAACAAAAGTATTATTATTAAGATTACCATTAGTAATAAGATGGTTGTAATAATTATTAGTATGTATTATTATCAAAATTATTATTTTCATTATCATTATTATTAATACTAGTATTATTAATTATCATTATTTTAATCACTACTAATATTATTTTAGTATTATTATAATTACTATTTTAACAAACAAATGAAATATATACATATAAAATATATCAACTAATATATACATATATATTTTATCATATAGAAACTCTAATATAAATTATTATTATTAACATGTTATAATGAAAGATAAACACTAGTTAAATAAAATAAGTAAATTAAATATATCTACATCTATATAACAAATAATTTATCAAGCATATTATTAATAATAATATATATATTTATTCGATTACGGTTATGTGTGTTAATATATATATAGATGATATAGGTTCGTGAATCCAAGGCCAACTCTGCATTTATTCAAATGCCGTCATATGTATTTTTACTACAAAATACAGTATAGTGAGTTCATTTGATTCCCTTTTACTCTTTACATTTTTGGGACTGAGAATACATGCGCTGTTTTTATAACTGTTTCCTAAATGCTTTTGAGATATATATTTTTTTAACTGAGAATACATGAACTGCTTTTATAAATGATTGACAAAATAGACACAAATATTCAAAACTACATTCTATGATAGAATTATTTGGATTCAGAGGTTTGATTTAATAGTTACGGAGAGATGATTTTGCATTGCGTACGCATTAGCTCCCGTTTTAACTACCATCGGTGGGATAATTTTGCATTGCACGCACGCACTAGCCCCCGATGTATTGTATTGTATTATAGTCGACTTTGTAGTTGGTAACAGAGGGATGATTTTGCATTGCGTACGCATTAGCACCCATTTCAGCTACCCTCGAAGGGATGATTTTGCATTGCGTACGCATTAGCCCCCGTTGTAAGAATTATATTGTATTAACTACCACGGTGAGATGATTTTGTCATTGCACTACACATTAGCTACCGTTGGTAAGTTATTTGAAAGGTTCCAGTGTTCTTCATATGAATGATTTTATAGCAGGAGTAGACCTGCACAGATTGTTTTCTAAATATGAATATCTTGTGGTCTATTAAAATGATGAAAATGAATGATTATGATAAACTAATGAACTCACCAACCTTTTGATTGACACTTGAAAGCATGTTTATTCTCAGGTATGAAAGAAATCTTTCGCTGTGCATTTGCTCATCTTATAGATATTATTTGGAGTCATTCCTGACATATTTCAAAATACGTTGCATTCGAGTCATTGAGTTCATCAAGAATATTATCAAGTCATTTATAGTTTAGATATATTATGAAATGGTATGCATGCCTGTCAACTTTCGATGAAATGAAAGTTTGTCTTTTAAAAACGAATGCAATGTTTGTAAAATGTTTCATATAGAGGTCAAGTACCTCGCGATGTAATCAACTATTGAGAATCGTTTATAATCGATATGAACGGGTCCTTTCAATAGTAACAGATATGCTAAGATATGAATATGTCTATACACTATCTATGCAATAAATGCAGTAAGACGTGTCTAGACTTAGGAATGATAAGCAGGTAATTTTCCACTAGGAATGATAAACAAAACTTATAATATGCAGCTAAGGTCGAAGTTTAGAATCGCTAATGCATCCTAATGACTATTAGTTAGACACACTAATGCAAGACCTGGTTCGCTAAGACCACCGCTCTGATACCACCTGAGACGACACGTGCTAATCCACCTGGACAAACACATCTACATTTGGTCCCATTGCAAGGTACTGACCTCTATATGATACGTTTTACAAATATTGCATTCGTTTTTAAAAGATAAACTTTCATTTCAACGAAAGTTTACAAATATGCATACCAACGATATTATCATTTTTCCCAAATATAATTGACTAATCTATCATTCATCTATTAACAATCTTTTTGAACTCAAATGATTTGAATGTAACGTCTTTTGAAATATGCCATGAATGACTCCAAGTAATATCTTTAAATTGAGTAAATGCACAGCGGAAGATTTCTTTAATACTTGAGAATAAACATGCTTAAAAGTGTCAACCAAAAGGTTGGTGAGTTCATAGGTTTATCATAAATAATCATTTCAATAATTTCAATAGACCACAAGATTTCATTTTCATTTCAAAGTGCATGTCTACTTACTGCTATAAAATCCATTTATATGATGAACACCTGGTAACCGACATTAACAAAATGTATCTAGAATATCCCCAAAAACAGAATCATTTTCGTCTGTATAATTAAAATTGAAGTACTAAAACAGTTCAAATTCTCTGACTAGGGCTTGTTAGTGCCCATAGATCTATCTTTAGGATTCGCGTCAATTAGGGGCCAGTTTCCTAATTCTTAAGTTACCAAGCTAAAGGGGTGATATCCGGTTTAGTAATCCAACATAGAATGTAGTTTTAAGTACTTGTGTCTATTTTGTAAAACATTTATAAAAGCGCTTGTATTCTCAGTCCCAAAATATATATTGCAATAGCATTTAGTAAAAAGGGAGCAAACAAACTCACGATACGATCTTTTGTAGTAAAAATATGCATACGACTGAACTGAACAATGCAGGGTTGGCATCGGATTCACGAACCTATATCATTTATATATATATATATATATATATATATATATATATATATATATATATATATATATATATATATATATATATATATATATATATATATATATATATATATATATATATATATATATATATATATATATATATATTAACACATATAATTGTAATCGAACAAATTTATATATATATTTATTAGTGATAATATTTTTATATTAATAACTTATATATTTTATTATTTAATTAAATACATTTATTTTATTTATTTTAAATCAATAAAATTATTAATATAGTTAATTTATGTGTATTAAATATATTTTTATGTAAACATCATTTGTTTTCAAACTTAATAATTGTAATAATACTAGATTAAGGATAATAATAATAATAATAATAATAATAATAATAATAATAATAATAATAATAATAATAATAATAATAATAATAATAATAATAATAATAATAGTAATAATAATAATAATGTTAATTTTAATAATGATAATTTTAATAAAAATGATAATAATGATAATAATTTTTAATAATAACTATACTAATAATGATAATCATATTAATAATTTAATAATATAATAATAATAATAATAATAATAATAATAATAATAATAATAATAATAATAATAATAATAATAATAATAATAATAATAATAATGATAATAATACTTATGTTAATAAGAATAATAATTATAAAAATTATAAAATGATACAAATACTAATAATATTGATAATAATAATAAATTGTATTAATTTCAAAATAATAATAATAATAATAATAATAATAATAATAATAATCATAATAATAATAATAATAATAATAATCATAATAATAATAATAATAATCATAATAATGATCATAATACCTATATTAATAATAAAATGATAAAATTAATAATAATCATATTAATGATACTAATAATACTTAATGATAATACTTAGTAATAACAATAATGATAATAAAATTAATTATGTTAATGATGGTAACAATAATACTTAACTTATCACTAATAACAATAATTAATAATAATAATAATAATAATAATAATAATAATAATAATAATAATAATAATAGTAATAATAATAATAATAATAATAATAATAATAATAATAATAATAATAATAATAATGATAATAATAATGATAATAATAATAATGATAATAATAATAATAATAATAATAATAATAATAATAATAATAATAATAATAATAATAATAATAATAATAATAATAATAATAATAATAATAATAATAATAATAATAATAATAATAATAGTAATAGAAATCAAATACTACTTTAAAGAGTTTTCCCAAAAAAAAAATTGCCACAGATCGGGCTCGAACCCGAGACCTCTTGCTTACCCGACACTTCACCAAACCAACTGCTCTGCTATTGTTTTTCTGAATTATTCCTAACTTAAATTTATATATCACGTAATATTTCTGTTTTCTTTTTATTCTTCTTCTTCAACATTGATAACCATCATCAATTTAATCGTGATCATTATCATAATCATGTATTCCTAATCACCATTATATTTTAACAATAGAAAAACGAAACAGAATCAATCACTTCTATGGTATTCGATGGTTGATTGATCTTCACTGAACAAGAAACAAGAACAGTTACAGGTTGTTTGTTCGAGTTGGGTTTACGAAGAAGACAAGAAGAAACGGGAAAAGAATGCAGCAGCATCATCCACATAAAATCATAATATCACTGAACCATCTTTATCTTCACTCGTGAATCACCACTAATCATCAACCTCTTCTTGGTTCTCCAATACTATTCATCATCGTCCTCCCTATTAACGCTACGGTAACAGTAAACATACACCATAGATGGTATCGGTGGTTTTGATAGGAAAACAGCAATCGAAAATTGTTGTTCGAATGAAATTTAAAATAGAAAAATAGTAGTAACAGTTAGAGTCGGTTGTGTTGGTGGTTTACGATTGAAACAGTATGAAACAAAAATAAGATCAGTCGCTGTAGCAGTAGTAGTAGTTCATCGAAGGTCTTTGGTGATGTTTTGGTTTGTTTTCAATCGGTCATAGAACAGTCGATGGTAAGGTTGGTGATGTTGGGTCTCGGATAAGAAAACAAGAAAGGATTGAGCTTGTGGTTTTTGGTTATAAGAGAAAAGGTGATGGAAAGTGGTGGTTAGTGGTGGTGAAGTAGTGGTTTACAAAACTGAAACAGAAATAAAAGCATACAGAAGCTGTAGGGCATTCAGGGGTGGTGGTTTCGAGCTGGGTTGTTCGAAACAAAAACGACCAACAGTAGAAGTTATCTGATGATGGTGGTGGTGATTTTTAAATGGGTTTCGAACAAGATTAGATGTGAGAGAGAGGAGATAGAGAGGGAGAGTGATCTAGTGGTGGTCGTTTTGATTGTAGATGGTTGAAGGTGGTGATCAATCATGGTGAAAGAATCGGAAGTGGTGATGTTTCCCGGTGATTTACAATAGTCGAAGGTGGCGGATGGCTTGATGATTAAAGATGAAATGAGATGGCAGTTGATGGTGGTGATACGAGTATTGTTGGAGGGTGGTAGAACCATGGTGGTGATTAAGGTCGAAGAAGGCGGTAGCAAGAGGAAAGAAATGTGAATGTTTATAGATATGTGCTCGTGTATATAAATAGAAAGAGTGATACGTGTGTTAGTTTAAGTGGGAGGTACAAATTAGATGATAGAGATGTATATGGTGGAAAATTTGGTTCTCACAAATATATATATTATAAACCCAGAGAACAAAAACGTGTAGGATATGAAAATATCTAATTTAAATAAGGAAGCCATCACATAATTTGTAAGTACTCTGCCGACAGTTTTCATGGACTATTATTTCGTACTCCGTTGTTACTTAGTGGCGAATAAAAGCATTCAGAAAAATTTCCAAATTTTTACATTAACTATATTTATTTATTTCAGTCTTTTAGGGTGTAAAATTGATCATTAGTTATTTAAAATTATTAAATAAAAATTAAATCAACTGTCCGCGCTCAATTCTGGGTAAAATATAAAAAGTGTTAAACTTTAATAATTAGATCCTAAATATATTTTTAATAAGTCTATAATTTACATAACTCATTTTCGGATCACCGTTTATTTTAAAATCACATAATTTGGAATTTAACTTGCTTAATATCAATCGGAACATCAAACAAGTATTACAATCATTTAATATTTATTTTTAATATACCTATAATTGATAAAATCTATTTATGGACTAACGTTTATTTTAAATCCACATAAGTTACTTTTTAACTCGTTTAATATCGATCGAATGATAAATGAGTGTCATCTCATTTACTAAATAAATTCGAAGTCTCATATATATATATATATATATATATATATATATATATATATATATATATATATATATATATATATATATATATATATATATATATATATATATATATATATATATATATATATATACTTCAATTAAATATATTGATGTATTTTAAATAATAATTATTATAATATCATATTTTATTTTATTTTACATAATGAATTTTAATAATTAAATCATATAATATTTCAAATTATATTTTGACTTATTATATCTATATATATTTAAAATATATACATATCTATTTACAAGTAATTGTTCGTGAATCGTCGGAACCAGTCGAAGGGTAATTGAATTCATGAAAACAGTTCAAAAAATTTGAGATTCAACATTATAGACTTTGCTTATCGTGTTAAAAATATTAAATCATATCGAGAGTTTGATTTTAAAATTAGTTGAAATTTTCCGGGTCATCTCAAGTAGCTTGTGAATATTAGACACTAAACCTAATATTTGATTAATGAAAACTTACACAACACCCCCTAAGGTTTGGCACAAATAACGGCGTTGGCACAGCTGATACCGGGTGATAGAGATAGAACAATTGCAGCGAGAATTTATCGTAAGTGGGTTACTTACAGTTATCACAACTAGGCTCCTACCGGCTACTGTTGCATGGTTATCGATGAAATGGTATTCGTATTTTACATCTCTGCTGACCTGTTTTCATCTTTTATTTATACCGTCTGTTTGATGCTTTTTACATGTTGCGGCACTACCCTATGCTTGTGAATATGCGATACAGTGATAAAGCTTACTTTGACGAGCTTATGCATTTGAACAAGACTTATGTGATAACAAACTTTTCGGCTCATGCTACAACTCGCTGGGAGAGGCTATTACCAGGGCCAACGACATTGTCAGTTGATCGCAACACAGATTTTGAATAGCTTCCATTTGCAGACTACCCTGACCATTAGTTCCAGTTTGTTGCTTACAATCAACTACGCACGCGTGTACCAAACACCATTGTCCTCGCTGGTATGTTTTACATAATATCTTATGATTTCGATTTAAATACTTAGACATACATTGATATGGAATATATGTGAATAGACTACATTGGCTGCATTGATCACCTTGAAGACCCGGTGGTGATTGGAGACGTTAACCGCAAACAGCTTATAAGAAGAACAATCGATGTCACCAATCTTGAATAAGCCATTATTTAGGAAAAATAAATAAATATATGCAATGTTTGGGCATTTTCTTTATTTAATTTACAAACTTTTAAATACAGCAACATTTACTAAAAAGAATGTGTTGCTGGGAAAAAAACTAAATTGCTTTTCGCAACAAGGGTGGGCCAGCGCCGATTATTTTTGACAAACAGCAGCACAATTCTTTTTCCTTTTAGTTTTTTTAGTCTCTATTTCTAACTGACAGTTTAACACACATTTGTTTGTGTACAGTGGTGATACAATTCAGCTTACTATCTGGAACGAGCTTGCAACTTCTTTTGACTCGGACGCATACGATGCTATGGAAAAACTAGTTGTGTTGGCGGTCAGCTCATGCCGCCCTAAGCTTTACCGTGGTATGTAACAATTTTAAACACAAACCTCGAAATTACTACATGAAATTGTTATATGCCCATTAATAAAATTTATTTGTGACCATTTGTTGCCTGTTTTTTCGCTTTGTTTTGTAAAAGGGGAACTCCAGCTTGGTTTCACCCAGGCAACACATTGTTATTTCAATCCAGCAATACCAGAATTTAACGACTCGATAGACGAGTAGGCATTGTCTTTTAAAGTAGCTACCCATGCCTTTTTACTATATCGCTGGTTACTAACTTGCATTGGATATTCATGCAGTCACCATGCGCGCTTCTTGGCAAACCCACCATTGATCATCAACCGACAACGATCACCGTACATGGCATTAGAACGGTTTCACAACAGATTTGGCATGTAAGAACTTCTGACCCACAACTTGAACAACTACAGCGTAGGCTTGCTACTGTATACTGCACAATCTATTTTACCAACTATTTACGTTAGCATTAAATCTCTCTCAAACTGACCAAATAATATACGTATAAATTTACAATTTCCAGAATGTAGACTTCACTTGTGAAGGCACGATTGAACAAGTTGTTGGAAACAGAGACTAGTATTACAAAAGTTGCAGCGAATGTTTGTTGAAAGTCACGGAGGACATTGACGCTACCAACAATTACACATGCCGGGTCCACGGTACCAAAGCTACCTACACGCCCACGTAAGAACGCCTTGCAACCATAATTTTTCTCCTACTTAACTTCAGACTAACTGACTGTTTTCATGACATGGTTTAGCTACTGCTTCAAAACTATCGTCAATGACACATCAAATACTGTGTCGTTTACCTTTTTCTCAGAAGCGGGTGATGTAATTGTTGGAACCACTTGTAGTGACCTCATAACAAACAGAGATTATGATCAGCCTCATGAACTACCACCCATCATGAGAGCCATAGAAGGGCAAACTCACATATTCCAGTTTCACTGCAACCCTCAATCAAGGAAAACGCACCCAGAATTCATCGTCACAAGGCTTCTTGACGAAATACCAAATGTAGCGACAAACACTGACACGCCTAACGCCTCCACAGAAGTCGAGGAGTTAGCAACAGGTTCGCCACCTGCATAATTATGTCTTTGTTCATTGCACTCTATTCTTTAATTTATTAATGTCCCAACTTACACAGTCTACATTCATTTTTTTATAACCTGCAACCTGCACTTATACATCTTATTCATGCACAACTGCAGTTGCCACAAATGGCGCAATCAGCACGCCTCCACCGACTGTTCAGTTACAGATGCCGGAGCAGCCAAAGAAAGGGAAACCAGAAAAAGGGAGTTCAAAGAAGACGGTTAAACGAGCTTTATTCATGGAAGAGTCCAAGAAGGGTAACACACGAGGAAGGAAAAAGCGCGGCGGAGTTCAGGGCTGATCACAGGCGCGGTAGCGGCCACAATGGGCAGTTTCTTTTGGTTTGGCGGCTAGAAGCTTGTAAACCACATTACTTGGAGTTGCTTTGCAAAACTTTTGAAACAACCCAACCCGTATTCCATACGATAATTTTTTTTTTAAATGATAAACCGTTAGCGCCAAATTAACCGGTTACATATAACCCATTAAACAACATCACAAGTTAAATGTTTACAAACAGCACGAAGGCCCTTAACAATGTAATACAAGTTTGACCCATTCACAATGATAGTTTTAATCCAAACTACACCCGATCATGGTTTGGGGCTAAACTACCCAAAACGCTAGGTCTACTTCAAAAGCTTCAATGCAAAACCAACATGGGGAACTAGTATCCAACAACCCCATTTCCCTTCTCCGCACCTGCATCTAAAAAGATAAACAACGAGAGGGGTAAGCTAACGCTTAGTGAATGCAATAATTATACATGTTCATATATAACCTACTTACTTGCAATCACTTACACAATACCGCATACAAGCTATCATTTCAACAACCATGCAAACATCATTCATAAACTACTATCCGCAATTCACGATAAGCTAGCAACATTAATAGCATATAGTTCACAATTTAATATGCTAAATAAAATTCACACAACCATGGTT
Organism: Rutidosis leptorrhynchoides; assembly: GCF_046630445.1. Classification (NCBI taxonomy): domain Eukaryota; kingdom Viridiplantae; phylum Streptophyta; class Magnoliopsida; order Asterales; family Asteraceae; genus Rutidosis; species Rutidosis leptorrhynchoides. The sequence goes on from NC_092342.1 coordinate 196,230,836, forward strand.
AACCAATCGTGCAAGGGAACGGTACTTGAAAGCCCGTCGGAGTTCATAACATCCATTAGTGTTACTTAAACACCGCGTAATCACTAATCCCCCGGGTGATGTCTTAAACACCGCGACTAACTCACCCCCATGATAATGTGGCGTCTTGAACACCGCGACGATTCCACATGTCAATCAAAACAATGAGTGGTGTCTTGAACACCGCGACAATTCCACTCCCATGACAATGTGGCATCTTGAACACCGCGACAATACCACATGTCAATCAAAACAATGAGTAGTGTCGTGAACACCGTGACAATACTACTCGTTACTTAGAATATGGTGTCTTAAACACTGCGACAATACCACATTCACACTACATAAATAAATACATTATATACGTACACGCATAATTATTCCACTCACCTTAACACCAAGATGATGATTATGCACTTCCGAAACATCGAAGCAAAGTACCTAATACATTAAGTACACATTCAATACACAACTTGTGGAACCAACCACCATACTTACACTTGAGCATTTAATGACCTAATTTGCATTAAATAGCTCAACTACACCAAAACCGTCCATAAATGGTCAAGACTCATATTCAATCACTAAAGCTAGCGATTTATAGTCTACTAACTTTAACTAACACAAACTTAGGGTAGTTCATACCCATTTCACCCAAACTAGGTCAACATTACCCATTTGACCCATTTTAACACTTAGACTCACAAATCAAGTCAACTTAACTCATTAACAATTCTTTCATCATTTTACAAGTGTAATAGTGAATAACAACACCATTAACACTTGCAAATCTCAATATACATGAACAAACCCTAGGTTAACTCCATTTGGGTTCCCTTACATCAAATTACCCCAAATTCACCCATTAAGTCCCCAAATGGGTCTTACAAGTCTCAAATGGCCAAACCCTAGCCATAAATTAACTAAAACTCAAATACAGAGTTAAGACTTACCAACACTATCCACTCGTAGCTAAGAACGAGGAGAACAACTTTAATACTTGCTCCAAGGATTGATTCACAAATCTCCACTCTCAAATCTCACTTAGAAATCAATTGGGTTTTATGTTTTGAGAGTAAATGGAGAAAGAAAATAGAAATGAAATGAATAAAATGGATAAGTGGTGGAGATTAAATGCTCCCATCAGATCTACACGCAAAAAGACGGAATTACCCTTGGATTTTCCTTTTTAAAAGCTGAATTCGGAGTCAGGCCTGCAGGCCTGCCGCGGCGCGGCCCATATCGTCGCGGCGCGACATATAAAGGAAAACTCGATCCTGTTTAGCACGCCTCCTGATTCGGGTTTACGTGAGATGCCGCAGCGCGACCAGAAACCTCGCGGCGCGAGAATGAACAAGATTTTTGACCTGCATATCATGACTCCTGATTCTTGTTTTGGGTTCAACATCGCGGCGCGGCAAAAGCCTTCGCGGCGTGGCGATAGCCTATGGCTGATCAGTTTTTCGACAACTTAACTAAATATTGATTTCGCGACTCGTATGCCCCAAACTTGCTTCGTATGTACATCTTGACTTCACCACGAAGCCTCACTCAACTTAATACCTTCCTAAGTCAAACATATCCTTATACATGTGTAATATATATACATATCGTACACATCAAAATAGCACTTAAGTCATTTAATCACATGGACAATAAAATATAATCGTACAAACGATTAAGTATGTACCTTAATCTATGTATGTGATCAGCGGGATGTTACAACTTTTTGAACCGTGCATTAATTATTTGTGTACTCACTGAAAACTTGGTTTGTGTACCTGTATTTGTAATCCTTGACTGGTTTAGGATGTAAATTATCGTTGTATGTTAGCTTCCTAATCGTTGATGAACCAATTTGATCTGTACATTATGGTTTTTATGTATTGATATGTTTCTGCAAATTTCTGTTACGAAATGTGGACTTTTAAATGAATGTTCTAAGTCAAGCACTTTCAGCATGTCTATTTAATTAATTTTTTAATAGCTTATAGCATATATTTTAGCTACTGCTTTTGGTATATACATGTATATTTATATTTATTAATCTTAAGCTAATGCTGCGTTTTTTCTTCAGTTTGGAATATCATTTGCTGTTCCATTTGAGAATCTGAAAGGGTTTCATCATGCTGCCTTTTTTTCAAGGTAATCTTTCAGCTTAGTTTTTATCAATGTATATTATTTGATTCGCTTTGTTTCTTGACTTTGTTTCACTGATTGTGGGTTTCATGATGGGATGTGCATTTGTAAATACATCATTTACACCAAGGCATTTTAAAGCTATTAACCAAACCTACAATCAACATTTAATTTTTGGGAAGCTCAAGAAATCTCCTTTCACCTGACCAGATCTTCTATCTACTTACTTCACCTACAAAATCACCTTAACCATCTCCATCTACTTCATCGCCAATTCTCTCTCAGCAAACAGCATAAAATCAGCACTGCTCAAGGGAAAAGGTTTGTTTACCTTCTTGATCACTTTTTACAATTGCACATCTGTTGATTTTCTATACATGTCTGCAACCTATTTTTCCCTTCTGTTTCTTTTCTTTTTTTTTTTATAAACTTGTGAGATATACTGATTTTCGAACCAACATCCAAATAGGCAATGCATACAGTTACCTGCAAACTGAAATAGAAACACAGCAAAATCTGCACAACAGAAAAAAACTGCACACAAATCTATATAGAAACCTGCAAATGGTCATTGTATGCTGACGTTATCATGTGTTCTTATGCTAACGTCAGCAGGCTTTCTTTTAATATTTCTGAAATTCCTGCTACTTCTTTACCTCCATTTTTAGTACAGCAAACCACCTATGGTAATCTTATTTAATATGTTTCTAACATGTTTAACAAAAGTATATTTGGACAAGTCAATTATATTCAGGTATTCTGCATGTGACATTTGTTTCCTTGTATACATAAATTAACAGCGACAGCATGAACACTAACGACGTTTATTTTTTCGTGACCATACCGAGGGTAAATGTATGGGTAAGTTGTTTATTTTCATGCTAAAAGTCTTTTACATATAAATTATACATTCCTGAATTGCATTCATAAGAGCACTGAAGAATGTTTTTTCCTATACAGCGCCTACCAGAAGAGGCACTTGAGATACCAGTGTTAGTTGGCGGATTCACTTATGAATGCGTTGATGATTTCGACAGAACCCACACCTGGAAGCTGTTGGAAACCAGAAATACATCGAAACCAAAGTTTTATGTCTCTGCTGGCTGGAGGAGTTTCCTCAATTTAAATGGATATGAACCAGGCGACGAAGTGTGGATTGTATTTGAGCGTAATGAAACCAGGTTCTGCGTTGCATGGGATGACGTTCACGACTTTGATGAGCTTATGTGATTGATCTGTTTAGCAATGCAAGCCTTAAGATTCTGCACATTTTCAGAACCATATGCAGAATTATTAGAAGTTTTTTATATATCTATTAACCTAGTGTGTATGTCTTTTGATGGTTAATGTAATAGAATTTTGCCAAAAGAAGTTCAAAAGTTGTCATACAATGCCTTGCCTTGGTCCCAAAATTACAAAGAGGTCCAAAGCCCAACCTGTGACCATCTCAGATAAGTGGTGCAGCTTCACTTTTGTCGTTAGGTCAATGCAGTTCAAAGACAATAATTGAATAGGATCTAATCAATGTAGGATTATGTTTTGATGATTTTCCATTGTGTATGCACTTTGAGTTTGCCAATATGCACTCTTTTAAACATGTTAAATTCAGTTTCTATATTTTAAAGATAGCCCATTACACTCTCAATTTTAAATTCTGTCCAGTGATGTGTTTCATATACGCCTGTTTCATTGTATGCAGCCCAAAAAAAAATATATTAAAGCAGGTCCCTGCCCTGTTTTCCAATTCTGTTGATTTTATTTTGCTGTGATGGTCATGTAATATTTCATTGTCTTGCATTCGATGTTCTCTAAATATCAGCAGAATTGAAGGTGGAATTCTAACTTACTTTTACTTTGTCACTTCAAATGGTTTTCCAAATTTCCCTTATGTCGAGATCGTCATATATAATAACATTATTTCCTGGTACGCAACTCCATCCTATATGACGTATATTACGAATGACAAATTTTAGCTGCATCTTTTCCTTTTGCATTCTTTACTGCCCCCCAAAAAAAATATATATTATCCCTCACCCTTATTACAAAACCTGTAGAACCGATTAGTGTAGGATTGCAATACGTCTGTGTTCATTATGTCCATTATTTACATTGTAATTCTGTTTCATTTCAACAGGAACAATCGTGCTCACACTACTTTTGTGAGAGTCGCATGCACAACAACACCCCTTTGGTCCAATTTGCAACTGACTCGGTTCATTCCCCATTTATATAAGGTTTTTTTTATGAAAGTAGTTATTTATGTTTTATCATTTATATGCCTATGTGCGGCTACCTTTTTGTATAACCAATACGGTTATCTGCAACATATGTGTATATTGTTTAGCCGATTCCCATTTGTTCATATTTCTTCATCTTTCACGTTTAGTTCCTTACAACTCTAACTTTTGCTTGGAGTTTAAATTTGCAATTTGAGTTATGTTCTCTAAACTATATTTGAAGGTTACTTTTATTGTTACTTTTGTTATTTATAATCGATAATGTAAGACATGTTACAAAATTATCGTCCATTTGGGAGTAAGCTAAATTCGTTAATATAATGTAAACTGAGTAATAGTTGTTACAAGTTTTCTAAAAATGATGGTGACATGATATTTTCTATTCATATATCGGTTAGTGTATGCTTACTATTCATGCTACAAAAATGTTGTTCACTTTACATTGCCACAAGTTGCTACCTGCACCGAAGACCAATTACTACATCAAACAATATCAATTACAAGTGTGATACAGCAACCATAACCATTTTCGTGCAATACACGGGCAATGAACCTAGTATTATATTTAAATATGAATACTTGATAATAAAAGTTACTCCATAAATTGATTTATTTATTGTAGAGTTTGTTCAATGTTTACTATTTACAGCGACAACACTTGATCTTTTGCAAACCAGTTTTGATTTTACTTTTCTTTTGTGCAGTAAAGAAATAATCAAAGAAAGGAAACTCATGTAGAAGAGAAAGAAAGAGACGACCGAATTCTCAAAAAAGGAAAAAGAAATTTGCAAATTTAAGAGGGCTATTAAACCATATATATATATATATATATATATATATATATATATATATATATATATATATATATATATATATATATATATATATATATATATATATATATATATAAATTTTATACATCAGAAAGTGTCACCAGAAAATGTCACCAGAGAGTGTTCTCAGAAGTGCCACTAAAAGTGAACCTAACACTTATGCATTTTCAGATTTTACATTGGAGTCAGAATCTGACTACTTCAGTCCCTGAAATGAAAAAGGAAATCTGGTTTCCAGTTAAGCCGCGCCGCGGGCCATTATAGGCGAGCTGCGGCTAGCCTTATTCAGATGCTTAGAGTTTGGGAAAACAGCTGTCTTCATTTTTGCCTTAGAGCCGCGTCGCGGGCCCATATGGCCACGTCGCGCCTCTGGCAGGTGTCAAGTCTTTTCACATGGTGAACGGTTTGGTGACCACAATCAAGCTTCATCTTATCCTCATTTTTCACCTTTTTTCTTTCTCTCATCTCTCCCAACTTCCTAAAGTGAGAAAATCCACTTTTAGAGAGAGAAAGATCTGATCTTGGAGGAAGGAGGTCGATTCGGGTGAAAGCTCAAGTGTTAAAGTTGTTCATCTCGCTCCTAGCTACGTTTTGAGGGTAGTGGTAAGTCTCGAATCCGAGTTTCATTATTATGATTGTTGTTCAATTTAGGGTTTTGAACTTGCATGTTCTTGAGAAAACCCATTTAGCTCTTTAATGGAAGTTCGGAGCTAGTAATTGGTGTTGTTGACCCTTGTTGGTGGATTTTGGGTTGGTTGATGATTTAATCATGTTTAACACTTGTAATTAGGTTTAATCACTAGGTTTAGTGATTGTGAAAGTATTGGAACCCATTTGGGTGTATTTGGAAGGCAAATTTTGAAATGGGTCAAAATTAGGGTTTTGGGTCAAATTGGGGAAGACAAGTATTTTATACTTGTATTTTGGTTTAATTGGCGTTATAAGACCATTTTCACTAGTGTTAAGTGATTATTGGTTAGTTTGGGCATTGGTTGTTCTTCGAAGTTCAATTGGGTCAAAATTGCACTAAGTGTCAATTTAGGTTGGTTTGTAATCCACCCTAATTGTGTTATTTGTTATGTGATAAATGGAATAGGTACTTTCCATTGACTTTTTGCGTATTATTCGGTTGCATTCATCAAGGCACTAAGGTGAGTGTAAATATATTATATGCGTATGTATGCATAGGATGGGTGCGGGTGGGGTAGAGTGATCCTTTGGCGTTCGAGTTCACTTTACATGTGCGTGGGATGATGGACTCTATGAGTTTTGGGTCCATGTGGCACGTTTATGCATTTTGGGTTACCACCCTTTAGGTAGTGAATCTCGGGCGATACGGATTCACATTGACAAGTAGGTCAACCATGATGATGTTGTTGAGGTGATTTGGGTAGTGATTTGCGTGTAGTTCAGCTTCACTAGTGATTCTCGTGTAGTTCGGATTCATAATTTCGCGTGTAGTTCGGACGTTCCCAATGTTGTTGTTGCGGCCTAGGGTAGTGATTCCCGTGTAGTTCGGCTTCACTAGTGAATCTCGTGTAGTTCGGATTCACAATGTCTAGTGTAGTTCGGGCATCCCTATTGTCGTTGAGAGGAAGGTAGTGAACCGCGTGTGATTTCGGATTCACTTAGGCACGTGTAGTCCGGCCAACCTTAATGTGTTTGAGGTTAAGGGGTTAACCTCAGGATTTAGGTAAATATAACTAGCAAAGCTATACATAACGTACCACCATGTCAATCCGCAAGATTAGCTACAACACAACAATATATATATATATATATATATATATATATATATATATATATATATATATATATATATATATATATATATGTTGTTGTGTTGTAGCTAATCTTGCGGATTGACATGGTGGTACGTTATGTATAGCTTTGCTAGTTATACTTGGATGTGGTATGTGTTTAATACTTGATATTTGGTGATACGTATTCATTATATGCATATGTATGTATATAGTATGTTTATCCTCACTAAGCTTTATAGCTTACCGCTTACCCTCTCGTTGTTTACATTTTTATAGATTCACATGGAAGAGGTGGCAATGGTAAGCGTGGGGATTAGTGGACTATTGCGGGTTGCTTTAGAAGACTTGCTTTTAGATTGGACTTAGGATTGGGTAGTACAATCCCAATCACCATGCTCGGTTTTATGTTGAATTTAAACGCTTTGGGTCGAAAGTGTCTTTTGGGTTATGTTAAAACGGATCATTGTGTTCCCGGGGTCGTCGTGCCCGTGTCGTCGATTTAATGTAACCTAAATTATATTTTTATGTCATTAAACGTGCTTTTGGGTCAAATGATGTTTTGTGGGCGTTAAAATTTGGACTTATGTATTAAGTTGAAAACAGAATCAAAATGCAGCTTGAGCCGCCGCGGCCATAATAGGCGTACCGCGGTTAACAGTGTAAATTGGCAACAGAATATTTTGAAGCTGCTGACCATCAGGTCCCCTTATAGCCCGCGCCGCGGCTGGGGATGGAGCGCCGCGCCTGTGCACTGATAAAGGTGGTCAGTCTTTTAAGTAAAAAAAATGGTGTCGTTTTTCATAAACGGGTTTGAGTCGTTTCAAGTGGTATCAGAGCATGGTCTAAGGGAATTAGGCGACTTGAGATAGGTGCCTAGACTTAGATTTTGTGTGTGCTTATTTGTTGCGGGACTTGTAGCAGTACGGGTCAGACGGGAATTTGGTTAGTGTCTTAGCTTGTAGGTGAACTAACTAGGATTGTGGCTTGTATCCCGATATTATGCTTGCATGTGCTTATATCGCGTTGTGTTTGTGTTTGCGTTTGTGTTTGTGAATATCATTGAGCAAGATAGTCATTGTACTAACGAGTTGAGACGGCGTGTGGATGTAATAATGACTAGCTACCATTGTTACGAGTGTAAATCGTGTCTAACAAGTGATGTACGACGGATGTAAAGCAAGATGGGGCGGTGTTTCGTGTGGTTTATTTACATTTCATTATTCGATCGATTTGCATTCTTTAGAATGATGACGTGAAGCGGAACTTCAAATGGAGAACGAAATGACGATGATGAGATAACGGCTAGGATTGAAGCCGCGGTTACGGAGCGAATGAGTGCGCTCCGAAAAGAGTTTGAAAGGGGGTTTCTCAAACCTCGATGTGATGGTGAAAAGGAGTTTAGTTACAAGAACTTTAGAGTGACTAAACCTCCCATGTACTACGGAGATCCCGGTTCTGTTAGTGAGTACCGGTTGGATCTCGGATGTCAAAGGGTGTTTTCGTACAAGTGAATGTCCTCCGGACAAGAAAACGAGACTCGCTACTAGTTTGTTGCGGGGTAATGCAAAGAATTGGTTGGATGGTAAGATTGATATCATTGGTGAAGAACCGTTCATGAAGTTATCGTGGGACGAATTTAAGAAGAAATTCTTTGAGGAGTTCCGGACACAAGCCGATTTATCGCAGATGCGTGATGAGTTGCAAAGTTTGCGACAAGGGTCTATGGACTTAAATACTCCTAGGGCTACCTTTTTGTTTAAGGCTCGATTTTAACCTGAGTATAATAACAACGATAGGCTGTTGAAGGAGGATTTTCTTAATACTTTAAACGATGATTTGCGTGGGAAAATTAGTATTGGGTGTAGTGACCCGAACTTTTCCATGTTTTTATATATTAAATTAAATTGATATTTACATGATTAAATGTTTCCAACATGTTAAGCAATCAAACTTGTTAAGACTTGATTAATTGAAATAGGTTTCATGTAGACAATTGACCACCCAAGTTGACCGGCGATTCACGAACGTTAAAACTTGTAAAAACTATATGATGACATATATATGGATATATATATATATAGTTAACGTGATATTATGATAAGTAAACATATCATTAAGCATATTAACAATGAACTACATATGTAAAAACAAGACTACGAACTTAATGATTTTGAAACGAGACATATATGTAACGATTATCGTTGTAACGATATTTAATGTATATATATCATATTAAGATATATTAATACATCATGATATCATGATAATGTAATAATTTAACATCTCATTTGATTTAATAAACAATGGGTTAACAACATTTAACAAGATCGTTAACCTAAAGGTTTCAAAACAACACTTACATGTAACGACTAACGATGACTTAACGACTCAGTTAAAATGTATATACATGTAGTGTTTTAATATGTATTCATACACTTTTGAAAGAGTTCAAGACACTTATCAAAATACTTTTACTTAACAAAAATGCTTACAATTACATCCTCGTTCAGTTTCATCAACAATTCTACTCGTATGCACCCGTATTCGTACTTGTACAATACACAGCTTTTAGATGTATGTACTATTGGTATATACACTCCAATGATTAGCAGCCCATGTGAGTCACCTAATACATGTGGGAACCATCATTTGGCAACTAGCATGAAATATCTCATAAAATTACAAAAATATGAGTAATCATTCATGACGTATTTACATGTAAACAAAATTACACATCCTTTATATCTAATCCATATACCAACGAACAAAAACACCTACAAACACTTTTATTCTTCAATTTTCTTCATCTAATTAATCTCTCTCAAGTTCTATCTTCATGTTCTAAGTGTTCTTCATAAATTCTACAAGTTCTAGTTTCATAAAATCAAGAATACTTCCAAGTTTGCTAGCTTACTTCCAATCTTGTAGAGTGATCATCCAACCTCAAGAAATCTTTATTATTTACAGTAAGATATCTTTCTAATACAAGGTAATACTCATATTCAAACTTTGATTCAATTTCTATAACTATAACAATCTTATTTCGAGTGGAAATCTTACTTGAACTTATTTTCGTGTCATGATTCTGCTTCAAGAACTTGCAAGCCATCCAAGGATCCTTTGAATCTAGATCTATTTTTCTCATTTCCAGTAGCTTTATTCAAAAAACTTGAGGTAGTAATGATGTTCATAACATCATTCGATTCATACATATAAAGCTATCTTATTCGAAGGTTTAAACTTGTAATCACTAGAACATAGTTTAGTTAATTCTAAACTTGTTCGCAAACAAAAGTTAATCCTTCTAACTTGACTTTTAAAATCAACTAAACACATGTTCTATATCTATATGATATGCTAACTTAATGATTTAAAACCTGAAAACACGAAGAACACTGTAAAACCGGAAATACGCCGTCGTAGTAACATCGCGGGCTATTTTGGGTTAGTTAATTAAAAACTATGATAAACTTTGATTTAAAAGTTGTTCTTCTGGGAAAATATTTTTCTTATGAACATGAAACTATATCCAAAAATCATGGTTAAACTCAAAGTGGAAGTATGTTTTCTAAAATGGTCATCTAGACGTCGTTCTTTCGACTGAAATGACTACCTTTACAAAAATGACTTGTAACTTATATTTTCGACTATAAAATAGAGTTCAATATGAAACTATAGCAATTTGATTCACTCAAAACGGATTTAAAATGAAGAAGTTATGGGTAACACAAGATTGGATAATTTTTCTTGTTGTAGCAATGTGAAAATTGGTAACAAATCTATATTAATCATATCCTAGCTAACTTATATTGTATTATACATGTATTCTAATATATTATGTAATCTTTGGATACCATAGACACGTATACAAATGTTTTGACATATCCTATCGACCCATATGTATATATTATTTGGAACAACCATAGACACTCTATATGCAGTAATGTGGGAGTTAGCTATACAGGGTTGAGGTTGATTCCAAAAATATATATACTTTGAGTTGTGATCTAGCCTGAGACATGTATACACTGGTCGTGGATTGATTCAAGATAATATATATCAATTTTTTTCTGTACATCTAACGTTAGACAACTAGTTGTAGGTTACTAACGAGGACAGCTGACTTAATAAACTTAAAACATCAAAATGTATTAAAAGTGTTGTAAATATATTTTGAATATACTTTGATATATATGTACATATTTGTTATAGGTTCGTGAATCGACCAGTGGCCAAGTCTTACTTCCCGACGAAGTATAAATCTGTGAAAGTGAGTTTCATTTGCCTTTTTACCCTTTATATTTTTGGGCTGAGAATACATGCAAATGCTTTATTAAATGTTTTACAATATTTATATGCGTGAGTTTCATTTGCCTTTTTACCCTTTATATTTTTGGGCTGAGAATACATGCAAATGCTTTATTAAATGTTTTACAATATTTATATGCGTGAGTTTCATTACTCCCTTTTTAAATGCTTTTGCAATATATATTTTTGGGACTGCGAATACATGCGCTGCTTTTATAAATAATTTACAAAATAGACACAAGTACGTGAAACTACATTCTATGGTTGAAATATCGAAATCGAATATTCCCCTTTTTATTAAGTCTGGTAATCTAAGAATTAGGGAACAGACACCCTAATTGACACGAACTCTAAAGACAGATCTATTGGGCCTAACAAATCCCATCCAAAGTATCGGATGCTTTAGTACTTCGAAATTTATATCATATCCGAAGGATGTCCCGGAATGATGGGGATATTCTTATATATGCATCTTGTTAATGTCGGTTACCAGGTGTTCACCATATGAATGATTTTTATCTCTATGTACGGGATGTATATTGAAATATGAAATCTTGTGGTCTATTGTTACGATTTGATATATATAGGTTAAACCTATAACTCACCAACATTTTTGTTGACGTTTAAAGCATGTTTATTCTCAGGTGAATATTAAGAGCTTCCGCTGTTGCATACTAAAATAAGGACAAGATTTGGAGTCCATGTTTGTATGATATTATGTAAAAACTGCATTCAAGAAATATATGTCGATGTAATATATTTCTATTGTAAACCATTATGTAATGGTCGTGTGTAAACAGTATATTTTAGATTATCATTATTTGATAATCTACGTAATGCTTTTGAAACCTTTATTGATAAAATAAAGGTTATGGTTGTTTTAAAAATGAATGCAGTCTTTGAAAAACGTCTCATATAGAGGTCAAAACCTCGCAACGAAATCAATTAATATGGAACGTTTATAATCAATATGAACGGGACATTTCAGTTGGTATCCGAGCGTTGGTCTTAGAGAACCAGAAAATTTGCATTAGTGTGTCTTATGGAGTTTGTTAGGATGCATTAGTGAGTCTGGACTTCGACCGTGTTTTCTTTAAAAATGATTGCTTAACATTTTTGTTGGAAACTATATATTTTTAACATGTGAATATTATGTGATATATTAATCTCTTAACGTGTTTGATATTATGTGATAGATGTCTACCTCTAGAACAAGTCCCATTGACTCACTTAATAATAATGAAAAGTCAAATGTAAATTGGAATGATTCGTAGACTGATTCACAAGTTCCCGAAGAGGAACCGGAAGAAGAGTCGAAACCGGAAGAAGAATCGGAACCGGAAGAAGAATTGGAACCGGAAGAAGAAATAGAACCAGTGGGGGAAATAATAAAATGGTTAAGTAGAAGAAAATCCTCAACCAACCGACCAAAGTTAATTATGGTCAATGGTGTTTCCGCCAAGGAAGCAAAGTATTGGGAGGATTACCAATTCTCCGATGAATCGGATCCCGACAAGGATTCCGATGATGTTATAGAAATTACCCCAACACAATTTAATAAGGCAAAAGAGAACAATAAGGGAAAGGGCATAAAAATAGAGAAATTTGATTCCAAACACGATGAACTTTATATGTATCGTCAACACCCGTATTTCTTAAGTTGTGACAATAACCCGGGAACCTCTAAATCACCAGGTTTTTCTAAACCAATGTGGAAAAAGATGGCACGTATTAGGGGAGCATCATATATCCCTAGAAACTTGGCAAAACGAACCAAAACCGAAGAAGAAGAAACGAGCGAGTCGGAATAAGATAGTTGTATTCGTGTGGTGTAATATATGTAATATAGTGTGCTTATGCTTTATGATATATGTAAAAATTGCTTGTATTAATAAGTATTTTTTTATGAATCTAACTCTTGTCTATTTTACAGTATAAAACACAAAATGGATAGACAACCCAATATTTTAAGAGACCTACCCGGAGACATGATTGATGAAATCTTGTCTAGAGTCGGTCAGAATTCCTCGGAACAACTATTTAAGGCGAGATCAGTTTGTAAGACATTCGAAGAACGTTCCAAGAATGCCTTAATTTATAAAAGGCTTTCCTTTGAAAGATGGGGGATATCACATTGGGAAATCCATAAGTTACGATGTGTTTACTTTGACGCATATATTGCGGGGAACCCAAATGCTATTTTACGCAACGGGTTAAGAAATTATTTTGACTCAATATATTCGAATATAGGACTTCGTGATTTAGAAAAAGCGGCTAACATGAAACATAAAGAAGCATGTTATGCTTACGGGTTAGTAATGTTCGCTTCTCACCAAAGTGAGAACAAGAACATCGGGCTACAACTATTAAACAAAACGTTCCCACAAGTGACGGAGTCGGTAATTGGAATAAGAAATGAGGTTTTTAGGTTATTACGAGACTGTTGGTCATTACGTAACCTTCATCATTTTCACGACGTTACAAGGCATGACTTGTTTCTGGACGTATGAGTTACGTGTCTTTATTGCCTTTGGTGAACGCCTTATTTATTAACTAGAATTATTTTTGCAACTACTTTGTATCAAAGTTTTATGTGCTATATTTCATGCTATATGTAAAAAAAAGCGGTATTGTAAGTTTGCAAGTTATTGTATAAAGGTTTGAATATGATATTTTTTTTTTGTGATTAGTTTTTCATATAGAATTGTAGTAGTTGAAATGGTATGTTAGCTACTAAGTATTAACTTAACGGGTAGGTACTACCCGAATTAAAGAGTATAAAACGCTAATATGAAGAAAGAGCTTTTATAAATAAGTTCATATTACGCTACGAAATACTATTGACTACTCTTGATATTCTATATGATTAACTCGTTTCATTTGACTATTTTGAAGGAAATGGCACCGACTACTCGACACACCTTGAATATGAGCGAAGAGGAATTTCGTGCCTTTCTTGCTTCAAACATAGCCGCAGTACAGGCTGCGCTACATACCAACAATAACTCCGAATCTAGCAATGCAGCTAACGGCGCAAGAAATCGTGTAGGATCCACCTACAAAGAATTCACTGCCTGCAAACCTTTGGAATTTGATGGAACCGAAGGACCGATCAGATTGAAACAGTGGACCGAGAATCGGTGTTTGCCATAAGTAAGTGTACTGAAGAGGACAAAGTGAAGTACGCTACGCATAACTTCACAGGTACTGCGTTAACATGGTGGAATACCTATCTAGAGCAAGTGGGACAAGATGATGCTTACGCACTACCGTGGTCAGCATTCAAGCACTTGATGAACGAGAAGTACCGTCCCAGAACCGAGGTCAATAAGCTTAAGATAGAACTTAGAGGGTTACGAACCCAAGGATTTGATATTACCACGTACGAAAGACGATTCACAGAATTGTGCCTATTATGCCCGAGAGCGTTCGAAGATGAGGAAGAGAAGATCGACGCGTTTGTGAAAGGATTACCGGAAAGAATCCAAGAAGATATAAGTTCACACGAGCCCGCCTCCATATAACAGGCATGTAGAATGGCTCACAAACTAGTGAACCAGATTGAGGAAAGAATTAAAGAACAGGCGGCTGAAGAGGTCAATGTGAAGCAAGTCAAAAGAAAGTGGGAGGAAAACGGTGATAAGAATCACCAATACAACAACAACAACAATTACAACAATAATCGCAACAACTATCCCAACAATCGCAACATCAATCGCAACTACAACAAACGGCCCAACAACAACAATAACAACAACAGCAACTACAACAATCATCCCAACAACAATAACAACCGCAACAACAACAACAACAACAACAACAACAATCAGAAGCAGCTATGCCAAAGGTGTGAAAAGTATCACTCGGGGTTCTGCACCAAATTTTGCAACAAGTGTAAAAGAAATGGTCATAGCGTGGCGAAGTGTGAGGTCTATGGACCAGGGGTTAACAGAACAAAAGGAACAAATGGTGTTGGAACGAGTAATGGCAGAGCAAGTAGTGTCGGAGCAAGTTATGCCAATGTAGTTTGTTATAAATGTGAAAAACCGGGCCACATTATTAGAAATTGCCCGAACCAGGAGAACACGAATGGACAAGGTCATGGAAGAGTTTTCAATATTAATGCGGCAGAGGCACAGGAAGACCCGGAGCTTGTTACGGGTACGTTTCTTATTGACAATAAATCTGCTTACGTTTTATTTGATTCGGGTGCGGATAGAAGCTATATGAGTAGAGATTTTTGTGCTAAATTAAGTTGTCCATTGATGCCGTTGGATAGTAAATTTTTACTCAAATTAGCAAACGGTAAATTAATTTCAGCAGATTATATATGCCGGAATCGAGAAATTAAACTGGGTAGCGAAATATTTAAGATTGATTTGATACCTGTAGAGTTAGGGAGTTTTGATGTAATAGTTGGAATGGACTGGCTGAAGAAGGTGAAAGGAGAGATCGTATGTTATAAAAATGCAATTCGCATTGTACGAGAAGAAGGAGAACCCTTAATGGTGTACGGAGAAAAGGGCAACACGAAGCTACATCTTATTAGTAATTTGAAGGCACAAAAACTAATAAGAAAAGGTTGCTATGCTGTTCTAGCACACGTTGAAAAAGTGCAAACTGAAGAAAAGAGCATCAATGATGTTCCCGTCGCAAAAGAATTTCCCGATGTATTTCCAAAAGAATTACCGGGACTACCTCCACATCGATCTGTTGAATTTCAAATAGATCTTATACCAGGAGCTGCACCAATAGCTCGTGCTCCTTATAGACTCGCACCCAGCAAGATGAAAAAACTGCAAAGCCAACTGCAAGAACTATTAGAACGTGGTTTCATTCGACCAAGCACATCACCATAGGGAGCTCCTGTTTTGTTTGTCAAGAAGAAGGATGGTACATTTAGGTTGTGTATTGACTACAGAGAGTTGAACAAACTTACCATCAAAAACCATTATCCGCTGCCGAGAATTGACGACTTATTTGATCAACTACAAGGCTCGTCGGTTTATTCGAAGATCGATTTACGTTCTGGATATCATCAAATGCGAGTAAAGGAGGACGATATTCCAAAAACTGCTTTTAGGACGCGTTATGGTCATTACGAGTTTATGGTTATGCCGTTTGGATTGACTAACGCACCAGCTGTGTTCATGGACCTTATGAACCGAGTGTGTGGGCCATATCTTGACAAGTTTGTCATTGTTTTCATCGATGACATACTTATTTACTCAAAGAATGATCAAGAGCACGAAGAACATTTGAGAAAAGTGCTAGAAGTATTGAGGAAAGAAAAACTGTACGCTAAGTTTTCAAAGTGTGCATTTTGGTTGGAAGAAGTTCAATTCCTTGGTCACATAGTGAACAAAGAAGGTATCCAGGTGGACCCGGCAAAGATCGAAACCGTTGAAAAGTGGGAAACCCCAAAAACTCCAAAGCATATACGTCAATTTTTAGGATTGGCTGGTTACTACAGAAGATTCATCCAAGATTTCTCCAAAATAGCAAAACCCTTGACTGCATTAACGCATAAAGGGAAGAAATTTGAATGGAAGGATGAACAAGAGAAGGCGTTTCAATTATTGAAGAAAAAGCTAACTACGGCACCTATATTGTCATTGCCTGAAGGGAATGATGATTTTATGATTTATTGTGACGCATCAAAGCAAGGTCTCGGTTGTGTATTAATGCAACGGACGAAGGTGATTGCTTATGCGTCTAGACAATTGAAGATTCACGAGCAAAATTATACGACACATAATTTGGAATTAGGCACGGTTATTTTTGCATTAAAGACTTGGAGGCACTACTTATATGGGGTCAAAAGTATTATATATACCGACCACAAAAGTCTTCAACACATATTTAATCAGAAACAACTGAATATGAGGCAGCGTAGGTGGATTGAATTGTTGAATGATTATGACTTTGAGATTCGTTACCACCCGGGGAAGGCAAATGTGGTAGCCGACGCCTTGAGCAGAAAGGACAGAGAACCCATTCGAGTAAAATCTATGAATATAATGATTCACACTAACCTTACTACTCAAATAAAGGAGGCACAACAAGGAGTTTTAAAAGAGGGAAATTTAAAGGATGAAATACCCAAAGGATCGGAGAAGTATCTTAATATTCGGGAAGACGGAACCCGGTATAGGGCTAAAAGAATTTGGGTACCAAAATTTGGAGATATGAGAGAAATGGTACTTAGAGAAGCTCATAAAACCAGATACTCAGTACATCCTGGAACGGGGAAGATGTACAAGGATCTTAAGAAACATTTTTGGTGGCCAGGTATGAAAGCCGATATTGCTAAATATGTAGGAGAATGTTTGACGTGTTCTAAGGTCAAAGCTGAACATCAGAAACCATCAGGTCTACTACAACAACCTAAAATCCCAGAATGGAAATGGGAAAACATTACCATGGATTTCATTACTAAATTGCCAAGGAATGCAAGTGGTTATGATACTATTTGGGTAATAGTTGATCGTCTCACCAAGTCAGCACACTATCTGCCAATAAGAGAAGATGACAAGATGGAGAAGTTAGCACGACTGTATTTGAAGGAAGTCGTCTCCAGACATGGAATACCAATCTCTATTATCTCTGATAGGGATGGCAGATTTATTTCAAGATTCTGGCAGACATTACAGCAAGCATTAGGAACTCGTCTAGACATGAGTACTACCTATCATCCACAAACTGATGGGCAGAGCGAAAGGACTATACAAACGCTTGAAGACATGCTACGAGCATGTGTTATTGATTTCGAAAATAGTTGGGATCGACATCTACCGTTAGCAGAATTTCCCTACAACAACAGCTATCATTCAAGCATTGAGATGGCGCCGTTTGAAGCACTTTATGGTAGAAAGTGCAGGTCTCCAATTTGTTAGAGTGAAGTGGGAGATAGACAGATTACGGGTCCGGAGATAATACAAGAAACTACCGAGAAGATTATCCAAATTCAACAATGGATGAAAACCGCCCAAAGTCGACTAAAGAGCTACGCCGACATTAAAAGAAAAGACATAGAATTTGAAATTGGAGAAATGGTCATGCTTAAGGTTGCACCTTGGAAAGGTGTTGTTCAATTTGGTAAATGGGGGAAATTAAATCCAAGGTATATCGGACCATTCAAGATTATTGATCATGTCGGACCAGTAGCTTACCGACTTGAGTTACCTCAACAACTTGCGAATGTACATAACACTTTCCATGTCTCGAATTTGAAGAAATGTTTTGCTAAAGAAGATCTCACTATTCCATTGGACAAAATCCAAATCAATGAAAAACTTCAATTCATTGAAGAACCCGTCGAAATAATGGATCGTGAGGTTAAGAGACTTAAACAAAACAAGATACCGATTGTTAAGGTTCGATGGAATGCTCGTAGAGGACCCGAGTTCACCTGGGAGCATGAAGATCAGATGAAGAAGAAATACCCGCATCTATTTCCAGAAGATTCGTCAACACTTTCAATAGCTTAAAATTTCGGGACGAAATTTATTTAACGGGTAGGTACTATAGTGACCCGAACTTTTCCATGTTTTTATATATTAAATGAAATTGATATTTACATGATTAAATGTTTCCAACATGTTAAGCAATCAAACTTGTTAAGACTTGATTAATTGAAATAGGTTTCATATAGACAATTGACCACCCAAGTTGACCAGCGATTCACGAACGTTAAAACTTGTAAAAACTATATGATGACATATATATGGATATATATATATAGTTAACGTGATATTATGATAAGTAAACATATCATTAAGCATATTAACAATGAACTACATATGTAAAAACAAGACTACGAACTTAATGATTTTGAAACGAGACATATATGTAACGATTATCGTTGTAACGATATTTAATGTATATATATCATATTAAGATATATTAATACATCATGATATCATGATAATGTAATAATTTAACATCTCATTTGATTTAATAAACAATGGGTTAACAACATTTAACAAGATCGTTAACCTAAAGGTTTCAAAACAACACTTACATGTAACGACTAACGATGACTTAACAACTCAGTTAAAATGTATATACATGTAGTGTTTTAATATGTATTCTTACACTTTTGAAAGACTTCAAGACACTTATCAAAATACTTCTACTTAACAAAAATGCTTACAATTACATCCTCGTTCAGTTTCATCAACAATTCTACTCGTATGCACCCGTATTCGTACTCGTACAATACACAGCTTTTAGATGTATGTACTATTAGTATATACACTCCAATGATCAGCTCTTAGCAGCCCATGTGAGTCACCTAACACATGTGGGAACCATCATTTGGCAACTAGCATGAAATATCTCATAAAATTACAAAAATATGAGTAATCATTCATGACTTATTTACATGTAAACAAAATTACACATCCTTTATATCTAATCCATATACCAATGACCAAAAATACCTACAAACACTTTCATTCTTCAATTTTTTTCATCTAATTAATCTCTCTCAAGTTCTATCTTCAAGTTCTAAGTGTTCTTCATAAATTCTACAAGTTCTAGTTTCATAAAATCAAGAATACTTCCAAGTTTGCTAGCTTACTTCCAATCTTGTAGAGTGATCATCCAACCTCAAGAAATCTTTATTATTTATAGTAAGATATCTTTCTAATACAAGGTAATACTCATATTCAAACTTTGATTCAATTTCTATAACTATAACAATCTTATTTCGAGTGGAAATCTTACTTGAACTTGTTTTCGTGTCATGATTCTGCTTCAAGAACTTGCAAGCCATCCAAGGATCCTTTGAAGCTAGATCTATTTTTCTCATTTCCAGTAGCTTTATTCAGAAAACTTGAGGTAGTAATGATGTTCATAACATCATTCGATTCATACATATAAAGCTATCTTATTCGAAGGTTTAAACTTGTAATCACTAGAACATAGTTTAGTTAATTCTAAACTTGTTCGCAAACAAAAGTTAATCCTTCTAACTTGACTTTTAAAATCAACTAAACACATGTTCTATATCTATATGATATGCTAACTTAATGATTTAAAACCTGAAAACACGAAGAACACTGTAAAACCGGACATACGCCGTCGTAGTAACATCGCGGGCTATTTTGGGTTAGTTTATTAAAAACTATGATAAAATTTGATTTAAAAGTTGTTCTTCTGGGAAAATATTTTTCTTATGAACATGAAACTATATCCAAAAATCATGGTTAAACTCAAAGTGGAAGTATGTTTTCTAAAATGGTCATCTAGACGTCGTTCTTTCGACTGAAATGACTACCTTTACAAAAACGACTTGTAACTTATATTTCCGACTATAAAAATATACTTTTTCTGTTTAGATTCATAAAATAGAGTTCAATATGAAACCATAGCAATTTGATTCACTCAAAACGGATTTAAAATGAAGAAGTTATGGGTAAAACAAGATTGGATAATTTTTCTTGTTGTAGCAATGTGAAAATTGGTAACAAATCTATATTAATCATATCCTAGCTAACTTATATTGTATTATACATGTATTCTAATATATTATGTAATCTTTGGATACCATAGACACGTATGCAAATGTTTTGACATATCCTATCGACCCATGTGTATATATTATTTGGAACAACCATAGACACTCTATATGCAGTAATGTGGGAGTTAGCTATACAGGGTTGAGGTTGATTCCAAAAATATATATACTTTGAGTTGTGATCTAGCCTGAGACATGTATACACTGGTCGTGGATTGATTCAAGATAATTGATGTTATGCGAGGTGTATATGAAATAGTATTAATTTAAATACGAAATACGACGAAATATTACACAAGTTTTAATTATTTATTTACAAAATGGATATACCTAAACCTTGCTACAACACTATAGGCAGTGTACCTAATCGTAGAGTAGTATAGTTTTTAGTAAGTCCGGTTCGTTCCACAGGGAGACGGTTACACTATATTTTTATATAATTACATTTGTACAAAAATATATAAATGTATATATATAATAATATATAAAAGGGGGGTTTACCGTTTAATGACCGATTTGTCGATTTTATATTTTAAGCGAAACGTAAAGTAAATTTAATTAACAAAATAAAATAAATAACAAAAAATATAAATGACGAATAATTAAAAGTGCGATGAAATATAAAATAAAATAATTATGCTTATTTAAACTTCTGTAATCATAATGTTTGATGTGTTGATTTTAGTTTTATGCCCATTGGTTATTTGTCCTTTGTCCTGGATTATTTAATATGTCCGTCTGGTTTTTGTCCATAACAGTCCATCAGTCATAAATATAAAGTGCGAGTGTCCTCGTCAAATTATCCTTATACCCGAAGTCAAATATTCCAACTAATTGAGGACTTAAACTATAACAAGGTTTTAATACTTTGTTTAATAATTACACCAGGTTATCGACTGCGTGTAACCCAAGGTTTTAATACTTTGTTATCAATTATGCCAAGTGTCCTTGTACATAATTTCACCCCTGTTTTAATAATTCTAGTGACTATTAATCCATTCCCGTGTCCGGTTATATGAACTATTATTCGTACATATAAATTCTCCGCCCATCGTGTCCGGTCGAGTGTATATGGTTATTTATAGGGACGTCCAATTGTGAATCTTTATATTAAAATTAACAAACTATCATTTAGTTAAACAAATATAAAGCCCATTAATAGCTCATAGTCTAATTTCCACAAGTATCGTTCTTTTGTCCAAACCCCAATTATGGTACAAAGCCCAATTACCCCGTCTTTAATATTTAGTCCAACATCATGATTACTTTGGTTCAAATAAGCATAATAATAACTTAAGTACGAGACATTAATTTAAAAAGGAGAACATAACTTACATTGAGTATTTATCGCGTAGTGTTACACGGACAGAATTTCGACTTCAAAAACCCGTAAAATAACCTTTACATAACCCGAACTAATCTAATATAAAACTACCCTATACTATATATATATATATATATATATATATATATATATATATATATATATATATATATATATATATATATATATATATATATATTTATTTATTATATCTTACAGAGTATTATTATTATTATGTTGGTGTTTAAAACTCGGCAGAAAACGTTGATATTTATAGGACATTTCTGAAATTTCAAACTCCGCGAGTTGCAGCACTTTTACCCTTCAAACTCCGCGAGTCGCGGAGTTTGAATTTCCAGCTCACATGATTTTGGATCTTTGCTTGTCGACGTTATTAAATAATAATATAATATATAAATAATTTTAAGAATTATTTAAATATTATATTTTATTTATGTGCATAGTTGACTTGCAATTTTTGCACCGTTGCGTCGCGCGTTGAGAGTAGACTTATGTCCCGGTTCCAGATTTTCGAACGTCCTTGCGTACTATTTTATATCGTGTACTTTGCGTTTTGTAACTTGTACTCTTGTCATTTTTAGACGTTTCTTATCAATAAATTGAACCTTTTGAATTGTATCTTGTGCATTTGAGCTTTTTGGACGTTTGTGTCTTCAAATCTTCGTTTTCGCCTTTTGTCTTCGCACTTATTTATTTAAACAATTACAATGAAAATATAATACAATTACATATGAAAACCTATTATTTAGGAGGGATATTGCTATGAAATATATGTTCCTTTTTAGCCTTATCAAATATCCCCACACTTAAACGTTGCTTGTCCTCAAGCAATACATAACTTGAAATAAAATCACACTTCACTCGAATCACTTTTTTATTCTCACACTTTATACATCAGTGATTTTGATACGGCGGTATAAACAATGATAGTGACGATAGAACCATGGTTAAAGGTGGGTGTGCCATCCACAGTTGCCTCGGGTTTAGGTCAACGACACTTGCAATCAAATAGCCGATTTACTTTCGGTTTCCAAAGCAAAGTGCACATTTGAAAGGCGGTTTACAGTCCCACATGACTATGAAAATGTAGATCCTTAAGGAAATTGGATCTTTATGAAAATATTTGATCTTTTGAAAATTCAATCTAGCTTTTTCCCTAGATAAGTTTTCCGGAATAACCCTTCACCGGTGTTGCAAAATATTTTTGTGGGTTTTGTGGGTTTCAGATTTGAAAATTTTAGCTCAAAACTTATGGTTTTGTGTTACCCACTTGCTAACCTTGTATTAGGAAAGCAACACGTCCAGTTTACTTGTCCCGTATATTACCTTTCGGTAAACTACCGTCCGGTTGTAAAGGAAAGCGATGAACAAGCAACTGTTAAGGCAATGTCCCGTGACTTGCTTTTGATTATGGTTTATAAACGTGTCGGATGCTAGTACTATCCTTTGTAGGAGCAATAGTAAAGATCATCCTATGATTTTTCGGTCTGGCACAAGGTCCTGTCTCCGACCATGCTATGCAACCACCGTTCTTACGGTTGACACCCGATTTGGTTCAGGTGACCTAATGAATTCTAGGTGAATTCCTAGGATTTTACGTTCAATGGTAATGAACGCATTGAAAATGGATTTTCAGAAAACAAATCGGTTTATAATTTGATCAAAATATTTTCTCGTTCAAGCTCGAGTTTAGATATCATTGAATTCCATGAGTTTGAATTCTCAATCTTTAAGGTCAATCTCAAGGATTGAGTAATATCAGGCTTAAAAGCTGATTTTTGATCTTTTAAGGAGACTATCCTTTCTGGGGATCTGATTCAGTAGTCTTATCAAGCTAATTTGCACGGTGCCCCCCCATTGTACGAGATAAATCCTTCTCATGGTTAGGATAAGTCTGACTACTTGGCGACCCTGTTTGATGCTGAGGTCCGTGGATTTCCTGCTGATTTTAGAGATGACTTTTCAAGATTTTTCGTCAACCTACAGCTGGTCTGGACGACAACTTCTTGACCTAAATCAAGAAGCGCGTGTCTTTTTCGGAAGACTTTACTTCCTTTTAATGATGGAATTGATTCATCGTGTAGATCCATCTTTTCTTTTCTTTCATCGGGTAAAATAGTTAATTTAGTCCAAAACAAAAGCACCTGCAATAAACTTTACAGAAACATGTGCTAGATAGTTTTTAATTGAATAACTAGGTACATTCTTCCCACACTTAGTTTCTTTCTTTGCCTTTTTATTCTCCTTTATTCCATTTTAAATGAATTCAAGCGTTTTAGGGTGTTTCTCAATTTATGTCCTTTCCGAGGTAACGATAATTTCGGTATTAACACCTAGTTTTCACCGTTCATAAATATATATAAACATGATTTAAAATTCATTTAGTTGAAAATTTTTCAAATTTTCATAAAATTTGGCAAATAAACCAAGTATAAACCCGAGAGAATTTATAACCCTTCCCCACACTTGAGATCATGCAATGTCCTCATTTGCATGAAATCAGACTCTAATTATAAATTCATGAGGGTGATTAGTGTAGAAAAGTGATTGAAAATACCCAATTTGTAATTACAAAGCTCGTAGAATGATAGATGGCGCGCCTCATCGTTCATTCCTTCTTGTTTTATCACACATGTTTTTTTTCAAAAACGGCTGCTTTTCTGAACTGTTTACTAATATTTGAAAAAGCGTCTTTTACCCTAATCATGCATTTTTATTAACGAGTTATGCACTAACCCGAACCCCTAATTTAACATTGAGTGGGGTTAGACTTCCCCACACTTAGCTGACGACATGTGAAGTCGGTAGAATAAGTTGCACGAATTAGAATAGTGAGCCAGTTATTTACATCTCGGGTGGTATAAAATATATAAATGGGTTTAAGTTTAGAACCACCCGATCGTCACTACTTAATTCTTTTTTAATTGTAGCTTTTAGTAAATGGATATGTCTCTTTTCTAGTTCTTGGTCAAATGGATCGATATACACCGACATATATATTATATGGTGGACAATTCCTAACATTTCCTTCCTTTTATTTTCGGGATTAAAGGTTTCACCTCCATTACCCAATTGGGTGAAATCCGAGGTGTCATTATCTATTACAGCTCGTAGTTCATCTTTGGTAGATGACTCGTCTATTGAGAATATTGGGTTGGAAAGTTGTGGAATAGTGAATTTTGGGATCGAAGTAGATTCTTCTTCATTAACGGTACTTATCGGTCCCACTATTTTGGTCTCGGGGGTAAAATTTTCAACGTTATCATTTTTCCAAGAGTACCAATTTGTCACCCTTACTTCTTCTTCATTCATTGATTGGTCGATGATTTCGTCGGTAGAGGCTAATGTGTCGATATGTTGTGAAATTGGTAAAGCTGAATAAAAAGTATCATCGGGATAGTTGGTGATTTCGGAGCTCTCGAATTCATCAAAATTCGATGATATGAGATTTTCTTGCACACTACTCCTCAGATCAACAGGTGTGTAATCTGATAGAGTTTCAGCTTTCCAATTTACAAACTCTCTCATTTGTTCATTTAGAGCATCAAGTTCTTCGAGTTTGATTTTCATATAATCTAAAGAATTTTCAGGCACATAATTTTCCTCGTCTACTGGTTGTTGAGTTTGGATATATTCTTGGGAATAATCCCAATTAGAATTGTATTCCTCATAATCATTCCATTCAGGTTCCATGGGTGCGTAATTTTCCATAGGAACGTAATAATAACATTCCCATGTTGAATGATAATCTCCACAGATTTCACAACCAGTTATTGTTTCGTCATTCGTGATCCAAGATTGACTGAACGAATTGTCATCAACACCCGTTTGAGAGTATTGATTAAATTGATTTCGGATGTCATAAAGAGTTTCCAAAATATTCTCGAGATTTTCCATAATGCGCTTATTACCAAATTTTAGCTACAATGTGGTGCATTTACTTAATTATCCTATTAGTTATAAAAAATAAAAATTATATAAGTTATCAAATTAATAGACTTTTCTGCTTTTGCCCACGTTTCGAATAGCCAATAGATGCAGCAGGGAGCCAGAACCCTTTAAATTGGAAGCTCACAACTCAGCCACTAACAAATCCAACTATTACTACGAAGCAGAAAATTTGGATGTCTATCAATTTAACCACTTAAAATAATTTTTCGTTTGGAATTATTAGAGAAGAAGTAGAGAAAATTTCTAAGTCCTAAAAACTAGCGTGTCGAGAAATAAGAAAGAAAAAGAGTGCGCGTCGAAAAAACGTCGAAAAATAAAAATAAGAAAGAAAAACGTCGAAACTTACAAGTCTAAAAATTAAATCTAAAAAGTTGCGCCTAAAGGTATTAAAGCTTAAAGGAATTCTATATCCAAAACGGCAATAACTTAATTAGGCACTAAAATCTAAAAACTGCGTCGCAAAATTCTAAAGCACCTAAATCTTAGTCTAAAGAAAAAGCACTTAAGGGATTTTACGACAAAGCCTAAAAATCTAGAAAATAAAAATAAGCTACGGAAAAACTAAATTT
This sequence comes from Rutidosis leptorrhynchoides, assembly GCF_046630445.1. Lineage (NCBI taxonomy): Eukaryota > Viridiplantae > Streptophyta > Magnoliopsida > Asterales > Asteraceae > Rutidosis > Rutidosis leptorrhynchoides. The sequence goes on from NC_092342.1 coordinate 196,257,522, forward strand.
AAAATTAACTACGAACGATAAAAATAAAAATATTACGATTACACTAAATAAAAGGATACAAAATATAAAAATAAAAAGTGATAAAATTACTTATTTTTATAAAAATATTATTTTTATATTTATTTTATAAAAGTATTAATTTTTATATATAATAAAACTAATTATAATTAATTAAAACTAATTAATTAAAACTAAAACTAAAGAATAAATTAATTAAACTAATTTAGGGTTTTAAAAATAATAATAATTAATATAATCCGTAATTAATGCGATTAGGGTTTACCAGGCGCGTCAGGGCTGCTCCGCGAGTCGCGGTTCCACATACCATCAAATCTCTGCGAGTCGCGGAGGTTAAAAAATGTTTTTTTTTATTTTATATTGTTTTTCTAAAATGATATATAAATATATTTATATAAAAATAAATTAAAAATATAGCGTTTCGCCGAGTCCCCGGCAGCGGCGCTAAAAATACTTGATGTTATGCGAGGTGTATATGAAATAGTATTAATTTAAATACGAAATACGATGAAATATTACACAAGCTTTAATTATTTATTTACAAAATGGATATACCTAAACCTTGCTACAACACTATAGGCAGTGTACCTAATCGTAGAGTAGTATAGTTTTTAGTAAGTCCGGTTTGTTCCACAGGGAGACGGTTACACTATATTTTTATATAATTACATTTGTACAAAAATATATAAATATATATATAATAATATATAAAAGGGGGTTTACCGTTTAATGACCGGTTTGTCGATTTTATATTTTAAGCGAAGCGTAAAGTAAATTTAATTAACAAAATAAAATAAATAACAAAAAATATAAATGACGAATAATTAAAGGTGCGATGAAATATAAAATAAAATAATTATGCTTATTTAAACTTCCGTAATCATGATGTTTGATGTGTTGATTTTAGTTTTATGCCCATTGGTTATTTGTCCTTTGTCCTGGATTATTTAATATGTCCGTCTAGTTTTGTCCATAACAGTCCATCAGTCATAAATATAAAGTGCGAGTGTCCTCGTCAAATTATCCTTATACCCGAAGTCAAATATTCCAACAAATTGGGGACTTAAACTGTAACAAGGTTTTAATACTTTGTTTAATAATTACACCAGGTTATCGACTGCGTGTAACCCAAGGTTTTAATACTTTGTTATCAATTATGCCAAGTGTCCTTGTACATAATTTCACCCCTGTTTTAATAATTCTAGTGATTATTAATCCATTCCCGTGTCCGGTTAAATGAACTATTATTCGTAATATAAATTCCCCGACCATCGTGTCCGATCGAGTGTATATGGTTATTTATAAGGACGTCCAATTGTAAATCTTTATATTAAAATTAACAAACTTTCATTTAGTTAAACAAATATAAAGCCCATTAATAGCCCATAGTCTAATTTCCACAAGTGTCGTTCTTTTGTCCAAACCCCAATTATGGTACAAAGCCCAATTACCCCATCTTTAATATTTAGTCCAACATCATGATTACTTTGGTTCAAATAAGCATAATAATAACTTAAGTACGGGACATTAATTTAAAAAGGAGAACATAACTTACATTGAGTATTTATCGCGTAGTGTCACACGGACAGAATTTCGACTTCAAAAACCCGTAAAATAACCTTTACATAACCCGAACTAATCTAATATAAAACTACCCTATACTATATATATATATATATATATATATATATATATATATATATATATATATATATATATATATATTTATTATATCTTACAGAGTATTATTATTATTGTGTTGGTGTTTAAAACTCGGCAGAAAACATTGATATTTATAGGACATTTCTGAAATTTCAAACTCCGCGAGTTGCGGCACTTTTACCCTTCAAACTCCGCGAGTCGCGGAGTTTGAATTTCCAGCTCACATGATTTTGGATCTTTGCTTGTCGACGTTATTAAATAATAATATAATATATAAATAATTTTAGGAATTATTTAAATATTATATTTTATTTATGTGCATAGTTGACTTGTAATTTTTGCACCGTTGCGTTGCGCGTTGAGAGTAGACTCATGTCCCGGTTCCGGATTTTCGAACGTCCTTGCATACTATTTTATATCGTGTACTTTGCGTTTTGTAACTTGTACTCTTGTCATTTTTAGACGTTTCTTATCAATAAATTGAACCTTTTGAATTGTATCTTGTGCATTTGAGCTTTTTGGACGTTTGTGTCTTCAAATCTTCGTTTTCGCCTTTTGTCTTCGCACTTATTTATTTAAACAATTACAATGAAAATATAATACAATTACATATGAAAACCTATTATTTAGGAGGGATATTGCTATGAAATATATGTTCCTTTTTAGCCTTATCAATAATATATATCATTTTTTTCTGTACATCTAACGTTGGACAACTAGTTGTAGGTTACTAACGAGGACAGCTGACTTAATAAACTTAAAACATCAAAATGTATTAAAAGTGTTGTAAATATATTTTGAATATACTTTGATATATATGTACATATTTGTTATAGGTTCGTGAATCGACCAGTGGCCAAGTCTTACTTCCTGACGAAGTAAAAATCTGTGAAAGTGAGTTTCATTTGCCTTTTTACCCTTTATATTTTTGGGCTGAGAATACATGCAAATGCTTTATTAAATGTTTTATAATATTTATATGCGTGATTTTCATTTGCCTTTTTACCCTTTATATTTTTGGGCTGAGAATACATGCAAATGCTTTATTAAATGTTTTACAATATTTATATGCGTGAGTTTCATTACTCCCTTTTTAAATGCTTTTGCAATATATATTTTTGGGAATGAGAATACATGCGATGCTTTTATAAATGATTTACAAAATAGACACAAGTACGTGAAACTACATTCTAGGGTTGAATTATCGAAATCGAATATGCCCCTTTTTATTAAGTCTGGTAATCTAAGAATTAGGGAACAGACACCCTAATTGACGCGAACTCTAAAGATAGATCTATTGGGCCTAACAAACCCCATCCAAAGTACCGGATACTTTAGTACTTCGAAATTTATATCATATCCGAAGGGTGTCCTGGAATGATGGGAATATTCTTATATATGCATCTTGTTAATGTCGGTTACCAGGTGTTCACCATATGAATGATTTTTATCTCTATGTATGGGATGTATATTGAAATATGAAATCTTGTGGTCTATTGTTACGATTTGATATATATAGCTTAAACCTATAACTCACCAACATTTTTGTTGACGTTTAAAGCATGTTTATTCTCAGGTGAATATTAAGAGCTTCCGCTATTGCATACTAAAATAAGGACAAGATTTGGAGTCCATGTTTGTATGATATTATGTAAAAACTGCATTCAAGAAACATATGTCGATGTAATATATTTCTATTGTAAACCATTATGTAATGGTCGTGTGTAAACAGTATATTTTAGATTATCATTATTTAATAATCTACGTAATGCTTTTGAAACCTTTATTGATAAAATAAAGGTTATGGTTGTTTTAAAAATGAATGCAGTCTTTGAAAAACGTCTCATATAGAGGTCAAAACCTCGCAACGAAATCAATTAATACGGAACGTTTATAATCAATATGAACGGGACATTTCATTGGGCAGGTGGACTCTTTTGCTAAGATATTTGCCGTGGCTAAAGGTTTTGAGTCGTATGCTCTTACGAAGGTTGGTAATACTTCGGGTAAAAGAATGGTTAACTCGTATGACGCTCCGAGCAAGAGAGCTAAAGGTGCAGGTGGGAGTACGAGTAGTATGAGGAAAGGGACATCGGGTTCTTGTATGTCTAAGTGTTTTAATTGTGGTGAAAGGGGACACAAGTTTTGGGAGTACCCGGTATCGAGGAGTGGCAACGTTGTGTGTTTCTATTGCCGGGAAGAAGGACATCGGAAGGCGGTGTGTCACGATCTAGCAGTGGCGGGCGTCGCGGGAAGACGTTCAGGTACTTATAGTGTGATATTCGTATGTTGCACATTTTTTATTAACATGCGGTGTGTATGTAAGCCTTAGCTAAACCTTATTCTCCGCTGGAGATAATTTGTAGCGAGCGGTTGGCTTACATTTGTGGTATTGTGTTACCCTCGGTAGAGTGTATGATTAGTGTGTTGTGCCTTGACTCTATTGTGCTAGTCATTTTTGATTAGGTAGTTGGGTTGGTATTGGGTCGTTTAGCTAGCTCGAGTGAGACCCGTAAGACATTGTGTGACAACCCGGAAATTTCCAATCAAATTTAAACTTTATCTTTATATTATTCCGACACGATAAGCAAAGTTTGTTAAGTTAAATCTCAAGAATTTTAAATTGTGTTCATACATTCATTATAACCTCGACCAAATTCAGACGATTCACGAACCGTTATATATAAATAAATATGTATATATATGTATATATATATATTATAACTTGAGAATATTAATAAAGTATTAAACGTATAATACTTTACATGATCGTATTTATTTCAATATGTTTATCGATGGAATTAGAAGATAATATCAAATTGTTGATTTATCAGATACATTATGATATGATTACGGGTCTATGTTATGAGGTCCACTGTGATTTAAGAAATCTATTCTTTTTGACAACATTCGGAAAATGGTAAAGTGATTTATAAGTAAGAACGTGAAGTGTAAATAACTTAGATGTTGGATATCGACAAGTTAAGTAACTTGACATTTTTCATTAAGATGATTTCATACGTTTATTTAACCTTTGAACTTTATCCCATGCTTCACCAACAAACTGTAATTTAAAAACTTGAAACCTATTATGAATATATATGATTCTACTTTTTTAAAACATTTTATGATATAACGATTTCCATTATTTTAACCTTTAAACAAAATGATTCTTAAAAATATATTTGGTTTTGGAAAACAAAATTATTATATTTATTTGATTTAGTTTCAAACGTACAAAAACGTTTTCAGTTTAAAAAGAACTTTATTATTAAAACGTATATAACTTTTATAAATATCTAGAACCACTTTTGACAACTCATTACTTAACCAGTATGATAAAGATAACGATATTTATATTTTATTTTATTAAATATATATAACGATTTAAATTAATATTATATATATTTATACGCGTATTATACGTACATAGTTTTATACTTTTACTATACTTAAACTTTACCTTTACTTTATTTTTACTTTACTTTAACTTTAATAATTTACTTTAATAATTCATACTTTAATATTTCACTTTAATAATTCATACTTTAATAATTCACTTTAATAATTCATACTTTAATAATTCACTTTAATAATTCATACTTTAATAATTCACTTTAATAATTCAAAAATCTATTATAAATAGAATTCAATAGGTTTCATTATTTCATAGAAACTTGAAAATATTTTTCTCTAAACTCTCTCAATCGATTTACATATATATATTTACTCCGTATTATTTCAAGATATTATTAGTATACATAAAATATTACGTCAGAGTGCTGTCTGAGTGATTTCGAAATTGTTTTTCGAGTGGGATTGGATTAAGGAAATTATGGGTTATAGCTATGGAGGTGATTGGTATGGTTCATGGTTATGCTCGTGAGGTCAATATAGTGTTTATCATCTCCGTTGCGTCTACGTACCTTCCCTGCAATATTGAATCTCAATATTGATATGTGAGTACTCATAATTTAACTTTTACATACTAATAGTGTATCCCTGACTAGTGCTCGAGTATATAGGATTATGCATGTTTGTACTTTTGATATTGCCTTTAGTTAGGTTATGTTGAATCCTGAATTAGTTATATATGCGACTGAGATAAGGTATAAGATATGCATGTCGTTGGAAAGCTAGCGAAAAATTAAGAACTTTTCATTTAGATATCGAATGATTTCGATGAACGGATTTGAAGTTATAGTCCATCGAATTTTTGTATTATTATTAAAAATGATTATTATTATCGTCGTTATTATCGTCGTTCTAGTTTTTTCTTATTATTATTATTATTATTATCTTTATTAATAAAAGGATTTATCATTAAAAATTGTTATTTTTTTTATTATTACTATCGTTATTATCGTTAAAGTTATAATTAGTATTATTATTATTATCCAATTATTATTATTATTATTATTATTATTATTATTATTATTATTATTATTATTATTATTATTATTATTATTATTATTATTATTGGTATTATTATTATTATTATCATTATTAATATATATATATCATTATTTAAAAATGGTTATTGTTATTGTTATTATTATTATTACTATATTATCATTAAGATAATTATTAGTATTATCGTTAATAATGTTATAGTAACTATCATTATTAATATTAGTGTAATTAAAACAAATATTTGTAACACCTAATTATTTTGATTACTATTATTATCATTATTACGAACACGATATAAAAGACGATTAAAAGCTATTAAACGAAACGAATAGGAAATAATGGGTAAGAGTATCATGATGAAATTAAAATATTATAAGATATTGATTTAGATAAAATTATCGTTCTTATTATTTTTATCATTACTATTATTATTAAAATTATCGTTAGTATCAAACTATCATTTTAACAAAAATTATCATTTTAATAGAAATGTCATTGTTACTATAAAATATCATTATTATTATTATTTTAAATAGAATTATTATTTTAAAGATAATATTAAAAATTATCTTAAATATTAAAGTTATCATAATTAGAATTATCGTTTTATCATAATGTCATCTTAGTAATTATAAATATTGATATTTTTATAATAATAATTATTATTACAAAATAATACAACTTTTACTTACTATCATTATAGATATTATTTTATCAAATAAATATTTGATACAAACATATTTTACTACGTGTAATAACTTACTTTAATAATACGTATCATATTATCTTTATAATATTAAATGAACCCTATAAATTTTATTACTTAATATATATAAAAGTATATTTTATTATATAAATATAATATAAAATTTTATTTATTAATAAATAAATTATATTATTTACTCTAATAAATCTTTTAAAAATATTTAAAAATATAAAACGACGATATTTAAACTATATATTAATCATGTATAAATTTTTGGAAATTATTTTGAGTCAAATTTACTTTTGTTGACTTTTGCATATTAGTCTCGAGCATTAGGATTGTGGTACACTATGACTTGACCTAATTTGTTAGACAAATATTGACCAACACATAAATATATATAATTAATTTAAGTTCGTGAATCCGAGGCCAACCTTGCACTTGTTCAATGACGTTATATGTATTTTTACTATGAAATACAGTATGGTAAGTTTCATTTGCCTTTTTACCCTTTATATTTTTGGGCTGAGAATACATGCGCAATTTTTATAAATGTTTTTCGAAATAGACACAAGTAATCGAAACTACATTATATGGTTGAATTATCGAAATCGAATATGCCCCTTTTTATTAAGTCTGGTAATCTAAGAATTAGGGAACAGACACCCTAATTGACGCGAATCCTAAAGATAGATCTATTGGGCCTAACAAACCCCATCCAAAGTACCGGATGCTTTAGTACTTCGAAATTATATCATGTCCGAAGGAGGATCCCGGAATGATAGGGGATATTCTTATATGTATCTAGTTAATGTCGGTTACCAGGTGTTCACCATATGAATGATTATTTTTTGTCTCTATGCATGGGACGTATATTTATGAGAACTGGAAATGAAATTCTTGTGGTCTATTAAAATGATGGAAATAAATGATTATGATAAACTAATGAACTCACCAACCTTTTGGTTGACACTTTAAAGCATGTTTATTCTCAGGTGTTAAAGAAATCTTCCGCTGTGCATTTGCTCATTTTAAAGATATTACTTGGAGTCTTTCATAGCATATTTCGAAGAACGTTGCATTCGAGTCATTGAGTTCATCAAAGATTCTTATTAAATCAATTTATAGTTGGATAGTGGATATTATGAAATGGTATGCATGCCTGTCAATTTTTGATGTAAAGAAAGATTGTCTTTTAAAAATGAATGCAATGTTTGTAAAATATATCATATATAGGTCAAATACCTCGCAATGTAATCAACTATTGTGAATCGTTTATAATGTATATGAACGGGTCCTTTCAGTTGGTATCAGAGCGGTGGTCTTATCGAACCATGTCTGCATTAGTGTGTGTAACTGATAAGTCGTTAGGATGCATTAGTGAGTCTGGACTTCGACCGTGTCTGCATGTCAAAAGTTTTGCTTATCATTTCTAGTCGGAAATCATCTGCTTATCATCCATAGTAAATTACCTGCTTATCATTATTAGTCTAGACACATCTTGCTACATTAATTGCATGAGTAGTGTATAGACAAACTTCATATCTTAGCGTATCTGCTAAATCATATATTATCGTATCTGTTACTTTAAACTTTACCTGACATACCCCGCAAATTCCTCCGTAATCTATGAAATCTTTTGATCTATATATATAGATATCCTATGTAAATAGAATACCACCCGATAGCCGAAAAATCATTTTTATATCGAAAATCCTTTATCCAATCGTACGAAATGGAATTTGTCATCAGTTCAAGTCACTCGGATTCCGAAATGGAATCTCACTCAAGCTCCGAAAGCAGTGTGACCGAAATGGATCAACCAATCAGTCATCACCTATTCTGGATGAATTAGGGATGGGTTCGTAGCCTCCTCAATCATTGGAAACAAGAAGAAGGCGATCCTTTCCATCCACCACATTGCCCTCTTGGCGAAGAACCTGAAGCACTTACCGGCGAACCTGTTCGAGACACCATTTTCTCTCTCATTTCCAGGGTATCTCGTCACGATTATATACTACATCAAATTTTAGATTTTATTTATCCGCTCGTTCTGACCGACAATCATCCTGGAATAATAGAAGAAGTCAACGAACTTCGCGCTCGGGTAGTGGCTTTGGAGAATATGGTGCAGAGATTACAAACACCAGCAGCAGTACCAGCAGCATAACCAGTACCACCATCATCAACGCCAACAGTACCATTACCACCTCCAACCACAACCGCGTTGTAAACCTCAACTTCACAATCTATCCCACGAGCATCAACGTCATACGCACCATACATACCAAGGAGTACCAACAACAATAACTGACGAAGTATTAATTCATAACTTCATTGGAGAAACATTCCGCGGCGATTATATAATCTCTAAAGTCTTAGAGATTATCTAATCTAGCCCTAACCATAAATCAGTTAAGCGAACCAAAATGATAGAAAGAAGAGTAGAAACCCTGACAAAAATGGTGTGTGATTAACAAGTTAAACTTGTTTTACCAACAGCATCAACAGTACCGTCAACGTCACCAGCATCGTCAATACAGTCAACATCAGAATCAACAACACCTATAACATCACAAACTCCGTCAGTTCAAGAATCACTGTGGACATCATTACGAATCAATAACGTATATATTGTATCAACAAGTTATGAAGAATTAACTCATTCCCTCTGAAGAAATTATATATATATATATATATATATATATATATATATATATATATATATATATATATATATATATATTTTGAAATAAAAAACAAATCTTTTCGTGCTAAGCTATTGTGTGTGAATCTTAACTACTCAGTTAATTCATATTACAAATATGCAATAATGTACGTCCCTCACCCGCGACTTAACCATCGTTAACTACAATCTCTGTCTCAATTCAACAAATTCCAATTCCTAATAAATCAAGTATATATTTGATTTTACACTTCATCATTGATGTAACCGAAACTTTTCAGATAACATCATTCGTACTTTGCGAAGTTCACAAGAATTTAACGAAAACCAACATCACTTCTCAACAAATAACGAAGTATTGATTCATAATTTCAATATTATTGAAGAAATACTTATGTAACCTCTAAACCTTTAAGGAATTATTCAATTCTAGTTCCAACCGTAAATCGAATGAGTTTAATTTAGTATTAACTCATTAAAATCTATGTTACATCTGAGGAGAATATATACATATATATTTTCATAAAGAATGTAATAAAATTCTTATGTACAAAATATTAATTGTGAAATTTTTTTAACGGGTAGGTAATACCCGAGAGATATATATAAATTCACAATTAATATGTTACATTCTTCGAATCAGATTAAGCAAATTATCAATTATACTTCCTACTTTCACAATAATATACATTCTTTCATAGAAATCAAAACAACCATACTCATTCAAACCCAATTACGTATTCTGATTTTAAAATCTCAGAATTCAATTCGAGATATAACCGGTACCATTACTTTTAGATTCCTACATCTTTCAAAGCTATACTTTGACTTCAAAAGTGTGTTAGAACATCAAATGTATACAAACGATTACAATCTATGTTCAAACCCTTCGAAAATCTCTGAAGACACTTCAAATAATGAGCAATCGAGATGATGATCCAACCACATATTACCCACAGTTATGTACTTAAAAAGCTCTCGAAACCAAAGTCATAATTCAACACATATCTGTGTCAGATCTTTTGGCATTTATTAGCAAAAATAACCTTGCAATTCCTTTGCAAAGTAGCAAATTATATCACAGCTCCAGCAAGACAACTTCGATTTTTTCATTCGGAGTAGCCTTATCATAATTTTGATATATGTGATTACCCTTTTGTTACCGGAGAACCTTTCATATTCCACCACATTAGCAATAAACTTACCAACAACTTCACTGATCTTGGGCATTCTGAAGAATCTTTATATTTATCGAAACCTCATCATTTACTCATCTGCCTCTTATAACGAGAATTGTCATACGAATCATTGGGAGTTAGCAATCAGTATTTTGAAATCTCACAGCATGTTGACGCCAACAGTTATACATAACGTCTATTTCCAAGGCTTACATACTTCGAATGTGAAGTTTCTAAAAAACACTCTGAACCGCGAACTAGTTCTCGAAATGCTGATGAAGCAACAAAAACTGTAAACGACCTTAGCAGTAAAAAGTTTGATGATAAAGATTAGTGTATTAACAAAGCTCAGAAATAGAGAAGTTTTGGAACTGGAAAACGGATTGAGCAAAGTATGAAGGAGGCTGTGGACAAATTACAAAGACTGAACCTGCCTTCAAAGAATCCAAATGATTCAGTGTCTGCTGAAGTCATTAACGAATACCTTGCTCCTGACACTAAACCCTTACAGACAATATTCTTCATCATCCTCTGATATTAGAAATTCTAAGATATCATCGTATCTTTCATTATAAATATCCTCCATATTTCTGAAGATATTTCCATAACTATTCTTATCTGGAATCATTTATCTCTTTGCGCTATCTGTATTACATCAAAAAGGAAACTGTTTAGTTCCTATACTCTGTAAACCTTTGAGTTTAAAATATGAATGTTTTTGAAGTAGTGTTGGAAACTGAAGCATGAGTTAGTATAATATAATGACACTTGATCAACGTGATTATATTACAGTAATTCATGCTGAGTTTCTAAATGGAACGTGATGATTCACAGATCATAACATCATCATGTGCCATGTTATACGACTCTTGTATTCTATTTAACCTCAAAAATATCAAGAAAATATTTCTTGATGATTCGGCCTTTTCCAAGGTATTATAGTAATTTGACAAGTCAAGATCGTGCCATCACAATTTCCTTTCTAGAACATTAACAATGTTCATTCCGAAAATCATATTTGTAAATTCTGGACCATTACAAGCGGTGCTTAATCGCAAGAAGAAGAAACGAAAGGACAAAACTCCGAAATAGAAATTGGGGTATAAATTGCAGCAAATAAAAAAGAGCATTAACTGTGGATGACAATGATTATAGAAGATAGAAACAGAGACTTTGAAATATAAGGGAAGATATAAAGCCCAACGACAAACCAAAAATTATAAACCATATATATCGACGCATATAGCAATATAAAAACACGGGAGAACTAGAAACACTATAAACCCAAGAGTATAGTAGAAGTAAATAGATTCTTCCAGCGGTAGATGAAAAAGAAGAATGACCGATATGAAAGTTATAAGTATATCGAGAATCAGAACTGGATGGAGCATATTGATGAATACTTTAAAATATGAGTTGAGGGGGAAAGAATAGAAGGTGATGAAACATGACTAGGAACTTAGAAATCAACAGATTTAACTCACACAATGACGGAATAAGTGAATCAAACCCTCTAGTGAATAGGTTAAGCTTTTTGTGATTAATTTAGTCATACCACAACTAAATCAAATGTGATTAGATCAACACCTAGAGCTATTATTCACCACCTGGGTGATTTGGGTTGAGAGAGAATCGGAGGAGCTCACCAGATCTGAGTGTGTGTAACAAATGAGAGGCTTAACCAAAAAAAATGAAGAACATAAGACTTTATATACCCCTACTGTTGACTCACCCGTACGATTCATCCATCACACATACAAGTTGGCTTCATCAGCCGTACGGGTGATCACTCACTCGTGTCTTCTCATTTAGATTGTAATTGTGACTTAGCTCAGCATCAACCGTGCGTATGAGCCTGTCATCCGTACGATTGAGGCTTCACTCGGACGTCTGACTAAGTCTAACATAGTCAAACATCCACATCTCGTTCCTGCAGTTGCTGTAACCACATACAAACACAAATAGGATAATAACGAACGATCATGGTGGCCTGTAAACTGTTGTACCTGCAATGGACGTGGGTAGATGTCTAGGGACTTGCATAAAATGCATCAACAGAAGGTGTGAGTTGTAAGAAAAGAAAGGAGGTGAATTTATAAGAAAATCTCCGACAGAACAATTAAAATGGATGATCGCATTTAAAGCGGATCCTAATTCCTTTTGTTACCGGAGAATCAAATCTTATTACAAAGATTTTCTTTAAATCCCTTGAAATCTGGAAATCAATCATATCTACGTCAAATGATAAGATGAATCTACACTTACTCATTTCACTCTTCTATGTTAGCTTCATTCGTACTCTTCATATAAATGGATTGTTTATCCAAATTATTCGCTGATGATAAAACTCTAATTTTTAGCCTGTATGCATCATGAAAACATACTTATTATCATTCACGACCTTTTCACTCAAATTTCGGGACGAAATTTCTTTAACGGGTAGGTACTGTGACAACCCGGAAATTTCCAATCAAATTTAAACTTTATCTTTATATTATTCCGACACGATAAGCAAAGTTTGTTAAGTTAAATCTCAAGAATTTTAAATTCTGTTCATACATTCATTATAACCTCGACCAAATTCAGACGATTCACGAACCGTTATATATAAATAAATATGTATATATATATATTATAACTTGAAAATATTAATAAAGTATTAAACGTATAATAGTTTACATGATCGTATTTGTTTCAATATGTTTATCGATGAAATTAGAAGATAATATCAAATTGTTGATTTATCAGATACATTATGATATGATTACGGGTCTATGTTATGAGGTCCACTGTGATTTAAGAAATCTATTCTTTTTGACAACATTCGAAAAATGGTAAAGTGATTTATAAGTAAGAACGTGAAGTGTAAATAACTTAGATGTTGGATATCGACAAGTTAAGTAACTCAACATTTTTTATTAAGATGATTTCATACGTTTATTTAACCTTTGAACTTTATCCCATGCTTCACCAACAAACTGTAATTTAAAAACTTGAAACCAATTATGAATATATATGATTCTACTTTTTTAAAACATTTTATGATATAACGATTTCCATTATTTTAACCTTTAAACAAAATGATTCTTAAAAATATATTTGGTTTTGGAAAACAAAATTATTATATTTATTTGATTTAGTTTCAAACGTACAAAAACGTTTTCAGTTTAAAAAGAACTTTATTATTAAAACGTATATAACTTTTATAAATATCTAGAACCACTTTTGACAACTCATTACTTAACCAGTATGATAAAGATAACGATATTTATATTTTATTTTATTAAATATATATAACGATTTAAATTAATATTATATATATTTATACGCGTATTATACGTACATAGTTTTATACTTTTACTATACTTAAACTTTACCTTTACTTTATTTTTACTTTACTTTAACTTTAATAATTTACTTTAATAATTCATACTTTAATAATTCATACTTTAATATTTCACTTTAATAATTCATACTTTAATAATTCACTTTAATAATTCATACTTTAATAATTCATACTTTAATAATTCACTTTAATAATTCAAAAATCTATTATAAATAGAATTTAATAGGTTTCATTATTTCATAGAAACTTGAAAATATTTTTCTCTAAACTCTCTCAATCGATTTACATATATATATTTACTCCGTATTATTTCAAGATATTATTAGTATACATAAAATATTACGTCAGAGTGCTGTCTGAGTGATTTCGAAATTGTTTTTCGAGTGGGATTGGATTAAGGAAATTATGGGTTATAGCTATGGAGGTGATTGGTATGGTTCATGGGTATGCTCGTGAGGTCAATATAGTGTTTATCATCTCCGTTGCGTCTACGTACCTTCCCTGCAATATTGAATCTCAATATTGATACGTGAGTACTCATAATTTAACTTTTACATACTAATAGTGTATCCCTGACTAGTGCTCGAGTATATAGGATTATGCATGTTTGTACTTTTGATATTGCCTTTAGTTAGGTTATGTTGAATCCTGAATTAGTTATATATGCGACTGAGATAAGGTATAAGATATGCATGTCGTTGGAAAGCTAGCGAAAAATTAAGAACTTTTCATTTAGATATCGAATGATTTCGATGAACGGATTTGAAGTTATAGTCCATCGAATTTTTGTATTATTATTAAAAATGATTATTATTATCATCGTTATTATCGTCGTTCTAGTTTTTTCTTATTATTATTATTATTATTATCTTTATTAATAAAAGGATTTATCATTAAAAATTGTTATTTTTTTTATTATTACTATCGTTATTATCGTTAAAGTTATAATTAGTATTATTATTATTATCCAATTATTATTATTATTATTATTATTATTATTATTATTATTATTATTATTATTATTATTATTATTATTATGATTATTAATATATATATCATTATTTAAAAATGGTTATTGTTATTGTTATTATTATTATTACTATATTATCATTAAGATAATTATTAGTATTATCGTTAATAATGTTATAGTAACTATCATTATTAATATTAGTGTAATTAAAACAAATATTTGTAACACCTAATTATTTTGATTACTATTATTATCATTATTACGAACACGATATAAAAGACGATTAAAAGCTATTAAACGGAACGAATAGGAAATAATGGGTAAGAGTATCATGATAAAATTAAAATATTATAAGATATTGATTTAGATAAAATTATCGTTCTTATTATTTTTATCATTACTATTATTATTAAAATTATCGTTAGTATTAAAACTATCATTTTAACAAAAATTATCATTTTAATAGAAATGTCATTGTTACTATAAAATATCATTATTATTATTATTTTAAATAGAATTATTATTTTAAAGATAATATTAAAAATTATCTTAAATATTAAAGTTATCATAATTAGAATTATCGTTTTATCATAATGTCATCTTAGTAATTATAAATATTGATATTTTTATAATAATTATTATTATTACAAAATAATACAACTTTTACTTACTATCATTATAGATATTATTTTATCAAATAAATATTTGATACAAACATATTTTACTACGTGTAATAACTTACTTTAATAATACGTATCATATTATCTTTATAATATTAAATGAACCCTATAAATTTTATTACTTAATATATATAAAAGTATATTTTATTATATAAATATAATATAAAATTTTATTTATTAATAAATAAATTATATTATTTACTCTAATAAATCTTTTAAAAATATTTAAAAATATAAAATGACGATATTTAAACTATATATTAATCATGTATAAATTTTTGGAAATTATTTTGAGTCAAATTTACTTTTGTTGACTTTTGCATATTAGTCTCGAGCATTAGGATTGTGGTACACTATGACTTGACCTAATTTGTTAGACAAATATTGACCAACACATAAATATATATAATTAATTTAGGTTCGTGAATCCGAGGCCAACCTTGCACTTGTTCAATGACGTTAGATGTATTTTTACTACGAAATACAGTATGGTGAGTTTCATTTGCCTTTTTACCCTTTATATTTTTGGGCTGAGAATACATGCGCAATTTTTATAAATGTTTTTAGAAATAGACACAAGTAATCGAAACTACATTATATGGTTGAATTATCGAAATCGAATATGCCCCTTTTTATTAAGTCTGGTAATCTAAGAATTAGGGAACAGACACCCTAATTGACGCGAATCCTAAAGATAGATCTATTGGGCCTAACAAACCCCATCCAAAGTACTGGATGCTTTAGTACTTCGAAATTATATCATGTCTGAAGGTGGATCCCGGAATGATAGGAGATATTCTTATATGTATCTAGTTAATGTCGGTTACCAGGTGTTCACCATATGAATGATTATTTTTTGTCTCTATGCATGGGACGTATATTTATGAGAACTGGAAATGAAATTCTTGTGGTCTATTAAAATGATGGAAATAAATGATTATGATAAACTAATGAACTCACCAACCTTTTGGTTGACACTTTAAAGCATGTTTATTCTCAGGTGTTAAAGAAATCTTCCGCTGTGCATTTGCTCATTTTAAAGATATTACTTGGAGTCTTTCATAGCATATTTCGAAGAAAGTTGCATTCGAGTCATTGAGTTCATCAAAGATTCTTATTAAATCAATTTATAGTTGGATAGTGGATATTATGAAATGGTATGCATGCCTGTCAATTTTTGATGTAAAGAAAGATTGTCTTTTAAAAACGAATGCAATGTTTGTAAAATATATCATATATAGGTCAAATACCTCGCAATGTAATCAACTATTGTGAATCGTTTATAATGTATATGAACGGGTCCTTTCACATTGGGCGTGATAGTGTCCTAGTGAGTAGAATGATTATGTGTATATACGTATAAGATATATTTGTTCGCGGAGTATGGTTAGTGTTATCCGTCCGGATTCACTATGGTGTAGCAGGGCGCGATGTTGCACTACTCGTTGTGATCGAGGCTAGAATAGCGTGTGTTGATGGTTAGTGTTATCCGTCAGGATTCACTATAGTGTAGCAGGGCGCGATGTTACACTACTCGTTGAGTAATCGAGGCCGAAAGAGCGTGGATGCGATGTGGGTTTAAAGTTCGCGTGTTCGATACCATATCGTGTTGGCATGTGATATGGGTTTTAGTATCGGGCGTTCGATACCATATCATCATATGTGCGTTGGCGTGTTAGGTGGGTTTAAGTTCGCGAGTTTGATACCACTTAGGGGTTAGTGAACGTAAATGTGGTAACTGGTAAGAGAAGAAAGTGAATTGGCTCAACCTTAAATTCTCAAAGGCTACCCTATACAAGTACAAGACCAAAAGATTTAGGGGTTAGTGTTAGGCGTGTTAGGTGGGTTTAAGTTCTCAAAGGCTACCCTATACAAGTACAAGACCAAAAGATTTGGAAAACCACAAGAAGTTGGTGCGGGGTAAAGAGAACGGATATGAAGCGTCAAACATTGCAACTCCGCACAAGAGAAAAGATGGGTAGATAACTTAATTGTGGTAACTGGTAAGAGAAGAAAGTGAATTGGCTCAACCTTAAATTGTGATCCAACAAGAAATCATAGGTGTGGCATGATACATTTATACAATTCCAGATTCAAAGTCGAGTCTAGTTGACTTGACTTTTTAAGTCATAGATGGTAAATCTGTTAAACTTCAAAAAAGGTCACTTGTCATTTTTTTTTTTTTTTTTTTTTTTGACATCGGTTTGGGATCACCTAGGGGACCTAACCACCCACACGTTCATTTCTCGTAGTTGCGTAACCCGTCCCCAACTACTGCCTTGGAGGAAACCCGGACTGGTCACTTGTAATTTTTATTTTTGACATCGGTTTGGGATCACCTAGGGGGACCTAACCACCCACGCGTTCATTTCTCGTAGTTGCATAACCCGCCCCCAACTATTGCCTTGGAGGAAACCCGGACCGATCCGAGGGCATGGCCGGTAAAAGCCCCTCCCCGTTTCCCCCGCACTAAGCGAAAGGCGACCTGGGTGGATATTTCAGGCCAGGGATAACATTGAGTGCAGTGTTGCAGCCCAGCGGAGTCGAACTCCTGACCTCTCGCTAAGAGAGGCAGGCCACTACCAGTGAGCTACGACTCAATGTTAGGTCACTTGTCATTTTACAAATTGTAAAATAGTAGTACAAGACGGGGAACCGATTTAAGGCAAAGGAAAAAGTATTACATAGACATACAACTTCTTACAGAGAAAGAAAATGTAGTAGTACTAAGCAGAGGAATGCACCATCCTTGGCCGGCTTCACATAATAAAAAAGTATTGAAAACAGACTTAGGCTTAAGGTTTCACCCTTTTGCCATCTATACTCTAACCATGGACACAAATTTAGAGTACAAAATGGTACAAAAGAATTCATTCTTCTTGACCGTGTAAAACAATAAACCTTTGATCGATGAATTAAAAAAATGAAACCAAAATCAGTTTGAGAATTAACATGTCCGGAAGGCATGACGAGTTTAAAAGCATGAAATGTAATTCGAAATGACGAAATAAACAGACGGCAGTAAAATAATGGGTAGATATTGAGATATAAAAGTGTATCGCAAGAAACTAGATGCAAAAAACTTATTGCCATTATTAAAATTGAAGAAGAATGACCCTTTTGACCATGTAGGTTAATTGATCAATTGTCAGTGTAGTTGCTGCCGAATACATTTTCAATATAAAAACATTCCAATGTCCTCCTGAATATATATACAATAACAAGTCACAAAACTCCATATTAAGAACATATACTGCCATAACCATGAAAATGCAGCTTTTATGCTGAGAACTCTATATAAAAGGTAGACTGCATTAGCTGCAAACACTGACCATGTTTAAATTCTGCCAAAACTTTTTCTCATGATTCATATCAGACTAATGATCACATTTCTGCTTCTAAAGACATTTCAATACATAACAAGAACCATCACCACAAGTCTGGCCAAAATCAAAAGACTAAACATAAGTCACAAAAATCCAGATGATGTAAGTGAATATAATAATACTAACACGGACACCAGCAGATATTCACTTCGGCTGTGGAGGATGCTCGATGGAGTTTTAGAAGCTTTATAGCAAACATCAACTTTCCATTGTCACCACCAAACATCAGGGATGGATGGGCATATATATTAATCTTCTCTAGCAAGGGCGAACAAGCAAGTAAATTCTTTATTAAACATATCTCATTCTCTGAACCTCTAAAAGATTCAAACACCACATTCCGTAACTTAAGCTTCCCCATTGAGATGTGGTTCAATGCTGAAGAAGACAATGGAGGTGGTGGGACGGCATCATTGTATTTAGCCTAAAAGATTTAAAAAAAAAGTATTCAGATGCCCACCTATGAAATTTAATGATCATTAATTAATATCATGATGCATATAAATTTACTTACTGTGATCTCAATGGTCTGCAATTCTGGTGAAGCCCATATCATTTCAAAGGCAAACAATAACTTAATCTCACTGCAAAAATCTATTGGATTTAATTTCAGAGTGGTGAGGCTGCGAAAGGAGGAGGTACGAACTGACTTTTCAGCACCTGATTCTCCTAAGAACTATAAACATAAATGGACACATCAATTAGCAATATAAGTCATAAATAAAGCATTTGTTGCAGTATAATGTAATGTAAGGACAATTTCAAATAATCCAACTTAGGCATACCTTGCACATACGAAGATCCAAATAAAGCTCATGCAGTTTTGAGAGATGACCCAAAAGGTGAAAGACTGAGGAACATGTGATCGCTATATTGTCAAGCTTACACAATGGAAAGGATAAGCATTTGAGATTTTTAAGTTTCGCAATCTCATCCAATTTAACTTTTCCAATAGGATCACAATAGTAAACTTTCAGAAACTCAAGTAATGGACATTGAGCAATAAGTTCTCCAAAATTACCGTTCTCAAATGCTACCCGATACAATTCTAAGCTCAAAAGATTTGGGAAACCACAAAAAGTGGGAGCGGGGTAAAGATAACAGTTACGCAGCACTAAACGTTCCAGCTCCACGCAAGAGAAAAGATGGGTAGACAACATAATAGGTGTGGCACGCATATTTGTAAGATAAAGTTCTTTAATTCCCTTTCTTGACAAGATCATCACCCAATGATTAACATCCATAACATCCAACACCTTGTCATTTGGTATATACAGATGAAACTTGGTAATACAACCTTTAAGATGAAGAAGAAGTCTATTTATAATACTCTCATCATACCAATTTTCACCTCCAAGTACTTGTAGAAACTCAAAAAACTTCTCGTCAAATACGACATGTCTGAGTAAAGTCCACTTGAACCTCCAGTTTCTTGACAAGATGGAAGTCCTAACCGCATATTGTATCGGCAAAAAATCCAGAATATGAGTTATCACATTCTCTGGCAATCTGCTAATTATATCTTCAGAAGCTAATTCAGATGCATTATACTGTTCCATCATTTTTTACAGTGTATTATTATCTAAAACGTCTGCAAATACAAATAAATAAAATATAAAATATAATAATAGTTATACTAACATAAATACATACTAGTTTAATGACCCGTGAAATCACGGGTTTAATTTAAAAATATATTTTTATAACAATAGTAAAAATATGCAATCAACTAATGGCCACTGCTTTTCTGCTAATAACAAAGCATGATAAAATTACAACTTACTCGCCTTTATAGTTCCATCAGTTTGTCAACCCACTAAAACCGTTGTAACTAACTTAATAGTAAATAAGTTCTATTATCTCACAATTCCTATTTGCTTTTAGTGAAATTTAAAAAACTGTACACCAATTAAAAAGCAATTACTCCGTTTTAAATATGGAAATATCCAATTTGTATAACATCAAGGTAAGCTTCATTGAAATGAGTATATGAGAAATTTACATGGTCAAACACTTAGAATTAACCTTGATAGCTATTAGCCTACATCCCATTGTTCTGCATACATACATTAGGTGTAACCCACTCGGTTGTATGTAATAATGTACCACTTTTGCTTAATGCTCATAACCACCCATCTGATACAAACTCTTAGTTTCATATCCAAAAATCTGATGAGTTGCAACTTTGTTTTAATATAGAAATCTTAACATGAACACCCCACTTGAATACGACTTTTTGGAGTAAAAAAGCTTTGCTTTCTTCTATACATGACATATTATCAAATACCATACTTATACATGGGCATATAATGAGTATACCACAAACACATCTCTATCCATTGAATGACTTCAGCACATTCACAAGGCATTAAAAAAATGAAAAAAAGAAGAGTAAAAGAAGCTACACATAGTAACTTGTTTTGCACATCTAATCATTGCAATTTTCAAGAAAGCGTGAGCATTCACATGTGCAAACCTGAACTGATGATCCTTTGAGGATTCCAGTTTGAATCGAATTGACAGGATTAGATCCAAATGTTGTGTTGCTTAGCTATCATAGAAAATGTTATAACCTATATGTGAATGAAACAAATGGCACATCAAATTCGAATCTAAAAACAAAGTAAATATTAATATGCCAATTATAAGCGTCTCAGGATCTTTGCACATTGAACATAAGCATTAGAAAATATAAGGTTATACCTGACATAGAATTCCATTGTAAAATTACACTACGAATAAAGAAACAGGGATGATACATCTTCGTCTTTTAAACATCCATTCCCTTTAGATTTCCTTTAAAACATTGGTTTCCTCCTAATGCAACAAAAGCATGTAAGCAAGTTTGGCGTTTACATGTATAATCAACTCTGAGTGAAGAGTTCATGGCACAATAATCAATGGTTGGTGCATAAAATTTAAATTAGTTGTTCAAACTTTTTGATCATATTCCAATGAGCATGGATAAGACATACCTCTCATTCTATGCCAAACATCAGATTCATTTTTATCATTTCATCAAACACATTGTGTGCCTCCAATTTTTTTTTTTCTTCACATTTTTAAAAAAACTTATAAGAACAATGAACATGACATCTTTCTCCATCTTGGAGCTTTCACCAACAACATAAACCAATAGATCAAAGTTAGATAACAAAACTAAGTTAATCATGTAGGATATACAAAATCATGATAATATCCATTGAAATAAAATTCATAAAAAACCTAATCAAACCGTTAACTAGAAAACTATATAACAAAAAAAAAAAAAAAAAAAAAAAAAAAAAAAAAAAAAAAAAAAAAAAAATCAGTAGGATCGATCAGCAAGGTCACACATACCTGATGAAATATTTCGACTGTAGATGCCGAATAAACACAACCATAGACCGAAAGCATCACTGGAACAGCGAGGTATCAAATGGGTCAATAACATCAGCGAAATACCAAAAGGGTCAAAAACAACAGCGAAGTACCAAAGATGGATGGAAAACGAACCTGTGTTAAGTAGCGATTGTATGAAGATGATGTTATGGCTTCGATCTTTCAAATGGCGCTGAAGAATTCTTGATTGCTTATGTGGATTGTTGGATTTTTAGGGTTAAAAAAAAATTAAATCTCAATTAACAAAAGCGTTGAAGATGGGTGAATCACGAACCTGTGTTTAAGTAGCGATTGTATGAAGAATTCGTTATTGCTTCAATGGAGCTGAAGAATTCTTGAAGATGATTTGCTTGCTGCCTATTTTTTTCTAAATGAAAGTGTGAAAGAGTCAAAAAGTGATTTTTAAGGTTTTATTCTACTCCGTAAATGAAAGAGTAATGACGTCATCAAGATGTCTCCAAATTTTTTGTAATTTTTTTTTTTTTAATTCTTCCTACTCTTAAAAAATGGTTAATTATGATATCATCATTTTAGAGTTTTAATATTAAACTAGTGAAATGACCCGTAGAATCACGGGTTTGTTTAAATGAAACAGTTTAATGATATGTTTTAGGTATTAAGTGAACGTAAATGCTGAAGTTATTTAGTTTAATGACCCGTGAAACCACATAGTCCGACTAAGAAACTCGTCAGCTGAACATTTCATCAAACACCTAAAATGCATATTAAACAATCCACATCCAATCATAAGAGATAATATTGGTTGTAATTTTATTTTAAAAGTGTAAATTAAAATATAAAAGTAGAATTTGCTTCCTTCTACCTAACTCTTCTCGTACTCAATTCAAAATAATTAATTAAAATTCTGAAGAATTCTTGATTGCTTATATGGATTGTTGAATTTTTAGGGTTAAAAAAAAAATTAAATCTCAATTAACAAAAGCGTTGAAGATGGGTGAATCACGAACCTGTGTTAAGTAGCGATTGTATGAAGAATTCGTTATTGCTTCAACGGAGCTGAAGAATTCTTGAAGATGATTTGCTTGCTGCCTATTTTTTTTCTAAATGAAAGAGTGAAAGAGTCAAAGAGTGATTTTTAAGGTTTTATTCTACTCCGTAAATGAAAGAGTAATGACGTCATCAAGATGTCTCCAAATTTTTTGTAAATTTTTTTTTAATTCTTCCTACTCTTAAAAAATGGTTAATTATGATGTCATCATTTTAGAGTTTTAATATTAAACTAGTGAAATGACCCGTGGAATCACGAGTTTGTTTAAATGAAACAGTTTAATGATATGTTTTAGGTATTAAGTGAACGTAAATACTGAAGTTATTTAGTTTAATGACCCGTGAAACCACATAGTCCGACTAAAAAACTCGTCAGCTGAACATTTCATCAAACACCTAAATTGCATATTAAACAATCCACATCCAATCATAAGAGATAATATTGGTTGTAATTTTATTTTAAAAGTGTAAATTAAAATATAAATGTAGAATTGGCTTCCTTCTGCCTAACTCTTCTCGTACTCAATTCAAAATAATTAATTAAAATTCTGAAGAATTCTTGATTGCTTATGTGGATTGTTGAATTTTTAGGGTTAAAAAAAATAAAATCTCAATTAACAAAAGCGTTGAAGATGGGTGAATCACGAACTTGTGTTAAGTAGCGATTGTATGAAGAATTCGTTATTGCTTCAATGGAGCTGAAGAATTCTTGAAGATGATTTGCTTGCTGCCTATTTTTTTCTAAATGAGAGAGTGAAAGAGTCAAAGAGTGATTTTTAGGGTTTTATTCTACTCCGTAAATGAAAGAGTAATGACGTCATCAAGATGTCTCCAAATTTTTTGTAATTTTTTTTTTAATTCTTCCTACTCTTAAAAAATGGTTAATTATGATGTCATCATTTTAGAGTTTTAATATTAAACTAGTGAAATGACCCGTGGAATCACGGGTTTGTTTAAATGAAACAGTTTAATGATATATTTTAGGTATTAAGTGAACGTAAATGCTGAAGTTATTTAGTTTAATGACCTGTGAAACCACATAGTCCGACTAAGAAACTCGTCAGCTGAACATTTCATCAAACACCTAAAATGCATATTAAACAATCCACATCCAATCATAAGAGATAATATTGGTTGTAATTTTATTTTAAAAGTGTAAATTAAAATATAAATGTAGAATTGGCTTCCTTCTGCCCAACTCTTCTCGTACTCAATTCAAAATAATTAATTAAAATTCTGAAGAATTCTTGATTGCTTATGTGGATTGTTGAATTTTTAGGGTTAAAAAAAATTAAATCTCAATTAACAAAGCGTTGAAGATGGGTGAATCACGAACCTGTGTTAAGTAGCGATTGTATGAAGAATTCGTTATTGCTTCAATGGAGCTGAAGAAATCTTGAAGATGATTTGATTGCTGCCTATTTTTTTCTAAATGAAAGAGTGAAAGAGTCAAAGAGTGATTTTTAGGGTTTTATTCTACTCCGTAAATGAAAGAGTAATGACGTCATCAAGATGTCTCCAAATTTTTTGTAATTTTTTTTTTTAATTCTTCCTACTCTTAAAAAATGGTTAATTATGATGTCATCATTTTAGAGTTTTAATATTAAACTGTTGAAATGACCCGTGGAATCACGGGTTTGTTTAAATGAAACAGTTTAATGATATGTTTTAGGTATTAAGTGAACGTAAATGCTGAAGTTATTTAGTTTAATGACCCGTGAAACCACATAGTCCGACTAAGAAACTCGTCAGCTGAACATTTCATCAAACACCTAAAATGCATATTAAACAATCCACATCCAATCATAAGAGATAATATTGGTTGTAATTTTATTTTAAAAGTGTAAATTAAAATATAAATGTAGAATTGGCTTCCTTCTGCCTAACTCTTCTCGTACTCAATTCAAAATAATTAATTAAAATTATTTAATTTTAATAATTAAAATAATTATTGATTTAATAATAATAATTAATTAATAAGATTTAATTTTAATTTAAAATTATTTAAATTAATGATATCACTCACATGTTTAGATTTTTTTCTTTTTTTTTTAATTTTTTCTTAAAAAGGAATGATCATAATAATGACATCATCATTTTAGCAATGTAATAGAAACTATAGATATTAAATCTATAGATGTAGATAGATATATAGATAGATTACTAGATTAGCTATAAACATAAATCTATGAAACGACAAATCAAGGAACTCTGATGTCACTACAGTTGTGAGATTAAGAAGAATTGGTGCAAACTGCAGAGTTAATGCACTAAATTTTACACGTAGATGATCATTTTTTTTTACTAATGCAACAATTTTAAGATAGAAATCACTACATACTTTATAGCTGTAATCATCCGCAAGCTTGTCTTTATAAAAGCCTCTTTCCCCAAATACAACCCAATAAATATCCAAAACCCTAGTTTAATAACCTAACAGAGTATCATCGTATCAAGTAAAGATAACGAATCAATATAATATATTGTTCCTGTGATTACTTCTCAGTTGAACTTCATTAATATTGGCGTAGTAATCTCAGTATTATAGTAACCCACTTGTTAGATAAAGGATACATATCGCAAGCTCTGAAAAGCTGTTATTATTGTAAATTATAAAAAATAAAATATCAAAATTAGGAAGAAACCAAAACCTTGATAGGGTAAGTGATTTCAAGCAGGTGATAGATGACTCCTTCCCATACGCAAAACGAAGAGGCGATAATATTTTGGCACGAAATTTATTTAATATGCTAATATACTACGTAATATTTATATCTTATACACCCCTCCGTTCCTGCGTCATATCATATTTATATCTTATATACACCCTTCGTTCCTAAATTATTGTCCAATATTCTATTTTAAATGTTTCAAATTAACTGTCGAATCTCATAAATGAAAATAAATAAGAATAAATGACCCGTACCCGATGGGGAAACCCGAAACCTGTTATAATTGGGTCGGGTCTGACCCGAGTCCGTCGGGTCATGGACCGAGTATGGGGATGGTTACAATAAAAATTCCGGGTTCGGGTTCGGGTATGGTTTTGGATATAAACTCGTTTACCCGACCCGTATATCCGACCCGTATACCCAGCCCGAAGAATTTTAAAAATAATTTTTATGTAAAATTTTAATATTAGTATTATACTGTTAATGTATGAAAAATTTCTCTTATTTGTTTTTAAAACGAGTATAATTTTATTCAATATAATCAAGATTTCTCGTATTTGTTTTGAAAGCGAGTATAATTTTATTCAAAATAATCATATACAACAAGTTTTCGAGATGTGATATTTTATATACTTTGTGTATTTGAGTATTTTAGAAACTTTTCAATCAACTTTTTGTATGTAATATTTTATAATACTTTAAACATGAAGTAGTTAAGTTATTTTTCGATATTTTGATTTGGTAACTATTGAAAAATAGATAAAGAATGACTAATTGGGTATACCCGTTTACGCGTGGGGAAATCCGAAACCTAATAGTATGTAAGTAAATGAGGACCTAACGGCTTTCGGGCCGGGTTTCTTAATCGGGTTTGAGTCCGAGATTAACTAAACCCGACCCGAACCCGACCCGATGCCATCCCTACTTCCCATACGCAAAACGAAGAGGTGATAATATTTTGGCACGACCCAAACCCGACCCGATGCTGTAGCGACCCGACAAAATCGTCATTTGACGGCGCCGACTACTTAGTTCCCGTTACGTGGTCATAAGTCTTTAAAATAACGTTTGACCAAAATATGTCGCATTCATTGCAAAAGTAAAGATTGTTCCCTAGTTTACAAGAATTGTTCATCCAAAAGTTACGTTACAAAGTTATAAGTACAAATGAAACCTATGCGACACAATTTAAAAGTAGCCAAAAGATGCTCCATGTATGCATAAATACTCGACATCCAAAGCAAGTATCAAAATAATGAGCGGAAGCATGTAACACATATCGTTCAAAGACCTGAGAAAAACATAGAAATCTGTCAACGAAAACGTTGGTGAAATCATAGGTTTAAGTAAGTAAGTGAGTAAATAAGTAGATTGAACCACAAGATTTGCAACATCGAAATAATAGTTAACCATTCCAAAATTTGTTTCATGAGCACCCAATTATCAATGCTTAACATTTCTCCCATTGAACCCCATCACCTTAGTGTTAGAACATACACTGATTCTCGAAAATATATTTCATTCGTAGACGGTAGCGAACCGTCTGAATGAGGGTTTGTCAAACCCATATGGATCCACATAACATAAGTTCACGCTTACACCCGGCAAGTGTAACTAATGATAATTGAATTGAGAATTTTGTTCTAAACTCGTATGTAGAATGTTTGTTTTCCTGTACTTTTGTTCACTTAGTAAAAGAAACGTTTATGTTTTCTCATCCCAAATGTAAATTCAAAAGAGTAAAAGTGGGACTATGATCTCACCTTGAGTGCACGAGTAATAAAGTACTTCAACAAGTAAACGTGTGCAAAGAACAATGCTAGTCTTGACCTAAACAAGTAAGTTGTATCAATAATGGTAAACGCAATTGGTCAAGGATGTTCAATTAGTCCTATGGCTCGTTACGACTCGATTAAGTAGCATGTGAATCAAATTGTCAAGTTTCATGCAAGATACAAGTATAGAAGCAAGTTAGAGAGATTGCATAAGTATTCGGTTAAGTTTGGCTATAAGTCAAACTTGGTCGGGTCAAAGTCAACGAAAAAGTCAACACGTTCGGGTCGGGTCCCGAACTATTTTTCTGAGGTTTTTAATCATATATAAGCATGTTAGTCAAGTTTCATGTTAATCGGAGGTGCGTAGCATAGTTAGAATTAATCGAAAAATGACCAAATTGGACAGCACCTGATAGGCCATCTGGACGGCGTCCAAAATGGCTGGACGGCGTCCAAAAGACTGGACGGCGTCCAAGTCTGAAGGGCTGGACGGCGTCCAAGAATCTGGACGGCGTCCAGATCTGTATCCAGGCCCTGTTTTGCTGCAACAAAGAAATGCACGAACCAAAACTCAAACAATCCCAATTTATGACCCGCAAACAATCAAAACATGTATCCTATATCATCGGGAAGGTATTTTGACAAAGGATACAACTAACCACATATCATCAATCGAGTTTATCATTTACAATAACCGAATTCTCGTCAAGTGATCATTTAGAGTTCGTTTTCCAAGTTTCAAGTTCACAACTTCATTTCATGATTCGGTAGTCCAATCTACACATACGATATGCCGTTTCGAAGGTAATTAAACGTACATTGCAACTAAACACTTACTAACAACATTAACAAGCATTCAATGCATCAAAAGTTCATTTTAAGGTTCATTAAACCCTAATTAAGAATCACAAAATCAATAATCATGTTAACGCAAGGTTTTCATATCATCCAACATACCAAAACGAAACTAACGATGCTAGTAACACTTTTAACACAATGGGTTTAACATCTAACAACATTTAATCAATCAAAATCAAAGATTAAACTAACCCATTTCAAGTGTTCATGCTAGTTACACCAAATAACAAGATCGAGCATACAAATTACATACACGACATCACAATGAGCCATAGACACTAACTAACATCATTTCAAGTCAAAAACACGAATTTAGAGAAATCTAGAGTTTTAGAAATGTTACCCAAACGAGATGAAGTTGGTACCAAAATGAAGAGGATGAAGAGAGGATCACGAATATGTAATTTATTTTGTTGTTAGCTCCCTAAATCGAATTTGGATGATGATTTTGTGTTTGAAGGTTTTGAGAGCATAAAAAGGGAAGTAAGAAAAAGAGATAGAGAGAAATGGGAGGTTGGTGGTGGATGGTGGGTTACTAGTTAGCCAAGTTTGCCCGAGTGGCGAGATTAGTCCCTCGCGTTTGTAGTCGGGTGCGGGAATTACCTAAACGAAATATTTTAAAACGCGTATTAACGGAGGATGTTAAAATCCAATAACGGAAACATATTAAGAATGTTAGCTAACGGAGGATACGAATTTAGTTACGAAGGATATTATTAAAATAAAAAAAGACGGGCGTTAAAATAATTTAACGAAAAAATGCGGGATGTTACAGATGCAATCCGGGATTGGAGTAATTTATGTGCGTCTTGAAATATGGTAGGCCAATTAAATTCTGTATCTAAAACTTTGCAAGCCGTGTAATTTGGACCAAAGTGTCCTCCTGGTGCACTACTATGGTATTGTAATAGGATTTCATTTGCTTCTTTACCATGAACGCAACGACGAATAATTTTGTCAGGACCTACTCTAAATAAGTAAGGACTTTCCCAAAAGTAATGTTTTAAATCGGCGAAGAATTTTTTTCTTTGTTGATAAGTTAAGTCTTTTCTTAATTCTTTTCTTAATTCTTTGGCAACTAAATAGTTTGCAAAGTCAGTAAACCATGGATATGACTCGTCGGAGATCATCATGAGACATTCGTCAGGGAATGTGTCTCTAATTTCATTTAAATTGTCTAGATTAGGATTTTTCTAAACGTGAAAGATTATCTGCTGCAAGATTCTCAGTGAAATGCCCCGTTCATATACAATATAAACGATTCACAATAGTTGATTACATGGCGAGGTAATTGACCTCTATATGATACATTTTACAAACATTGCATTCGTTTTTAAAAGACAAACTTTCTTTACATCGAAAGTTGACGACAAGCATACTATTTCATAATACCTCCAACTATAATTGACATAATAATAATCTTGATGAACTCGACGACTCGAATGCAACGTCTTTTGAAATATGTCATGAATGACTCCAAGTAATATCTCTAATATGAGCAAATGCACAGCGAAAGATTTCTTTCATACCTGAGAATAAACATGCTTTCAAGTGTCAACTAAAAGGTTGGTGAGTTCATAGGTTTATCATAAAACAATAAAATTCATCATTTTGATAGACCAAAAGATTTAAATCCTGCATGGTACAAATGGGCCCGAATCCTATACCCACCTGTAATGTACATACGATATCTTTTAAATACAGTACACCTTTCTCGTGTACGAAATCATCTTTCATAACTCTTAGCAACCGTACACATATCTCGTGCACAAAAATAACATACACATAACATGTGTATAAAAATCATTCTCTCGATACATAACATTCACTTTTCATTCATTGTTTGGCTTGGTAACCGACCTTAACATATAATGCGCATAATAATATCCCCAAAACAGAACATCTCGTCTGTATAATAATCATATAAACTTCGAAGTACTAAACATCACGCCCACTAGCCCTTCCGTCTAGTGAACATTCTGGGTGGGGGTGTTAAACCCGGTAGCTACCTTTAGGATTCGCGTCAATTAGGCGTGCACCAATTCTCAAAATTAGTGATGTTCCTTAATTCTTAGGTTACCAAGCAATAATAATCAGGGGAAAAATATTCATATCAATTGTGGCAATTATCACGTCCACATAATTCAATGGTGGCAATTATCACGTCCACATAATTCATTTGAGGAATGTTTTGCTTGTGTCTATCTCGTCAAACATTTATAAAAGCATTTCATGTATTCGCAGTTCAAAATGTATTTCAAAAGCATTTAATAAAGCAGTTGTAAAAGTAGCGCATGTATTCTCAGTCCCAAAAATGTAAAGAGTAAAAGAGAATCAAATGAACTCACGCATATAAATATTGTAAAACAGTTATTAAAACAGTGCATGTATTCTCAGTCCAAAAATGTAATGTGTAAAAGGGAGCAAATGAACTCACCATAATGTATTCTGTAGTAAAAATACATGTGACGTCATTTAACAAGTGTAGGGTTGACCTCGGATTCACGAACCTATATCATTTGTATATCTATTAAAACATAATTGTAATCGAATAAACTTATATATATTTAGTTATGTATTAAGATTAGTATTTATATACATAACCTATTAATACTTATAATATCCTATAATATTTTTTTGATATATAATTTAATTAATGTTATATCAATATAAATGTTAATATTTTGTAATATCGGTATACTTATATATTCTTATATAAATTTCTTCTGTTTTGCAAAATATTTATGATAATGACACTAGAATAAGGATATTAATAGTTGTGATACTAATAATCATAATAATGATAGTGATAATAATAATAAGTTCAATAAAGATGATAATTTTTATATAATAATGGTAAGATAAAATGTTAGTTTTCATAAAAGCAATATTCTTAATAATAGTAGTGATTTTGATAAACATGATGTTTTATTAGAAATTTTACTAATCATATTATTAGTAATACTAATACTAATATTTATAATAATAAACTGTATTATTTTCATGGTAATAATAATAATACTACACTAGTAATACTTATATTAATATTAGTTATAATACTTATAACCATGATAATAATAATAACTATATTAATAATAATATTAATCATAATAATATTAATAATACTAATAATAATAATAATAATCATAATGATAATAATAATAATAATAATTACCAATAATACTAGTAACATAACAATAATATCAATCATAATCATAATAAAAATGATAATAATAAATATAATAATAATAATAATAATAATAATAATAATAATTGTAACATCCCGCCTTTTTCCGGTTACTTTTCGTTTAACTATTTTAAAGTCCGTTATATATTTATAACATCTTTCGTTAATACGCGTTTTAAATTATCTCGATTAGGTAATTCACGCACCCGATTCAAACTTGAGGGACTAAAATTGACACGGGGCAAACTAGTTGACTAGGTCACCTAGTCCACCCCAATCACCACCATTCAACCATCTCCATCTCTCTCTTTCTCTCTAGCAAGAACACACACCCATTTACCAAATTCATTCAATCATCATCTAAATCCGATTTTGGAGGCTAACATCAAAACAAATTACATATTTGGAATCCTCTCTTCATTCTCTACGTTTTGATACTAATTTCATCTCGATTGGGTAACTTTCTAAAAACTCTAAATTTCATAATCTTAGTGTTCTTGACTTAAAAGTGTGTTAATTAGTGTCTATGGCTCATTGTGATGTCGTGTATGTAATTTGTATGCTCGATCTTGTGATTTGACATAACTAGCATGAACTTGAAAAAGTGTTTGTTAAATCTTTGATTTTGGATGATGAAATGTGTTTAGATGTTAATTTTTGTATGTTCAAAGTGTTAATTACTTCATTAGTTTCGTTTTAGTGTGTTGATTGACATGAAAACCTTACATTAACATGATTATTGGTTTTGAGATTTTTGGTTAGGGTTTGATAGACTTAATATGAACTTTTGATGCATCAAATGCTATGAAATGTTATTGGTAAGTGTTTAGTTGGATTGTATGCTTGATTACCTTCGAAACGGCATATCATTCATGTAAATTGGTTGCCCGAATCATTGAATGGCATTTATGAACTTGTATGCGGTTAATGTTAAGCATTAGATGCTGTTTAGGTTGTTGTAATAGGTAGATTGATTGATGAAATGTGTTTAGTTGTTTTCCTCGTCAAATTACCTTCCCAACGGTATAAGATACTTGTTTTGGTTGTGTGCGGATCATAAATTGTGTTTATTTGGTTTTTGGTTCGTGTACTTAGAAACTTACTGCATCAGACTGAAATACCACTCTGGACACCGTCCAGATCCTTGGACGCCGTCCCAGATTACAAAGCTGGACGCCGTCCAGATCCTTGGACGCCGTCCTAGCCTTCAAAGCTGGACGCCGTCCAGAAAATCTGGACGCCGTCCAGATACCCTGGCAGGCCACTGTCTTCGTTGGTCATTTTACGGAAAATGTTTGCTATGCTATGGACCTCCGATTCACATGTAACTTGTTCTAACATGCTCATATATGATTAAAAACCTCAGAAAAATAGTTCGGGACCAGACCCGAACGTGTTGACTTTTTTTGTTGACTTTGACCCGACCTAAGTTGACTTTTAATCAAACTTAACCAAATGTTTGTGAAATCGTTCTAACATGCTTTTATACTTGTACCTTGCATGAAACATGACAATTTGATTCACATTCTATTATGATCGAGTCTTAACGAGCCATAGGACTAATTGAACATCTTTGACCTATCGTGTGTACCGTTATTGATACAACCTATTGTTTAGGTCAAGACTAGCATTGTTCTTTGCACACGTTTACTTGTTGAAGTACTTTACTACTCGTGCACTCAAGGTGAGATCATAGTCCTACTTTTACTCTTTTGCACTTATATTTGGGATGAGAAAACATAAACGTTTCCTTTTAACTAAGTGAACACAAGTACAGGAAAACAAACATTCTACATACGAGTTTGAACAAAAATCCTCAATTCGATTATCATTAGTTACACTTGCCGGGTGTAAGCGAGAACTTATGTTATATGGCCATATGGGTTTGACAAACCCTCATTCAAACGGTTCGCTACCGTTTACGAATGAAATGTATTTTCGAGAAACAGTGTATGTTCTAATACTATTGTGATGGGGTTCTATGGAAGGAATGTTAAGCATTGATAATTGGGTGCTCGTGAAACAAACTTTTGGAATGTATTACTATTATCTCATTGTTGCAAATCTTGTGGTTCACTTGTACTTACTTACTCAAACCTATGATTTCACCAACGTTTTCGTTGACAGATTTCTATGTTTTTCTCAGGTCCTTGAACGATACATGATACATGCTTCCGCTCATTATTTTGATACTTGCATTGGATGTCGAGTATATATGCATACATGGAGCGTCTTTTGGCTACTTTTAAATTGTGTCGCATGAGTTTCATTTGTACTTATAACTTTGTAACGTAACTTGTGGTGGAACTATTCTCGTAAACTTTGAACAATCTTTACATTGAAATGAATGCGACATATCTTTTGGTCAAACGTTGTTTTAAAGACTTATGACCACGTAACGGGACCTAAGTAGATGGCGCCGTCAATGACGATTTTGTCGGGTCGCTACAGATTGTATCAGAGCGTTGGTTGTAGGGATTTAGAGTTCATTGGTGTCGACCCCGAGTCATAGGGTACATTGGTGAGTCTAGACTACAACCGGCATATAGACTTGAAGTAGAAATTACTTGACTACTTGTGCATTTATACTTGAACGCTTCTACTCATATCTACTCTTAGTTCATCTTAATCTCACGTTGTTTAATTTGATTGACACGCCACCTTGACTATATGAAATGATGTCGAATGCACATATGAATCAGGGTAATATAATTTCCGGGATTATATTACGGTGACTCATATGAACGTTCCGACATTGTGGCATAAAGAATTTAAGGCGAGTCAAGGAAAACTTTCTCTCTATCTTTATTCCATATCACGGTTAGTATTATTTAGAATACTAACCAACGGTATTCTTTTGTTTTGAAGGAACAATGCCTCTTCGCTTTGCGCCACGCCGTGAAACTCCCGAACAAGCTCTACAACGCATGATAGCCACCGCCGTAGATGCAGCCATGGCCGGTCACTCATCCAACAACAATAATAATAACAACCACAACAATCACAACAACAACAACAATGGAGCCAGTAACTCAAACGAAGGGTGCTCCTACAAATCCTTCATGGGGTGCAAACCTCACACTTTTGATGGAACCGAGGGACCGGTCGTGCTCACCCGATGGTTTGAGCAAACGGAAGCCGTCTTTAGCATAAGCGGTTGTCGGGACCAAGACAAGGTCAAATACTCCACTCACACCTTCGCCGGTGTCGCTCTTACATGGTGGAATACTTATGTACAATCGGTGGGTACCGATGAAGCTCACGCCCTCTCTTGGGCCAACTTGAGGGAAAAGATGATTGTCGAATATTTCCCTCGTGAAGAAACCCGAAAGCTCGAACAAGAGCTAAGAACTCTAAAAGCGGTCGGAAACGATCTCAAGGCCTATAATCAACGATTTTCTGAACTAGCCTTGATGTGCCCAAACCTTGTGAACCCCGAGTCTTTACGGGTTGAACTTTACATGGATGGTCTTCCAAAGATCATCAAACACGGAGTAATGTCATCCAAACCCCCTAATCATCAAGAAGCTTTGAACATGGCCCGCAAATTAATAGAGACGGCGGACGAAATCGTAGTACCGGCACCTAAGGCCGAGGATAAATCGGGCGGCAACAAAAGAAAGTGGGAACCCTCCCAATCAAGCAACAACAACTTTGCTAAGAAGCCTTACACCTCCGACGGCAAGAAGGGTTATGCCGGGAACCTACCTCTTTGCAACAAATGCAACAAACATCACTTTGGTGAATGTGGCAAGTTAATTTGCCACCGGTGCCAAGGAGTTGGTCATAAGGCCAATGAGTGTAAAAGTGTTGCCCCCATCGCTCGAAAGGGGCCCAATGCACCAAAAACGGGCACTTGTTATGAATGTGGCCAAACGGGCCATTATAGAAATGCTTGCCCAAAGAGGAAAGATAACCCCAATACGCGCGGCCGAGCTTTCAACATCAACACCGAGGAAGCCCGAGATGATAATGAATTAGTCACGGGTACGTTTCTTCTCAACAACACTTATGTTACTTGTTTATTCGATTCGGGTGCCGATAAGAGTTTTGTATCCAAGACTTTGACCCATTCTTTTAATACTCCACCACGTCCACTAGATACCACTTATACCATTGAAGTGGCCAACGGAAAACTATTGAGTGCCGACACATATTACCGGGGGTGTACGTTAAACATTTTAGGTAATGAGTTTGAAATTGACTTGATACCCATGGAACTAGGTAGCTTCGATGTAATAATCGGTATGAATTGGCTAGCCAAAATGAAATCTCACATCCTTTGTGATCTTAACGCAATCCGAATCCCTATCGAGAATGGTGAACCTTTGATCGTCTATGGCGATAAGAGTTGCACCGGACTCAACCTCGTTTCGTGTATTAAAGTTAGAAAACTACTCCGTAAGGGTTGTTTTGCGATCCTTGCTCATGTTAAGAAAGTCGAGTCCGATGAGAAACACATCGATGATGTGCCAATTGTTAGTGACTATTCTGATGTATTTCCCGACGAATTGCCGGGTCTTCCACCTCATCGACCGGTTGAATTCCAAATCGATCTTATTCCGGGAGCCGCACCCGTAGCACGTGCACCATATAGACTCGCCCCATCCGAAATGCAAGAATTGCAAAGTCAAATCCAAGAACTACTTGATCGTGGTTTTATCCAACCTAGCCATTCACCTTGGGGCGCTCCGATTTTGTTTGTTAAAAAGAAAGACGGATCCCTACGAATGTGCATTGACTATCGTGAACTATACAAATTGACGGTAAAGAACCGATATCCTCTTCCTCGCATCGATGACCTCTTTGATCAACTACAAGGGTCTTGTGTATATTCGAAAATCTATCTCCGCTCGGGTTATCATCAATTGAGGGTTAAGGGGGAAGATGTCTCCAAAACCGCTTTCCGAACTCGTTATGGTAGTTATGAATTCCTTGTCATGCCATTTGGTCTCACTAACGCACCGGCGGTGTTCATGGATCTTATGAACTGCGTGTGCAAACCGTATCTTGACAAATTCGTTATCGTGTTCATCGATGATATTTTAGTCTATTCAAAAAGCGAAGAAGAACACGAGGAACACCTTCGACTTGTGCTTGAACTTTTAAGACAAGAACAACTCTATGCCAAATTCTCCAAGTGTGAATTTTGGTTAAAGGAAGTTCAATTTCTTGGTCATGTTGTAAGTGACCAAGGTATTAAAGTCGATCCCACGAAAATCGAAGCCATTAGTAAATGGGAGACTCCTACTACTCCTACTCACATTCGTCAATTCTTGGGTCTCGCCGGGTACTATGGTAGATTCATCGAAAACTTCTCTTTGGTTGCACGTCCTCTAACCACATTAACTCACAAGGGAAAGAAATTCATTTGGGCGACCGAGCAAGAATCCGCGATTCAAATCCTGAAGACAAAGCTAACCACCGCTCCTATCTTTTCACTTCCCGAAGGCAATGATGATTTTGTTGTATATTGCGATGCCTCGAAACATGGTTTTGGGTGTGTATTGATGCAACAAACGAAAGTCATTGCTTATGCTTCTCGACAACTCAAAATTCATGAACGAAACTACACGACG
Source organism: Rutidosis leptorrhynchoides (assembly GCF_046630445.1). Taxonomy (NCBI): domain Eukaryota; kingdom Viridiplantae; phylum Streptophyta; class Magnoliopsida; order Asterales; family Asteraceae; genus Rutidosis; species Rutidosis leptorrhynchoides. Next base: position 196,295,027 of record NC_092342.1, read on the forward strand.
CATGATCTCGAACTCGGAGCCGTTGTCTTTGCACTTAAAATGTGGAGACACTATCTTTATGGAACCAAGAGTACTATCTTCACCGATCACAAAAGCCTTCAACACATCTTCGATCAAAAGCAACTAAACATGAGACAACGACGGTGGATTGAAACTTTGAACGATTACGATTACGAGCTTCGTTACCATCCCGGGAAGGCAAATGTAGTAGCCGATGCTTTAAGTCGAAAAGAAAGAGCGGTGCCTCTTCGTGTCCGAGCTTTAAACATCACCATCCACACAAACCTTAATAGCCAAATTCGGGTAGCCCAAGATGAGGCTCTCAAGGATGAAAACCTTTCACACGAGCTCTTGAACATTCTCATCTCTCGATTCAAAATTAGGGAGACCGGACTCCGATATTACGCCGGAAGGATTTGGGTGCCTAGTTATGGGGACCTACGAAGCCTTATTTTAGATGAAGCCCATAAGTCACGATACTCGATTCACCTCGGTGCCAATAAGATGTACCACGACCTTAAACAACTATATTGGTGGCCGAACATCAAAAGGGACGTAGCTACTTATGTTTCCAAGTGTTTGACATGTTCTAAAGTCAAAGCCGAACACCAAAGACCGTCCGGACTACTTCAACAACCCGAGATCCCGCAATGGAAGTGGGAAAGGATAACGATGGATTTTATCACCAAGCTACAAAAAACGACGGGCGGTTATGATACCATTTGGGTTATTGTTGACCGTCTCACCAAATCTGCACACTTCCTTGCCATGAAAGAAACGGACAAAATGGAGAAACTTGCACGACTTTACATTAAGGAGATCGTAGCCCGACACGGTGTACCTTTATCGATTATCTCCGACCGAGATGGCCGTTTTGTTTCTAGATTTTGGCGTACTTTGCAAGAAGCATTGGGAACGCGTTTAGACATGAGCACCGCATATCATCCACAAACCGACGGACAAAGCGAACGCACAATTCAAACCTTGGAAGACATGCTACGAGCTTGCGTGGTTGATTTCGGAAAAGCTTGGGACAAGCACTTGCCTCTCGCCGAATTCTCCTACAACAATAGTTATCACGCGAGTATTAACGCCGCACCATTCGAAGCATTATATGGCCGAAAATGTCGTTCTCCTCTTTGTTGGGCCGAAGTAGGCGACAAACAAATCACCGGTCCCGAACTCATTCACGAAACCACCGAGGAGATCGTTCAAATCCGAGATAGGCTTCGGACGGCCCGGAGTCGTCAAAAGTGCTATACCGACAAAAGACGCAACGACCTTGAATTTCAAGTCGGTGACTGCGTCATGTTAAAAATCGCACCTTGGAAGGGTGTAATCCGTTTTAGGAAACGCGGGAAGCTAAATCCGCGGTATATTGGTCCTTTCGAAATCTTGGAGCGTGTTGGAACCGTTGCTTATCGTTTAGATCTTCCGCCTCAACTGATTTCCGTTCATCCTACTTTCCATGTATCTAACTTGAAAAAGTGTTTAGCCGAACCCGAACTCGTCATCCCTCTCGAGGAGCTTACTGTCGATGACAAACTTCATTTTGTGGAGGAACAGGTTGAAATTGTGGACACCTCCGTCAAAACGTTAAAACAAAGCCGAATTCCAATTGTCAAGGTCCGTTGGAATGCTAAAAGGGGACCCGAGTTTACTTGGGAAAGGCAAGATCAAATGCAAAGGAAGTATCCTCATCTATTCGTGAATTCGGAAACGCAAGATCTCGAGGAAGAAACAACGACTACGACGCCTACTTAAATTTCGGGACAAAATTTCTTTTAAGGAGTAGGTAATGTAACATCCCGCCTTTTTCCGGTTACTTTCCATTTAACTATTTTAAAGTCCGTTATATATTTATAACATCTTTCGTTAATACGCGTTTTAAATTATCTCGATTAGGTAATTCACGCACCCGATTCAAACTTGAGGGACTAAAATTGACACGGGGCAAACTAGTTGACTAGGTCACCTAGTCCACCCCAATCACCACCATTCAACCATATCCATCTCTCTCTTTCTCTCTAGGAAGAACACACACCCATTTACCAAATTCATTCAATCATCATCTAAATCCGATTTTGGAGGCTAACATCAAAACAAATTACATATTTAGAATCCTCTCTTCATTCTCTACGTTTTGATACTAATTTCATCTCGATTGGGTAACTTTCTAAAAACTCTAAATTTCATAATCTTAGTGTTCTTGACTTAAAAGTGTGTTAATTAGTGTCTATGGCTCATTGTGATGTCGTGTATGTAATTTGTATGCTCGATCTTGTGATTTGACATAACTAGCATGAACTTGAAAAAGTGTTTGTTAAATCTTTGATTTTGGATGATGAAATGTGTTTAGATGTTAATTTTTGTATGTTCAAAGTGTTAATTACTTCATTAGTTTCGTTTTGGTGTGTTGATTGACATGAAAACCTTACATTAACATGATTATTGGTTTTGAGATTTTTAGTTAGGGTTTGATAGACTTAATATGAACTTTTGATGCATCAAATGCTATGAAATGTTATTGGTAAGTGTTTAGTTGGATTGTATGCTTGATTACCTTCGAAACGGCATATCATTCATGTAAATTGGTTGCCCGAATCATTGAATGGCATTTATGAACTTGTATGCGGTTAATGTTAAGCATTAGATGCGGTTTAGGTTGTTATAATAGGTAGATTGATTGATGAAATGTGTTTAGTTGTTTTCCTCGTCAAATTACCTTCCAAACGGTATAAGATACTTGTTTTGGTTGTGTGCGGATTATAAATTGTGTTTATTTGGTTTTTGGTTCGTGTACTTAGAAACTTACTGCATCAGACTGAAATACCACTCTGGACGCCGTCCAGATCCTTGGACGCCGTTCCATATTACAAAGCTGGACGCCGTCCAGATCCTTGGATGCCGTCCCAGCCTTCAAAGCTGGACGCCGTCCAGAAAATCTGGACACCGTCCAGATACCCTGGCAGGCCACTGTCTTCGTTTGTCATTTTACGAAAAATGTTTGCTATGCTATGGACCTCCGATTCACATGTAACTTGTTCTAACATGCTCATATATGATTAAAAACCTCAGAAAAATAGTTCGGGACCCGACCCGAACGTGTTGACTTTTTTTTGTTGACTTTGACCCGACCTAAGTTGACTTTTAATCAAACTTAACAAAATGTTTGTGAAATCGTTCTAACATGCTTTTATACTTGTACCTTGCATGAAACATGACAATTTGATTCACATGCTATTATGATCGAGTCTTAACGAGCCATAGGACTAATTGAACATCTTTGACCTATCCTGTGTACCATTATTGATACAACCTATTGTTTAGGTCAAGACTAGCATTGTTCTTTGCACACGTTTACTTGTTGAAGTACTTTACTACTCGTGCACTCAAGGTAAGATCATAGTCCCACTTTTACTCTTTTGCACTTATATTTGGGATGAGAAAACATAAACGTTTCTTTTTAACTAAGTGAACACAAGTACAGGAAAACAAACATTCTACATACGAGTTTGAACAAAAATACTCAATTCGATTATCATTAGTTACACTTGCCGGGTGTAAGCGAGGACTTATGTTATATGGCCATATGGGTTTGACAAACCCTCATTCAAACGGTTCGCTACCGTTTACGAATGAAATGTATTTTCGAGAAACAGTGTATGTTCTAACACTATTGTGATGGGGTTTTATGGAAGGAATGTTAAGCATTGATAATTGGGTGCTCGTGAAACAAACTTTTGGAATGTATTACTATTATCTCATTGTTGCAAATCTTGTGGTTCACTTGTACTTTCTTACTCAAACCTATGATTTCACCAACGTTTTCGTTGACAGATTTCTATGTTTTTCTCAGGTCCTTGAACGATACATGATACATGCTTCCGCTCATTATTTTGATACTTGCATTGGATGTCGAGTATATATGCATACATGGAGCGTCTTTTGGCTACTTTTAAATTGTGTCGCATAAGTTTTATATGTACTTATAACTTTGTAACGTAACTTGTGGTGGAACTATTCTAGTAAACTTTGAACAATCTTTACATTGAAATGAATGCGACATATCTTTTGGTCAAACGTTGTTTTAAAGACTTATGACCACGTAACGGGACCTAAGTAGACGGCGCCGTCAATGACGATTTTGTCGGGTCGCTACAATAATAATAATAATAATAATAATAATAATAATGAAAATTATACCTCAAACAATAGATTTAAAAAAAAAAACTAGCTCCAACGGGATTCGAACCCACGACCTCTCGATAACACACAAGTACCCTTACCGTCAGACCATGTTCGTTTTTCTGATATAAACTCAAACCCGAAAATATATTACTAGTACTATATTCTGTGTTCATCTCACCTTCTTCAAAAACTCCATCGATCACAACAGAATCAATACAGCAAAAACCACTTGATTATAAATGTAATTGTAACAGGTACGAATCGTGTGATTAACAGAAAACAAAAAAAATATTAAAAGAGTAAAAAAAAAACTGCTGCTGTTCGTTCGTAAATAAAAAAAATGAACTCAAATTCTAATTTCGATTTTTAGGAAGTTTTAGAAAAAGGTTTCTACACGAATTGTGTTTGAAATCGTTCATAGAAACTTTATAATCTATCAATTGAACCTGACATATCAAAACAGCTTCAAATTTGATGTAGAACAAGTCGTTTGACTTTTTGTTTCAAATCTTTGACTCGACAAATTAATGATCAATATGAAAAATTAAAACCTGTAACTTTGCAGATAGTTTGCTCAATGGATTCCTAACATAACAGCAATTTTAGTTTTTCAAATGGAATTAAAAATCGAATTTTTGGTTTAAAGTTACCACGAACAGGGGTTTAACGGGTTTAGTTTTTTTATTTATTTAAGTTTTCTGATTAAATTTTTTTTGTAATACTGAAATGGATAGGAGTATATAATGATGGTAATCGAATCCTTGAGCAATACATGTGATATCATTGATGTTTGTTTGGTATTGAGAATGATTTTGACAGATAACCAATATCGACAAGAACAAAAGTAATATAAATAAATAAATACTTCGACTACGATATATAACAAAATTAAATACTGTTAATGGATCGATGTGTTTGTTTAGAATGGATAGATCAGACGGGGAATCCGATTGCAAAGAAAAAAAAATAAAGTAGGTAGGTAAACAACAAACTCATTTATGTCTTTTTAAAATTTCTTATATATAATAATTAATATTATTAATGAATAAATATGTTAATATTAATAATCCTAATTAATAATAATTATATTAATAATAATTTTAATGGTACGATACTAAAAAAATAATGATAATAGTAACATGATGATATTAATAATAATAATAAAAAATTGATAAATTTAATAAGCTTAATAATAATTATTAATAATAATAAAAATAAAATGATAATAACAATATTATTAATGATACTAATAACAATATTAATTATAATAATATTCATAGTTTTTAATAATAATAATAATTTTAATAATAATACTATAACAATCTATACATATCAAATTTCATATTTATATTGTGATATTGTCAATACTGATATTAATGTCAATATTTATTCTAATAATAATAATGAAAGTAGTTATAACAACTATATTCTCAACCTGTGTTATATATATTCTTTCTTATGCAATCTTTAATAATTATATAATATGTTATGTAATAACTTTTATTGGATTTTCGTTACTTATAATTTTACAATATAGTAATAATTACACATATAAATCATATATGTTTATATATAGTTTTATTTTTATTTACAACTTTTTATCTGGTGTATTATTTTACATACTTAACTCAAATGATTAAATTGTATTCTATTGTCTCAATTTATTATATAAACTTATATTTATATATAAATATATATCTAGTTACAACAATCGTTCGTGAATCGTCAGGAATAGTCAAATGTCAAATGTATACATAAACGCAGTTCAACGTCTTTGAGAATTAATTAAATAGACTTTGCTTCTCGTGTCGAAATCATATAAAGATTAAGTTTAAATTTGGTCAAAAATTTCTGGGTCGTCACAGTACCTACCCGTTAAAGAAATTTCGTCCCGAAATGTGAGTGAGGTCGTCATGGTTAACAATAAAAATGTTTCCATGACGAATATGAGTTGATAAATAGAGTTTTATCATCATTGAGTAATATGAATGAAACAATTCGATTATTCGTGGAGTACGAATGAAGCTATCATAAATGAGTGAAATAAATAAATACAGATTCGTCTTGTCTGGTGACGTAGTCACGGTTGATTTCCGAAAATCAAGGAATTTAAAGAAAATATTCGAAATCTAAAAGATTTGATTCTTCGGCGAGTAAGAAAATTAAGATCTCTATAATTAGATATGGTGATCTGCCTCGATTACCCCGTCTGGTATTTCCATTATAAATTAAACTCTTCCGTTCCATTATTCTCGCTATTCCTATACTTTCTTTCTTAGTTCATACATCCAAAAGATTGTAAAAATGCTTAATCCAGTTCTAATCCTTGATATTTTCCTAATTATCATTTCTGTCATCCTTCTTTTCAATTTTCCACCAGAAAAATCTGTTTACTTCTACTATTACCTTGGGTGATACTATTCTTAATTATACCGTGTCTTTATATTGCTATTCGTATTAATATCCACGGTTTGTAATTTCTGCGTTGTTGTTGGGTTTTATACCTTCCCTTATATTTCAATGTCCCTGCTTCTGTCTCCTATAATCATTGTCATCCATAGTTAATGCTCTCTACTATTTACTGCGATTTATACCCCTATTTATACTTCGAAGCTTTATGCTCTGTTTTCTCTTTTATCCATTAAGCATATCAAGTAATGGTCAAGAATTTGTAGGTATGGAGTTCCGAATGAACTTAATGTTCTAAGCAAGAAAGAACGTAATAGCACGATTTGATTTGTCAAATACCAGAATCACTGAGAATAGAACTATCAAGAATATATTTTCTTGATATGTTCAGAAGTTAAGCAGAATGAAAGAGTTATGTAACATGGCACGTGATGATGTTATGATCTGTGAATCATCACATTCCATTATAAACTCAGCATGACTTACTGTAATATAATCACGTTGATCAAGTGTCATTATATTATACTAACTCATGCATCAATTCCCAACACTACTTCAATAACATTCATATTTTAAACTTGAAGGTTTACAGAATATAGAAACTAAACAGTTTCCTTTATGGTGTAATACAGATAACGTGAAAAGATAAATGATTTCAGATAAGGATAGTTATGAAAATATCTTCAGAAATATCGAAGATATTTATGACGATATTTTGGAATTTCTAAGATCGAAGGTTGATGAAGAAAATTTGTCCGCAAGTGTTTAGAGTCAGGAGTAAGGTATTCGTTAATGACTTCAGTAAATACTGAATCATTTGAATTCTTTGAAGGCAGGTTTAGTTTTTTTGTGATTTGTCCACAGCCTCCTTCGTGGTTTGCTTAATTCATTTTCCAGTTCCAACTTTTCTGAGCTTTGCCAACACACTTTTTCTTTATCTTTATACCTTCGACTGGTAAGGTCGTGTACAGTTTTTGCTGCTGTATACAGCTTTTTCAAAATTTGAAGTATTGATTTGTAGACTGGGTGCTTTTCAAAATTTCAGAGTGGAAGATCATAATTTTAAGAGATAAGGATTATATGTATACTTATAACTGTTGATGTAGACATGTTGCGAGATTTTAAAATACTGATTGCTAATTCCCGGTAGTTGGTATGGCAATACTCGTTACAAGATGCAGACGAATATATGATAAGGTTTTAATGAACAAATATAATGGTTCTTCGAAGAGACTTAAGTCAATGAGTAATGAAGTTGCTGGTAAGTTTACTGCTAATGTGGCGGAATATAAAAGGTTCCCCGACAACGATGACGAAAGGCAGACTTATATATCAAGGCTATAATAAGGCTAATTCGAATGAAATTCGAAGTTGACTTGCTGGAGTTGTGACAAAATTTGCTAATTTGGAAAGAGATTGCATAGTTATTTTCGGTAATAACAACGTTAAAGGAATTAGCACAGCTACGTGTTAAACGTTTGCTCAGTTTTCGAGAGTTTTTCAGGTGCATAACTATATGCATCAATCTTTTCTTCTGTAGATAAAGTGCGGTCGGTTCATCCTTTCGATTGAGGTGTTTTCAAGAATCATGAAAGGTTTGAACGCAGATTGTAATCGTCAAGATACAAATGAGGTTTAAGATAAAATCAAGTGGCAAACTTGAAGAAATGTTTAGTTTCATACGTTATAATCAATATTTTAATTCATTTTAATTGTCCAATATTATTAGTCAACAGTTGATAGTCCACAGTTAACAGTCCAATAATTCATATATAGTTTAATATATAATATTCGAATTAATTAATAAGTCTCGTGACCCGTGTACATGTCTCAGACTCGATCACAACTCAAAGTATATATATTATTATAGAATCAACCTCAACCCTGTATAGCTAACTCCAGCATTACTGCATATAGAGTGTCTATGGTAATTCCAAATAATATATATATGCGTCGATATGATATGTCAAAACCTTGTATACGTCTCCCGATATTTAAAGTGCGTAAAATAAATAATAGAAATTAAATGACGATAAATAAAATTGCAATAATTAAATTGCGATAAATAAAATGTGATACGGAATTAACAGTTAGCTAGGAACAGTTAGCATGGGTTCTTAACAAATTTTCTCATAATTAATTTATTTTTTTCTAACAAATTTTATTTTGTCCAATGTTTTCTTCATTATGCCACTTGTTGGATTCTGATAGGTCAAAATCCAAATATGAAATTGAATGAAAATGGTTATTTTGTAGTGAACGGATTCATATATCTTGTAAATGTAAGTAGGATAGTAAATGACAGTTGAATCAGATTCGAAGAATGTACAATGTAACTTATTAATGTGAAATCTAAATATTCCTCCGGTATTACCTACCCGTTAAAATATTTTCACCATTAACAGTTTGTACGAAAGAATTTTTAATTACAATCTTTATGAAAATATACTTACATATATATTTTCTTCAGATGTAATCATAGATTTAATGAGTTAATATAATATTAAACTCATTTGATTTACCGTTAGAACAAGAATATATAATCTCTAGAACATTAGAGATTACATAATCGTCATGTCATACGAAGATAAATGATGTAGAACGTCATGTAGAACGATGATTAAGCTCGAGGTATAGATTGTGATGATGAGGCGTGTGTTGTTGGGGTTTGTGTTGTTGCTGGTGGTACTGTTGATTACGGTGATGTTGCTAAAACTGGTAAGTTTTGCACCATATTCTCCAAATTAATTACTCGAGCGTGAAGTTTGTTGACTTCTTCTATTACCCATGGATGATTGACGGTTGGAACGAGCGGATGAATAAGGTTCAGAATTTGGGATATCATATAATCGTTGTGGGATATCCTGGCAATGAGGGTGAATATGGTGTTTCGGACAGGTTCGCCGGTAAGTGCTTCAGGTTCTTCACCAAGAGGTGAATTCGGTTGATGGAAGGGATCGCCCTCTTCTCGTCTCCATTGATTAAATCGATTACGAACCCATCAGATGAATTGGGGATGGCTAATTGGTTGACTCATTCTGGTCATGCTGCTTTCGGAGCTTGAGTGAAACTACATATCGGAATAGCTGTCGGAATAGCTATCGGAATCTGAGGGACTCGAACTGGTTGAGGGATTCATCTCGTACGATCAGATGAAGGATTTTTGATAAGAAATAGATTATAGGATGTAGATTAGTACCTTGAAATATATAATTTACATATGCATATATAATACTAAAATCCCATAAGTTACGGAGGAATCTACGGAAGCTGTCAGGCAAATTCTACAGTAACAGATACACTAAGATATGAATTTTTATTTATACACTATTCATGCAATCATTGCAGTATGATGTGTCTAGACTAAGAATGATAAGAAAGTGATTTCCTAAGAATGATAAGCAGGTAATTTTCGACACGAAATGATAAGCAAAACTTTTGACATGCAGACACGGTCGAAGTCCAGACTCACTAATGCATCTAAACAACTACTAGTTAGACACACTAATGCAAGACCTGGTTCGCTAAGACCACCGCTCTGATACCAACTGAAATGCCCCGTTCATATACAATATAAACGATTCACAATAGTTGATTACATCGCGAGGTAATTGACCTCTATATGATACATTTTACAAACATTGCATTCGTTTTTAAAAGACAAACTTTTTTTACATCGAAAGTTGACGACAAGCATACTATTTCATAATACCTCCAACTATAATTAACTTAATAATAATCTTGATGAACTCGACGACTCGAATGCAACGTCTTTTGAAATATGTCATGAATGACTCCAAGTAATATCTCTAATATGAGTAAATACACAGCGGAAGATTTCTTTCATACCTGAGAATAAACATGCTTTGAAGTGTCAACCAAAAGGTTGGTGAGTTCATAGGTTTATCATAAAACAATAAAATTCATCATTTTGATAGACCACAAGATTTAAATCCTGCATGGTACAAATGGGCCCGAATCCTATACCCACCTGTAATGTACATACGATATCTTTTAAATACAGTACACCTTTCTCGTGTATGAAATCATCTTTCATAAATCTTAGTAACTGTACACATATCTCGTGCACAAAAATAACATACACATAACATGTGTATAAAAATCGTTCTCTCGATACATAACAATCACTTTTCATTCATTGTTTGGCTTGGTAACCGACCTTAACATATAATGCGCATAATAATATCCCCAAAACAGAACATCTCGTCTGTATAATAATCATATAAACTTCGAAGTACTAAACACCACGCCCACTAGCCCTTCCGTCTAGTGAACATTCTGGGTGGGGGTGTTAAACCCGGTAGCTACCTTTAGGATTCGCGTCAATTAGGAGTGCACCAATTCTCAAAATTAGTGATGTTCCCTAATTCTTAGGTTACCAAGCAATAATAATCAGGGAAAAAATATTCATATCAATTGTGGCAATTATCACGTCCACATAATTCAATGGTGGCAATTATCACGTCCATATAATTCATTCGAGGAATGTTTTGCTTGTGTCTATCTCGTCAAACATTTATAAAAGCATTTCATGTATTCGCAGTTCAAAATGTATTTCAAAAGCATTTAATAAAGCAGTTGTAAAAGTAGCGCATGTATTCTCAGTCCCAAAAATGTAAAGAGTAAAAGGGAATCAAATGAACTCACGCATATAAATATTGTAAAACAGTTATTAAAACAGTACATGTATTCTCAGTCCAAAAATGTAATGAGTAAAAGGGAGCAAATGAACTCACCATAATGTATTCTGTAGTAAAAATACATATGACATCATTTAACAAGTGTAGGGTTGACCTCGGATTCACGAACCTATATCATTTGTATATCTATTAAAACATAATTGTAATCGAATAAACTTATATATATTTAGTTATGTATTAAGATTAGTATTTATATACATAACCTATTAATACTTATAATATCCTATAATGTTTATTTGATATATAATTTAATTAATGTTATATCAATATAAATGTTATTATATTAGTTAAAAGTAATATTATGTAATATCGGTATACTTATATATTCTTATATAAATATCTTCTGTTTTGCAAAATATTTATGATAATGACACTAGAATAAGGATATTAATAGTTACGATACTAATAATCATAATATTGATAGTGATAATAATAATAAGTTCAATAAAGATGATAATTTTTATATAATAATGGTAAGATAAAACGTTAGTTTTCATAAAAGCAATATTCTTAATAATAGTAGTGATTTTGATAAACATGATGTTTATTAGAAATTTTACTAATCATATTATTAGTAATACTAATACTAATATTTATAATAATAAACTGTATTATTTTCATGGTAATAATAATAATGCTACACTAGTAATACTTATATTAATATTAGTTATAATACTTATAACCATGATAATAATAATAACTATATTAATAATAATATTAATCATAATAATATTAATAATACTAATAATAATAATAATAATCATAATGATAATAATAATAATGATGATAGTAATAATAATAATTACCAATAATACTAGTAACATAACAATAATATCAATCATAATCATAGTAAAAATGATAATAATAAATATTATAATAATAAAATAATAATAATAATAATAATAATAATAATAATAATAATAATAATAATAATAATAATAATAATAATAATAATGAAAATGAAAATTATACCTCAAACAATAGATTTAAAAAAAAAACTGGCTCCAACGGGGTTCGAACCCATGACCTATCGATAACACACAAGTACCCTTACCATCAGACCATGTTCGTTTTTCTGATATAAACTCAAACCCGAAAATATATTACTCGTACTATATTCTGTGTTCATCTCACCTTCTTCAAAAACTCCATCGATCACAACAGAATCAATATAGCAAAAACCACTTGATTATAAATGTAATTTTAACAGGTACGAATCGTGTGATTAACAGAAAACAAAAACAAAAAAAAAATTAAAAGAGTAAAAAAAAAACTGCTGCTGTTCGTTCATAAATAAAAAAAATGAACTCAAGTTCTAATTTCGATTTTTAGGAAGTTTTAGACAAAGGTTTCTACACGAATTGTGTTTGAAATCGTTCATAGAAACTTTATAATCTATCAATTGATCCTGACATGTCAAAACAGCTTCAAATTTGATGTAGAACAAGTCATTTGACCTTTTGTTTCAAATCTTTGACTCGACAAATTAATGATCAATATGAAAAATTAAAACCTGTAACTTTGCAGATAGTTTGCTCAATGGATTCCTAACATAACAGCAATTTTAGTTTTTCAAATGGAATTAAAAATCGAATTTTTGGTTTAAAGTTACCACGAACAGGGGTTTAACGGGTTCAGTTTTTTTATTTATTTAAGTTTTCTGATTAAATTTTTTTTGTAATACTAAAATGGATAGGAGTATATAATGATGGTAATCGAATCCTTGAGCAATACATGTGATATCATCGATGTTTGTTTGGTATTGAGAATGATTTTGACAGATAACCAAAATCGACAAGAACAAAAGTAATATAAATATATAAATACTTCGACTACGATATATAACAAAATTAAATACTGTTAATGGATCGATGTGTTTGTTTAGAATGGATAGATTAGACAGGGAATCCGATTGCAAAGAAAAAAAAATAAAGTAGGTAGGTAAACAACAAACTCATTTATGTCTTTTTAAAATTTCTTATATATAATAATTAATATTATTAATGAATAAATATGTTAATATTAATAATCCTAATTAATAATAATTATATTAATAATAATTTTAATGGTACGATACTAAAAAAATAATGATAATAGTAACATGATGATATTAATAATAATAAAAAAATTAATAAATTTAATAAGCTTAATAATAATTATTAATAATAATAAAAATAAAATGATAATAACAATATTATTAATGATACTAATAACAATACTAATTATAATAATATTCATAGTTTTTAATAATAATAATAATTTTAATAATAATACTATAACAATCTATACATATCAAATTTCATATTTATATTGTGATATTATCAATACTGATATTAATGTCAATATTTATTCTAATAATAATAATGAAAGTAGTTATAACAACTATATTCTCAACCTGTGTTATATATATTCTTTCTTATGCAATCTTTAATAATTATATAATATGTTATGTAATAACTTTTATTGGATTTTCATTACTTATAATTTTACAATATAGTAATAATTACACATATAAATCATATATGTTTATATATAGTTTTATTTTTATTAACAACTTTTTATCTGGTGTATTATTTTACATACTTAACTCAAATGATTAAATTGTATTCTATTGTCTCAATTTATTATATAAACTTATATTTATATATAAATATATGTCTAGTTACAACAATCGTTCGTGAATCGTCGGGAATAGTCAAAGGTCAAATGTATACATAAACACAGTTCAACATCTTTGAGAATTAATTAAATAGACTTTGCTTCTCGTGTCGAAATCATATAAAGATTAAGTTTAAATTTGGTCGAAAATTTCCGGGTCGTCACACTCAGCTCCTTTTTTATCAATAATTTGAATATCAAATTCTTGTAGGAGGAGAACCCTTCGTAAGAGTCGAGCTTTAGAGTCGGGTTTATTAAGTAAATACTTAAGCGCAGAGTGATCGGTGTAAACTGTTACTTTATTAATTATTAAATATGGACGAAATTTATCGAGAGCGAATACTATAGCTAATAATTCTTTTTCAGTGGTTGTATATTTTAATTGAGCACCTGCTAGCGTTTTACTAGCATAGTAGATTGGATGAAAATGTTTTTCCTTTCGTTGTCCTAAGACAGCTCCTATGGCATAATCACTTGCGTCGCACATAAGTTCGAAAGGTTTAGACCAATCAGGTCATATAATAATATGTGCGTTAGTGAGTTTTTCTTTTAAAACGGAGAAAGCTTTTTTACAATCTTCATTAAATTCAAAAGGTGCGTCTTTTTCTAAGAGTTTAGTTAACGGACGAGCAATTTTGGAAAAATCTTGAATGAAGCGTCTATAAAATCCAGCATGTCCTAGAAAACTTCTAATTAATTTAACACCAGAGGGTTCGAAGAGGTTGGAAATAACATTTATTTTTTGCTTTATCAACCTCAATTCCTTTATTAGAAATTTTATGGCCAAGAACAATGCATTCTTTTACCATGAAATGACATTTTTCCAAATTAAGAACAAGATTCATTTTTTCATAACGAGCAAACATTTTATCTAGATTAGATAGACAGGAGTCAAAGGATGTTCCAAAGACGAAAACCATCCATATAGATTAAATGTCCCATTCATAATGATTATAAACGTTTCATATTAATTGATTTCGTTGCGAGGTTTCGACCTCTATATGAGACGTTTTTCAAAGACTGCATTCGATTTTTAAAACAACCATAACCTTTATTTTATCGTTAAAGGTTTTATTACGACGATTATCAAATAATGATAATCTAAAATATAGCGTTATCACACGACCATTACATAATGGTTTACAATAATATTACACATCAACTTAAGTCTTCGAATGCAGTTTTTAAACAATATTATACAAGCATGCAGACTCCAATTTTGTCTTTATTTAGCATGCAACAGCGGAAGCTCTTAATAATCACCTGAGAATAAACATGCTTAAAACGTCAACAAAAATGTTGGTGAGTTATAGGTTTAACCTATATATTTATCAAATCGTAATAATAGACCACAAGATTTCATATTTCTATTTCTCATAAACAACATGCAATCTGCATAAAAATTATTCATATGATGAACACCTGGTAACTGACATTAACAAATGCATCTAGAATATCCCCAATATACAGGTACACTCATCTGTATATAAAATTGAAGTACTAAAGCATCCATAACATGGATGGGGTTCGTTAGGCCCATAGATCTATCTTCAGGATTCGCGTTAATTTGGGGGTCTGTTCCCAAATTCTTAGGCTACCAAGCTGAAAGGGTGATATCCGGTATAATGATTCAATCATAGAATATAGTTTCAAGTACTTGTGTCTATTTTGTAAAACATTTATAAAACTGCATGTATTCTCATCCCAAAAATATTAGATTTTAAAAGTGGGACTATAACTCACTTTCACAGATTTTTCCTTCGTCGGAAATAAGACTTGGCCACGGGTCGATTCACGAACCTATAAAAAATATATACATATATATCAAAGTATGATCGAAATATATTCACAATATGTTTTATTATGTTTTAATGATTTAAGTTTGTAAGTTAACAGTCCAACGTTCGTAGTCCACAGTTAGTTGTCCACAGTTAGTAGTACAGAAGTAAATCAATATCTATTAACTCGAATCAATCCACGACCCAGTGTATACAAGTCTCAGACTCGATCACAACTCAAAGTATATATATTATTTTGGATCAACCTCAACCCTGTATAGCTAACTCGAACATTACCGCATATAGAGTGTCTATGGTTGTTCCAAATAATATATATAGATGACGTCGATATGATATGTCAAAACATAGTATACATGTCTATGGTCCATCAAGATTACATAATATATGTTAGAATATATGTATAATGCAATATAAGTTAGCTAGGATATGGTTAGTATAGATTTTTGTCAATTCATCCCGTAGTCAAATTAACCATTTTTAACTAATTTTGTTTTACCCATAACTTCTTCGTTTCAAATCCGTTTTGAGTGAATCAACTTGCTATGGTTTCATATTGAACTAAAATTTATGAATCTAAACAGAAAAAGTATAAGTTTATAGTCAGAAATATAAGTTACAAGTCATTTTTGTAAGAGGTAGTCATTTCAGTCGAAAGAACGAAGTCTTGATGACCATTATGAAAAACATACTTCCACTTTGAGTTTAACCATGATTTTTGGATATAGTTTCATGTTAATAAGAAAAATCATTTTTCCCAGAAGAAAAACTTTTAAATCAAAGTTTATCATAGTTTTTAATTATCTAACCCAAAACAGCCCGCAGTTTTACTACGACAGCGTATGTCCGGTTTTACGGTGTTCTTCGTGTTTTCAGGTTTTAAATCATTAAGTTAGCATATCATGTAGATATAGAACATGTGTTTACTTGATTTTAAAAGTCAAGTTAGAAGGATTAACTTTGTTTGCAAACAAATTTTGAATTAACTAAACTATGTTCTAGTGATTACAAGTTTAAATCTTTGAATAAGATAGTTATATATATATGAATCGAATGATGTTATGAACATCATTACTACCCCAAGTTTAGTAGGTAAACCTACTGGAAGTGATAAGAAATGATCTAGCTTCAAAGGATTTTGGACGGCTTGAAAGTTCTTGAAGTAGAATCATGACACGAAAACAAGTTCAAGTAAGTTTTTTACTCTAATTAAGAAAGTTTATAGTTATAGAAATTGAATCAAAGTTTGAATATGAATTATACCTTGAGTTAGAATGATAACTACTGTAAATAACAGAGGTTTCTTGATCTTAGATGATTACTTGGAATGGATTAGAAATCTTGGAAGTAGACTTGCAAACTTGAAAGTATTCTTGATTTTATGAAACTAGAACTTATAGAATTTATGTAGAACACTTAGAACTTGAAGATAGAACTTGAGAGAGATCAATTAGATGAAGAAAATTGAAGAATGAAAGTGTTTGTATGTGTTTTTGGTCGTGACTGATGGATTAGATATAAAGGATATGTAAGTTTATTTTCTTATAAATAATTCATGAATGATTTATAATATTTTTGTAATTTTGTGAGATATTTCATGCTAGTTGCCAAATGATGGTTCCCACATGTATTGGTGACTCACAAGGGCTGCTAAGAGATGATCATTGGAGTGTATATATCTAATAACCCGTCCTAATCCATCTGGACGAATACATTACATTTGGTTACATCGCGAGGTACTTGACCTCTATATGATACTTTTTACAAACATTGCATTCGTTTTTAAAAGACAAACTTTCATTTCATTGAAAGTTGACAGGCATGCATACCATTTCATAATATATCTAAACTATAAATGACTTGATAATATTCTTGATGAACTCAATGACTCGAATGCAACATCTTTTGAAATATGTCATGAATGACTCCAAGTAATATCTCTAAGATGAGCAAATGCACAACGGAAGATTTCTTTCGTACCTGAGAATAAACATGCTTTCAAGTGTCAACCAAAAAGGTTGGTGAGTTCATTAGTTTATCATAAATAATCATTTCATAATTTTAATAGACCACAAGATTTCATATTTCCATTTCTCATAATTATACGTCCCATGCATAGAGAAAAAAATATCATTCATATGGATTGAACACCTGGTAACCGACATTAACAATATGCATATAGAATATCCCCATCATTCCGGGACACCCACCGGACATGATAAAATCGAAGTACTAAAGCATTCCAAATTCCAGAATGGGGCTTGTTGGGCCCTATAGATCTATCTTTAGGATTCGCGTCAATTTGGGGGTCTGTTCCTAAATTCTTAGGCTACCAAGCTAAAAAGGGGCATATTCGGCTTCGATCATTCAACCATATAATGTAGTTTCGATTACCTGTGTCTATTTCGTAAAACCTTTATAAAAATTGCGCATGTATTCTCAGCCCAAAAATATAAAGGGTAAAAAGGCAAATGAAACTCACTATACTGTATTTTGTAGTAAAAATACGTATGACGACTTTGAACAATGCAGGGTTGGCCTCGGATTCACGAACCTATATCAATTATGTATATTAACACATATAATAACAACTAACAAGTTTATTAATAATTTACATATCATATTACTAAATAAATTATATTTATCCTTCATACATTAAGTAGTAAATTTTTATTTCTATAATACATTTATTAATATTAATATACTAAATACTTATTAAAGTACTTTAATAATATAATTTTTATCATTTATCATTTTATCATAATATTTTAAAATAGAAATTTATTTAAAGATTTATATATGATAAGAATATATATATTTACATTATTAATATAGTTTTTATATAGCTTACTTAATATCATATTCATTTTATTTTCATCTTCGCGTATCATCACCAACAATACTAACATTGGTTATCATGTATCACCATGCTCTTTTCATCTCATCCCGTTATACATAATCACACTCATCACTTCGTCACAGCATCATCGTTCATTAACACGTATATCATCTAACGTTATATCTAGTATCGCCATCATAGATCATTCATTATTTGTTACTTCCTCATCGATGTTATTCTATATTAACTACTTGTCCTATATCCATTCACTAGTTCAATTTTTCCCTCGGCCCAACTACCGTTTCACAAACCAATTATCTAAATCCATTTTAGTTATGTGGTTTTTAAAATGACCCAAGTAAAAAAGTGAGGAAGTCTCGGCCCACACTTAGCAAATCGGGCAGCCCAAAAGTAAATCTACCACTCAATACCGTTACATCTAATGTTTCAACTATATTTTATTATTTCCAATTATTATATATCTATGCATTTATTTATAAATATATATATATATATATATATATATATATATATATATATATATATATATATATATATATATATATATATATATATATATATATATATATATATATATATATACTAACAATAATTGTTCGTGAATCATCGAACAAGGTCAAAGGTCAAATGTATACATGAACACAGTTCAAAGGTTTTGAGACTTTAACATAACAGACTTTGCTTATCGTGTTGAAACCATATAAAGATTTAAGTTTAAATTTGGTCGGAAATTTCTGGGTCATCACAATATACCAATAGTAAATACATTTAGAAGCTGTGTATTGTACGAGTATGAATACGGGTGCATACGAGTAGAATTGTTGATGAAAATGAATGAGAATGCAATTGTAAGCATTTTTGTTAAGTAGAAGTACTTTGATATATGTCATGAAGTCTTTCAAAAGTGTACTAATACATCTTAATATACTACATGTATATACATTTTAACGGAGTCGTTAAGTAATCGTTAGTCGTTACATGTCAGTGTTGTTTTGAAACCTTTAAGTTAACGATATCATTTAATGTTGTTAACCCAATGTTTATTATATCTAATGAGATGTTAAATTATTACATTATCATGATATTATGATGTATGAATATATCTTAATGTGATATATATACATTAAAATGTTATTACAACGATAATCGTAACATATATGTCTCGTTTCGAAATTCTTAAGTTAGTAGTCTTGTTTTACATATGTAGTTCATTGTTAACACACTTAATAATATATTTAATTATCATTTTATCATGTTAAATATAGTGTAACAATATCTTAATATGATACATATGTATTTAGTAAGACGTTGTTATATAGATAATCGTTATATATATCATTTCGAGTTTCTTAACTTAGTAGTCTCATTATTATGTATATAACTCATTGTTAATATACCTAATGAGATACTTACTTATCATAATATCATGTTAACTATATATATATATGTATATATATGTATATATGTATATATGTATATATATATATATATATATATATATATATATATATATATATATATATATATCATATGGTTTTTACAAGTTTTAACGTTCGTGAATCGCCGGTCAATTTGGGTGGTCAATTGTCTACATGAAACCTATTTCAAATAATCAAGTCTTAACAAGTTTGATTGCTTAACATGTTGGAAACATTTAATCATGTAAATATAGTTTTCATTTAATATATAATCATGGGATAATCATGGAAAAGTTCGGGTCACTACAATAGACTTCCATAAAATCCTCCACCATGTCGTGAAAGATAGCTGTCATACATCTCTAGAAAATGCCAGGGGCCTTGCATAACCCGAACGGCATTCTTCGATAAGCGAAAGTACCTAAAGGACAAGTGAAAGTGGTTTTCTCTTGATCCTTAGGGTCTATTGGAATTTGGAAATATCCAAAAAAATGATCCAAGAAGCAATAATATTCTTTTTCGACTAATCTTTCAATCAATTGATCGATAAATGGAAGTGGAAAATGATCCTTTCGAGTAGCTTTGTTTAGTTTACGGTAATCTATGCAAACTTGCCAACCGGTAACGGTTAGAGTTGGAATTAACTCATTATTTTCGTTTAGGACAACAGTGGTTCCTCCCTTTTTAGGGACACACTGTACTGGACTAACCCATTGGCTATTAGATATAGGATAAATCATTCATGCGTCTAATAATTTTAAAACTTCCTTTTTTACAACTCGACCACATTAAGGTTTAGACGTCTTTGTCTTTGAATTACGGGTTTTGCGTTTTCTTCTAATATAATTTTATGAGTACAGAAGGTGGGATAAATTCTTGGAATATCAGAGGTTTTTCAAGCGAAAGCCTTTTTATGTTTTTTTGGAACTTCTAAGAGTTGCTCCTTTTGATTTTGAGATAATTCGGAGGAAATGATTACGGGGAGTTCGGAATTTTCTTTTAAAAATACGTATTCTAGATGAGGAGGTATCTTTTAATTCTAGTTTTGGTGGTGCTTCTAGAGAGTGTTTTATTCTTAATTCATCACTTATAGGTTCATGCTCCTCTTCTATTAATTCATTCATTTCATCTTTAATTAATTCTTCGAATTCATCGTCAAGGTTTTCTTCTTTTATTTCACATACAAACTCATCCATATCCATTAGTAAAAATTCATCAAACTCTTCTTCAACACACGTTTCTACATATTTTATCGTTAGGCAAGTAAGATCTAGTTCAAGTTGATTATTTAAGATGATTCTATCTTCTCCTATTTCCAAGCTATATGTATTAGTCTTCATTTGAAATTCAAAAGAAGCGTTTCTTAAAAATGGTCTTCCTAATATTATTGGTATTTTATCATTCTCTTTCATTTCTAGTGTGACGAAATCAGCGGGAAAAGTATATTTATCAATTTTTACTGGTATATTTTCAGTTATTCCCATTGGACAATTAAAAGAACTATCGGCCAAACAAATAGACATTTTTGTGGGAGTTAATTCTCCTAGACCTAGTCTTTTATATAATGAATATGGCATTAAATTTATACTAGTACCCGTATCTGCCAAGGCTTGATATATTCTCGAGTTATTAAATGAACATGGGACGGTAATACTTCCCGAGTCTCCTAGTTTTTTGGGTATGTCAAATTTTTGAAAAATAGCTTTACATTCTTTTATTATGAACCTAGAAGAATTTTCGGCGTCTTTACCTTTATTAGATAGTAAAGTTTTCAAGCATTTCCCATAATGTGGTTTCTCTCTTAGTAGATCTATTATAGGAATAGTTTATTCGTTACTAGTTTCCTTTAGTAGTTCATGATTTTCTTCTTGATTGGGCATAACATGATCTTGTGTTGTTTTACCACTCCTAGTAGTTATAGCTTGAATTTCTTGATTTCCCCTAGGATTTTCTAATGTATTAGATGGTAATGTTCCAATTTCTCTAATAGCTAATTGTTTAGATAAGGTTCCTAAATCTTTTTCTAGGTTAAGTATTAAAGTTTGATGATTATAATATAATTTGGAGATCTTATTTAAGACAAAATTATTTAGTTCAGTTTAATTACAAATATATCCTTGTATCATATCCATTAATCCCTTATTTATGGTTTCTTCTTGCGAGATGTATGAAATGCTTCCTAAAGTGGATTTTTCTTCTAATTCTTTCAACTCTTTTTCTAGGATTTCTATTTTATCTTATAAAGTAGTTATTTCATCCTTTACTTCAATTCTTGTTTCCTGGTGCTTATTTGTTTGATACCAATCATGTGACTGAATGGCTAAATCAGAAATTAGTTGTTGTAACTCCTCGGGAGTTGTTTTAGAAAGAGCCGTACCACCAGCGTCCTTGTCGATTTCTTTCCTAGTAGTAATTATAATATTTTTATAGAATTGCATTAATCTTTGAACATTATTTAGTCCGTGTTGAGGACATGATTTTATTAATTTTTCATATCTAGTCTAAGTATCATATAAAGTTTCTTGAGGCTCTTGCTTAAATTGAGTTATCTCATTTTGTAATCTTATCATTTTAGAGGGTGAAAAGAATCTTTTTAAGAATTTTTCCACTATTTGTTCCCATGTAGAGATTTTTCTTTCAACAAGTTGGTTGAATCAATATTTAGCTTCTCCCTTGAGTGTCCAAGGAAAAAGGATAAGGTAAATGCGTTCATCTTCTATTTTATTATACTTAAATAGAGTGCAAATACTAGCGAAGTTTCGTAGATGTTGATAGGGATCTTCTTCAATAGTTCCATTAAAGTGACATTCTTCTTTAATTAAGTCTAATATTTGTTTTTCAATAGTAAAATTAGTCTTAATAATTTGTGGAATTATAGCGGTTCCATGAATTTGTCTTGAAGCTTTTAAGTGATCTTCCATAGATAGTTTCATTGTATATTTTTAAGTGTTCTTAAGTGTTTTAAGTTATTCACCAACAAATGGTCGTCAGTGTCCAGGTTCTGGCAGAGCCCTTTAAATCGGAAGCCCAACAACCTTTCCCTAAAGGAAGACTGTCACCACTCGTATTTAGGTGTTTTAATTTATATTCTTTTGATTCCACTGCGTTCCCCGGCAGCGGCGCAAAAAAGTTGATGTGTAAAAAGTGTGTGCAATAATGCGTACCTTTTCAATCTACTTTTAAATTTATAATATCTTAATTTACGATTTACTTTTAACACCCTAACGAGCAACAGAACCCGATCAAATGTAATTTAGTATTTAGTAAGTTAAGGTTCGTCCCAAGAGAACGAGTGGATTTAGAATATAAATTTTGATTTTAAGATTTAATTGCTTTAAATAATGATTAAACAAAAGAACAGACAAATTGCAAATAAATAAATTGAAAAGATAAACAATAATAAAGAGAACACATGCTTGAATCTTTCACACCTTGCTCACAATTACCTTCTGAATTAAAACCAACTCAGATTTATTATTGACCTAAGAATATCTAATCCAAAATTAGTTGATCAAGTTAACCCTAGAATAGATGTCTAGAGTCCTTGCTCGCATTAAGACCTGATAATAGATTTAGTGTGATTAACCAAACCCTAGTTATAATTACTAGCTATAATTCTCACAAAAAAACTAATCCGATTATGTTTAAGTTTACTAAGTTTTAAACCTAGTGATGTTCTAGTTAAAGCTTAATAGTTTTTTTTATTAATGTAGATCAGATTAATCTAACAATGGTGTTTTAATCAGACATAAGACATAACAGAAAATCCAGGGATTCTGTCAGATTAAAGTTTCTATAATTATCAGATAAAGCCGGCGGCTTGGTCAACGAAGCCGGTGGCTTCGTTGATTTTGTTGAATAATTCTGCCGAATACTTTTTAAATTGATCTGAGTATAAATTACAATCGAATAATAAAATTACCAGATAAAGCCGGCGGCTTTGGTCTATGAAGCCGGGTATCCCAAATCTGGGTTTCTGTTTTCTTCCATACAGTTCGAATATTTAGGCAATTGATCAGAAAGTGTTACATGATTCAAGCATATGTAAGGCTATTAGCCCATAACTAAAGTAAAAATAAATAAAAGACAAGATTTAAAATAAAAGATCATACCGACATAAAAGAAATTGAAAAACAAATGCTTGATTAATGAACTTGAATGTTGAAAATAAACAAAACTCTAACTAATTCGTGTTTTTGCTCTGAATGCAGAGTAAAACTATTCTGCCCTGAAAAACTGACCCTAAGGCCTCTATTTATAATCTTCAAAACCGCCAACCCAAGCCGGCGGCTTGAATGGGAAGTCGGCGGCTTCCCTTTACTTGGATTGGGGAATACGTGTCACACCCCCAAATAGGTCCTGGGGTATTAGTGACTAATTATATCAAATCATAGTTGTATAAACGAGAACGATTATATATGAGACGTTTTATTGAGTTTTGCAGCGGAAGATAAATAGATTACATTATATTTAAAGCATTAAATATTTTTAAATGAATCGATAAGTAATGCATGAAGACTCCAAGCATGGCAAGCAATCATCATCAAAGCAGTAGATATACAGCGAAAACAATATTTAAGTACCTGAGAATAAACATGCTTAAAAAGTCAACACGAGGTTGAGTGAGTTCATAGGTTTGTCATAAATAATGATTTTAGTAAAAGATATAGACCACAAGATTTAGTTTAAAGTTGATTGATACCCATCATATCAATCTAAAAAGAGTTGCTGCAGTTTGTAATATCGCGACTAAACAGAATTTTACCCCGAGACACCTTGAACACTCAGTGTCAGTTTGAATCATTATTATGTATCCAAGACCAACGGTCAAATGGACAGAGACGTTACTCTCAATAGCGCTATTCATAATAACTAAGTTTGCGTTTACCAAGCAATTAACGATATTACGGCAGGGATTTATCATGACAAAGCACATATTCAGCATAAATAATAATTGAGTACTTGTGTGTAAATGTAAAACAATTATAAAATTTGCGCATGTATTCTCAGCCCAAAAATATATATAAAAAGGGAGCTATGAAAATTCACGATACGATACGATAGTTTGTAGTAAATATGCATAGGATGGCACTGAACAAGTGCAGAGTTGACCTCGGATTCACGAACCTATATCAAGTATATATATTAACACATATACTAGTAATCGAATAAGTTTATGTATATATTATTTTAATTGTTATATATTTCTGTATATATATATATATATATATATATATATATATATATATATATATATATATATATATACTTTTATATAAATATATATTATATATATAAGTATTTATTTGATAAATTTTTTTTAATAATAATAACAATGATACTAATAAAAATAAAAATGATAATTTTACTAAAAACGATGTTTTCAATAAAATGATAGTTTTGATAATTATGATTTACTAATAATAATAATAACTTTATTAATAATGATAATACTAATAACAAAAATGATAATGATAAATCTTAATATTAATGATAATAATATTAATAATTCTATTAGTGATAAAAATAATGATATTAATAATAATAATTGTAAAAATATTAATTTTTCTGTTATTGTTAGTTATGATAATGATTTTAGTAATTACATAATAATACTCATTATAATATAAATAATAATACTTATAATGATAATAATAATAATGATTATGATACTTGTAATAATAACAATAATTAATAATAATAATAATAATAATAATAACAATAACAACAGTAACAACAACAACAACAACAATAATAATAATAATAATAATAATAATAATAATAATAATAATAATAATAATAATAATAATAATAATAATAATAATAATAATTATAATAGAGATGAAAACTACCTTAGAAGCCCTTCTAAAAAAAATATGCCACGAACCGGGCTCGAACCCGAGACCTCCCGGATACACAAAACACCCCAAACCATCTAAGCATTTCTTTTTATCTGATTTAAACTCATATAATAAATATATAACCCCTTTCTCTCCGATTCATTCTTCTTCTTCTTTACTCTAAATTGGGTCGACCAGGGATTAATTTAAACATAATAATAACATATTGGATTTGTTTTTGGATTCCTAAACTAAACAGAAATGATATGTGGTTGATGGAATTAATTGAAACAGAAAAAAATAAAGAAAAAGAATCTGTAGTAGTTTAGTAAATACCACGATGAACACAAAATCAATTTAAACTTTTTAGGTTGTTTTAGGTGAAAATTTCTACACGAAATAGGTTATAAATCATTCCTAGAAACTTTAGGAACCCTCAATTTAACTTAAAACTTATAAACGAACTCGAATTTTATCAAGAACAATCTGTTTGACTTTTTAAAATATTACTTTGACTCCGAAATTCATACTCGATAGAAAGAACTGGCGTTTGAAACTTTACAGATAGTTTTAGTATGAGATTCCTAACAACACTGCAATTCTAGATTTTTAATGGGATTCAATTTCGAAGTTTTGTAAAAATGGAACAAGAACAGGGTACGAGCCTTTAATGGCTTTTCTATTTTGATTTTTTTTCCAATTAGCAGAGACCTGTAGCCATTATATAACACTAATGATCTTGTAATTCGAATGTGTAAAGTAGTAATTTTTGTTGTTTAATGATAATGGGTTGATGAGGAGGAATCACGAATCATAAAATAATAAAAAAATATAGCAGATAAGTAAAAAAATGGAAATCAGATATGTATCACGATCAAAATAAAAAATTTGATATACCTAAATTAGGTATTAGATCACGTCTGATTCATAATTTGATCAATATTAATAATAAATAAATATATTAATAATAGTAATACTAATAATAATAATTATATTAATAATAATAATAATAATACTTTTAATATTATGAATAATAATAAAAATAATAATAACACTAGTAATAACAAAAATAATGCTAATTATCAAAAATAATGTTGATAATAATAATGATATTTACAATAATTTTAATAATTTTAGTAATAATGACAATACCAATAATATTAATAATGATATTAGTAAACAAATAATGATATTAATATACTAAACAAATAATGATATTAATATACTAATAATAATGATAATAATATTAATTTAATTCTCAATCATAGTAATAATGATATTAATATTATTAATATTGATAGTAATATTAATATATTAATTATGTGTATCAAATATATTATTATTGAAAATAATAATATTGATATAAATGTTAAGATTTATAATAATAATGAAGGTAATAATAATATGAGTATAACAACTATGATTTAACTTGTAATTTGATATATTAATATTGCAAGTTATTAATTATATAATAGGTATATATTACATATTTATTTATAACAATTGTTCGTGAATCGTCGAAATTGGTCAAAGATAATTGAAACCGCTCAAAAATTTGGAGGTTTAGTTTAACAAACGTTACTTATCGTCTTGAAAATATTAAAGATTAAGTTTAAATTTAATTGGAAATTTTAGGGTTGTCATAGTATCCCCTGTTAATAGAAATTTCGTCCCGAAATTTATTTGTTGCCATCAGTCGGTGTTGTTTGTAAACAGGTGAGGATAGTTTTGTTTTATTTGGTTTTCACGTTCCCAGGTATGCTTGGGGCCTTGCGTGAATTCCAACAGATAGAATATTGTTTTGTTTCAAGAGTTTAAATCATACGAACCATAAATTTCTACAGGTTCTTCTATGAAGTGCATTTTATCATAAATGCTGAGGTCATTCAAGGGAATAACACGAGTGTCATTGATTAGGTTTTCTCAGAAAGGATTGATGATATTTTATAAGCATTTCAGTACATATGAAATGTGTTATGAATAATATTGAGCTCATTTAAAACCTTGAGCATTTATACCTCAATATTAGGACAGACAAAACAGAGAGGAGTTTGTGAAAATCACGGTCATGAAATTTGATAGTGATCGTCATTGTTAACAACAAGAATATTGTAATGATGAATATGAGTTGAAAAATAGAGTTTTATCAACATTGGGTAATATGGATGAAATGATTCGATTACAGGAAGAGTATAAACGAAGCTATCGTAAAAGATTGAAATGAGAAAATTAAATGTTCGCCTTAACTTTTGACGTAGTCACGATTGATTTCCGGAATTCAAGGAATTAAAGAAAATCTTTATAAGATTTGATTCTCTGATAATTAAAGAATTTTGGGATCTTCTTTGATTAAATGCGATAAATTGCCTTGGTTGCTGTGTCTGAAATTTTGCTATAAATTAGCTTTTTCCGTTTCATTATCTTCACCACTTCTATACTTTCTTCCTCAATTCATACTTTCAAAAGATTTGTTAATATGCTCAATTCCAGTTCTTGTTCTTGACCTTATATTGGTTATCGCCACAATCATCCTTCTTTTCTAACTCCCACCAGAGGAGTCTATTTACTTCTACTATTATCTAGGGATTATAGTGTTTATTATTCTCCCATGTCTTTATATTGCTATACGTATTGATATACACGGTTTTAATTTATGTGTTGTTGTCGGGCTTTATATTTTCCTTTATATGCCGGAGCTTCATGCTTTTGTAAAGCAAGTAATGGTCCAGAATTTGTAGGTATGAAGTTTCAAATGAACCTAATGTTCTAAGCAGAAAAGAACGTAATATCACGATTTGATTTGTTAAATTACCAGGATCACTGAGGATATAACTATCAAGAATATATGTTATTGATATGTTTAGAGATTAGGTAGAATGTAAGAGTCGTGTAACATGTCAAATGATGATTATAAAGTCTATGAATCATCATCTTCCATTAAAAATTTAGCATGACTTACTGTAATATAATCACGTTGGCCTGATGTCATTATATTATACTAACTCATGCTTCAATTCCCAATACTACTTCAAATCATTCAAAATTTAAACTTGTATGTTACAGAAATATATAAACAAAAATAGTTTTCTTTATTATGTAACATAGATGGTGCGAAGTGATAAATAATTTCGGACAAGAATAGTTATGAAGGTATCTTCAGAAATATTGAGGATATTTATACTTAAAGATACAGTGATATCTTAATATTTTTGAAATCAAAGGATGAAGAAATTCTTCTGCGAGGATTTAGAATGCGTAAAAAGATCTTCTGTGATTTCCTTCAGAAATCGAATCATCTAGATTCTTTGGTTATAAGTTTAGTCCTTGTGATTTATCCACAGTTTCCTTCATAGTTTGCTCATCCATTTTTTAGTTCCAAATCTGAGCTTTTTCAACACACCATTCTTTATTATCAAGCTTTTAGCCATCAAGACATATCTACAGCTTTTGTTGCTTCATCAGCATTCTCAAAGTTAACGAATCTGAATCATTGGTTATAGTTCTGAATTGTTTTCAAGAATTTTGAATTTGAGTGTTGAACGCAGGATGTAACCGTCAACTGATCTAACGGTTGACGAAGATATGTTGTAAATTTCAAAAGTAACGAATGGTAAGTTTGGTGGTTTTATGTGATAATTCATCACATTATACGAATGAATATAATTCATGAATGATCTTTAGGAAGATAACACCTGTTAAAGCTTTACTTGGATTCTGATACGTTAAAATCAGAATATGTAATTGAATTTGTATGAAAATGGTTGTTCTTTAGTGAACGGATACATATATCTTATGAATGAAAGTAGGATAGCTACTGATTATTGAATCAGAATTTGAAGAATGTACAATGTAACATATTAATGTGAGATATAAATATTTCTCGGGTATTACCTACCCGTTAAAATATTCTCACAATTAGCAGTTTGTACATCATAATTTACAATCTTTATGAAGATATAAGTTCATATATGTATTCTTCAGATATAATCTTGTATTTAACGAGTTAATGTAATATTAAACTCATTTGATTTGCGGTTTGAAATGAGAATAAATAATCTTCAAAACTTAAGAGATTAGTAATCGTCGCGGAATATTTCTTAGATGAAGTTATGAATCAATACTTCATCATTCATTGTTATTGACATACCTCGGTATATGATGTTGGTGCTCGTGGAATTCTTGTGAAATTCACAAGGCACGAATGATATTTTCTAGAAAGTTTCGAGTACATCGAAAATGGAAGTGTAAAATCAAACATGTATTCGAATAACATACTTGGTTTATTATGAAATGAAGATTATTGTGCTGAAGCAGTGATTAACGATTGTTAAGTCATTAACGAAGGATGTACATCATAGCATATTAGTGATATGAGTTAACCAAGTACATACTAGTTAAGATTCACACGTAATAGCTTTAGTACAAAAAGATTTATTAT
Source organism: Rutidosis leptorrhynchoides (assembly GCF_046630445.1). Taxonomy (NCBI): domain Eukaryota; kingdom Viridiplantae; phylum Streptophyta; class Magnoliopsida; order Asterales; family Asteraceae; genus Rutidosis; species Rutidosis leptorrhynchoides. The sequence goes on from NC_092342.1 coordinate 196,325,358, forward strand.
TGTTCCAATTCATATATATATAAAGTATACATATATAATTCTTCAGAAAGAATGAGTCAATACATCTTAACTCATTATTACTAATATTCCTTGGTATCTAGGGGTGTATGATGTTGATGTTTGAGGTGCGTGGGATGCGAATGTTGTTGTTGGTACTGGTGCTGTTGGTGGTGATGCTGATGGTGCTTACAGTGCTTGTGGTGTTGGTGATGTTTTTGGTACTGTGGTACTGATGGTGATGGTGGTGCTGGTTATGCTGCTGGTGCTGTTGATGCTCTTAGATTTTGCACCATATTCTACAGAGCTACTACTCGAGCGCGAAGCTCATTGACTTTTTCTATTACACCGGGATGATTGGCGGTTCGGACAAGGGGATGAATAAGATCCAGAATTTTAGATATTATATACTCGTGGCTGGATATCCTAGAAATGAGGGTGAAAATGGTGTTCCGGAGTGGTTCGCCGGTAAGCGCTTCAGGTTCTTCGCCAATAGGGAAATTTGGTGAGCGGAAAGGATCACCTTCTTCTTGCCTCCATTGATTTAGTCGACTATGAACCCATCCCCAATTCATCCAAAATATATTATGGCTAATTGGTTCGTTCGTTTTGGTTATGCTGCCACTGGAGCTTGAGAAGTTCGAGGAATCAAGTGAGAAATCCATATTATGTGATCGGAATAAGGGTTTTCGATATGAGATGAGTGTTGAATACTGAATGATATATTCGTCTCCTCGAATACGTGTATATAGCAAAATGTTTTTTGTAATTTACGGAGGAAATTTAGGAAAAGTGTTAGACAAAGTCTATTGGGATAGATATGATAAGATATGATAAGATATGATAAGATATGATGTGTCTATACTCCATTTATGCAATAATGGCGGTATGATGTGTCGAGATTATAAATAATAAGCAAGTGATTTCTGACAAGGAATGAATAACAAAAATGCGAACATGGTCAAAGTCCAGGCTCACTAATGCATTTTAACAAAGACCAGTTAGGCACATTAATGAAAAATCTGGTTTGCTAAGACCAAGTAGCTATAATTGAAGTAGACCAGAAATCTCAACCTAGAGATAATAGTTGGTAGTTAGTTAACTAAGAAATAAAGTATCTGGGTATAATTGTTTGTTCGGAGGATTACTATTAATAGTAAATTTTCTCTTTAAGGAAGGTTTCTATTCTTTGAAAGTTTGTAAACACGTAATCAGATAAACTTTCGATTAACGACTTTCAATTCGTAATGGCCTATTCAGGTCTACGGGCTTGAGCTATAGGATCCTTTAAATCGGTAATCCAAACTCTTCCATTCTAGAGTTTTGTAGACGCCACTCGTCAAGAAAATTCAATGATCAAAAATAACGAGAAAGCAAAGATTTTGAAAGTAATAAATATGAATAGTAGAGATTTCAAGAATCATGGATAACATTTCATGTAATACATATGTAATACACAAAACCATGATAGATGACAAAGGAATGTCGAGAATTTCAGAAATCATGGTGTCGCATTTAAATGTGGTGGCGGATTTGGATAGTACTTAGGAAAGTGAGCATAGTTCTTAGGTTGGCTCGGCATTAAAGAATTTAATAAGTAAAGTTTCTAAGGTATAGTATAGCATTTAACAATTAAAGGCAACAATTAAAGGCACTATAGTCAAGGAAAGTTGTAGTCCTATATTGTTAAGGTACCTAATTGTATAAGGCATACTAAAAATGCAATCCTAGTTCTCTACAACAATACTGCTCTGATACCAATCTGTGATACAGTTGGGGATTAATTCCCACCTAGTGTCGTCTCAACTAACCACTTTAGTGACCACTGAGCGTACCTCAGACTTTGATTTTACAGCCCGCATCACCGCTGTTATTTGGCCAACCATAAAAGGATCGTAAGGAGTAAGGGCTAATGCTTCGTCACAGGTAACACTGTAAGAACCCCCTCTACGATTAACCCGTAAAAACGGCGTTAAATCAGCTCTGATACCAATCTGTCACACCTCCAAATAGGGCCTGGGTATTAGTGACTAATTATATCAAATCACAGTTGTATAAACGAGAACGACTCTATATGAGACGTTTTATTGAGTTTTGCAGCGGAAGATAAATAGATTACATTGTATTTAAAGCAATAAATATTTTTAAATGAATCGATAAGTAATGCATGAAGACTCCAAGCATGGCAAGCAATCATCATCAAAGCAACAGATATACAGCGGAAACAATATTTAAGTACCTGAGAATAAACATGCTTAAAAAGTCAACACGAGGTTGAGTGAGTTCATAGGTTTGTCATAAATAATGATTTCAGTAATAGATATAGACCACAAGATTTAGTTTAAAGTTGATTGATACCCATCATATCAATCTAAAAAGAGTTACTGCAGTTTGTAATATCGCGACTAAATAGAATTTTACCCCGAGACACCTTGAACAGTCAGTGTCAGTTTGAATCATTATTATGTATCCAAGACCAACGGTCAAATGGACAGAGACGTTACTCTCAATAGCGCTATTCATAATAACTAAGTCTGCGTTCACCAAGCAATTAACGATATTACGGCAGGGATTTAGCATGACAAAGCACGTATTCAGCATAAATAATAATTGAGTACTTGTGTCTAAACGTAAAATAGTTATAAAATTTACGCATGTATTCTCAGCCCAAAAATATATATAAAAAGGGAGCTATGAAAACTCACGATACGATACGATAGTTTGTAGTAAATATGCATAGGATGGCATTGAACAAGTGCAGAGTTGACCTCGGATTCACGAACCTATATCAAGTATATATATTAACACATATACTCGTAATCGAATAAGTTTATGTATATATTATTTCAACTGTTATATATTTCTGTATATATATATATATATATATATATATATATATATATATATATATATATATATATATATATTATAAGTATTTATTTGATAAAGTTTTGTTAATTATAATAACAATGATACTAATAAAAATAAAAATGATAATTTTACTAAAAATGATGTTTTCAATAAAATGATAGTTTTGATAATTATGATTTACTAATAATAATAATAATAATAACTTTATTAATAATGAAAATAGTAATAACAAAAATGATAATGATAAATCTTAATATTAATGATAATAATGTTAATAATTCTATTAGTGATTAAAATAATGATATTAATAATAATAATTGTAAAAATATTAATTTTTTTATTATTGTTAGTTATGATAATGATTTTAGTAATTACATAATAATACTCATTATAATATAAATAATAATACTTATAATGATGATAATAATAATAATGATTATGATACTTGTAATAATAACAATAATTAATAATAATAATAATAATAATAATAATAATAATAATAATAATAATAATAATAATAATAATAATAATAATAATAATAACAACAACAACAACAACAACAATAATAATAATAATAATAATAATAATAATAATAATAATAATAATAATAATAATAATAATAATAATAATAATAATAGAGATTAAAACTACCTTAGAAGCCCTTCTAAAAATAAATATGCCACGAACCGGGCTGAAACCCGAGACCTCTCGGATACACAAAACACCCAAAACCATCTAAGCATTTCTATTTAATTGATTTAACCTCTTATAATAAATATAACCCATTTCTCTCTGATTCATTCTTCTTCTTCTTTACTCTAAATTGGGTCGACCAGGGATTAATTCAAACACAATAATAACACATGGGATTTGTTTTTAGATTCCTAACCAGAAACGATATGTGGTTGATGGAATTATTTGAAACAGAAAAAAATAAATAAAAAGATTTGTAGCAGTTTAGTAAATACCACGATGAACACAAAATCAATTTAAACCTTTTAGGCTGTTTTAGGTGAAAATTTCTACACGAAATAGGTTATAAATCATTCCTAGAAACTTTAGGAACCCTCAATTTAACTTAAAACTTATAAACGAACTCGAATTTTATCAAGAACAATCTGTTTGACTTTTTGAAATATTACTTTGACTCCGAAATTCATACTCGATAGAAAGAACTGGCGTTTGAGACTTTACAGATAGTTTTAGTATGAGATTCCTAACAACACTGCAATTCTAGATTTTGAAATGGGATTCAATTTTGAAGTTTTGTAAAAATGGAACAAGAACAGGGTACGAGCCTTTAATGGCTTTTCTGTTTTGATTTTTTTTCAATTAGCAGAGACCTGTAGCCATTATATAACACTAATGATCTTGTAATTCGAATGTGTAAAGTAGTAATTTTTGTTGTTTAAGGATAATGGGTTGATGAGGAGGAATCACGAATCAGAAAATAATAAAAAAATATAGCAGATAAGTAAAAAAATGGAAATCAGATATGTATCACGATCAAAATAAAAAATTTGATATACCTAAATTAGGTATTAGATCACGTCCGATTCATAATTTAATCAATATTAATAATAAATAAATATATTAATAATAATAATACTAATAATAATAATTATATTAATAATAATAATACTTTTAATATTATGAATAATAATAAAAATAATAATAACACTAGTAATAACAAAAATAATGCTAATTATAAAAAATAATGTGATAATAATAATGATATTTATAACAATTTTAATAATTTTAGTAATAATGACAATACCAATAATATAAATAATGATATTAGTAAACAAATAATGATATTAACATACTAAACAAATAATGATATTAATATACTAACAATAATGATAATAATATTAATTTAATTCTCAATCATAATAATAATGATATTAATATTATTAATATTGATAGTAATATTAATATATTAATTATGTGTATCAAATATATTATTATTGAAAATAATAATATTGATATAAATGTTAAGATTTATAATAATACTGAAGGTAATAATAATATGAGTATAACAACTATGATTTAACTTGTGATTTGATATATTAATATTGCAAGTTATTATTTATATAATAGGTATATTACATATTTATTTATAACAATTGTTCGTGAATTGTCGGAATTGGTCAAAGATAATTGAAACAGCTCAAAAATTTGGAGGTTTAGTTTAACAAACGTTGCTTATTGTCTTGAAAATATTAAAGATTAAGTTTAAATTTGATTGGAAATTTCCGGGTTGTCACAATACGTAAAACTTGAACTTGAAGAATACATCGAATCTTTTCGTATTATTTAATTCGGAGGCTTCAATAAAAAGGCGGCAGCTTGAGTCCTTTCGAATCAAGACGTAAATCTTTTCCATAATTAACTTGAACTTGGTCGGAAAGTAGATGAAACCGTATGAACTAAGTCGGCGGCTTTAATCTGAAGCCGACGGCTTTACTGTATTTTTCTTGGTCGCCAAGTTCCTCAATTTCTATGTTCAAATCTGGAACATTCTGGAAGTCTTCATGGAAGCCGGTGGCTTTATAGCCCTCAGGCAGGCGGCTTCATCTTATTTTCTTCGTTTTTGACTGTTTTTGCACCTGTTTTGTACATAACTCAAACAAAATATTAAAATTTACTATTTCCCCATTTTTACCCATTTTAATGTGTTTTAGCATTGAAATGACTTTAAAATACCAAGATAACTCCTCAAAATGTTATCAAAATACTGTATAATTTAGGAGTTATCACCTTCCCTACAAACCTATTTAAGAAATGACATCACAAACTTTTCTCAAAAAGAAAATGAGTCATTGTGTCTAGGATGGAATAGAGTAAAGATAATGCTTAAAAGATGTCCGAATCATTCATTAAGTCGGGCAGACATAATCTGCACACTTTAAAATGGTTTGACCAAGGATGATAAGTCTCTCATAGACATGGCCTAGCAAGACAGTTTTATATCATGAATGACAGATGAAGCATGGAATCTCTTAGAAACAATAGTGGCACAACAGGAAGATTGGAGCAATGAAACTACTGAGAAGGATGACATCTTCAATCAAACGGTAAAAGTGCTAGAAACTAGGTTACAAGATCCCACCCTCACTCTTCAAAGTTTATCAATTCCTATAGTTCTGATGATACTAGAACCAGTCTAATGTATCCTTATCTCAGATGGGCTTATAAACAGCAAAATAGCTCGGACTCTAATATAATCTTCCCATTACACTAACATATTCTCCACTCTAAGAAACTTTAGTTGACTTTATGACAAAGCAATTTACGATAAATCTTCAAGTCATAGAATGCCAGAATAAATTTGATGCTTTGATAAAGACTTTTGAAGAACTAATAACCAATTTTCAGCTTACTCTTAAACGATTAACCACTAAAGTTGAAATAGAGTGTAGTGAGTTTGATGTCCTAGTAGTAACTAGAGGTGGGAAGTAAACGACTGTTAGCATACCCATACAAAACTTTTTCGATACGGAACCTGTGCCAATTGACCTAGTTGTCAATCCACTGGAACCTATATCTCCTAAAGCTCCTGAAATTATTCCTCGAGCCCACATACCTTTTTCCAGATAGGCTTAGAAAGGAAAAGCATGAAGCGCAATTCGCTAAGTATTGGGATATTATTAAAAACCTGCATTTGAATGTACGACTAGTAGATGCTTTAGTAGAAATGCCAAACTGCGCTAAATTTTTCAAAGAATTACTTTCAAACAAAGAGAGATTAAGAGAGATAGTTAGCTTACCCTTAAGTGAGGAATGTTCATTATTCTTACACTATGTTATTTCCCCTAAGTTAGGAGATACAAGAAGATTCACTGTATCTTGTTACCTGCAAGATGTCCAAATTAGCAATGCGTTAGCAGACTTAGGAGCCAGTGTAAACCTATTGCCCTATTTGTTATTCAAAAAACTAGGATTAAAAGACTTAAGACCTACCAGAATGACTATCCAACTCGTGGACAGATCAGTTAAGATTCCTCGTGGAATAGCTGAGGATGTCCTAGTCAGAGTGGATAAGTTTGCATTTCCCGTTGATTTTGTCATTATGGATATTGAGGAAGACACGAAGGTCCCACTCATAGTTGGCAGACCATTTTTAAAAACTGCCAAAGCCATAATTGACATACACGAGAAATCACTGAAATTAAGAGTTGGAAATTAAGAAGTCACAATTAATGTCTACCGACTCATGATCCACCCTCAAGAAAAAGATCCCAATCTCGCTGATTCTTTTCAAGAACTCGTCAACGAATATCTGGAAGATATCATGGATATATGCAGTCAAGATCAAATTTATAAGGATATGTTCTTTACACATCCTAAAGGAAATCTCGATAACCATTCAGACATAGAACCTGGTCAATATAAATATCCCCTCTCCAAAAGTAACTTTCTCGGTAAAACTATCCGTATAGCACCGTTAGGTCAAGGCATTCCTTTACCTCTGTTATGGAGAAGATCGAATGAAGAAACGGATTTCATTTCGGTATTTCAGGAACCACAGTTAAATGAGGACTGTGACAAAATCCTGAGCCAACCTTCGAAACTAAATAAGAAGTTTCTGAAGACGAAGCATTAAAAAGGACAATTTCCATAACCAAAGAACAGATAGCATCAATGACCGTTATTAAGGAAGAAGAATCAGAATTCCAGGAGAGATATAACTCTTTAGATAGAAAGGAAATAACAAGAATTAAGCCGTCTATCGAGGAACCTTCAAAATTGGAGCTAAAGAAATTACCCGAACACCTGGAGTATGCATTCTTAGAAGGAAAATCGCAACTCCCTATTATCATTTCTAAAGATCTCAAGCCACATGAGAAGGTGGAATTGATTAAGGTTCTGAAGTCACATAAGAAAGCAATTTCTTGGAAGAATTCGGACATAAAAGGGATCAGTCCAAACTATTGTACCCACAAGATTTTCATGAAGGATGATTTCAAACCATCAATTCAGAGACAAATAAGGGTCAATCCAATGATTCAAGAAGTCATCAAGAAAGATGTAATCAAACATCTGGATGCCGGTCTGATATATCATATTTCCGATTCGCCATGGGTAAGTCCTGTTCAAGTGGTACCCAAGAAAGGAGGAATGACCATAATAAAAAATGAGAATAATGAACTTATTCCAACACGGGAGGTCACTGGTTGGAAGGTTTCCATAGATTATCGTAAATTAAACGATGCAACCCGGAAAGATCATTTTCCACTTTTGTTCATTGATTAAATGTTGGAACGACTATCAAGAAATGAGTTCTATTGTTTCCTTGACGATTTTTCTGGCTACTTTCAAATGCCCCACAATCTAAAGGACCAATAAAGACAACCTTCACCTGTCCTTATGGAACATTTGCCTACCAACGCATGTCCTTTGGGTTGTGCAATGAACCTGCTACATTGAAGAGGTGTATGGTAGCTATATTCCATGACATGATCGAACGTTGTATGGAAGTATTCATGGATGACTTCTCTGTCTTCGGTAGTACCATTGAGTCATGCCTTTCTAACCTTGAAAAGATGCTCACCCGGTGTGAAGATTCAAACTTAGTTCTAAATTGGAAAGAATGTCACTTCATGGTAAAAGAAGGAATAGTTTTAGGACATAAAATATCAAAGTCAGGAATAGAAGTTGATAAGGATAAAATTGAAACTATAACCAAGCTTCCAGAACCTACCACAGTAAAAGCTATGAGGAGTTTCCTTGGACATGCCGAATTTTACCGATGTTTTATTAAAGAATTTTCAAAGGTCACATGACCTATTTGAAAGGACCCGTCCTAATCCATCCGGACGAAGTCCATATTGATTATAAACAATTCACAACAGTTGATTACATCGCGAGGTACTTGACCTCTATATGATACATTTTACAAACATTGCATTCGTTTTTGAAAAGGCAATCTTTCATTACATCAAAAGTTGACGGCAGGCATACCATTTCATAATATATCTAACTATAATTGACTTAATAAAAATCTTGATGAACGCGACGACTCGAATGCAACGTCTTTTGAAATATGTCATGAATGACTCCAAGTAATATCTCTAAAATGAGCAAATACACAGCGGAAGATTTCTTTCATACCTGAGAATAAACATGCTTTCAAGTGTCAACCAAAAGGTTGGTGAGTTCATTAGTTTAACATAAATAATCATTTCACAATTTTAATAGACCACAAGATTTCATATTTCTATTTCTCATAAACATACGTCCCATGCATAGAGACAAAAGTATCATTCATATGAATTGAACACCTGGTAACCGACATTCACAATATGTATATAAGAATATCCCCATCATTCCGGGATCCTCCATCGGACATGATATAAATTTCGAAGTACTAAAGCATCTGGTACTTTGGATGGGGCTTGTTGGGCCCGATAGATCTATCTTTAGAGTTCGCGTCAATTAGGGTGTCTATTTCCTAATTCTTAGATTACCAGACTTAATAAAAAGGGGCATATTCGATTTCGATCATTCAACCATATAATGTAGTTGAAGGTATTTCGTATGTCCGAGAGACATATTAAATTAATGTGGCTAATGTGTTATGATCCAAGTCGGGTCATACCCAATAACAAGCTTACCAACACTTTACAAGTATTTAATCTTAACGGTTGGATCGTTAAATAAATACGCGACTTTTGGATTTTAGAAAATCGGTTTTCTAAAATATTATCACTTGAGATAAATTATTTGGATAATTTACATAATAAGGATTTAATTATTTATAAGTTTAAATAATTATATTGTGTTATATTTTATAAAAGGTTTTATAAAATATGCAAGTAACAAAATAAATTCATGGGTTTGTATATAAATTGTTTTATAAAATAAACACTTATATATAAAATAAACCCCATGATAAGTTGCAGTTTTTGGGGTCTCCAAGAGAGCATCTCATGCTCTTTTTTTGTTACTTTCAATTCTACACAACTCCATATAAGCATGCTTACACTTCTACCAAGTATTGCACTCATTCTCTCAAGTGATACATGCAAAATAGACATAAAAAAACTGCAGAATTCAGCTCATATTAGAGCTGTAGGCCGTGGCCTTTTGGTGCCATTAGGAGGTTCTAAATTCAATTTTTGCAAGTCTATATTCAAGTGTAATAAAATCCTAACCAAAGGCTAGGTGTTGGTGCATAAGTTTGGGGTATAACTACTTGAGGTTTCATCCATTTGAAGCTCTATTCTTCATCATCATCTTCATCATCAACTACATAGCTTGGAGAAGGTATAATCTCTTATCTATTTTGTAGTTTGTAAGTATGTTTCACAACTTGATCCTAATTGGGATTTAACTTTAATTGGTTAAAGTTTAACAAGTCTAAAATTGGTAATTACATGCTTCCGCTAAGTTTGATTCTTATTATGTTTTAAGCATTTTGAAACTTGTTAAATCTCAACAATGGTATCAGAGCCGAATTTGTTGAAATATGCTTCGAGATAGTTTTTAAACTTACTATATATTTTGCATTTTATGTACATGCATGATAGTAAAATGCAAAAATTATATGTTTGGGTGGGTTTCCTTTTTTTGGCCGAATTTTAGCAAGTTCTAAATGGGTTTGGAACTTGAAATTTGGTCATATTTTGTTGAATGTTGAAGTTCACAATCAAGCCTTGACCTTATGTTTGAATGTATGCATGTTTGGTTGATTTATTATTCATTCATTTGGTTTGTAATAATATTTATTCAATTTGGTTTGTAATATTATTATTTTGGTTATGTAATTTATTTTATATTTGGTATGTAAAATAGATTAGGTTGTATTTTCATTTTTTAGACAAAATGTATTAGGATATATTTTGTAAAATGATGAAGTTGATGAAGACTTGAAGACTTGGAAGAAGCATTTGGATGCAAGATTAAGTGGGAGATTTAAAATCTCCTACTTTGTGTTATAACCCCTTTACCAGTGGCATTTGTTTTCGGCTAAACAAATGTCCACCAAAATGGCTTGATTGTGAACATATGATTTTGCATGCGTGGTTGTTTTGTATGATTATGTGGATTGTATGTTTGTATGCTACAAGTTAATCACACAAGTCGACAACTAGAAAATGGCAATTTAATTGGTTAAATTATAACATTATTAACGACATGCAAAACGTCAATTTAAATGGTTAAATTAAAAATGGCTAAAAGGACATTAATAATCGGTTATTAAGAACATGATAAGGATCATATATATAAAATGGTTTATATCAAGTAATTGGCTAAAATTACAAGACTTGAAAATGGATTTCAAATGAACCATACACTAAATGCATGTTGGTGTATGGCATAAATGTTTTCTTAAACTAGAATTAACGAAAACTTAAAATCTCTTAATCGACAAGGTAAACAAGTTTAACGCCATCCTTTTGTGGGACACTTAAACATAGTAGGGAACTCATAATGGGATAAAGGTCACCTAACCGTTATGAGCTAACTAATATGGTTAAGGTAAAATTCGCATGCTTGTGGGATAAAGGTCACCTAACCACTTGTATGTTAATTTTACTTGTTTACACAAGTAGGACGACTTGATTTGGGAATCATGAACTTAGGGTCACCGAAGCATGAGGAATAAATAGGCGTTGATAGGATAAATATGCCATGCAAAAGGATTGCATGATCCCATAATTTAGAAGTTGCAAAAGGATTGCAATTGTCATATAAATGACTACCTAGCTAAATCAAATAACGGGATAAAGGTCACCTAACTGAAATTTGATTTACCGTTGGATTCTAATATTTAATAAGTCAATTAAAATTTAAAAGGGTATTGTTTATTAAATTTAAAATTGATACTTAAATGAACTTTGTTAAATTTTGTAGATGGCCGCCAATAACAACAACATGCAAAACGCACCTATTAACTTGAACAACCTATCGTTAAGGTCCCTCCTCGAGAAAGACAAACTCAACCATACGAACTTTATGGATTGGTTCCGCAATCTTAGGATTGTCCTCAAACTTGAGGATAAGGCGTATGTGTTGGAAGACCCCATTCCCGATCAACCCGACGAGGATGATACAGAAGGCATGGCTTATTGGGGTAAGTATTGAGCCGATTCGGTGCAAGTCGCTTGCCTAATGCTTGGGACTATGATACCCGAACTCCAAAAGGATTTCGAGCATCATACTGCATACGACATGATCACGCAATTGAAGGAGATGTTCCTTCAACAAGCACGTGTCGAGCGCTTTGAGACCGTTCGAGCGCTTCATGCATGTCGTATGGACGACTCCCAATCCGTTTCATCTTATGTCCTTAAGATGAAAAGCCTTATTGATCGCGCAAACCGTCTTAATCTCAACATATCTAATGAGCTAGCCACAGATCTTATCCTAAACTCCATGTCAAAGAGGTTTGACCAATTTGTAATTAATTACAATATGAATGTGATGGATAAGACCATTGGCGAACTTCATGGCATGCTTAGGACGGCGAAAACTAGCATGGGTAAGAGGGCTTCACCCGTGCTAATGATCAATGATGGTGGATCCAAAGGTAACAACACCTCTAAGCCAAAGGCAGCTAAGAGGAAAGGACCCGCCCATCAAGGCAAGGGAAAGGGGAGGATGGTTACCCCAACTAAAAATAAGAACAAGAAGCAAAAGGTTGCCGGACAAGCAAACCCTAAGGAAGACCCGTGCTTTGGTTGCGGTGAAATGGGTCACTGGAAACACAACTGCCCGGTCTACCTTAAGGAGTTGAAGGAAAAGAGGGATGCTGGGCAAACCTCAGGTAATATATATATATGGTATATATAGAGCTTAGTATTACTTCTTCTAATGCATGGGTATTAGACACTGGATGTGGAACTCACATTTGCAATTCTTTGCAGGGGTTCAAAAGAAGTAGCAAGAAAACGGGAACATCAAGTCTCTTTATGGGTAATGGAGTCAAAGTGCAAGTGAAGGCTTAAGGAGACTTTGTATTAAAGCTTCCAAGTGGTTTGGAACTTATTTTGAACAATGTTTTGTATGCACCGGATTTATGTTGAAACATTATTTTAGTTTCCCGTTTAAAACAATGTGATTTTTATCTTAATTTTGTTAATGATGATATCCACGTTTATTTAGATAATGTATTCTATTTTAAGGCTTCGCCTTCAAATGGAATTTATGAATTGGTTCATGATGACACATCATCTAGTAGCTCAATATACCATACTAGCACCAAGAAACTCAAAAGGGATTTGAGTGATTCCTACTTATGGCATTGTCGCCTTGGTCACATAAACAAGAACCGAATGCATACACTTCAAAAGAATGGACTTTTGAAATCAAATGAACTAGACTCGTTTGATGTATGTGAGTCTTGTTTACAAGGCAAAATGACTAAAGAACCTTTCAAAGGGACCTATGAAAGGGCTAAGGACTTATTGGGATTAATACATTCGGATGTATGTGGACCCTTTAAGCCCATAACTAGGAATGGTGAAAGATACTTCGTTACTTTCATTGATGACTTCAGCCGTTTCGGATATGTCTACTTGTTAAAACATAAGGACGAAACTTTTGAAGCATTCAAAGAGTATCAAAATGAAGCACAAAATCAACTCAATAAGACAATCAAGGTACTTCGTACCGATAGAGGAGGTGAATACCTAAGCGATGCTTTCCAAGATCATCTTAGAAGTTGTGGGATTATCTCGCAACTCACTCCTCCCTGAACACCCCAACTGAATGGAGTTTCCTAAAGGAGGAACCGAACCCTAATGGATATGGTTCGATCTATGATGGCTAGAAGCTCGTTACCTCTATCATTTTGGGGTTATTGTCTATGCTCCGCGGCTCGTATTTTAAATATGGTCCCAACCAAGAAAGTGGAACGAACACCTCATGAGATGTGGTTTGGAAAACCTCCATCTCTATCATACTTAAAGGTATGGTGATGTGAAGCTTACCCTAAGCGTTACGTCCCTAATAAGTTGAATGCTCGATCCACGAAGTGTATCTTCATAGGATATCCCAAGGATGATATGGGATATTATTTCTATGATCCATCCGAGCAGAATGTATTTGTTGCTCGGAAGGCGGAATTCCTTGAAACTAAGTTCCTAATGGAAGAAAATAGTGAAAGGAAGATAGATCTTGAGGAGGTTCAAGATCAAGTAGATGATACACAATTGGATGACACTAGCACTCAACATGAAAATGTTGAGAGTGATCAAATGGATGATCAAAATACACAAGACATTCGCAGATCTGGTAGGATTAGTAATCCTCCTGAGAGATATGGATTTCTCATGGATGGTTGCTATGTGGTTGATTTGGATGAGCCAACAAACTACCATGATGCTTTATCAAGGATTGATAAGGATAAATGGCAGGAAGCCATGAACGCTGAGATGCAATCTATGTATGACAACCAAGTTTGGGAACTTGTTGAACAACCTACTGGCTCAAGGCTAGTTGATTGTAAATGGATTTTCAAAATGAAAACCGACATACATGGAAACTTGGATACATATAAAGCTAGACTTGTAGCAAAAGGTTTCACTCAAACTCAAGGGGTTGACTATGATGAAACTTTTTTGCCTGTGGCAATGCTAAAGTCTATTAGGATATTACTTGCCATTGCTGCTCATTATGATTATGAAATATGGCAAATGGATGTCAAGACCGCTTTCCTAAATGGACATCTTGAGGAAGATGTCTATATGGTTCAGCCTGAAGGTTTTGTTGATCCGAAGTGTCCTAAAAGGGTATGCAAGTTAAAGAAGTCAATCTACGGATTGAAACAAGCATCTAGAATGTGGAATCATCATTTTAATGAGGAAGCCAAGAAATTTGGCTTCATTAAAAATGGTGATGATGCTTGTGTATATAAGAAGGCTAGTGGGAGCACAATCATGTTCCTTGTACTATATGTGGATGATATATTGTTATTTGGAAATGATATTCCGGAAATGCAAAGTGTTAAAACTTGGCTAAGTAAATGCTTCTCCATTAAGGATCTTGGAGAAGCACAATATGTTTTGGGGATTGGGATCTACAAGGATAGATCCAAGAAATTGATAGGTTTGAATCAAAGTGCATACATTGAAAAGATCTTGAAAAGGTTCAAGATGGAGAACTCTAAGAAAGGTTTAGTACCTATTCAAAGAGGAACACTCCTTAGTTCATCTCAGTGTCCCACCACGAAAGATGAACATGAGAGAATGAAGAAAGTCCCATATGCGTCTGCTATTGGGTCAATCATGTATGCAATGATATACACTAGACCGGATGTGTCATGCGCTCTTAGCTTGACAAGTAGATACCAGAATAACCCAGGAAACAGTCATTGGATTGCGGTTAAAAGTATATTGAAATACCTTAGGAGGACTAAAGATATGTTTCTTATATACGGGTCTGGTGAGGAGGAACTCGCTGTAAAAGGTTACGTGGACGCGAGTTTCCAAACTAATCGAGATGATTCTCGATCACAATCCGGTTATGTCTTCACGTTAAATGGAGGTGCAGTCTCTTGGAAGAGTTCAAAACAGGATGTTGTTGCTTTATCCACTACAGAGTCGGAGTACATTGCCGCCTCATTGGCAGCTCAGGAAGCTGCATGGATGAAGAAATTCATCGACGACTTAGGAGTAGTCCCTTCCATTCAGGACCCTCTTGAGATCTTTTGTGACAACCAGGGTGCGATTGCTCAAATCAAAGAACCTCGTGCTCACCAAAAGACCCGTCACATTGAGCGGAGATTCAACTACATAAGGGATGAAGTTGAAAAGGGAAAGATATGTATTCGCAAAGTTCACACAGATCTTAATATACCGGATCCTCTCACGAAGCTCTTACATGGATCAAAACATACAGGACATGTTTGTGCATTAGGGCTTCGATATTCTAGTGATTGGTCATGATCTGTTTTAAGTATTGTAATGGAACGAAATTGTTCAAACTCATTAATATAATTATGGTATTAATTTATTTTGAGTCATGTTCATATTTTGCATATTTTATCCATGAATACGTAATTATTCTAAATTCCGTAGTCGATCACATTCATGGGAACAAGTGTGAGGTTTAGACTATTATGAACTTGGATTGGTATACATTCACAGACTGAATGTGGGGCAAGGTTGCTACCAAGGTTCATAGATATTTGTGGGATGCAAATATTGGAAGACCCGCCCTCAAGATTTGCTAAATGGAGCCTTTGTGGTTGATCACATGTAATCTTGAGTAAAGGCGAATATCATTGTATCCTCTGACCTGAGATACATATTGGGTTCAGATATTTACCAAGTATTGTGCCTTGATTCTTTCCTTAGCTATTCTGAAATATGGTAGTTCATAAGGAAGAGCTCAGGTACAATGCAAGGTACATATTTAGGACGTATGTAGTCAAGATGGAATTTGTCCCTCTTATTCGTTGAGAGTCAGATGTCTAAGGCCTGATAAAGTTAAATCTAGAAGAGAGTGATCACTATGTGTCTCTTGGATTTAACATGACATCTAGGACGAAAGGAAATAATGAAAGATTCACCTATTCATATTCGAGATGGGTGATGTCAAAGCTAAGGTATACGAAATAGTTTATATTTTACTAGGAAAATACTATTAAATACGATACAATTTTACACAAGATATTTATTTATTTATAGAATGGATATACTTAAACCTTGCTACAACACTTATAGGCAGTGTACCTAATCGTACAGTAGTGTAGTTTTTAGTAAGTCCGGTTCGTTCCACAGGGAATCTTTTTTTAAACAAAGCTCAACGCTATATTAATTTACTTTATTAAAAATACAAACATATATATAAGTAATATTATTATTATAAAGGGGGGTTTTTACCGTTTAATGACCGGTTTGTCGATTTTAAAACTTTAGTCGCAGTTAAAACCTAATAAATAAAAGACTTAATTTAAAGCGTAAAGTAAATAACGATAATGAAATTGCGAATAATAAAAGTGCGATAAAATAAAATTGCGATAATTAAAAAGTACGATAATTAAAAGTGCGATTAAATAACAATAAATAAAAGTGCGATAATTAGAAGTGCAATTAAATATAAAATAAAGGAAATTAAATATGAAATAAAAGAATTATGCTTATTTAAACTTCCGTAATCATGATGTTTGACGTGTTGATTTTAGTTTTATGCCCATGGGTTAATTGTCCTTTGTCCTGGATTATTTAATCTGTCCGTCTGGTTTTTGTCCATAACAGTCCATCAGTCATAAATATAAAGTGCGAGTGTCCTCGTCAAATTATTATTATACCCGAAGTTAAATATTCCAACTAATTGGGGATTCGAATTGTAACAAGGTTTTAATACTTTGTTTAATGAATACACCAGGTTATCGACTGCGTGTAAACCAAGGTTTTACTACTTTGTTAACAATTACACCAATTACCCTTGAATGTAATTTCACCCCTGTTTTAATTATTCTAGTGGCTATTAATCCATTCCCGTGTCCGGTTAAATGAACGATTATTCGTACATATAAATACCCCGCCCATCGTGTCCGATCGAGTGTATATGGTAATTTATAGGGACGCCCAATTGTAAATCTTTATATTAACATTTAACAAACTATCATTTAGTTAAACAAATATAAAGCCCATTAATAGCCCATAGTCTAATTTCCACAAGTGTCGTTCTTTTGTCCAAACCCCAATTATGGTACAAAGCCCAATTACCCAATTTTAGTAATTAGCCCAACATCATGATTACTTCGTTTTAAATAAGCATAATAACAACTTAGCTACGAGACATTAATGTAAAAAGGTTGAACATAACTTACAATGATTAAAAATAGCGTAGCGTTACACGGACAGAATTTCGACTTACACCCTTACAACATTCGCTAACATACCCTTATTATTAGAATTATAATTAAAATTAAAATATAAATTATAAATATAAATATAAATTTTACGTATGAATGAGGAAGAAAAAGATGGATGAATTGCGATCAGAATTCGGTTGCTTTTATAGGAAAAGTCGAATTTTGGGGCTCCGCGACTCGCGGTGAAAACCTCTTCAAACTCCGCGAGTCGCGGAGAATGAATTTACAGCTCAGTCCCTTTGGAGTCTTTCTCTGCCGACGGTTTTTATTTATAAATATAATATATATATAATTAATATAATTAATTATATATTATATTATATTTATATACATAGTTAACTTGTAATTTTTAG
Source organism: Rutidosis leptorrhynchoides (assembly GCF_046630445.1). Classification (NCBI taxonomy): domain Eukaryota; kingdom Viridiplantae; phylum Streptophyta; class Magnoliopsida; order Asterales; family Asteraceae; genus Rutidosis; species Rutidosis leptorrhynchoides. The sequence goes on from NC_092342.1 coordinate 196,343,409, forward strand.
TCCGTTGCGTCGAGCGTTAAGAGTTGACTCTGGTCCCGGTTCCGGATTTTCGAACGTCCTTGCGTACAATTTAATATCTTGTACTTTGTGTTTTGAATCTTGTACTCTTGTAATTTCGAGACGTTTCTTATCAATAATTGGAACCTTTTTGATTGTCTTTTGTACTTTTGAGCTTTTTGGTCGTTTGCGTCTTCAATTCGTCGAATCTGTCTTTTGTCTTCACCTTTTATTATTTAAACGAATATCACTTGTAAATAGAACAATTGCAACTAAAAGCTTGTCTTTCTTGAGGAATAATGCTATGAAATATATGTTCGTTTTTAGCATTATCAAATATTCCCACACTTGAGCGTTGCTTGTCCTCAAGCAATATCGTCTTGAAATACTAGAACCACTTCTTTATTCTTCACACTTTGTACATCAGTGATTTCTATACGACGGTATAAACAATGGTAGTAACGATATGGTTTACAGTCCCACATGACTATAAAAATTTAGATCCATTAAGGAAATTGGATCTTTATGAAAACATTTGATCTTTTGAAAATCTAGTTTTTACCCTAGATAAGTTTTCCGGGATAACCCTTTACCGGTGTTTGCAAAATATTTTTGTGGGTTTGGTGGGTTTCAGATTTGAAAATTTTAGCTCAAACTTGCGGTTTTGTGTCACCCACTTGCTAACCTTGTATTTGGAAAGCAACACGTCCAGTTTACTTGTCCCGTATATTACCTTTCGGTAAACTACCATCCGGTTGTAAAGGAAAGCGTTGAACAAGCAACTGTTAAGGCAATGTCCCCTGACATGCTTTTAATTATGGTTTATAACGTGTCGGATGCAATTACTATCCTTGGTAGGAGCAATAGTAAAGCTCACCCTTATAATTTTTTCAGTATGGCACAAGGTCCTGTCTTTGACCACTATGCAACCACCGTTCTTACGGTTGACACCCGATTTAGTTCAGGTGACCTAATGAATTCCAGGTGAATTCCTAGGATTTTACGTTCAATGGTAATGAACGCATTGAAAATAGGGTTTTCAGAAAACAAATCGGTTTGTAATTTTGATTAAAATATTTTCTCGTTTAAGCTCGAGTTTAGATATCATCGAATTCCATGAGTTTGTAATTCTCAATCTTTAAGGTCAATCTCTAGGATTGAGTAATATCAGGCTTAAAAGCAGATTTTTTGATCTTTTAAGGAGATTATCCTTTCTGGGGATCTGATTCATTAGTCTTATCAAGCTAATTTGCATGGTGCCCCCCCATTGTACGAGATAAATCCTTCTCATGGTTAGGATAAATCTGACCACTTGGCGACCCTGTTTAATGCTGAGGTCCGTGGATTTCCTGCTGATTTTAGTGATGACTTTTCTAGATTTTTCGTCAACCTATAGCTGGTCTGGACGACAACTTCATGACCTAAATCAAGAAGCGCGTTTCTTTTTCGGAAGACTTTACTTCCTTTTAATGATGGAATTGATTCATCGTGTAGATCCATCTCTTCTTTTCTTTCATCGGGTAAAACAGTTTAGTTTAGTCCAAAGCAAAAGTATTTTCAGTTATTTGTTACAGATATATGTGACATATGTTTAAGATAACTTGGTAAATTTTCCCACACTTGGCTTTTATTTTCCTTTTTATCGTCCTCTATTCCATTTTAAATGAATTTTAACATTTTAGTTTGTTTCTCAATTTATGTCCTTTCCGAGGTAACAATAATTTCGGTGTTAAAACCTAGTTTTATCGTTCATAAATATATATAAACATGAATTTGAGTTCATTTAATTGGAAATTTTTTAAAAAATTTTACTAGAATTGGGTAGTTAGTATATAAGACTAGGGCTGTTCTTTTTTATCAGAGAGCACTAGATTCTAATACAACTACTGCTTTACTAGTATTTTTAATGGTAACCAAGTGTTTAAGATAAAAAATTTTAAAATCCGAAAGAATTTAACCCCTTCCCACACTTAAGATCTTGCAATGCCCTCATTTGCAAGAAATCAGTAACAATTTAAATTATTGAGGGTGATTAGTGTGAAAATGATTAAATTTTTACCAAAGTTTCCAAATATATTGGTGTTTGTTTGCTGAATGATAAATGGTGCACATCATTTGTTCATTCCGTCTTGTTGTTATTTCACATATATTTTGCATCTTGTCGTCAGAATTAGTTGCTTTTGCTGAACTTAATGCCAGTCTTTGAAAATGCGTTGTTTTACCCTGTTGTGTACATAAGATAAACTGCAAACATATATACATATTTTTGAAGTTTGGTATATTACCCCACATTCAAAAATTATTAAAATCTAAGAATAAAAGTTAGATAATTATAAAAATGATTACAATATTAACAAAAGTATTAAACGTATCAATAATTACAAATTACAAAATAAAAAAAAAATAATAAGTAAACTAAGGATGATATTGGTACCAATAGGGGTTCCAGGCATAACCATAGGTGCTATAGAATGCTTCGGCAGGGTCATACGTAGGATATGGTGGCTGCATCTCTATAGACCAGGGAGGGAAGATGGGTTTCGGTGTAGGAATATAGTTTCTACCTATATGTTGGCAATGAGCTATGATTTGGTTCTGATGAACTTGCCAATCTTCAAATGCTCTCTGTCTAGCATTTTCGTATTCCTGAGAAGCTATAAACCTTTGCATTTCTTGCATCTCATTCCCCCCTCCTACATTACCTTGCTGTTGGTTTCTCTCCACCTGTGGATGTCTACCATGGTATCGTACTGTGGCGTTATTTCGCCTCTTCAAAACTTTCGCACCATGGTATACATTTAAACCTATAGTATCGCGGGGTTCTGGTTCTTCTACTAATAATCCCCCCCGACTTATATCCACACCGAGATATTCACCAATCAAAGTAATAAAAATACCACCTCCTATTATGCTATGCGGTCGCATCCCCCGAACCATAGCTGATAAATAATAACCCACACAATATGGTATACTTACAGCACTTTGTGGGTCTCGAATACACATATGGTAAAACAAATCCTGTTCATTTACTTTTTCCTTGTTTTTACCCCTTTGTGTAATCGAATTAGCTAAAAACCTATGTATCACTCTTAATTGGGCTCCATCTATATCCAAATAAGAGTAATTTCCCCCTTTGAAACGGTGATGGCTTGTCATTTGACTCCACACACCGTGTGTATCAAAATTTTCATCTATCTTTCTACCGTTTAGTATCAATCCTCTACAATCGGCAGACGCTAACTCCTCAGGCGTATATATACGTAAAGCCTGAGCCATGTCCAGTAAAGACATGTGGCGCATCGAACCGCCTAACAAAAATCTAATAAAAGAACGATCGGTTAAACTAGCTACCCGATCATTCAACTCTATACTACATAACAATTCTTCACACCATACTTTATATACAGGTCTACGTATGGTGAATAAACGTACCCAGTCATTAAAAGAAGAATTACCATACCTCTGTACAAGTAATTCCCTAATTGGCCCGGCCAATTCTACAGCTTCTAAGGGTCCCCATTCTATGACCCTTGGTACCTCAACAACCTTAGAATGAAGAGTATGCAATCCCCGTTGATATTTTGGATAATCTATCCAAAGTCTGTCAAATCTCAGGTTCAGGTGCAACTCTTCCAAGTGCATATCGGAAAAGGTCATGACTGGATGAGGTATATCCTGCTTGTAGTAGTTATCCACCTCCTGTTGTTCCAAATTCTCAGCAGGAGCATTGCGGGCTTGGGATGAAGATTCACCCCTTTCATTCTGCAAAACACATCAAACACAATTTTTGTGCATCTAAATATGCATTAGTGTCAGCAAAATCATCAATCAAAATAATTACAATGACATTATCAATTTATATCAAACTTAAGCTTATTTTCATATTTTCCTCAAATCTACACTTTTTCAAATAAGCATATACGAAAATGTTCGCCAAGTTCATAATCATTCAACTCAAATAACATGTCAAAATAATCATTACTAGCAATTAAACAAGTTTCAAATGGCATTATCTTTCAAAAATCAAGTTCATGAATTTTAGACTTGAAAAAGTCCACTTTAATTCTCAAAATCATGTTTAGGCTCAAAGTTTGGATCATTTAACTACCTAGACATGTTACACTACTCAATTTAGCAACAATTCATGACAAAAATCGGCCATAACCTGTTTATATCAAAAAGCCCCAAATTTGCTCAAGAACACAAACCCTAGATTACTCAAAATTTGAAGTTCAAGGCTTCTAATCATGTTAAACAGCATCAATCTAGGTTATACAAGCATAATATATAAACAATTTAAGCATAATTACACTAAAAAGCATCAAAATCAAATTGGAAAAAAAAAATGACTCAAGAACACAAATTTCGAATTAAATGGTGTTTAGGTGTAGAAATTTACCGTTTTTCTTGAGTAATTCTTAGATAGCATCCTTCTCAACATGATTTTAGCAAAAGATTTGGTGATTAACGGTTAAAAATTGTGATTTTGGGGTGTATTTTTCGGGTTTTTGGGGTTTTTGTTCGCTGTTCTTCGCAGTGTTTTTGGGTGGGGGAGTGAACTGCTCTGTTTTTTACGTTTTATTTTTTTCTGGGTTTTGGTCCCTCCGCGAGTCGCGGAGATTTAAGCTCCAAACTCCGCGAGTCGCGGAGTTTGGTATTTTTTTATTTTTTTTATTTTTTATAATCATTAACTTATTAAAACAATTAAGTAATTAATTTTAAAATTTTGTTTCCCTTGTTATTTAGGACGAGGTCGTTTCGGATCGATGTCCTAGTCCGTCCTTCGACAAAATTTTAAAATTTGTCTTTTTGTAGCGATTGTTTTAAAAAGATTTTTGGGTTTTTTCAATGTTTTTGGCATACTCTAATTCAATAAGATTAAAAATAATGATAATAAAAGTTCTCGTCCCTCCCTCGGGTAAAGCAATTTCGGTTCAAAGACCTAGTCTTCAACTTACGACGAATTTTAAAAATCATATTCTTAACTTAATGAGATAAAGTAAATTTTTGTTTTTAAATTCACACAACTTAAATATAAAATTCAAAATTATTATTAAAAATTCACACCAAACTTAAAATTTGAAATGCATAAAATTAAAAATTTATATTTTAAAAATTCACACCAAACTTAATTTAAAAATTCATAAATTCATATCAAACTTATATTAATTTTTCAAATATTTACAATTTTAAATATATTGTTTTTACAAAATTTACAATATTAATTTAAGATTTAAATATTAATTTTAAAAACATGGTAAAAATAAATTTAAAAATCTTTTTGTCTTTTTATCCCACTTTAATCAATCAAATATTATCAAAAATATGCGCCCCTCTTTTCGGTAAAGTAATTTCGGTTCCAAGACCTAATTTAACTCATGACGAATTTTTGAAATATTTTGGTTTGATTGATTAAAGATATTTATACCTTAAGAATAAACGTTAAATTTCGCAGTGATGTAATAAATTTTTGAATGATATCAATAATTTCGGTCGCCAAACCTAATTTTATTCAATACCAATTTAATACTTTTTAGCGAACAAATTAGCGTTTATTATCAAAAGGTTAAAAATAAAAATAAAAATAAAAACTGTACAGACATACCTGTGAAATAGATTTCTTAGTTATATGATCTATCCCATTCATAAGATAGTCGGTTTAATTGGTTTTCCATGGCTACATAGGCGTAACCTCGAGCATTCAGTATCTTTTCTTCTAAACATATGAACGGTCCGTCTCTGCATAAAGTAACAAATTCGGTATTTGAATAGGTTTGATTATTGGAACATTTACCTCCATGTGACCATTTTCCGCATTTGTGACATCGTTCTAGGTGTCGTGCTCTTCTTTTCGCTGCGGATTTTGATTTTCCTTTACCAAATTGTAACTTATTATCTTCGCATCTGGATTCTTTTCTAACTCCGTCCATTCTTTCTCTGATTACTGATACTATTTCACTTGGTAGTATGTCATTATTTCTTTTAGTGATCAAAGCGTGTAGCATTAGACCATGGTTTAGTTCACAGGCAGTCTTCATTTTGTAAAAACCTAAAAAAAAATAAAAATTCAGAATGGGGGGAGAAGACTAGTTCTTTAGGGTCTGCTAGGGAAAGACCATACGTGTTCCATTTTCGAGAACTACACGAAAATAGACAATCTAACTCTAACAGAAATACATATTATCCTTTAAAGACTTGATTCTCCCCACACTTAGTTAGCTGTGGTGTCGAAATTGTGATTAACTTCGTTGTCGACTTCCATCGGACCATGTATGTAATGTTTAACTCTGTGACCATTAACTTTAAATTCAATCCCATTTGAATTTATTAATTCTATCGTTCCGTATGGGAAAACTCTTTTGACTATGAATGGTCCAGACCATCTTGATTTCAATTTTCCAGGAAATAGCTTGAATCGTGAATTGAAAAGAAGAACTCTGTCTCCTTCTTTAAATTCTTTTAAACTTCTGATTCTTTTATCATGCCATTTCTTCGTTCTTTCTTTATAGATTAACGAATTTTCGTATGCTTCATGTCTTAATTCTTCTAATTCATTTAGTTGACTTAATCGTAGACGTCCGGCTTCATGTAAATCAAGATTACATGTCTTCAAAGCCCAAAATGCTTTGTGTTCAATTTCTACTGGAAGATGACATGCTTTTCCATAAACAAGTCTAAAAGGTGTGGTTCCAATTGGAGTTTTGTAGGCTGTTCTAAAAGCCCAGAGTGCATCCTCCAATTTAATGGACCATTCCTTCGGATTTGATCCTACGGTTTTCTCTAGAATACGTTTTAAAGCTCGGTTGGTATTTTCAACTTGTCCACTTGTTTGTGGATGATATGCGGTGGAGATTTTATGAGTTACTCCATATCTTTTAAGAACTTTCTCAAGTTGATTATTACAGAAATGAGTACCCCGATCACTTATTAAAGCTTTCGGTGTTCCAAACCTTGCAAAAAGACATTTTAAAAAGTTGACTACAACTCGTGCATCGTTAGTTGGGAGAGCTTGTGCTTCCGCCCATTTAGATACATAATCAATGGCTACGAGTATATATAGATTATTATTAGATTTTGGAAATGGACCCATAAAGTCAATACCCCAAATGTCAAATACTTCACATACTTGGATGACATTTTGTGGCATTTCATCACGTTGACTTATTTTTCCAGCCTTTTGACATGCATCACAGGATTTGCAAAGAAGGTGTGCGTCTTTGTAAATTGTAGGCCAATAGAATCCAGCTTCATAAACTTTTCTTGCTGTTAGTTGAGGCCCATAATGCCCTCCTGTTGGTCCTGTGTGACAATGGTTTAAAATTTTACTAGCTTCATCTCCAAATACACATTGGCGTATTATTCCATCGGGACAACTTTTAAACAGATGTGGATCTTCCCAAAAATAGTGTTTTATATCACTGAAGAATTTCTTTCGTCTTTGGTACGATAATCCTTTTTCAAGGAATCCACAAACTAAGTAGTTTGCATAGTCTGCAAACCATGGGATTTCTTTATAATTTATCTTCAATAGATATTCATCAGGAAAGTTGTCTTGTATGGCTGATTCATTTAGAACTTCTAATTCGGGATTTTCAAGACGAGAAAGATGATCAGCGGCGAGATTTTCTGCTCCTCTTTTATCTCGGATTTCAATATCAAACTCTTGTAAGAGTAAGATCCAACGGATTAATCTTGGTTTAGCATCTTGTTTTGAAAATAGGTATCTAAGAGCAGAATGGTCGGTATAGACCACCGTTTTTACTAGAACGAGATATGATCGAAATTTGTCAAAAGCAAAGACAATAGCAAGGAGTTCTTTTTCAGTAGTTGTATAGTTTGTTTGTGCTCCTTGTAACGTCTTACTAGCATAATATATAGGTTGAAATCGTTTTTCAATCCTTTGTCCTAAAACGGCTCCCATTGCAAAATCACTTGCATCGCACATTAGTTCAAATGGTAGATTCCAATTTGGTGTTATCATGATCGGTGCATTAGTGAGTTTCTCTTTAAGAATATTAAAAGATTTGATACACTCATCTGAAAAGATGAATGGCGCATCTTTTTCTAGGAGTTTATTCATAGGAGTGGCAATTTTAGAAAAATCTTTTATGAAACGTCGGTAAAAACCGGCATGCCCTAGAAAACTCCTAACTCCTCTAACATTGGTGGGATGTGGAAGTTTAGCAATTACATCTACTTTAGCTCTATCCACTTCAATTCCTTCTTTTGAAATTTTATGTCCAAGAACGATGCCTTCTTTAACCATGAAATGGCATTTCTCCCAATTAAGTACTAGATTTGATTTTTCGCATCTAATTAGCATTCGTTCCAGATTAACTAGACATGATTTAAATGTATCACCGAAGACTGAAAAGTCATCCATGAATACTTCCATGCATTCTTCTATCATGTCGTGAAAAATCGCCATCATACACCTTTGAAAGGTTGCAGGGGCGTTGCAAAGTCCAAATGGCATGCGTTTGTAAGCAAAAGTACCATAAGGGCACGTGAATGTGGTTTTCTCTTGATCTTCGGGTGCTATTGGAATTTGAAAATATCCGGAAAATCCATCTAGAAAACAATAGTAGCTATTTCCGGCTAATCTTTCCAACATTTGATCAATGAAAGGTAAGGGAAAGTGATCTTTTCTGGTGGCGTCATTTAATTTTCTATAATCAATACATACACGCCATCCTGTTACAGTCCTAGTAGGAATAAGCTCATTTTTCTCATTTGTAATGACAGTCATGCCACCCTTCTTAGGTACGCATTGAACTGGGCTTACCCATGGACTATCAGAAATTGGATATATCAAACCTGCATCTAGCAGTTTAATAATCTCTTTCTTAACTACATCTTGCATATTAGGATTTAGTCTTCGTTGGCGTTGCACATACGTTTTATGACCTTCTTCCATAAGGATTTTATGTGTGCAATACGAAGGACTTATTCCTTTAATATCATGAATCTTCCATGCAATGGCTGGTTTATGAGCTTTCAACACAGAAATGAGTTGTGATTTCTCATTTTCAGTAAGAGAAGACGATATTATTACAGGTAATTCAGATTCACCATGTAAATAAGCGTATTCCAAATGGTTTGGAAGTGGCTTTAACTCTAATTTCGGAGGTTCTTCTATCGATGATTTATATCGATATCTGTCTTCTTCTTTTAGCATTTGAATTTCTTCTGTTGTTGGTTCATATCCATTAGCTATAAGTGTAGCTAACATTTCAGCTTCATCAATTGGTTCATTACCTTCTCCTAAAGAACATTCTCCTGTTCCTTGTAATTCTGGAAATTCTTCTAATAATTCTGCATGTGCATCTATAGTTTGAATATAATAACATGTATCATCTGCAGATTGTGGTTGTTGCATTGCTCTATCAACTGAAAAGGTAACACTCTCATCCTCTATACTTAGGGTCAGTTTCTTACCGAACACGTCTATCATTGCTTTGGCCGTGTTTAAGAATGGACTTCCTAATATGAGAGGAACTTGAGAATCTTCTTCCATGTCCAAAACAACAAAATCTACTGGAAATACTAAATTACCAACTTTAACTAGCATGTTCTCCATTATCCCTCTAGGATATTTTATTGATCTATCGGCTAGTTGTATGCTTATTCTGGTTGGTTTCAATTCTTCAAGGTCTAGTTTAGCGTATAGTGAATACGGCATTAGATTTATACTAGCACCTAAGTCTGCCAATGCTTCTATTGAACTAAGACTACCCAGAAAACATGGAATTGTGAAACTTCCTGGATCAGATAGTTTTTCTGGTATCTTATTCAACAGTACTGCTGAACAATTAGCATTCATAGTAACAGCCGAGAGTTCTTCCATTTTCTTTCTATTCGTGATCAGATCTTTCAAGAATTTAGCATATCTAGGCATTCCTGAAATCACATCAATGAAAGGAAGATTTACATTTATCTGTTTAAACATATCCAAGAATTTGGATTGCTCGGCTTCAAGTTTCTCTTTCTTCATTTTACTCGGATAAGGAAGTGGTGGTTGATATGGTTTAACATAAGGTTTATCCTTAACTATGTTATCTTCATTAACCTTTTCAACTACCGGTTCTTTTTCCTTATCTTGATCAGGTTGTGGTTCTTGTGGAGTAGGAATAGTTTCATCAGAAGTTACAGGTATTTCATGTGGTTTAAGTGTTGTACCACTTCTTGTGGTAATGGCTTTAGCTGTTTCATTTCGGGGGTTAGCATTTGTATCGCTCGGTAAACTTCCCGGTTTTCTTTCACCTATTAACCTTGCTAGGTTACTTACTTCTTGTTCCAGATTTTGAATAGAAGCTTGTTGATTTCTAAATGCTTGAGCATTTTGTTCATTAGTTTGTTTTTGAGATGTGAAAAACTGCGTTTGAGTTTCAACTAGCTTCGTCATCATATCTTCTAAATTCGGCTTTTTATCATCGGTTTGTTGTGGTGGTTTGTTTTGAAAATTAGGTCTTTGCTGATTATAAGTATTATTGGATACTTGTTGATTGCTAGGACCTTGTTGGTTGTTGTATGGAATATTTCGGTTATAATTCTGGTTTTGATTGTAAATCGGTCTTGGCGGTTGATAATTATTCTGATAATTATTTCCAGGCCTTTGGTTTATGTATGAAATATTCTCTCTTTGTTCCATTGTTAATTCAATACTGAGACAATCTTTTGTCAAATGTGGTCCTCCACACTGCTCACAACTAATTCGTATTGAGTGAATATCTTTAGTCATCTTTTCCATTCGTCTCTCCACAGCATCTATCTTTGCGGAAATGGAATCTAAGTCATGGCTAGAATCGGCTCTAGCTGCTTTAGATGATCTAACGATATCTTTTTCTTGGTGCCACTCATGTGAGTGGGAAGCAGTGTTATCAATAATTTTGTAAGCATCAGTTTCGGTTTTCTTCATAATAGAACCACCAGCTGCTATATCTATGTCTTTCCTTGTAGTGATGTCGCATCCTTGGTAGAATATTTGTACTATTTGACAGGTGTCTAAACCATGTTGCGGACATCCTCTTAACAACTTTCCATATCTTGTCCACGCCTCATATAGAGTTTCATTTGGTTTCTGTGTAAACGTAACAATTTCTGCTTGAAGTCTTACGGCTTTAGATGCAGGAAAGAATTGTTTAAGAAATTTGTCAACTAAAACGTCCCATGTATCGATCGCCCCTTCAGGTAACGATTCCAACCAATCTTTGGCTTCTCCCTTTAAAGTCCAGGGAAATAACATGAGATATATCTGTTCATCCTCTACTTCTCGGATTTTAAATAGTGTGCAGATCCTATTAAAGGTACGTAGATGTTCATTTGGATCTTCCTTCGGTGCACCACTAAATTGGCATTGATTAGTCACCATGTGTAGAATTTGTCCTTTGATTTCATAATCTGGCGCATTAATGTCTGGATGAGTAATTGCGTGACCTTGGCCAGTGCGTTTAGCTCTCATTCGGTCTTCCATACTTAAAGGTTCCAGATTCTCCATAATTGAATTTGTTGAATCGGTATCACTAGATGATTCTGATTTAATGGTTCGTTCCTCAACAATCTCTGTTTGAATAATTGGTGGCTCCGGAGGAAAGTTTAGTGGTTCAGGATTTACGAACCGTTCCTGAATATTCTCCGGATTCTCAATTGTGAGGTCGGATTCAAAAAATGGATTATCGGAAATTTGAACTGAAGTACTTGGTTGACTGGATGACGATTCTAAAGAAAAATCAATGGCGGTTATATTTGCTAAATGTCTTGATCTAGTTACAGGTGGTGAACGTACAAAAGGTGGTGAACGTCTTGCTCAGTGCATTCACTGAATATCCTATTAGTTTTAAAAAGGAAAGAAAAATTATAATAAGTTATCCAATTAATAGACTTTTCTGATTTTGCCCACGTTTCGAATAGCCAAAAGATGCAGCAGAGGGGCAGGATTCGTTTGGTCTCAATATAATTGAGGACTGTTTGGCTCCAATAACCCGGTCCACGTACAAATCCAACTATTACTACGAACCAGAAAATTTTGATGTCTATTAATTTAACCACTTAAAATAAATTTTCGTAATTTTAAGAAATTTAGATAAGAAGTAGAATAAAAATCTATGTCCTAAAAACTAGAATAGCGAGAAATAAGAGAGAAAAAGAGTTCGTCGAAAAAGGTCGAAAAACGAAAAATGGTTGAAAAATAAAAGGTGACGGAAAAATAAAAGAAACTTATAAAAACTTAAAAATACTTGACTAACCTAACCTTATTACTACAACTAACTTAAAATTATAATCGCAAATTGAAATTACTAATTGGAATGATAATTGATACATAGTAAAAGGTCTAAAAATATTAAAGCTTACAGGAAAAACTAAATCCCAAATGGAAATAACTTAAAAAGAAACTAAAACTTAAAAAGGCGTCGCAAAATTCTAAAGCACCTAAATCTTAGTCTAAAGAAAAAGCACTTAAGGAATTCTACGGCAAAGCCTAAAAATCTAGGAGTAAAAATAACTATAGCAAAAACTAAGTTTAAAATTAAATATGAGCTAAAAATACAAAAGTTATGCTACAACGATTAAAAAGGGACAAAATATAAAAATATACAAAAAGTTGTAAAAAGTACAATTTTTATAAAAATATTATTTTTATATTATTTATTTAATAAAACTACTAATTTTACAATTTAATTAAACTTATTTAAACTAAAAATACAAATTAATTAAAAAGTAAAAGTTAAAATAAGACTAATAATAATAATAATAATTATTAGGGTTAAATAATAATAATAATTAATTAATACCCGTAATTAATGCTGGTTTAGGGTTTTTTGTCGCCTGTCAGAAAGTCTCCGCGAGTCGCGGCAATTAAAGCATCAAACCCCGCGAGTCGCGGGGTTCCAGAATTCAGCTGACAGGTTTAAATATTCGACGCGTTTTTTTCTTTATTTATTTTTTTTTATTTTCTATTTTCTGTTTTTTTCTATAAATAAAAGATATTTAATAAAACTTATATTTTTATAAATTAAAATAAAAATAAAGAAACTTATAAAACTTAAATATTTAACAAAATCTTAAAAAAATACTTATATTTTTGTTTTTCTTTTTATATTTTTGAATAATTAAAACGTATTTTTACAAAAACGAATTTTTAATAGAAGTAAGCTAAAAATTTTTTTTATTTTTTATTTTTATATTAGCGTTGCGCTTCCGGCGTTTAGAAATTTCCCCGGCAGCGGCGCCAAAAATACTTGATGTCAAAGCTAAGGTATACGAAATAGTTTATATTTTACTAGGAAAATACTATTAAATACGATACAATTTTACACAAGATATTTATTTATTTATAGAATGGATATACTTAAACCTTGCTACAACACTTATAGGCAGTGTACCTAATCGTACAGTAGTGTAGTTTTTAGTAAGTCCGGTTCGTTCCACAGGGAATCTTTTTTTAAACAAAGCTCAACGCTATATTAATTTACTTTATTAAAAATACAAACATATATATAAGTAATATTATTATTATAAAGGGGGGTTTTTACCGTTTAATGACCGGTTTGTCGATTTTAAAACTTTAGTCGCAGTTAAAACCTAATAAATAAAAGACTTAATTTAAAGCGTAAAGTAAATAACGATAATGAAATTGCGAATAATAAAAGTGCGATAAAATAAAATTGCGATAATTAAAAAGTAAGATAATTAAAAGTGCGATTAAATAACAATAAATAAAAGTGCGATAATTAGAAGTGCAATTAAATATAAAATAAAGGAAATTAAATATGAAATAAAAGAATTATGCTTATTTAAACTTCCGTAATCATGATGTTTGACGTGTTGATTTTAGTTTTATGCCCATGGGTTAATTGTCCTTTGTCCTGGATTATTTAATCTGTCCGTCTGGTTTTTGTCCATAACAGTCCATCAGTCATAAATATAAAGTGCGAGTGTCCTCGTCAAATTATTATTATACCCGAAGTTAAATATTCCAACTAATTGGGGATTCGAATTGTAACAAGGTTTTAATACTTTGTTTAATGAATACACCAGGTTATCGACTGCGTGTAAACCAAGGTTTTACTACTTTGTTAACAATTACACCAATTACCCTTGAATGTAATTTCACCCCTGTTTTAATTATTCTAGTGGCTATTAATCCATTCCCGTGTCCGGTTAAATGAACGATTATTCGTACATATAAATACCCCGCCCATCGTGTCCGATCGAGTGTATATGGTAATTTATAGGGACGCCCAATTGTAAATCTTTATATTAACATTTAACAAACTATCATTTAGTTAAACAAATATAAAGCCCATTAATAGCCCATAGTCTAATTTCCACAAGTGTCGTTCTTTTGTCCAAACCCCAATTATGGTACAAAGCCCAATTACCCAATTTTAATAATTAGCCCAACATCATGATTACTTCGTTTTAAATAAGCATAATAACAACTTAGCTACGAGACATTAATGTAAAAAGGTTGAACATAACTTACAATGATTAAAAATAGCGTAGCGTTACACGGACAGAATTTCGACTTACACCCTTACAACATTCGCTAACATACCCTTATTATTAGAATTATAATTAAAATTAAAATATAAATTATAAATATAAATATAAATTTTACGTATGAATGAGGAAGAAAAAGATGGATGAATTGCGATCAGAATTCGGTTGCTTTTATAGGAAAAGTCGAATTTTGGGGCTCCGCGACTCGCGGTGAAAACCTCTTCAAACTCCGCGAGTCGCGGAGAATGAATTTACAGCTCAGTCCCTTTGGAGTCTTTCTCTGCCGATGGTTTTTATTTATAAATATAATATATATATAATTAATATAATTAATTATATATTATATTATATTTATATACATAGTTAACTTGTAATTTTTAGTCCGTTGCGTCGAGCGTTAAGAGTTGACTCTGGTCCCGGTTCCGGATTTTCGAACGTCCTTGCGTACAATTTAATATCTTGTACTTTGTGTTTTGAATCTTGTACTCTTGTAATTTCGAGACGTTTCTTATCAATAATTGGAACCTTTTTGATTGTCTTTTGTACTTTTGAGCTTTTTGGTCGTTTGCGTCTTCAATTCGTCGAATCTGTCTTTTGTCTTCACCTTTTATTATTTAAACGAATATCACTTGTAAATAGAACAATTGCAACTAAAAGCTTGTCTTTCTTGAGGAATAATGCTATGAAATATATGTTCGTTTTTAGCATTATCAATGGGAACTCGAAAGGGATGATGTTAATGAATGGCACAAAGTCATAACATGTTGGGGGTGATGGATGGTCGTTAGGTGGTATCCATCACTTGCATTAATTTCTTATGTTTCACGTACAAGTGGGAGATTGAAGGTATTTCATATGCCCGAGAGACATATTAAATTAACGTGGCTAATGTGTTATGATCCAAGTCAGGTCATACCCAATAACAAGCTTACCAACACTTTACAAGTATTTAATCTTAACGGTTGGATCGTTAAATAAATACGCGACACTTGGATTTTAGAAAATCGGTTTTCTAAAATATTATCACTTGAGATAAATTATTTGGATAATTTACATAATAAGGATTTAATTATTTATAAGTTTAAATAATTATATTGTGTTATATTTTATAAAAGGTTTTATAAAATATGCAAGTAACAAAATAAATTCATGGGTTTGTATATAAATTGTTTTATAAAATAAACACTTATATATAAAATAAACCCCATGATAAGTGGCAGTTTTTGGGGTCTCCAAGAGAGCATCTCATGCTCTTTTTTTGTTACTTTCAATTCTACACAACTCCATATAAGCATGCTTACACTTCTACCAAGTATTGCACTCATTCTCTCAAGTGATACATGCAAAATAGATATAAAAAAACTGCATAATTCAGCTCATATTAGAGCTGTAGGCTGTGGCCTTTTGGTGCCATTAGGAGGTTCTAAATTCAATTTTTGCAAGTCTATATTCAAGTGTAATAAAATCCTAACCAAAGGCTAGGTGTTGGTGCATAAGTTTGGGGTATAACTACTTGAGGTTTCATCCATTTGAAGCTCTATTCTTCATCATCATCTTCATCATCAACTACATAGCTTGGAGAAGGTATAATCTCTTATCTATCTTGTAGTTTGTAAGTATGTTTCACAACTTGATCCTAATTGGGATTTAACTTTAATTGGTTAAAGTTTAACAAGTCTAAAATTGGTAATTACATGCTTCCGCTAAGTTTGATTCTTATTATGTTTTAAGCATTTTGAAACTTGTTAAATCCCAACAGTAGTTTTGATTACTTGTGTCTATTTCGTAAAACATTTATAAAAGCAGCGCATGTATTCTCAGTCCCAAAAATATATATTGCAAAAGCATTTAAAAAGGGATTAATGAAACTCACCGTATTGTATTTTGTAGTAAATATACATATGACAATACAGAACAATGCAGGGTTGGCCTCGGATTCACGAACCTATATCATTTGTATATTTATTAATACACATAATCATAATTGAACAATTATTTATATGTATATTACTACTAGTGATAATTTATATATTACTAACTTATATATTTTATTATATATTCATTTTATATAATCTAAATAAAATATTTGTATATTTAAGTTATGGTTATTATATTTATTTTTATGTACATAATCTTTTGTTTACAAAATAATAGTTATAGTAATACTAGAGTAATATTAATAATAAAAATAATGATTTTAATACTTAATACTATTAATTAAGATAATAATGATTATGATTTCATTAGTGATAAAAATAATGATACTAATACTGATAATATACTTATATTAACAATAATGGTTCTAAAATTTATTAAGTGATAATAATATTAAAACGAAAATTTTAGCAAAATGATACTTTTAATCTTAATAATAGTCTTTAATAAAATTTTAAGTTTAATAATAATGATAATAATAAAAATAATACTTTTTGATGATAATACATAATAATAATAATAATAATAATAATAATAATAATAATAATAATAATAATAATAATAATAATATTAATATTATTAATAATAATAATTAAAGTCACGCGTTCTATTTAGGGTTTCTTAAGTTAGACTGAACCAGATCGAGATAGTGGAATCAACTTGCAGAGAGAAGAGTCATCACCGGATCAATCCCTCAACAATTATCATCGTCATTATCGATCTCCTTCGTCATCATTTCCCGGTTATAACAGGAACAGAAAGAAGGTACTGTATTCCTTTGATGGTGTTTAAGGTTGAATACGAATAAGAAACAGAACAATTTCGAGCTTGTAGATTCCGGTCATCAACATAATCAATAGCAGGTAATTGATTTATTATTATTATTTTAATTTCTTCATCTCTTTATAAATTTATTCTGTATTTCATTTATTTATTTATTTTTATTTTTCCTGTATCGAACATGAACAATACAGTGGGAAGGCTTTAAATGATATTGATGGTGAATCGGGGTATTTTGAAACAGGTGGTGATGGCGATTGATTGAGAGGTTGGATTGAACGAAAAACCCTAAATAGAAACTGCAAACGGGTAGCAGCAACATAGGATTTGCAGGTTTGATAATGGTTGTTTGCAAGGTGTTAATTGAATCACGATGTGTTCACAGAGTTTCCTTCGTATGCAACAGGTACGGTTTTATTGATTCGTCTGGAAGGATAGCCAAATTATAATTAGTCAACAGGTATATATATTTATGTGATAGGTCTTGATTTCTCTTACTGACACAATTTGGTTTGTGGTTTTGTTAAAATGAGAATATGGAAATTGGGTTACAATAGAACAGAACATGGGCAGGTTGGTCGGGAGTGGAAACAAGGTAGTTAGGTTTTGTCACTGTAAAATCACATGAACTTGGAACAATCTCCATTGTAGACAATCCTTGGATCATGGATGAAGGTATTATATTAAATATTTGTATCCATTAGTTTAAATGAAATCTTGTATAACTATTAATCATATATTTTACTTT
The DNA here is from genome assembly GCF_046630445.1 of Rutidosis leptorrhynchoides. Classification (NCBI taxonomy): domain Eukaryota; kingdom Viridiplantae; phylum Streptophyta; class Magnoliopsida; order Asterales; family Asteraceae; genus Rutidosis; species Rutidosis leptorrhynchoides. The sequence goes on from NC_092342.1 coordinate 196,361,371, forward strand.
TTCATATTTATATATATATAATCTGTTATATGCTTAATTCAAAGGTTGTTGTGGTCTTACCAGAGTTGCAACAGCTTGTAGCAGATTATTTAACATGGATAAATGATGGGTTTTGCAGCTGTACAGCAAACAGTAGTCGAGTAATAACAGAGATGTTTATCTATGGGTTTCGGTTTACACAGAAACAAACGAAGGTACAACAGCAATATTTATTCGGTTATGGTGATTTGTTGGGCTGTCAACGAAATAGAAAGATAGTAGGCTAATCATAAATAGTAGAAAAGGTGTTGGCTTTGGATGGTTCTCGATCAACAGATAGAAACAAAAGTGGTGAGTATTGTCGATGGTGTTTAAGATGATACATGGTGTTCGGTTTAAACAAAGAAAACAATAGAAGATAGCAGCAGTCCAGTGACGAGATCAAATAAGTGTCTCAATGGTTGTGGTGTGACGTGTGGTGGTCTCATCATGGCTCAAACAGAAATAGCAGGCAACAAGTTGTAGCACCGTGTACAAGTGGTGGTGATGGAGGTTGTTTGTTGGGTTGCCGAATCGAATGAAGTGGGTTACACCTCGAATTGTAGCTGGAAACAAGAGGATTCTCGGTTTCTGTTGTGGCCGAACAGGAACATAACAACATAGTTGTAGGAAACTGTTTTGGTGGTGTTGATGATGGTTGTGTAGTGGCAGTTTTAAGAGGTGAAGATGGTGGTTCAAGTTGATTGTTGGTTGTGTAATATCCATCAAAAAGAGACAGAAATATGGAGTAGGCTTTATAGTTTAGCCGTTTGTTGTTGTGGGTGTTGAGTCGATTAGAAGAAATAGGAACAAATGGCGTGTTGGAATATTAGAATGATGATGATCGAAGATGATCATGGTGAACAAGAAAGTGATGGTAGAATACATATAATATTGGTGGATATGGTTTGATTCACGTACATAAGAGAAAGAGGAAGAGAAATGGAGTTGATTGCTAGAATGTGTAAGTGTGTGTGTAATAGAATAATTGAAGTATCATTTATAATTCATGAAAGCTGTTTTTGTAGGGTTAATATGTCTACAAAGATTCTCAATCAGGGAGAAGAATACAGAAAACCAATAAAGAGATAGTGATGTTAAACGGATTTTGTTTTCTTTGCTAAATGTTTTCTATATAATTGAAACAATGATAGATAGATAATATATGTATAATAAGTTAGTGCCACAGAACCTGAAACAGTGATATGTAAGAATCAAACAAATTAAAACGTATAATCCCACAGTAGATGTTGTTTGCTTGTGATAATTGGGTTGACAAAATCTTTCAATCAGAAACAATTATTTTAAAAGTAGACATGGATGTTAAACTGAATTTGGATTCATCCGGTTATAGTTTATATTTATTTTTAATATACTTTAGTTATATATAAATATGATGTAAATGATTATTATCGTAATATCATATTTTTATTTTATTTTACATAATTAATTCTAACAACTAAATCATTTAGTATTTCCAAAATATATACACATATATATATATATATATATATATATATATATATATATATATATATATATATACAAATAGTGGTTCGTGAATCGTCGGGAATGGTCAAAAATGGCAAATGCATTCATGTAACTGTTCCAAAGTTTTCGAGACTCAACATTACAGACTTTGCTTATCGTGTCCAAAATATAATATCGTATCGAGAGTTTGGTTTAAAATTAGTCAAAATTTTCCTGGTCACTACAGTACCTACCCGTTAAAGAAATTTCATCCCGAAATTTGAGTGAGGTGGTCATGGCTAACAATAAAAATGTTTTCATGACTCATAAAAGCTGATAATTAGAGTTTTATTATCATTGAGTAATAAGGATAATATAATTCGATTATTCAAATAGTATGAATGAAATTATCGCTAAATAGTGAAATGAGAAAGACATGTTTCATCATAACTTTTGACTAGTCATTGTTGAATTTAGGAAAATAAGGTTCGTCTTAACTTTTGACGTTGTCTCGATTGAGTTCCGGAATTCAAGGGATTTACAGAAAATCTTCGTGATCTGATTAAGATTTGATTCTTCGGTGATTAAAGAAATTAAGATTTCTATAATTAAATACGGTGATCTACCTTGATTACTCTGTCTGATATTTTCCACTATAAATTAAGCTCTTCCGTTCCATTATTCTCACCATTCCTATACTTTCTTTCTTAGTTCATACATCCAAAAGATTGTGAAAATGTTAACTCCCGTTCTAATCCTTGATATTTTCCTAATTATTATTTCTGTCATTCTTCTTTTCAATCTTCCACCAGGAAAATCTGTTTACTTCTACTATTACTTTGGGTGATTCTATTCTTAATTATACCGTGTCTTTATATTGCTATTCGTATTAATATCCACGGTTTGTGACCTCAGTGTTGTTATTGGGCTTTATATTCTCTCTTATATTTTGGAGCTCTTTGCCTTTTTATTTTCCTCTCGATTCCTAGTAACGCAAGCAACGGTTCAGAATTCATAGATATGAATTTTGAAATGAACATAGTTAATCTTCTAAGAAAGAAATGGTAATAGCACGATCTTGATTCGTCAAATTGCCAGAATATCCGGGAAAGATAGAACTATCAAGAAAATATGTTTTTGATATGTTTATATATCATATAAAATGTAAGAGTCGTGTAACATGGCACATGATGACGTTATAATCTGTGAATCATCATGTCCCATTTAGAAACTCAGCATGACTTACTGTAATATAATCACGTTGATCAAGTGTCATTATATTATACTAACTCATGCATCAGTTCCCAACATTACTTCAATAACATTCATATTTTAAGCTCGAAGTTTACAGAATATAGAAACTAACAGTTTCTATATGATGTAATACTAATAGCACGAAGAGATTAATGATTTCAGATAAGAATAGTTATAAAATATCTCCAGAAATATGGAGGATATTTATAATGAAAGATACGATGATATCTTGGAATTTCTAATATCGAGGGATGATGAAGAAGATTTATCCGTAAGGGTTTAGATTCGGAAGCAAGGTATTCGTTAAAGATTTCATCAGAAACAGAATCATCTAGATTCTTTGAAGTCAAACTTATTCTTTGTGATTTGTCCACGGCTTCTTTCATAGTTTTGCATAATCCGCTTTTTGGTACTAAATTTTCTATCGAGCGTTCCTAACACTCCATTCTTTATCATCAAACTTCTGATGGTTAAGGTCATTTACGGTTGTCTACTGTTTCTGCTGCTTCATTCAGCTTTTTCAACATTCAGAGTATTGATTTGTAGACTGAGTGCTTTTCAGGATTTCAGATGAAAGATCATAATTCTAAGAGATGAATGCTATACATATAACTGTTGATGTAGATATGCTGTGAGTTTTCACAGTACTGATTGCTGATTCCCGGTAATTGGTATGTCAGTTCTCGTTACAAGATGCGGATGAGTACATGATGAGACTTCAATAGATAAATATAGTGATTTGTCAGAGAGATTTAAACCAAGGAGCAACGAGGTTACTGGTACGTCTGCTGGTAATATGATGGAATATAAAAGGTTCCCCGGTAACAATAAAAGAGTACACATATAAATCAAGGTTATAATAAGGTTGTTTTGAACGAAAAGTCAAAGTTGACTTGCTGGAGCTGTGACAAAATTTGCTAATTTGGGAAGGGATTGCAATGTTATTTTGGGTAATAATAACACTAAGAAATTAGCATAGCTACGTTTTAAACGTTTACTCAGTTGCTGAGAGTTTCTCAGGTGAAAAGTTATATGCATCAATCTTCTCTTCCGTAGATGAAATGCGGTTGGTTCCTCCTCTCGATTGAGGTGTTTTCAAAAATTACGAAAGGTTTGGACGCAGATTGTAGTTGTCAAGATGCAAATGAGGTTTTAGGGTGAAATCAAGTGGCAAACTTGAAGATTTGTTTAGTTTCATATGTTATAATTAATATTTTAATTCATTTTAATTGTCCAATGTTGGTAGTCCTCGAATGATAGTCCACAGTTAGCAATTCAACAATTCATATATAATTTAATATATAATATTCGAATTAATTAATATGTATCCTGACCCGTATTCGTCTCAGACTCGATCACAACTCAAACTATATATATTATTGTAGAATCATCCTCAACCCTGTATAGAGAACTCGATCATTACTGCATATAGAGTGTCTATGGTGATTCCAAATAATATATATAGATGCGTCGATATGATATGTCAAAACCTTGTATACGTGTCCCGATATTTAAAGTGCGTAAAACAAATAACAGAAAATAAATGACGATAAATAAAGTGCGTAAAGTAAATAATAGAAATTAAATGACGATAAATAAAATTGCGAGTATTTAAATTGCGATGAATAAATTGCAATAAATAAAATGTATTACGGAATTAATTAGTTAGCTAGGAACAATTAGCTAGGAACAGTTAGCGTGGATTCTTAACAAAATTTCCCATAGTTAATTTGTTTGTTTCTAACAAATTTTATTTTGTCAAATGTTTTCTTCATTATGCCACTTGTTGGATTCTGATAGATCAAAATTCAAATGTGAAATTGAATGAAAAGGGTTATTCTGCGGTGAATGGATACGTATATCAGGGGTTGTAAGTAGGATAGTAAATGACTGTTGAATCAGCTTTGAAGAATGTACAGTGTAACTTATTATGGTGAAATCTATATATTCCTCGGGTATTACCTACCCGTTAAAATATTTTCACCATTAACTGTTTGTACAAAAGAATTTTTAGTTACAATCTTTATGAAAAGATATATACATATATATTTTCTTCAGATGTAATCATGGATTTAATGAGTTAATATGATATTAAACTCATTTGGTTTATGGTTAGAACTAGAATACATAATCTCTAAAACATTAGAGATTACATAATCGCCATGAAGAACGAAGATAATTGATGTAGAACGATACGTAGAATGATGATTATACTCGAGGTACAAAATGAGATGTTTAGGCATTGATTGTTGATGGTACTGGTATTGGTGTTGGTGGTACTGTTGGTGCCGGTGATTTGCTGAAGCTGGTACGTTTTGCACCATATTTTCTAGATTTATTACTCAAGCGCGAAGCTCGTTGACTTCTTCTATTACTCTGGGATGATTGTCGGTTGGAACAAGCGGATGAATAAGGTTGGAAATTTTGGGATATCATACAATCATCGTGAGATATCCTGGAATTGAGGGTAAATATGGTGTTTCGAACTGGTTCGCTGATAAGTGCTTCAGGTTCATCGCCAAGAGATAAATTCGGTTGGTGAAAAGGATCGCCTTCTTCGCGTCTCCATTGATTAAGTCGACTACGAACCCATCAGATGAATTGGGGATGGATGATTGGTTAATTCATTCTGGTGACACCGCTTCGGAGCTTAGGTGAATATCTATGTCGGAATAGTTATCGGAATAACTATCGGAATAGCTATCGAAGTCTAAGGGACTCGAACTGGTTAAGGGATTCATCTCGTACGATCAGATGAAGGATTTTCGATAAGAAATAGATTATAGGATGTAGATTAGTACCCTGCAATACATAATTTATATATGCATATATATTACTAAAATCCCATAAGTTACATAGGAATCTACGGAAGCTGTCAGGCAAAGGTAACAATAACAGATACGCTAAGATATGAATTGTCAGATACGCTAAGATATGAATTTTGTCTATACACTATTCATGCAATTAATGCATTAAAACGTGTCCAGACTAAGAATGATAATCAAATGATTCCCTAAGAATGATAATCAGGTAATTTTTGACACGAAATGATAAGCAAAACTTTTGACATGCAGACACGGTCGAAGTCCAGACTCACTAATGCATCCTAACGACTTATCAGTTAGACACACTAATGCAGACCCGGTTCACTAAGACCACCGCTCTGATACCAACTGAAAGGACCCGTCCTAATCCATCCGGACGAAGTCCATATCGATTATAAATGATTCACAACAGTTGATTACATCGCGAGGTACTTGACCTCTATATGATACATTTTACAAACATTGCATTCGTTTTTGAAAAGGTAATCTTTCATTACATCAAAAGTTGACGGCAGGCAAACCATTTCATAATATATCTAACTATAATTGACTTAATAATAATCTTGATGAACGCGATGAATCGAATGCAACGTCTTTTGAAATATGTCATGAATGACTCCAAGTAATATCTCTAAAATGAGCAAATGCATAGCGAAAGATTTCTTTCATACCTGAGAATAAACATGCTTTCAAGTGTCAACCAAACGGTTGGTGAGTTCATTAGTTTAACATAAATAATCATTTCATAATTTTAATAGACCACAAGATTTCATATTTCCATTTCTCATAAACATACGTCCCATGCATAGAGACAAAAGTATCATTCATATGGATTGAACACCTGGTAACCGACATTCACAATATGTATATAAGAATATCCCCATCATTCCGGGATCCTCCATCGGACATGATATAAATTTCGAAGTACTAAAGCATCCGGTACTTTGGATGGGGCTTGTTGGGCCCGATAGATCTATCTTTAGAGTTCGCGTCAATTAGGGTGTCTGTTCCCTAATTCTTAGATTACCAGACTTAATAAAAAAGGGCATATTCGATTTCGATCATTCAACCATATAATGTAGTTTCGATTACTTGTGTCTATTTCGTAAAACATTTATAAAAGCAGCGCATGTATCTCAGTCCCAAAAATATATATTGCAAAAGTATTTAAAAAGGGATTAATGAAACTCACCGTATTGTATTTTGTAGTAAAAATACATATGACAATACAGAACAATGCAGGGTTGGCCTCGGATTCACGAACCTATATCATTTGTATATTTATTAATACACATAATCATAATTGAACAATTATTTATATGTATATTACTACTAGTGATAATTTATATATTTTATTATATATTCATTTTATATAATCTAAATAAAATATTTGTATATTTAAGTTATGGTTATTATATTTATTTTTATGTACATAATCTTTTGTTTACAAAATAATAGTTATAGTAATACTAGAGTAATATTAATAATAAAAATAATGATTTTAATACTTAATACTATTAATTAAGATAATAATGATTATGATTTCATTAGTTATAAAAATAATGATACTAATACTGATAATATACTTATATTGACAATAATGGTTCTAATATTTATTAAGTGATAATAATATTAAAATGAAAATTTTAGCAAAATGATACTTTTAATCTTAATAGTAGTCTTTAATAAAATTTTAAGTTTAATAATAAAGATAATAATAAAAATAATACTTTTTGATGATGACAATAATAATAATAATAATAATAATAATAATAATAATAATAATATTAATAATAATAATAATAATATTAATATTATTAATAATAATAATTAAAGTCACGCGTTCTATTTAGGGTTTCTTAAATTAGACTGAACCAGATCGAGATAGTGGAATCAACTTGCAGAGAGAAGAGTCTTCACCAGATCAATCCCTCAACAATTATCATCGTCATTATCGATCTCCTTTGTCATCGTTTCCCGGTTATAGCAGGAACAGAAAGAAGGTACTATATTCCTTCGATGGTGTTTAAGGTTGAATACGAATAAGAAACAGAACAATTTCGAGCTTGTAGATTCCGGTCATCAACATAATCAATAGCAGGTAATTGATTCATTATTATTATTTTAATTTCTTCATCTCTTTATAAATTTATTCTGTATTTCATTTATTTATTTATTTTTATTTTTCCTGTATCGAACATGAACAATACAGTGGGAAGGCTTTAAATGATATTGATGGTGAATCGGGGTATTTTGAAACAGGTGGTGATGGCGATTTATTGAGAGGTTAGATTGAACGAAAAACCCTAAATAGAAACTGCAAACGGGTAGCAGCAACATAGGATTTGCTGGTTTGATAATGGTTGTTTGCAAGTTGTTAATTGAATCACGATGTGTTCACAGAGTTTCCTTCATATGCAACAGGTACGGTTATATTGATTCGTCTGGAAGGATAGCCAAATTATAATTAGTCAACAGGTATATATATTTATGTGATAGGTCTTGATTTCTCTTACTGACACAATTTGGTTTGTGGTTTTGTTAAAATGAGAATATGGAAATTGGGTTACAATAGAACAGAACATGGTCAGGTTGGTCGGGAGTGGAAACAAGGTAGTTGGGTTTTGTCACTGTAAAATCACATGAACTTGGAACAATCTCCATTGTAGACAATCCTTGGATCATGGATGAAGGTATTATATTAAATATTTGTATCCATTAGTTTAAATGAAATCTTGTATAGCTATTAATCATATATTTTACTTTTTCATATTTATATATATATAATCTGTTATGTGCTTAATTCAAAGGTTTGTTGTGGTCTTACCAGAGTTGCAACAGCTTGTAGCAGATTATTTAACATGGATAAATGATGGGTTTTGCAGCTGTACAGCAAACAGTAGTCGAGTAATAACAGAGATGTTTATCTATGGGTTTCGGTTTACACAGAAACAAACGAAGGTACAACAGCAATATTTATTCGGTTACGGTGATTTGTTGGGCTGTTAACGAAATAGAAAGATAGTAGGCTAATCATAAATAGTAGAAAAGGTGTTGGCTTTGGATGGTTTTCGATCAACAGACAGAAACAAAAGTGGTGAGTATTGTCGATGGTGTTTAAGATGATACATGGTGTTCGGTTTAAACAAAGAAAACAATAGAAGATAGCAGCAGTCCAGTGATGAGATCAAATAAGTGTCTCAATGGTTGTGGTGTGACGTGTGGTGGTCTCATCATGGCTCAAATAGAAATAGCAGGCAACAAGTTGTAGCACCGTGTACAAGTGGTGGTGATGGAGGTTGTTTGGTGGGTTGTCGAATCGAATTAAGTGGGTTACACCTCGAATTGTAGCTGGAAACAAGAGGATTCTCGGTTTCTGTTGTGGCCGAACAGGAACATAACAACATAGTTGTAGGAAACTATTTTGGTGGTGTTGATGATGGTTGTGTAGTGGCAGTTTTAAGAGGTGAAGATGGTGGTTCAAGTTGATTGTTGGTTGTGTAATATCCATCGAAAAGAGACAGAAATATGGAGTAGGCTTTATAGTTTAGTCGTTTGTTGTTGTGGGTGTTGAGTGGGTTAGAAGAAATAGGAACAAATAGCGTGTGGGAATATTAGAATGATGATGATCGAAGATGATCATGGTGAACAAGAAAGTGATGGTAGAATACATATAATATTGGTGGATATGGTTTGATTCACGTACATAAGAGAAAGAGGAAGAGAAATGGAGTTGATTGCTAGAATGTGTAACTGTGTGTGTAATAGAATAATTGAAGTATCATTTATAATTCATCAAAGCTGTTTTTGTAGGGTTAATATGTCTACAAAGATTCTCAATCAGGGAGAAGAATACAGAAAACCAATAAAGAGATAGTGATGTTAAACGGATTTTGTTTTCTTTGCTAAATGTTTTCTATATAATTGAAACAATGATAGATAGATAATATATGTATAATAAGTTAGTGCCACAGAACCTGAAACAGTGATATGTAAGAATCAAACAAATTAAAACGTATAATCCCACAGTAGATGTTGTTTGCTTGTGATAATTGGGTTGACAAAATCTTTCAATCAGAAACAATTATTTTAAAAGTAGACATGGATGTTAAACTGAATTTGGATTCATCCGGTTATAGTTTATATTTATTTTTAATATACTTTAGTTATATATAAATATGTTGTAAATGATTTTATTTTACATAATTATTTTACATATTTTATTTTATATATATATATATATATATATATATATATATATATATATATATATATATATATATATATATATATATATATATATATATCTATTTACAAATAGTGGTTCGTGAATCGTCGGGAATGGTTAAAAGGGCAAATGCATTCATGTAACTGTTCCAAAGTTTTCGAGAGTCAACATTACAGACTTTGCTTATCGTGTCCAAAATATAATATCGTATCGAGAGTTTGGTTTAAAATTAGTCGAAATTTTCCCGGTCACTACACTATTACTCATCTCCTCGGAAAGGAAGTTCCGTTTGTCTTCAATGAAGAATGTGTTGAAGCATTCAACTATCTGAAGGATCAGTTCACATATGCACCCATCATGATATCTCCTGATTGGAGTTTACCCTTCGAAATCATGTGTGACGCTAGTGACTTAAGTCAGAGCTGTACTATGACAACAGAAAGATAAGCATTTTCATCCAATCTATTACGCCAGCAAAACCTTAACCGGAGCTCAAGAGAATTATACCACTACGGAAAAGGAGCTGCTAGCGGTAGTGTTCGTCTTCGAAAAATTCCGTTCCTATCTCATCCTGTCTAAAACTACAGTTTACACAGATCATTCATCCCTAAAATATCTATTTACTAAGCATGATGCTAAACCAAGACTCCTATGATGGATCTTACTCCTTCAAGAATTTGATATCGAGATTATAGATAAGAAAGGAGCAGAGAACGTCGCAACAGATCATCTTAGTCGCTTGGAGAATCCGGCGATGGAACAACTTGTTGAACAAGATATTAGAGACAAATTTTCGGGAGAACAGCTTATGAGCTTAGGACAAGCCAACATAGGATCACAATTCACTGATACTCCTTGGTACGCTGACATAGAAAACTACAGTTCCCGGAGTAGTGCAAAAAGGAATGAGCACATCCCGAAGAAGGAAGTTCTTCAGGGATGCTAAGTTTTACTACTGGGAATATCCGTAACTGTTCATAATTGCCCTGATCATATAATCAGGAGATGCGTAGTTGAGAAACAAGCAACAGAGATTCTTCACCAAGTCATCACGGACCAACTGGAGATAATCATGGAGCAAACTTAATCGCAAGAAAAGTGTACGATTCAGGATTTTATTGCCCTACTATATTCCGAGATGCCAAGAGCTTGTAAAGCATTACAAAACTTGCCAAAGACAAGGGATTATCTATGTAAAGAATGAGATGCCTCGGACTAATATCCAAGCTTGTGAAATCTTCGATATATAGGGGTTAGACTTTATAGGGCCGTTCCCCAAGCCTAATGGGAAAGAATACGTCCTCGTAGTAGTAGATTACGTCTCCAGATGTGTCGAAGAACAAGCATTTCCAACCAATGATGCCAAAGTCGTCACCAATTTCATGAAAAGACTTTTCTGCCGATTCGAAGCTCCCCGCACTATATAAAGTGATAGAGGCACACACTTCAGTAATACTTAATTCACGAATGTGATGCAACAATACATAGTTACCCACAAGATGTCTACTGCCTATCATCCGCAAACCAACGGGCAGGACGAAGTCACTAACAGAGCATTCAAAAGACTTCTAGAATGAACCATTGACCATCATGGGAATAAATGGGCCGAGAAACTAGATGATGCTCTGTGGGCATTTCGGACTGCTTACAAGAATCATCTAGGAACTACAACCTACCGCATGATCTTTGGAAAAGCATGTCACCTTCTGCTAGAACTTGAATACAAAGCTCTCTCGGCACTAAAAACCTCTAACCTTGATCCTTCAGTATCCGCTAGGCATCGGAAGATGCAGATGAATGAAATCACTGAATTAAGAGACCAAGCATACGATATGTCATATATCTACAAGGAACGAACGAAGCTGACACACGTTGCAAAACTGATACCAACAAAGTTCGCCCCTAGAGATAAAGTTCTACTCTTCAATTCTCGATTCAAGAAATTCATTGGTAAATTCAGATCACGATGGATTGGACCATTTAAAGTAATACACAATTTTCCGCATGGAGCCGTAGAATTAGAAGGACCTACTGGAAATTTCAAAGTCAATGGCCACTGATTGAAAGCTTATCTAGAAGACCACAACAGGGATGAATATCTCTTCTCCCTTGATCCATTTTGAAGACATTCCAAAAGAAGTCGAGCTGTAACAACTTGATAAACAAAGTGCTTTTGGGAGGCTCCCCTTGCTTATCCTTTTTAATTTAATTTTCCTATTTTAATTTATTTTTAGTCTACGATTTATTTTACTGTGCACTAACCCTAAGCACCATATGATCAATCCATAATCAATGAGTTACTTAATTAAGGATTGAGTGCAATAAGATTAAGATGGAGGATGGAATGTTTGATGATTATTTTGGGCCCTGATGATCGTCTTTCACTTTAGCAATCAAGTGATCAACCACCCTGACCCGCTCTTGTTTGTTAATTAGCATGATTCACCTTAACGCAATGTAAAAGTTCCTTGGTCAAGATCACAAGAGAAAATTACAAAGGTTCAGGCAAATGACAGAGAATCAACAACCTATAAATGAGAGGCCAATCTCTCTATTTATAGTATTCGAAATATTCGCGGTCTGCGGACTGTTTAACTATTCACGAAAACTTAGCGAAATGAACCGCAATCTTTTATTAATGCGGAAACTGACCCGCTATGCTTTTTCTAAGCGAATATTCCAAGCTTTTCGAATATACTTCGCGTAACTTCTGTTTTTAGCCTTTAGTAAATAAAATATACATATACAATGCTATGTATATGATCAAGTCCCCCCAAGTTTATTATGATACATCTTGCGAAGTAAATGTATCATGATAAACTCTAAAAATTCGCAGTTATTTTGACCGTTATCCGCATTAAAACATTTTCGCTTTGCCTTTGTTACCGTTACAGCAAACAAAGTTACCGTTTAAATATCATAACGAATACTTAGACACAGTTGATTAGCACTCTTACTTCCCCTATATATATATCGGTATCCATAATCACGAATTTCCCACTTGCTACGCTGAAACACCTCGCAAATAATCAAATATTCATTCCAACTTTGCACCTTCTTTCTTACTCGCAACTTCTTTCTATACTAATTGCGAAGTTATTGACAAGCCCGGAGTCCAAATCGACGGCGTCATCTGGAAAAGAAAAGTAATCAATTCTAGTTGTCGATTTAACTTCCAAATCTCCTCTTACCAAGCCGAGCTCCACCAAACGACCATACCAAATGCCGCCATCATCGCAGAGTAAAAAGCTAAAGCAACACGACGCTACCCTTTATAATAATCCGGTCGTATCGGATTATGAAGGGGATCAACAAATAGGTAAGTCGTGAACATTATTTCATAATAAAAACATTCGTTGTGCTTATATTTCTTCGGTTAATTTTAAAAATTGCTTTGTTTCGCAGGCGATTTGTAGTGACCCGAACTTTTCCATGATTATATATATATATATATATTAAATGAAATTGTTATTTACATGATTAAGTGTTTCCAATATGTTAAGCAATCAAACTTGTTAAGACTTGATTAATTGAAATAGGTTTCATATAGACAATTGACCACCCAAGTTGACCGGTGATTCACGAACGTTAAAACTTGTAAAAACTATATGATGATATATATATGGTTATGTATATAGTTAACATGATTTTATTATAAGTATGTATCTCATTAGGTATTTTAACAATGAGTTATATACATAAAAATGAGACTATTAATTTAAGAAACTCGAAAACGATATATATAACGATTATCGTTATAACAACGTCTTACTAGGTACATATGAATCATATTAAGATATTGATACACTTGGTTAATTATGTTAAATGATAAGTAAATATATTATAAAGTGTATTAACAATGAAATACATATGTAAAAATAAGACTACTAACTTAATGATTTCGAAACGAGACATATATGTAACGATTATCGTTGTAACGACATTTAACTGTATATATATATATATCATACTAAGATAGATTATATATCATAATATCATGATAATATAACAATTTAACATCTCATTTGTTATAATAAACAATGGGTTAACAACATTCAACAAGATCGTTAACCTAAAGGTTTCAAAACAACATTTACATGTAACGACTAACGATGACTTAACGACTCATTTAAAATGTATATACATGTAGTGTTTTAATATGTATTCATACACTTTTGAAAGACTTCAAGACACTTATCAAAATACTTCTACTTAACAAAAATGCTTACAATTACATCCTCGTTCAGTTTCATCAACAATTCTACTCGTATGCACCCGTATTCGTACTCGTACAATACACAGCTTTTAGATGTATGTACTATTGGTATATACACTCCAATGATCAGCTCTTAGCAGCCCATGTGAGTCACCTAACACATGTGGGAACCATTATTTGGCAACTAGCATGAAATATCTCATAAAATTACAAAAATATGAGTAATCATTCATGACTTATTTACATGAAAACAAAATTACATATCCTTTATATCTAATCCATACACCAACGACCAAAAAAACCTACAAACACTTTCATTCTTCAATTTTCTTCATCTAATTGATCTCTCTCAAGTTCTATCTTCAAGTTCTAAGTGTTCTTCATAAATTCTAAAAGTTCTAGTTTCATAAAATCAAGAATACTTCCAAGATTGCAAGTTTACTTCCAAGTTTTCTAAATCCATTCCAAGTAATCATCCAAGATTAAGAAACCTTTGTTACTTATAGTAGGTTATCTTTCTAATACAAGGTAATATTCATATTCAAACTTTAATTCAATTTCTATAACTATAACAATCTTATTTCGAGTGGAAATCTTACTTGAAATTATTTTCGTGTCATGATTCTGCTTCAAGAACTTTCAAGCCATCCAAGGATCCTTTGAAGCTAGATCCATTTTTCTCATTTCCAGTAGGTTTATCCAAGGAACTTGAGGTAGTAATGATGTTCATAACATCATTCGATTCATACATATAAAGCTATCTTATTCGAAGGTTGAAACTTGTAATCACTAGAACATAGTTTAGTTAATTCTAAACTTGTTCGCAAATAAAAGTTAATCCTTCTAACTTGACTTTTAAAATCAACTAAACACATGTTCTATATCTATATGATATGCTAACTTAATGATTTAAAACCTGGAAACACGAAAAACACCGTAAAACCGGATTTACGCCGTCGTAGTAACACCGCGGGCTGTTTTGGGTTAGTTAATTAAAAACTATGATAAACTTTGATTTAAAAGTTGTTATTCTGGGAAAATGATTTTTATTATGAACATGAAACTATATCCAAAAATTATGGTTAAACTCAAAGTGGAAGTATGTTTTCTAAAATGGTCATCTAGACGTCGTTCTTTCGACTGAAATGACTACCTTTACATAAACGACTTGTAACTTATTTTTCCGACTATAAACCTATACTTTTTCTGTTTAGATTCATAAAATAGAGTTCAATATGAAACCATAGCAATTTGATTCACTCAAAACGGATTTAAAATGAAGAAGTTATGGGTAAAACAAGATTGGATAATTTTCTCATTTTAGCTACGTGAAAATTGGTAACAAATCTATTCCAACCATAACTTAATCAACTTGTATTGTATTATGTAATCTTGAGATACCATAGACACGTATACAATGTTTCGACCTATCATGTCGACACATCTATATATATTTCGGAATAACCATAGAGACTCTATATGTGAATGTTGGAGTTAGCTATACAGGGTTGAGGTTGATTCCAAAATATATATAGTTTGAGTTGTGATCAATACTGAGATACGTATACACTGGGTCGTGGATTGATTCAAGATAATATTTATCGATTTATTTCTGTACATCTAACTGTGGACAACTAGTTGTAGGTTACTAACGAGGACAGCTGACTTAATAAACTTAAAACATCAAAATATATTAAAAGTGTTGTAAATATATTTTGAACATACTTTGATATATATGTATATATTGTTATAGGTTCGTGAATCAACCAGTGGCAAAGTCTTACTTCCCGACGAAGTAAAAATCTGTGAAAGTGAGTTATAGTCCCACTTTTAAAATCTAATATTTTTGGGATGCGAATACATGCAGGTTTTATAAATGATTTACAAAATAGACACAAGTACGTGAAACTACATTCTATGGTTGAATTATCGAAATCGAATATGCCCCTTTTTATTAAGTCTGGTAATCTAAGAATTAGAGAACAGACACACTAATTGACGCGAATCCTAAAGATAGATCTATTGGGCCTAACAAACCCCATCCAAAGTACCGGATGCTTTAGTACTTCGAAATTTATATCATATCCGAAGGGTGTCCCGGAATGATGGGGATATTCTTATATATATACATCTTGTTAATGTCGGTTACCAGGTGTTCACCATATGAATGATTTTTATCTCTATGTATGGGATGTGTATTGAAATATGAAATCTTGTGGTCTATTGTTACGATTTGATATATATAGGTTAAACCTATAACTCACCAACATTTTTGTTGACGTTTAAAGCATGTTTATTCTCAGGTGAATACTAAGAGCTTCCGCTGTTGCATACTAAAATAAGGACAAGATTTGGAGTCCATGTTTGTATGATATTGTGTAAAAACTGCATTCAAGAAACTGATTTCGATGTAACATATTTGTATTGTAAACCATTATGTAATGGTCGTGTGTAAACAGGATATTTTAGATTATCATTATTTGATAATCTACGTAAAGCTTTTTAAACCTTTATTTATGAAATAAAGGTTATGGTTTGTTTTAAAAATGAATGCAGTCTTTGAAAAACGTCTCATATAGAGGTCAAAACCTCGCAACGAAATCAATTAATATGGAACATTTTTAATCAATAAGAACGTGACATTTCAGTTGGTATCCGAACATTGGTCTTAGAGAACCAGAATTTTGCATTAGTGTGTCTTATCGAGTTTGTTAGGATGCATTAGTGAGTCTGGACTTCGACCGTGTTTACTTGAAAAATGATTGCTTAACAAATTTTGTTGGAAACTATATATTTTTAACATGTGAATATTATGTGATATATTAATCTCTTAACGTGTTTGATATTATGTGATAGATGTCTACCTCTAGAACAAGTCCCATTGACTCACCTAATAATAATGAAGAGTCAAATGTAAATTGGAATGATTCGTGGACTGATTCACAAGTTCTCGAAGAGGAACCAGAAGAAGAGTCGGAACCGGAAGAAGAATCGGAACCGGAAGAAGAATCGGAACCGGAAGAAGAAATAGAACCAGTGTGGGAAATAATAAAACGGTTAAGTAGAAGAAAATCCTAAACCAACCGACCAAAGTTAATTATGGTCAATGGTGTTTTCGCCAAGGAAGCAAAGTATTGGGAGGATTACCAATTCTCCGATGAATCGGATCCCGACAAGGATTCCGATGATATTATAGAAATTACCCCAATACAATTTAATAAGGAAAAAGAGAACAATAAGGGAAAGGGCATAAAAATAGAGAAATTTGATTCCAAACACGATGAACTTTATATGTATCATCAACACCCGTATTTCTTAAGTTGTGACAATAACCCGGGAACCTCTAAACCACCAGGTTTTTCTAAACCAATGTGGAAAACGACGGCTCGTATTAGGGGAACATCATATATCCCTAGAAACTTGACAAAATGAACCAAAACCGAAGAAGAAGAAATGAGCGAGTCGGAATAAGATAGTTGTATTCGTGTGGTGTAATATATGTAATATAGTGTGCTTATGCTTTATGATATATGTAAAAATTACTTGTATTAATAAGTATTTTTTTATGAATCAAACTCTTGTCTATTTTACAGTATAAAAACACAAAATGGATAGACAACCCAATATTTTAAGAGACCTACCCGGAGACATGATTGATGAAATCTTGTCTAGAGTCGGTCAGAATTCCTCGGCATAACTATTTAAGGCGAGATCAGTTTGTAAGACATTCGAAGAACGTTCCAAGAATGCCTTGATTTATAAAAGGCTTTCGTTCGAAAGATGGGGGATTAGTAAAGAAAAGTGATTAAAAATACCCAGTTTGGCAATTAAACTAAGTGTAAACCCGAGAGAATTTATAACCCTTCCCCACACTTGAGATCTTGCAATGCCCTCATTTGCAAGAAATCAGACTTATAATTATAAATTCATGAGGGTGATTAGTATAGAAAAGTGATTAAAAATACCCAGTTTGTAATTACTAAGCTAGTCGAATGATAGATGGCGCGCCTCATCGTTCATTCCTTTTGTTGTAATTTCACATATGTTTTGCGTCTTATCGTCAAAATTAGTAGCTTTTACTAAACTTTAATGTCAGTCTTTGAAAATGCGTTGTTTTACCCTGTTTTGTACATAAGATAAACTACAAACATATATATATATATATATATATATATATATATATATATATATATATATATATATATATATATATATATATATATATATATATATATATATATATATATATTATAAAAACCTTTATTTATTAAAACAATTTAAATGAATAATTTTTTTTTAAAATTTTGTTTCCTTTTACTTTAGGTAGTTTCAGTATGTTTACCTAGTCCGTCCCTCGACAAAATTTAAAATTTGTCATTTTTAAAGCGATTCTTTTAAAAGCAAAGATTTTTGGGTTTTTTAATTTTTTTTTTAAAATCACACAAAACTTAAATTTAAAAATGCATATTAATTTTATACAAAACCTACAAAACAAAATAAAATTCAGAACGGGGGGAAGAAAACTAGTTCTTTAGTGTCTGCTAGTGAAAAAGACCAATCGGATTCCATTCTCGGAACTACACGAGAACAGAACAACTAACTCTAGACAGCATTATTTCTTAGAACATTTGAATCTCCCCACGCTTAGGTAGCTGCGGTGTCGAATTTGTGATTAACTTCATTGTCAATTTCTCTTGGACCATAATCAACTTGCATATTTGTGACTTTTGCTTTAAGCCATTGGTCGGATTCCTGTGTAATATCCACAAATTCAACTAGTTTTGCCTTTTCTTTAGGCGATAGATTGGATACTAACCGGTTACATAACTTAAAGTTCCCCTTGATTCTAGCATCGCGAATCCGTTTAATAAGTTTCTTCATTGAACTGTTAATAACGGAGTCATTTAATTTTGTATCAACAATGGGGTTCTTTGTTATCAGGTCATCATTTGGTGTTACTTCATTTTCCCCACACTTAGGCGTTTTATTATTGTTAAGCACTACCATTGGAGTTGGTAAAACAATGTGCTTCTTACCAATCATTTTTGTAACGACCCTGGATTTTCCAACGTTTATTTATTAATAATTATTATTATTAATACGTGTGATTAAACGAATGTATGTTATTACATTTACATGTTGCCATGATTGCCCGAAGTTGACTTTAATTGCCCGAAACGTCTTTGTGACACCCGGAACTTTCATGAATAATATTTTTAGATATTATTTGCATTCATGATTAAGTTTATTAATCATTTTAATTAACTAAAGTTGTTAGTTAGTTACTTGGGCTTTTAATTAGATTAACTTGTTAATTACATACATACTTGGGCTTTTATTTGAACTTGGGCCAAAATTAGTATTAGTGGACTTTAGAAGCCCACCCTACATTTTAATGGACTTATTTAAGCCCACTCATTCATGTAAGTATCCATTTAGTTATAACTAGTTAGTTAAGAAGACTAGGAATCTAGTTACCTTATATTCCCCATGAGACCACATCTAATATCCATCTTTTGTAAGCTTTTCATCCAAGTATCCAACAAACAAACTTCTCCCTCCATTTTGCTGCAGCAAAACTGTGAGGTTGAGGGCTCCATATGGAGAGTTTTGATTTCATTATTCATCACTTCATTCATTTGCATTTCTCTCTCAAAAACACACACACATACTTGCTTCATTTCTCTCTTAACTCTTTCTACATTCTTGTAAGAACATGAAGCTTTTCTTCCTTTCTTTTCTCTTGTAAAACCGTAGCATATGCTACCTATATCATCATCATCATTTGTTGTTGTTTGATTACTTGTTGTTGTTAGTTTATTACATATAATTGTTAGTTGTTCTTTACTAGTTACAAGATCAAACTTACTAGTTTGATTCTTCATAATATCTTGTATTTATCAAGAACATAAGAACATAAACTCACTAGTTTATGATTATACTTTTATTGTTTCAAAAGTTTGTAAGTTCTTGTGTTGTAACTCATACTTGTAGTTCTTGAAGTAAACTTAAAGTTTGCTTCACTTAAAGATCAACCCTTGGTTGAATCTTTAAAAGTATGAACAAACCATGAACCTTTCACTTGTTTATTTAGTTTTACTTGCACTTTAATTTTATGATTTTGGTTGTTGTTGGTCAATTACTACAAGTTAGTCTTGATCTCATATCGCTTGGAACTAAAAGTTAACTTGAAAGTTCAAGAACATGTAAATAAGTTTTCTTTAAAAATAACTTTGTATACTTATGCTTGATCTAGACTTTTGGGTCTTGGATCTTCAAGATCTAACTAAGAACTATGTTCTACATCTTAAGATCTTGATTAGTTAGTTTACTTTCAAGTTTGTAACTTGTTATTAGCTTTAAAGTTCATGTATGTGTTAGATCTAAGACTTTGATGTAACTTTGGTTCATCAAACTTCATACAACTCTTAAGTGAGTTGTGCTTCATGTCTTAGACTTGCACTTGGGTTATGATAGTCAAATCTTGGTCAAGATGATGTAGACACATCAATGAGTTGTACACTTGAAGCTATATGCATCAAGGATGAGAACCGTGATGAACATCAAGCACCAAGACCACCGGAACTCACTTAAACTTACTGTTTCTGTCCAAACCCTACTGACCTGCTGTTTCTGTAACATACCAGTAGACCTGGGCTACTTAGTCCATGATTTTTAGATATAACTTTTCAAGTAGATAACTTTTCATGTAGGACTCATCTTAATCCGAGTTACAGTTTAGGATTTATGGCCCTCCGATCGTCACTATGTCCTTTTAACGTTGTGCAGAAATTTCTGACCTACTCGCACTTAGACCGTCACCACGGTCTAAAGAAGACTAGTTTGCTTCTGGAACTTTTACCACACTTAAAGGACTCATAGGTGGAGCCATGGCCACTGGTCTCACCTTAATTCAGTAAGGGTAGAGGCCGTGGAGACTGACTGAAGTCAGCCTTTGTTTTAAACTACTTTCATAAACGAAACTTACTTTACGCCTTTTGTTTGATGATGAATGATGATGACCCTTAAGACCTTATTTACATACTTTTAAACCTATTAAGACGATTTACTGACTTAGTACTATTTGACTTAGGTTGAGGACTTTCTGACCGATTACTTGCACACCTTTTCCGAACCGACTTTACGACTACATTATCATTGTGAGTTATAGCATTCCCTTTTTACTTTAACTTATTTTGGGAACTGAGAATACATGCGTATTTTATGTCTTACATACTAGGCACTAGTACTTAAACTTATATGTGTGTGGGTTATACAACGGCATAAACATTCCCTTTAGCTCGGTAACGTTTAATCATTGGTTTTTGAACCGGTGAACGCGAATCTTAGATATGGATCTATAGGGTTTGACATCCCCACTCTGGCTAGTCGCGCTAGCATTTAACGAGTGTTTAATACTTCGTAGACATACGCACTTTCCAAGTGTACTTTCAGGGGTATAAACGTTAAGTTAGTTACCAAGTGCCCACGGTTAACATATACTTTATCATACTGTTTTGAAACGCTCTTTGTAGCACTGAAATCTCGTGGCCTACCTTACTTACTGTTATACTTAAACTATAGCTCACCAACCTTTGTGTTGACGTTTTTAAGCATGTTTTTCTCAGGTGCTTGAGGTTAGCTTCCGCTGTGTACTAGTCGTGCTGTAGACACCCGCTGCTTAGAGTTGCTATCGCATGAACTACTTTATTTTGCATTCAAACATTCGTACTTTTGAACTATGACTTGTAACGACCATTGTAGTCACATACACTTATTATCTGCTTCTACTTAGTGAAGCATGCTTTTGGATTGTAAAACATTTGATGTCGGTTATGACGTCACTTTATTATTGAATGCAAACTCTTTTTGAAAACGCATATAGTACTTAACCTTGTAATGATCCTGTTGTTGATGATTCGTACACGATGGTTTTTTACGGGGCATCACATTTGGTATCAGAGCATTGGTTGTAGGGAATTAGGTTGCATTAGTGAGTCTAAGACCGACTCGAGTAGGATTCACTAATAGGACTAATCTACAACTTGCTAGTTTACTTGTTTACGCTGAACTTACTGCATGCTGCTGCTTGCTTTTACTGCTATAAGCCGTATGCTACTACATAATTTCACTGCTGTATGATATTACTTGCTTTCGATTGCATGCTACCTTCGTACGATTTGCTGTTATTGCCATGCTACTTATTGTTATACATGATTTAAACTGTTGGCCTAATACGTGCTTGCTTTATGACTTACTGACATGGAAAATTTATTTTTCCTTGTTCAGATGTCGGATGTACCACTTGCTAGCGTTTTGGGCAGTTTAGACTCTTCAGCTACTCCACCTACCACCGCTGCCGATACACCGGTCCCGCTACCCATTAGTGATCCCGGCGCTTCTACCTCGAGAGCCAGTAGTAGTACACCTGCCCCAGTGGCTGCTTCTGATGGACACGTAGGCCCTACGAAGATTCCAGCTCCGTCTGCTACCGGACCCTCGGGGTCACAGCCCCGTATCGGTGGGATTGAGATTCCCGCAGAATTCGGGGAAGGGCCATTTCGTAACCATATGCGCACGCCTTGCCGACGCACTCCCGACGAACGTTTAGTGCCAATTCCGCGAGGCAGACACAGAGAGATGTTGGCCGCCTTCGGACTACCAGTTCAGCCACCCCTGTCACCACCACATGATTCTGATGATCCTTCATCCGATGACTCCTCTACAGATGACTCCAGTGACTCCGACGAAGAGAACCTTGATGACGTACCTATACATGCACCCTCCACCCCGCCGAAGAAGCGGTACCGTCCTGACGGCACCGTCATTCCAGGGGTGAATGGAGGTCATGCTTTCACTGACGCTTTTGGTCGGCGTCGGAGGGTTACTACCCGTAAGCAGCTTGTGCCGTACCCTGCCGACCCACTCATACGTAAGGCACCTCGTTACGTGCTGACTATTTCTAGAGCCGGGACATCTGCAACCCGTTTCGTGCGGTCTGCACCACCCGCCCCACCAGCACCATCCGCTCCACCGGCAACACCTGCACCACCGGCACCACCTGCACCGCCAGCACCGCCTGCCCCACCAACACCCACTGTCGAGGAATTGACAAGGGAGGTGGGAATCCTCCGAGCTCGGGTTACTAAGCTCGAGGAGCAGATGGCTCAGGTTTTGGACATCTTACACCCACCTCCACCGTAGGACTTTTGTATTTAGATTTCGTTATGTAATCTAGTTGTAGTTTATTGTATTACTCATGTATTGTACGGACTAATTTAGATGTATGAAACTTATTATTATTAATGGAACTTTGCATTATTTAATTCTTGCACGATGTTCTATTTACATTACTGTACGATAATTCTATGGTATTTGTACCTAGATGCGTTATTTAATAGCATATGATGTTTTGATTCCATGTTGGTTAATATATACTATATTATTACATATTGAATGCTGGATTTTGACTTAAGTCAAAATTTTTGTTTAGAACATCATGGCTAACGGTCGATCCACACCTACTGCTGCTCAAATTGAAGAGATGATCCAAGAACGTGTAGCCGCAGCCCTAGCAGAAAGAAATCTCCAAGCTCCACCGCCACCACCACCGGTTATCCCACCCGTTCGAAATGGGTGTACTTACAAGGAATTCCAGAGCTGCAAACCGCATAACTTCAGTGGAACCGAGGGACCGGTTGGTCTCACCAGATGGTTCGAGAAACTTGAATCAGTATTCTGAGTTAGCAACTGTTCGGAGGACAACAAGACCAAGTTTGCTTCGTGCACGCTATCTGACGGCGCGCTAACGTGGTGGAACACGTTAGCTCAAGCGAAAGGTATCGATGAGGCATATGCTACGCCATGGGAGGAATTCAAAGCGGTTATGATTGATGAGTATTGTCCGAGAACCAAAATCCAGAAGATGGAAATCGAATTTATGCAGTTAAAGGCCGTTGGGAACGACCTTGATGGTTACAACAGGAGATTTTTGGAACTAGCTCTTATGTGTCCGACAATGGTCACCCCGGAATTCAAGCGTATGGAGAGATACTTCTGGGGACTCCCTAAATCCATCAAAGGAAACGTCACATCGTCCAAACTACCGAATGTTCCCGAAGCAATGCGCATGGCGCATACCCTCATGAATCAGATTCTTGTTGATGAGCCGGAGAAGGCTAAGTTTAAGGCTGGTAGTAGCGAAAAGAGGAAATGGGATAACGACCACAACAACCATAACAACAACAACCACCACAACAACAGGGGGAGAACTTATGACCATACCCCCGCCAAGAGGCACAACAACGGTGGAAACCCCAACCCCAACAACAACACCAACTCTAACCCGAACTACAAGGGAACCTTACCACAATGCAAGAGGTGTTACAAACACCACACTGGGTATTGCAATGTTGTCTGCGAGAAGTTTCAACGGGCTGGGCATATCGATAAAGACTGCAAGGTTACCACTTTGAATGGGAAGCCGAATACCAATGGACCTAAGAAATGCTACGAATGCGGGCAGACGGGCCATTTCAGAAATGCGTGCCCAAACAAACGAAAAGACGGAGGACCACCTCGTGGTAGAGCTTTTAATGTTAATGCAAGGAATGCACGCGATAACCCTAACTTGGTGACATGTATATTCACAATCAACAATCTTTTAGCTTCTGTCTTGTTTGATACTGGTGCGGATAGAAGTTATGTATGTAGACATTTTTGCGATAAGATTAATTGGTCATTAGTCCCGTTAAAAGAGACTATGCTTGTCGAGGTCGCAAATGGAAAACTTGAAAAGGTTTACCATATTAGTCGTGGAGCTATTATCAACATAGCTGGAGCAGATTTCGAAATTGACTTGATACCTATCAAACTGGGAAGTTTTGACGTGATCGTCGGTATGGATTGGTTGAGCAAGATAAAGGCCGATATTATCTGTGGAGATAAAGCACTTCGCATACCACAAAGAGATGGCAAACCACTGATCATCTACAGAGAGAGATGTACCTCGAAGCTGAACCTCATTAGTTGCATGAAAGCGCAAAAGATTATGAAGAAGGGACATTTTGCTGTCATAGCGCATGTGAAAGCGGTAGAAACTGAGTTGAAGAGCATGAACGACGTTCGAATTGTGAACGAATTTTCCGATGTCTTCCCTGAAGAATTTCCTGGATTACCGCCGCAGAGAGCAGTAGAGTTTCAGATTGATTTAGTGCCAGGAGCTGCACCTGTAGCTCGCGCACCTTATAGACTCGCACCTTTTGAGATGCAAGAATTACAAAGTCAACTACAAGAACTACTTGATCGAGGATTTATCCAACCAAGCTTCTCGCCTTGGGGTGCACCTGTGTTGTTTGTGAAGAAGAAGGATGGATCCTTCCGTATGTGTATCGACTACCGTGAACTCAACAAATTGACTATCAAGAATCGGTATCCTCTTCCACGAATTGATGATCTTTTTGATCAACTACAAGGATCGAGCATTTACTCAAAGATCGATTTGCGATTCGGATATCACCAGCTGAGGGTGAAGGAAAGTGACGTGATGAAGACTGAATTTAGAAATCGTTATGGTCATTATGAGTTTCTCGTGATGCCATTCGGATTGACCAATGCACCTGCCGTGTTCATGGACCTCATGAATCGTGTCTGCAAGCCGTACTTGGATAAGTTTGTTATCGTCTTCATAGATGATATCCTCATCTACTCTAAGAGCGAAGAAGAGCATGAACAACACCTCCGACTAGTGCTTGAACTCTTGAGACAAGAGCAACTTTACGCCAAATTCTCCAAGTGTGAATTTTGGTTGAAGGAAGTCCAGTTTCTGGGTCATGTTGTGAGCGACCAGGGTATCAAAGTTGATCCCGCCAAGATTGAAGCCATCAGCAAGTGGGAGACCCCCACTACTCCGACTCATATTCGCCAATTCCTAGGTCTCGCCGGTTACTACCGAAGATTCATCGAAGGATTTTCTCTAATTGCGCGTCCTTTGACCGCGCTGACTCACAAGGGCAAGAAGTTCATTTGGGAACCCGCACACGAATCAGCATTTCAAACTTTGAAGAAGAAGTTAACCTCTGCACCTATCCTATCACTTCCCTAAGGCAGTGACGACTTTGTTGTTTATTGTGATGCTTCGAAGAGTGGTTTTGGTTGTGTATTGATGCAACGATCAAAGGTTATTGCCTATGCCTCCCGCCAACTAAAGATTCACGAGCGGAACTACACTACACACGATCTTGAACTTGGAGCCGTTGTCTTTGCACTCAAATTGTGGATACATTATTTGTATGGAACTAAGAGCACTATCTTCACCGATCACAAGAGTCTCCAGCACATCTTTGATCAGAAGCAACTGAATATGAGACAGCGTCGATGGATCGAGATGCTCAACGACTACGATTTTGAACTCCGTTATCACCTTGGCAAGGCCAATGTTGTAGCTGATGCTTTAAGCCGAAAGGAGAGGACGGCACCTCTTCGTGTTAGGGCTCTGAACATCACCATCCATTCGAACCTCAACAGCCAGATCAGAGTAGCCCAAGATGAGGCTCTCAAGGAGGAGAACATATCTCACAAACATTTGAACATACTTGTCTCTCGATTCGAGGTTAGGGAGTCTGGACTCCGATGTTATGCCGGAAGAATTTGGGTACCTCTTTATGGAGATCTACGGAACCTTATACTTGATGAAGCACACAAATCGAGATATTCGATTCATCCTGGAGCAGGCAAGATGTACCACGACCTTAAAGAACAATATTGGTGGCCGAATCTTAAGAAGGACATTGCGACTTATGTTGGTAAGTGTTTGACTTGCTCAAAGGTTAAAGCCGAGCATCAGAGACCTTCTGGTTTACTTCAACAACCGGAAATACCACAATGGAAGTGGGAAAGGATCACAATGGATTTCATTACTAAGCTGCCGAAGACGGTGGGCGGATACGATACCATCTGGGTTATCGTTGACCGGCTTACCAAGTCTGCACACTTTCTAGCGATGAAGGAAACATATACAATGGAGAGACTTGCTCAGTTATACATCAAAGAGGTTGTATCTCGTCATGGTGTACCTTTATCGATCATCTAGGATCGCGATCCCCGTTTTGCTTCTACATTTTGGCGTTCATTGCAAAAAGCCATGGGAACTCGTCTTGACATGATGAGTACTGCTTATCATCCTCGGACTGACGGGCAAAGTGAATGAACGATTCAGACCTTGGAGGACATGCTGCGTGCATGTGTCATCGATTTTGGAAAGGCTTGGGAAAGGCATTTGCCACTCGCCAAATTCTCGTACAACAACAGTTATCACTCTAGCATTAATGCCGCGCCTTTTGATGCATTGTATGGCCGTAAGTGCCGATCTCCTATTTGTTGGGCCGAAGTAGGCGAAAAGCAAATCACCGGACCCGAGGTAGTCCACGAAACGACGGAGAAGATTGCTCAGATCCAAGCTAGACTTAAGACTGCCCGTGATCGTCAAAAGAGTTATGCCGATCTTAAACGTAAGGACTTTGAATTCAACGTTGGTGATCGGGTAATGTTGAATTTTGCACCTTGGAAAGGTGTGATCCGTTTTGGAAAACGTGGAAAGTTAAACCCACGATACATTGGTCCTTTTGAAATTTTGGAACGTGTTGGACCCGATGCTTACCGTTTGGACCTACCAGCACAATTGAGCTCAATTCATCCTACCTTCCACGTGTCAAACTTGAAGACGTGCCTTGCGGAACCGGAACTTATCATACCACTTGAGGAACTTACGATTGACGACAAACTTCACTTTGTGGAAGAACCAGTTGAGATTATGGATCGTGAGATCAAAACTTTGAAACGCAACAAGATTCCGATTGTACGAGTACGATGGAATGCCAAACGAGGACCTGAGTTTACTTGGGAGCGAGAGGATCAAATGATGCGGAAGTATCCTCACCTTTTCCCGACTCCTCCATCTACCTCAGCTTAAAATTTCGGGACGAAATTTTCTTTAACAGGTGGGTAATGTAACGACCCTGGATTTTCCAACGTTTATTTATTAATAATTATTATTATTAATACGTGTGATTAAATGAATGTATGTTATTACATTTACATGTTGCCATGATTGACCGAAGTTGACTTTAATTGCCCGAAACGTCTTTGTGACACCCGGAACTTTCACGAATAATATTTTTAGATATTATTTGCATTCGTGATTAAGTTTATTAATCATTTTAATTAACTAAAGTTGTTAGTTAGTTACTTGGGCTTTTAATTGGATTAACTTGTTAATTACATACATACTTGGGCTTTTATTTGAACTTGGGCCATAATTAGTATTAGTGGACTTTAGAAGCCCACCCTACACTTTAATGGACTTATTTAAGCCCACTCATTCATGTAAGTATCCATTTAGTTATAACTAGTTAGTTAAGAAGACTAGGAATCTAGTTACCTTATATTCCCCATGAGACCACATCTAATATCCATCTTTTGTAAGCTTTTCATCCAAGTATCCAACAAACAAACTTCTCCCTCCATTTTGCTGCAGCAAAACCGTGAGGTTGAGGGCTCCATATGGGGAGTTTTGATTTCATTATTCATCACTTCATTCATTTGCATTTCTCTCTCAAAAACACACACACATACTTGCTTCATTTCTCTCTCAACTCTTTCTACATTCTTGTAAGAACATGAAGCTTTTCTTCCTTTCTTTTCTCTTGTAAAACCGTAGCATATGCTACCTATATCATCATCATCATCATTTGTTGTTGTTTGATTACTTGTTGTTGTTAGTTTATTACATATAATTGTTAGTTGTACTTTACTAGTTACAAGATCAAACTTACTAGTTTGATTCTTCATAATATCTTGTATTTATCAAGAACATAAGAACATAAACTCACTAGTTTATGATTATACTTTTATTGTTTCAAAAGTTTGTAAGTTCTTGTATTGTAACTCATACTTGTAGTTCTTGAAGTAAACTTAAAGTTTGCTTCACTTAAAGATCAAACCTTGGTTGAATCTTTAAAAGTATGAACAAACCATGAACCTTTTACTTGTTTATTTAGTTTTACTTGCACTTTAATTTTATGATTTTGGTTGTTGTTGGTCAAGTACTACAAGTTAGTCTTGATCTCATATCTCTTGGAACTAAAAGTTAACTTGAAAGTTCAAGAACATGTAAATAAGTTTTCTTTAAAAATAACTTTGTATACTTATGCTTGATCTAGACTTTTGGGTCTTGGATCTTCAAGATCTAACTAAGAACTATGTTCTACATCTTAAGATCTTGATTAGTTAGTTTAATTTCAAGTTTGTAACTTGTTATTAGCTTTAAAGTTCATGTATGTGTTAGATCTAAGACTTTGATGTAACTTTGGTTCATCAAACTTCATACAACTCTTAAGTGAGTTGTGCTTCATGTCTTAGACTTGCACTTGGGTTATGATGGTCAAATCTTGGTCAAGATGATGTAGACACATCAATGAGTTGTACACTTGAAGCTATATGCATCAAGGATGAGAACCATGATGAACATCAAGCACCAAGACCACCGGAACTCACTTAAACTTACTGTTTCTGTCCAAACCCTACTGACCTGCTGTTTCTGTAACAGACCAGTAGACCTGGGCTACTGAGACAATGATTTTTAGATAGAAATTTTTGAGTAGATAAATTTTCATATAGGACTCGTCTTAATCCGAGTTACGGTTTAGGATTTATGGCCCTTCGATCGTCACTATGTCCTTTTAACGTTGTGCAGAAATTTCTGACCTACTCGCACTTAGACCGTCGCCACGGACAAACGAAGACAAGTTTGCTTCTGGAATTTTTACCACACTTAAAGGACTCATAGACGGAGCCATGGCCACTGGTCTCACCTAAATTCAATAAGGGTAGAGGCCGTGGTGACTGACTGAAGTCAGCCTTTGTTTTAAACTACTTTCATAAACGAAACTTACTTTACACCTTTTGATTGATGATGAATGATGATGACCCTTAAGACCTTATTTACATACTTTTAAACCTATTAAGACAATTTACTGAGTAAGTACTATTTGACTTAGGTTGAGGACTTTCGGACCGATTACTTGCACACCTTTTCCGAACCGACTTTACGACTACATTATCATTGTGAGTTATAGCATTCATTTTTTACTTTAACTTAACTGAGAATACATGCAGATTTTATGTCTTACATACTAGGCACGAGTACTTAAACTTATATATGTGTGGGTTATACAATGGCATAAACATTCCCTTTAGCTCGGTAACGTTTAATCATTGGTTTTTGAACCGGTGAACGCGAATCTTAGATATGGATCCATAGGGTTTGACATCCCCACTCGGGCTAGTCGCGCTAGCATTTAACGAGTGTTTAATACTTCGTAGACATACGCACTTGCCAAGTGTACTTTCAGGGGGTATAAACGTTAAGTTAGTTACCAAGTGCCCACGGTTAACATATACTTTATCATACTATTTTGAAACGCTCTTTGTTGCACTAAAATCTCGTGGCCTACCTTACTTACTGTTATACTTAAACTATAGCTCACCAACCTTTGTGTTGACGTTTTTAAGCATGTTTTTCTCAGGTGCTTGAGGTTAGCTTCCGCTGTGTACTAGTCGTGCTGTAGACACCCACTGCTTAGAGTTGCTATCGCATGAACTACTTTATTTTGCATTCAAACATTCGTACTTTTGAACTATGACTTGTAACAACCATTGTGGTCACATACACTTTTATCTGCTTCTACTTAGTGAAGCATGCTTTTGGATTGTAAAACATTTGATGTCGGTTATGACGTCACTTTATTATTGAATGCAAACTCTTTTTGAAAACGCATATAGTACTTAACCTTGTAATGATCCTGTTGTTGATGATTCGTACACGATGGTTTTGTACGGGGCATCACAGTTTTTGTTGGTTCAACGGTTTTGGTTAGTGGAGATTTAGACTTTCGACTCACAAAGGTGATTGATTTTTCATCATTACTAAGTGTCATTCTACCCTCTCTTACATCAAATAATGCCCCGGTGGACGCTAAGAATGGTCGACCTAAAATTAGAGGAATGTTTGAGTCCTCTTCTATGTCAATGACATTAAATTTGACTAGAAAGTTTAAATTACCCACTTGAACGGGTAGGTTGTCAGCAATTCCAACTGGGTGCCTAATGGTTTGATCAAAGAGTCGAACACTCATTTCTGTTGGACTTAACTCACCTACTCCTAATCTCTTATATAATGAAAGAGGCATAACACTCACACTCGCACCTAAATCTGCTAGTGCATCATACATGACACAATTACTAAGTAGACAAGGAACAATAAATTCACCCGGATCACCCAACCTTGGTGGAACTTTTGGTGGAACTATCTTCATCGAGTTTATTGTCATACCCTGTCCAAAATCTTCCTGGATGAATACAATAACATATGGTGCCATTGCGATGAACGGACCTCTATATGCCATGAACGACTCCATGTAATATCTTTAAATTGAGTAAATGCACAGCGGAAGATTTCTTTCAGACCTGAGAATAAACATGTTTGAAAAGTGTCAACCAAAAGGTTGGTGAGTTCATAGGTTTATCATAAAACAATAAAATTCATCATTTTGATAGACCACAAAATTTAAATGCTGCATGGTACAAATGGGCCCGAATCCTATACCCACCTGTAATGTACATGCGATATCTTTTAAATACAGTACACCTTTCTCGTGTGCGCAATCCATTTTCATAAATCTTATTAACCGTACACATATCTCGTGCACAAAAAGTAATACACATAACCTGTGTATAAAATCATTCTCTCGATATATAACATTCACATTAACTGGTGGCAATTATCATGTCCACATAATTCAATGGTGGCAATTATCATGTCCACATAATTCAATGGTGGCAATTATCATGTCCACATAATTCAATGGTGGCAATTATCAAGTCCACATAATTCAATAATAATCCGCAGAACTTCTGTCTGCGTAATAATTCATTCGAGGAATATTTTGCTTGTGTCTATCTCGTCAAACATTTATAAAAGCATTTCATGTATTCTCAGTTCAAAATATATTTCAAAAGCATTTAATAAAGCAGTTGTAAAAACAGCGCATGTATTCTCAGTCCCAAAAATATAAAGAGTAAAAGGGATCAAATGAAACTCACCTATTGTATTTTGTAGTAAAAATACATATGACAACATTGAATAAGTGTAGGGTTGGCCTCAGATTCACGAACCTATATCATTTGTATATTTATTAATATACATAGTTGTAATCGAACACACACACACACACACATATATATATATATATATATATATATATATATATATATATATATATATATATATATATATAAATTTATTGGCTATATCCTTTTTAATAATATTTATATGTTTCATTTATTCATTTTGTATAGGAAAATATTCATTTTTATTATGGTATACGTATTAAGTGTATATATATATAAAAATACACATATATATATACATATATATATATATATATATATACATATATATATATATATACATACATATATATATACATACATATATATATATACATATATATATATATATATATATATATATATATATATATATATATATATATATATATATATATATATATATATATATATATATATCGTTTGTTTGTTAAAATATAGTAATTATAATAATACCATAATATTATTTGTAATGGTAAAAAATGATAATAATGTTAATACCTAGTGTTACTAATAAAAATATTAAAGTTAATAATTTTGTTAATAATAATATTGATGATAATGATATTAGTAATTAGTAATTCACTTAAATCATAATTTTATTCGTATTTTTTAAATCTATACATTTATATATATACTTATGATCTTAATAATAATATCTTTAAAAATTTTATTGTCATAATTATAATACTTTTAATAATAATAATATGGATATTACTGATAATT
Organism: Rutidosis leptorrhynchoides; assembly: GCF_046630445.1. Classification (NCBI taxonomy): domain Eukaryota; kingdom Viridiplantae; phylum Streptophyta; class Magnoliopsida; order Asterales; family Asteraceae; genus Rutidosis; species Rutidosis leptorrhynchoides. The sequence continues at coordinate 196,394,333 of NC_092342.1, forward strand.
TTAATGATAACATTTATAAAATTGATAGTGATGATAATAAGTTTTATAATACTAATAATAATAATTGATATTCCTACTACTTAATAATAGTAATACTAATAATAATAATATTATTATTACTTAATAATAATACTAATACTCATATTAACAATATTACTAATATTACTCATAATAATAATACTTTTAATACTATATACAACAATAATAATCAGAACAACAATAATAATATTAATATTAATAATAATAATAATAATAATAAAAATAATAATAGTAATAACTTGATAAATGAACTACCTTTAAGACTCCAAAAAGAATAATAAACTGCCCATGCCGGGAGTTGAACTCGAGACCTCTCCTTCCCCAACATCTCCCTCAAACCGTTCCTCTAATTCCTCATTTCTGTTTTATTTAGCTTCCAATACTTATTTAACCCGTCATTTATCTCGTCCCAAATTATTCACGGCCCATCATAATAATACTTGGATCTTAGTCCATTAACATTCCAATCCAAAAACAACTTAAGTGATCCAGTTGTATTGATCGATCAAAACAAGGGGTTTCGTTGGTGAAAAAAAAATACGAATGGCAGCGAAAAGGAAAAAATAATAAATAAACCATCATCATCATAATTCGTGACCCTAGTCATCATTCTATCATGATATCATTCATCTTCACCATCATTATTCACATTACCACCATCATCATCATACATCATCTTTATCATCTTTATCATCTTCGATGTAACAGTAAAACAGAAGCACGAACAACAGGTACAACAGGAATCGAAGCAAAAGAATCAGCCAGTTAGTCCAAATGAAACTTGGGCCACGTAATTTCAGGTTTATGGCTTCAGCCCAGTTCGTATTATTAGTCCAACAACACAAGTAGGTTTCACCCAATTTGATTAAAACAAATAAGAGTAGGTGCGTATCTGTTGGCGGTTCCCACAAAACAAATTAGTGGCGACAGAAGGGAAAACACACATGCTTTGCTACCTCATCCGATCATTATTATGTATTTCTTTTTATTACTTTAATCAAGTATTAAAGTCCCAAGCAAGATATTTTTCGCATATCATCTTTTCTTCACAGATTCTTCATCCATCATTATCCCTTTCTTATTCCTTCATTAAAAAAAAAAAATTTATAAGAGGGTGTTGTCACGAAGTAGAAAGAAGAAAAAAAATAATAAATTTTTCAACGGTTATGGCGAGGGTTTGAAGGTAGGGTTCGTAGGGTTGTTAGATAAGAAGGTAGCAGTAGCAATTAAATAACTCGATGATTTGTGTTTTGGAGTATGTTCGAACTTGAGTAACCAGAAAAATAAAAACGTACATAGCAACAGTACTATGTGGTTGGTTGTTGTGGTTTGTTAAGGTTTATGAAGGGATCAGAAAGAAGAAAAAAAATAAAGAAAAGTGGTGGGTTATGAAGGTTGCGGTGATTCTTGTTGATCTTTAACGAGTAGCAGAAACAAGGATAGTAGCAACAGGTTTAATTTTCGAATGAAGATGATGGTGGCGAGTCTGTGGTTGTTGATCGAAGTACAAAGAAGGTAAACAGAAACAAGAGCATGGAATGGTGGTTGTTAATGACAACAAACGAGCAGAGATGTCGATTCAAATCAGAAATAGACTTAGATAATAGTGGATCGATGGTGTTTGTTTCTAAATTGGAATAAAAAGAAGAAAAAGAGAACAAATTTTGATGCATGTATGTATATGTATATGTTTATATATTATCGAGGTGAGGTGGTGATTAGGGTCTAGGTTATGGTTCAATGGAATGGAGAGTTCAAATGAGTTCATCAATTATGAAAGAATCAATGTTCTGTAGAGAATGGTTGTCGACAGATAGAATCAATCCAGGAAGAAAAAGATAAAAAGAGGAAAGGAATTGCTAACTGAATGGTACGATCGATTTTGATGTTCAACTATTTCAGGGACATGAAAACAAAATCTGATACAGATGATAGAAACGTGGAACTGATTTGTTTCTATGTTAATCTGTAATTAATCTAAATTTAATAATTATATTGTTAATACACAAATTACTGATTTTGTATATAGTATTCTGTATAATATATATGTACATTTATACCTGTATAGATTATTATGTATATAATTCTGTATTTTATATATGTATATGTATTTATATATAACTATATTTATATATCTTGTTTATATATATGTATATGTATATATATATATATTAGAAGCAGTTTATGAGATGTAAACACAAGGAATAATTAACAAAGTAATGAAGTGATTTCTTTTTGTTTACAGAGATTGATGATCGAGTTGAAACAGAAATAGTATAAAGTAGTAGCACTCAATTGATGATAGCAATGAGTGAGTTTGGTGTTTAATGCAACTTGTATATATGATATCATATATGATGATACGTTAACAAACAGAAATATATAAGTTAAGTAAGATAATAATATAATAATTATTATAATAATATTAAAAATATAACTGTGTGATAATATTAGCCATCGTCTACTATTACTTTCACGAACTGGATTTAATGTTTAATTAATGGCGAATAAAAGTACACGAAAACATCCCAAATTTTTTTAAATTAAGTATATTTATTTATTTCAGTCATTATGGTATAAAATTTGATCATTAAATTATTAAATAGAAATTATATCAACTGTCCCTCTCAATTCTGGGGAAAAATATAAAAAGTGAAATTTAAATAACTAGATCCTAAATACATATCTATACACATAAATGTTCGTGAATCGTCGAGCACAGTTAAAGGGTAATTGATTATATGAACATAATTCAATGTTTTTGATATTTCAACATTATAGACTTTGCTCATCGTGTCAAAAATATAATATCGTATCGAGATTTTGGTTTAAAATTAGTCGAAATTTTCCGGGTCACTACATTTATCTTTACGGTTTTTGTTTCTTGTACTTTCTTATTCTTCTTCTTCTTTCCAGAGGTATCACAAAATTTATTACCTATTACTTGCTCATACTCAACTCCTTTTCTTGGAAACGGGATGGGTGGTTTGTATGGTGCCACCACTGGCTTTACATACTCGGGTGGTGGTGGTGTTGTAACTTCTTCATTGTTACTCACGTCTAAAACCTTCCCATCTTCTGATGGTGGTTTTTCATGTAGTGACCCGAACTTTTCCATATTTATATATATTAATTGAGAATGATATTTACATGACTAAATGTTTCCAACGTATTAAGCAATCAAACTTGTTATGACTTGATTAAATGAAATAAGTTTCATATAGACAATTGATCACCCAAGTTGACCGGCGATTCACGAACGTTACAAATTTGTAAAAACTACATGTTGTGGTATATATAGACATATATATATGGTTGACATGAGATTATGATGAGTAAGTATCTCACTAAGTATATTAACAATGTGTGATATACATAAGAAATGAGATTACTAAGTTAAGAAACTCGAAATGATATATATAACGATTATCGTTATGATAACGTCTACTAAATACATATGTATCATATTAAGATATTGATACACTATATTTAACATGATAAAATGATATTTAAATTTATCATTAAGTGTGTTAACAATGAAATACCTATGTAAAAACAAGACTACTAACTCAAGAATTACGAAACGAGACTTATATGTAACGATTATCGTTGTGCCGATATTTTAATGTATATATATCATATTAAGAGATATTTATACATCATAATATCATGATAACATAATAATTTAACATCTCATTTGATATAATAAACATTGGGTTAACAACATTAATTGAGATCGTTAACTTAAAGGTTTCAAAACAACACTTACATGTAACGACTAACGAAGACTTAACGACTCCATTAGAATGTATATATATGTTGTGTTTCAATATGTATTCTTACACTTTTGAAAGACTTCAAGACACATATCAAAGTACTTCTACTTAACAAAAATGCTTACAAATACATCCTCGTTCAGTTTCATCAACAATTCTACTCGTATGCACCCGTATTTGTACTCGTACAATACACAGCTTTTAGATGTATGTACTATTGGTATATACACTCCAATGATTAGATCTTAGCAGCCCATGTGAGTCATCTAACACATTTGGGAACCATCATTTGGCAACTAGCATGAAATATCTCATAAAATTACAAAAATATTAGTAATCATTCATGACTTATTTACATGAAAACAAAATTACATATACTTTATATCTAATCCATATACCAACGACTAAAAACACCTACAAACACTTTCATTCTTCAATTTTCTTCATCTAATTTATCTCTCTCAAGTTCCATCTTCAAGTTCTAAGTGTTCTTCATAAATTCCATAAGTATAGTTTCATAAAAATCAAGAATACTTCCAAGTTTGCAAGTCTACTTCCAAGCTTTCTAATCCATTCCAAGTAATCATCTAAGATCAAGGAACCTTTGTTATTTATAGTAGGTTATATTTCTAATTCAAGGTAATATTCATATTCAAACTTTGATTCAATTTCTACAACTATAACAATCTTATTCCGAGTGAAAATCTTACTTGAACTGTTTTCGTGTCATGATTCTGCTTCAAGAACTTTCAAGCCATCCAAGGATCCTTTGAAGCTAGATCCATTTTTCTCATTTCCAATAGTTTTATCCAGGAAACTTTAGGTAGTAATGATGTTCATAACATCATTCAATTCATACATATAAAGCTATCTTATTCGAAGGTTTAAACTTGTAATCACTAGAACATAGTTTAGTTAATTCTAAACTTGTTCGCAAACAAAAGTTAATACTTCTAACTTGACTTTTAAAATCAACTAAACACATGTTTTATATCTATATGATATGCTAACTTAATGATTTAAAACCTGGAAATATGATGAACACCATAAAATCGGATATACGCCGTCGTAGTGAAACCGGGGGCTGTTTTGGTTTGAATAATTAAAAACTATGATAAAATTTGATTTAAAAGTTGTTCTTCTGGAAAAATGATTTTTTATATGAACATGAAATTATATCCAAAAATCTTGGTTAAACTCAAAGTGAAAGTATGTTTTTCAAAATGGTCATCAAGATGTCGTTCTTTCGACGGAAATGACTACCTCTTTAGTAATTGACATGTAACTTAAATTTCTAACTATAAACCTATACTTTTTCTGTTTTGATTCTTAAATTAGAGTTCAATATGAAACCATAGCAATTTGATTCACTCAAAATGGATTTAAAATGAAGAAGTTATGGGTAAAACAAGATTGGATATTTTTGATCTTTTTAGCTACGGGAAATGTTTAAGAAATCTATACAAATCATATCCTAGCTAACTTATATTGTATTATACGTGTATTCTAATATATTACGTAATCTTGAGATACCATAGACACGTATGCAAATGTTTTGACATATCATATCGACCTAGTAATGTTGGAGTTAGCTATACAGGGTTGAGGTTGATTCCAAAAATATATATACTTTGAGTTGTGATCTAGCCTGAGACGTGTCTACACTGGGTCGTGGATTGATTCAAGATAATATATATCGATTTATTTCTGTACATCTAACTGTGGACAACTAGTTGTGGGTTATTAACGAGGACAGCTGACTTAATACACTCAAATCTTTAAAACACAATAAAAATGGTTGTAATTATATTTTGAGCATACTTTGATATATATGTACATATTTGTATAGGTTCGTGAATCGATCCGTGGCCAAGTCTTATTTCCGAGGAAGGAAATATCTGTGAAAGTGAGTTAGAGTCCCACTTTTAAAATCTAATATTTTTGGGATGAGAATGCATGCAGGTTTTATAAATGATTTACAAAATTGACACAAGTACGTGAAACTACATTCTATGGTTAAATTATCGAAATCGAATATGCCCCTTTTTATTAAGTCTGGTAATCTAAGAATTAGGGAACAGACACCCTAATTGACGCGAATCCTAAAGATATATCTATTAGGCCTAACAAACCCCATCCAAAGTACCGGATGCTTTAGTACTTCGAAATTTATATCATATTCGAAGGGTGTCCCGGAATGATGGGGATATTCTTATATATGCATCTTGTTAATGTCGGTTACCAGGTGTTCACCATATGAATGATTTTTATCTCTATGTATGGGATGTGTATTGAAATATGAAATCTTGTGGTCTATTGTTACGATTTGATATATATATAGGTTAAACCTATAACTCACCAACATTTTTGCTGACGTTTAAAGCATGTTTATTCTCAGGTAAATATTAAGAGCTTCCGTTGTTGCATACTAAAATAAGGACAAGATTTAGAGTCCATGTTTGTATGATATTGTGTAAAAACTGCATTCAAGAAACATATGTCGATGTAGTATATTTCTATTGTAAACCATTATGTAATGGTCGTGTGTAAACAGTATATTTTATATTATCATTATTTGATAATCTACGTAATGTTTTTAAAACCTTTATTGATAAAATAAAGGTTATGGTTGTTTTAAAATGAATGTAGTATTTGAAAAACGTCTCATATAGAGGTCAAAACCTCGCAACGAAATCAATTAATATGGAACGTTTATAATCAATATGAACGGGACATTTAAGTTGGTATCCGAGCGTTGGTCTTAGAGAACCAGAAAATTTGCATTAGTGTGTCTTATCGAGTTTGTTAGGATGCATTAGTGAGCCGGGACTTCAACCGTGTTTTCTTTAAAAATGATTGCTTAACATTTTTGTTGGAAACTATATATTATTAGCATGTAAATATTATGTGATATATTAATCTCTTAACATGTTTGATATTGTGTGATAGATGTCTACCTCTAGCACAAATCCCATTGACTCACCTAATAATAACGAAGAGTCGAATATATATTGGCAAGATTCACAAGTTCTCGAAGAACCGGAAGAAGAGGAAACAGAACTGGAAGAAGAGGAACCAGAAGAAGAGGAACTGGAAGAAGAAGAGGTTTCGGAGGGGGGTATAGTAGGAACCACAGAAAACCGGTCAAATAAAAGAAAATTCTCAACCAATGGACCAAAGTTAATAATGGTCAATGGTGTTTTCGCTAAGGAAGCAAAATATTGGGAAAATTAACAATTTTCCGATGAATCGGATCCTGATGAGGATTCCGATGATGTTATAGAAATTACCCCGACCCAATTTAATGAGGCAAAAGAAAATAATAAGGGAAAAGGCATCAAAATAGAGAAATCTAATTCCGACCCAGATGAACTTTATATGTACCGTCAACACCCGTATTTTCAATATCGTGACAATAACCCGGGAACCTCTAAACCACCAGGTTTTTCTAAACCAATGTGGAAAACGACGGCTCATATTAGAGGAACATCATATATCCCTAGAAAATTAGGAAAAAGAACCAAGTTCGAAGAAGAAGAAACCAGCGATTCAGATTAGAGGGGTGTGAGCATGCTGTGTAATAAATATATTGTAGTGTGCTTGTACTTTTATGTTCTATGTAAAAATTGCTTGTATTGTTTGTTATTACGAATCTAATCCTTGTCTATTTTACAGTATAAAAACAAAATGGATGTTAAGGGTAGATAACCGAATATTTTAGAAGACCTACCGGAGGATATGATTGAGGAAATCTTGTCTAGAGTCGGTCAGAATTCGTCAGCACATTTAGTTATGGCGAAATTAACTTGTCAAACATTTGAAAGACTTTCCAGAAATGCCTTAGTTTATAAAAGGCTTTCCTTTGATAGGTGGGGTATATCACATTGGTGAGACTTTAAGTTACGCTGTGTTTTCTTTAAAGCGTTAAATGCGGGGAACCCAAATGCAATTTTACGCTACGGGTTAAGAACCTATTTTGACTCAACATATCCCAACATAGGATTTCGTGAATTAGAAAGAGCTTCTAACATGCAACATAAAGAAGCATGTTATGCTTATCAGTTAGTGATGTTCGCTTCTTACCAAAGTGAGAAAAAGAACATCGGATTGCAGCTTTTAAATAAAACTTTCCCACAAGTGACGGATTCAGTAGTTGGGGTAAGAAACAAGGTTTTTAGATTACTACGGGGCTGTTGGACATTACGAAACCCTCGTCCTTTTGACGACATTACAACATTCTGCCTAGCCAATGGTCATAACGGTTATTTTCCACAAGACCAAGGATGGGAAGTCGTCTTAGTAAAACCAGAATGCATGACTTGTTTCTGGACTTATGAATTACGTGTCTTTATTTCCTTTGCTGAACAACTTGCGTATTAACTAGATTTATCTTCAAAACTGTCCTGTATCATAGTGTACTATATTTCATGTTATATGTAGTATAGCGAAGTTGTAAGTTTGAAGAATATTTGTATGTGATATATTATTATAATCAGTTTTTCATATGGAATTGTAGTAGTTGAATTGTATATTAGCTACTAAGTATGAACTTAACGGGTAGGTAGTACCCGAATTTAAACTTATAAAACGCTAATATGAAGAAAAAGCTTTTATAAATGAGTTCATATTATGCTACGAGATACTATTAACTACTCTTAATATTCTGTATGATTAACTTGTTTCATTTGACTATTTTGAAGGAAATGGCACCGACTACTCGACATACCTTGAATATGAGCGAAGAGGAATTTCGTGCCTTTCTTGCTTCAAACATAGCCGCAGTACAGGCCGCGCTACATACCAACAATAACTCTGAATCTAGCAATACAGCTAATGGCGCAAGAAATCGTGTAGGATGCTCCTACAAGGAATTCACTGCCTACAAACCTTCAGAATTTGATGAGACCGAAGGACCAATCGGATTGAAACGGTGGACCGAGAATGTTGAATCGGTGTTTGCCAGAAGTAAGTGTCCTGAAGGAGACAAAGTGAAGTACGCTACGCATACCTTCACAGGTATTGCGTTAACATGGTGGAATACCTATCTAGAACAAGTGGGACAAGATGCTGCTTACGCGCTACCGTGGTCAGCATTCAAGCACTTGATGAACGAGAAGTATCGTCCCAGAACCGAGGTCAATAAGCTCAAGTCAGAACTTAGAGGGTCACGAACACAGGAATTCGATATTACTTTGTTCGAAAGACGATTCACAGAATTGTGCCTATTGTGTCCGAGTGCGTTCGAAGATAAGGAAGAGAAGATCGACGCATTTGTGAAAGGGTTACCGGAGAGAATCCAAGAAGATATAAGTTCACACGAGCCTGCCTCCATACAAAAGGCATGTAGAATGGCTCACAAACTATTGAACCAGATTGAGGGAAGAATTAAAGAACAGGCGGCCGAAGAGGCCAACGTGAAGCTAGTTGAGACGACCCGACCCAATCCATAGGGACGAATACAATAACATATGATAACATTGCGAGGTACATGACCTCTATATGATACATTTTACAAACGTTGCATTTATTCTTAAAAGGAAAACTATCATTACATCAATATTTGACATTTTCGTCTAACATTTCATAATATCCAAATGACCTAATCTGTCATTTACTTATTAATATTCTCTATTGAACTCCAATGACTCGAATGCAACGTTTTTGTATCATGGCTTAAAAGGTCCCAAGTAGTATCCTTAACATGAGCTAATGCACAGCGGAAGACTTAATTCATACCTGAGAATAACATGCTTTAAAACGTCAACATAAAGTTGGTGAGATATATAGGTTTGATGCTAGCAGCGTTATAACAATGGAACACAAGATTTCATATATAAACATTTTAATAAAAATATTCTAAGTGGTTGAGCACTTGGTAACCATACTTAACATTTAATCACGTCGCATATTCCCTTTATTATGAAATCTTACTACACCGTACCAAGTGTAGTCACGAAACGAAGTACTGTGCAACCGTTGAATACTGGTCGTCCAGTCCGGTTGGGGTTGTCAGGCCCGATAGATCTATCAACAGGATTCGCGTTTACAATACCGCTGTAAATATTAGTTACCAAGCTACAGGGAAGTATGCCAGTGGTACAACTCAACGTAGAATATATTTTTCAGTTACTTGTGTCCATATCGTAAAACATAAAATACATGTATTCTCATCCCGAAATATTTAGAGTTTAAAAGTGGGACTATATACTCACTTTTGTCTTGAAGATATGTAATTTCGACTTGGTCTCCGATTGATATCACGAACCTATCCATATATAATATATCAATACTTTTTCTTTTTAAAACAATCGTCACATATATATATATACTTATAATACTTTTAATACTTTTAATAATTCCTTAGTCCGTAGTTAGCAGTCCGATGTTAGTAATTCAATTTTAATGGTTCATTTTTAGGTGTTTAATAAACCCCCAATGAAATCAATAAAACCCCCATCGTATATGTATTGGTCGAGATTAATCTTGACCCACGGTACCGGTGTTGTCAAATGACGTGTTGCGTACATAAAGTACCGGTGTTGTCAAATGACGTGTTGCGTACAATCATGGGATCTTATGATTAATCTTCTCGTATTGTTTACGGGTGATCCTGAACCATATAAAATTAAATTATGAGTACATATATATAAAATATCATGTTATTTTAGAAAGATGTGATTTATTTAATTTTTCTCCAATTATTTTCGTGGCTAAACTAGTCTTGGATATCCGATTTTGTTTTGGTCATAGTTTCTTCGTTACAACTCCGTTTTCGTTGGTTCAACTTGCCACTTCCTTGGTTCGAGTCCCTCTTTAAGAATATGAACTGTAAATACCTTAGTTTGTATTCGAAATCACAGGTCAAAGGTCAAACTTTGGTGAAACTTATGAAGTTAATCATTTTCCATTATGTAAACAACCTTAAATGATTATTTTTCTAAAAATACTTATACTTTGAATTAAATCATGAAATTTTTATGTATTAACATATTCATAAGAAATATCATTTTTCCAGAAAATAAACCTCCAATTCAAGGTTCAAAATAGTTTTTAATTATCCAACCCAAAACAGCCCCCGGTTGCACTCCGACGTCGTAAAAACAGTTTTTAAGGTGTTCTTTGAAAAACCAAGTTATACCTTGTTAAATTAGCATATATTTATGTTATATTACAGGTCTTGAAGTATTTTAAAAGTTAAGTTAGAAGGATCTATTTAGTTTGCAAACAAGTTTGAAAACATTCAAACTATGTTCTTGTTGTTAAAATTTTATACCACAAAATAAGATAGCTATATATATATGAATCGAATAAGGTTATGAACAAAGTTACTACCTCAAGTTACTTGGACAAGATTGCTGTAAAAGAGGAGTGAAAACCTAGAACTAAAAGGGTGATGAAATTGGATGAAAGATTGGAAGTAAACTTGTATAGTTGGAAGAATTTTTGAAGTGTTCTTGAAAGGATTTTCTTATGATGTTTAAATGTTGTTTTTGAAGCTAGTTCATGATGAAAATTTGCTGGAGTGTTTAAGGGATTTTTTTCTTTCTTAAAAGAGTGTGTTTTAGTTAAAGGAAATGTGTAGTAAAATGAAAATGGAATGGAGTATAAATGGTGGTGTAAAAGGTGTATAAGTTTGTAATTTTGTGAAAAAATCTTTTAATCATGTGAAATTGTCATACTAGATAACAAAAGTAGTTACCTTATACATAAGGCATGAACAAGGGCTGGTTGGTGGTGATTTGATGTGTATATACCAATAGTAAATACGTATAGAAGCTAGGTATGATACGAGTACATATACTCTAGATATACGTATAGAAATCTTGTGAAAAATGGAATGAGAATTCAAATATAGCTATCTTTTGTGAATATACTTATATTGTTTTATGTATTTAAGTCCTTAAAAGTGATTAAATACATTACATATACGATATATGTATAAACATTATATGTTATAAGTATTTATGTCAAATAACGTTACGTATGGTTATCGTTTTGAAAACTTAAGTTAGTAGTTTCAAAATATACTTATAACTTATTGTTATTAATACAAAATGAGATATTAAAACATCCATAAATCATGTTAAATATGTATATATACCTATATATACACAAACGTATAATTATCATATGTTATATAGTTCGTGATATCATCGGTCAAACTAGACGGTCAAACGTTGTGTAAAACTCTTTTCAAAAACATAAGTCTCAACAATTTGGATTGCTTATCATGTTGGTAAGGTTTAATTTATGTAAATATTAATCTTATAAGTGTAAAACGATCGGAAAAATCCGGGTCGTTACACTAGTCAAAAGAAAGTGGGAGGAAAACGGTGATAAGAGTCACCAATACAACAACAACTATCCCAACAATCGCAACATCAATAGCAACTACAACAAATGGCACAACAACAACAACAACAACTACAACAATCATCCCAACAACAATAATAACCGCAACAACAACAACAATCAGAAGCAGCTATGCCAAAGGTGTGAAAAGTATCACTCGGGGTTCTGCACCAAATTTTGCAACAAGTGTAAAAGAAATGGTCATAGCATGGCGAAGTGTGAGGTCAACGGACCAGGGGTTAACAGAACGAAAGGAACAAATGGTGTCGGAACGAGTAATGGCGGAGCAAGTAGTGTCAGAGCAAGTTATGCCAATGTAGTTTGTTATAAATGTGGAAAATCGGGCCACATTATTAGAAATTGCCCGAACCAGGAGAACACGAATGGACAAGGCCGCGGAAGAGTTTTCAATATTAATGCGGTAGAGGCACAGGAAGACCCGGAGCTTGTTACGGGTACGTTTCTTATTGACAATATATATGCTTACGTTTTATTTGATTCGGGTGCGGATAGAAGCTATATGAGTAGAGATTTTTGTGCTAAATTAAGTTGTCCATTGACGCCGTTGGATAGTAAATTTTTACTCGAATTAGCAAACGGTAAATTAATTTCAGCAGATTATATATGCCGGAATCGAGAAATTAAACAGGGTAGCGAAATATTTGAAATGTCCCGTTCTTATTGATTAAAAACGTTCCATATTAATTGATTTCGTTGCGAGGTTTTGACCTCTATATGAGACATTTTTCAAAGACTGCATTCATTTTTAAAACAAACCATAACCTTTATTTCATAAATAAAGGTTTAAAAAGCTTTACGTAGATTATCAAATAATGATAATCTAAAATATCCTGTTTACACACGACCATTACATAATGGTTTACAATACAAATATGTTACATCGAAATCAGTTTCTTGAATGCAGTTTTTACACAATATCATACAAACATGGACTCCAAATCTTGTCCTTATTTTAGTATGCAACAGCAGAAGCTCTTAGTATTCACCTGAGAATAAACATGCTTTAAACGTCAACAAAAATGTTGGTGAGTTATAGGTTTAACCTATATATATCAAATCGTAACAATAGACCACAAGATTTTATATTTCAATACACATCCCATACATAGAGATAAAAATCATTCATATGGTGAACACCTGGTAACCGACATTAACAAGATGCATATATAAGAATATCCCCATCATTCCGGGACACCCTTCGGATATGATATAAATTTCGAAGTACTAAAGCATCCAGTACTTTGGATGGGGTTTGTTAGGCCCAATAGATCTATCTTTAGGATTCGCGTCAATTAGGGTGTCTGTTCCCTAATTCTTTGATTACCAGACTTAATAAAAAGGGGCATATTCGATTTCGATAATTCAACCATAGAATGTAGTTTCACGTACTTGTGTCTATTTTGTAAATCATTTATAAAACCAGCATGTATTCTCATCCCAAAAATATTAGATTTTAAAAGTGGGACTATAACTCACTTTCAAAGATTTTTACTTCGTCGGAAAGTAAGACTTGGCCACTGGTTGATTCACGAACCTATAACAATATATACATATATATCAAAGTATGTTCAAAATATATTTACAACACTTTTAATATATTTTGATGTTTTAAGTTTATTAAGTCAGCTGTCCTCGTTAGTAACCTACAACTAGTTGTCCACAGTTAGATGTACAGAAATAAATCGATAAATATTATCTTGAATCAATCCACAACCCAGTGTATATGTATCTCAGTATTGATCACAACTCAAACTATATATATTTTGGAATCAACCTCAACCCTGTATAGCTAACTCCAACATTCACATATAGAGTGTCTATGGTTGTTCTGAAATATATATAGATGTGTCGACGTGATAGGTCGAAACATTGTATACATGTCTATGGTATCTCAAGATTACATAATACACAATACAAGTTGATTAAGTTATGGTTGGAATAGATTTGTTACCAATTTTCACGTAGCTAAAATGAGAAAAATTATCCAATCTTGTTTTACCCATAACTTCTTAATTTTAAATCCGTTTTGAGTGAATCAAATTGCTATGGTTTCATATTGAACTCTATTTTATGAATCTAAATAGAAAAAGTATAGGTTTATAGTTAGAAAAATAAGTTACAAGTCGTTTTTGTAAAGGTAGTCATTTCAGTCGAAAGAACGACGTCTAGATGACCATTTTAGAAAACATACTTCCACTTTGAGTTTAACCATAATTTTTTGATATAGTTTCATGTTCATAATAAAAATTATTTTCCCAGAATAACAACTTTTAAATCAAAGTTTATCATAGTTTTTAATTAACTAACCCAAAACAGCCCGCGGTGTTACTACGACGGCGTAAATCCGATTTTACGGTGTTTTTCGTGTTTCCAGGTTTTAAATCATTAAGTTAGCATATCATATAGATATAGAACATGTGTTTAGTTGATTTTAAAAGTCAAGTTAGAAGGATTAACTTTTATTTGCGAACAAGTTTAGAATTAACTAAACTGTGTTCTAGTGATTACAAGTTTAAAACTTCGAATACGATAGCTTTATATGTATGAATCGAATGATGTTATGAACATCATTACTACCTCAAGTTCCTTGGATAAACCTACTGGAAATGAGAAAAATAGATCTAGCTTCAAAGGATCCTTGGATGGCTTGAAAGTTCTTGAAGCAGAATCATGACACGAAAACAATTTCAAGTAAGATTTCCACTCGAAATAAGATTGTTATAGTTATAGAAATTGAATTAAAGTTTGAATATGATTATTACGTTGTATTAGAAAGATAACCTACTGTAAGTAACAAAGGTTTCTTGATCTTGGATGATTACTTGGAATGGATTTAGAAAACTTGGAAGTAAACTTGCAATCTTGGAAGTATTCTTGATTTTATGAAACTAGAACTTTTGGAATTTATGAAGAACACTTAGAACTTGAAGATAGAACTTGAGAGAGATCAATTAGATGAAGAAAATTGAAGAATGAAAGTGTTTGTAGGTGTTTTTGGTCGTTGGTGTATGGATTAGATATAAAGGATATGTAATTTTGTTTTCATGTAAATAAGTCATGAATGATTACTCATATTTTTGTAATTTTATGAGATATTTCATGATAGTTGCCAAATGATGGTTCCCACATATGTTAGGTGACTCACATGGGCTGCTAAGAGCTGATCATTGGAGTGTATATACCAATAGTACATACATCTAAAAGCTGTGTATTGTACGAGTACGAATACGGGTGCATACGAGTAGAATTATTGATGAAACTGAACGAGGATGTAATTGTAAGCATTTTTGTTAAGTAGAAGTATTTTGATAAGTGTCTTGAAGTCTTTTAAAAGTGTATGAATACATATTAAAGCACTACATGTATATACATTTTAACTGAGTCGTTAAGTCATCGTTAGTCGTTACATGTAAATGTTGTTTTGAAACCTTTAGGTTAACGATCTTGTTGAATGTTGTTAACCCATTGTTTATTATAACAAATGAGATGTTAAATTGTTATATTATCATGATATTATGATATATAATATATCTTAGTATGATATATATACAGTTAAATGTCGTTACAACGATAATCGTTACATATATGTCTCGTTTCGAAATCATTAAGTTAGTAGTCTTATTTTTAGATATGTATTTCATTGTTAATACACTTAATAATATATTTACTTATTATTTAACATAATTAACCAAGTGTATCAATATCTTAATATGATTCATATGTACCTAGTAAGACGTTGTTATAACGATAATCGTTATATATATCGTTTTCGAGTTTCTTAAATTAATAGTCTCATTTTTATGTATATAACTCATTGTTAAAATACCTAATGAGATACATACTTATAATAAAATCATTTTAACTATATATATAACCATATATATGTCATCGTATAGTTTTTACAAGTTTTAACGTTCGTGAATCACCGGTCAACTTGGGTGGTCAATTGTCTATATGAAACCTATTTCAATTAATCAAGTCTTAACAAGTTTGATTGCTTAACATGTTGGAAACACTTAATCATGTAAATAACAATTTCATTTAATATATATATAAACATGGAAAAGTTTGGGTCACTACAGTACCTACCCGTTAAATAAATTTCGTCCCGAAATTTTAAGCAGTTGGAGGTGTTGACGTATCTTTTGGAAATAAATGCGGGTATTTCTTCTTCATCTGATCTTCATGCTCCCAGGTGAACTCGGGTCCTCTACGAGCATTCCATCGAACCTTAACAATCGGTATCTTGTTTTGTTTAAGTCTTTTAACCTCACGATCCATTATTTCGACGGGTTCTTCAATGAATTGAAGTTTTTCATTGATTTGGATTTCGTCCAATGGAATAGTGAGATCGTCTTTAGCAAAACATTTCTTCAAATTTGAGACATGAAAAGTGTTATGTACAGCCGCGAGTTGTTGAGGTAGCTCCAGTTGGTAAGCTACTGGTCCGACACGATCTATAATCTTGAATGGTCTAATGTACCTTGGATTTAGTTTCCCCCGTTTACCAAATCGAACAACGCCTTTCCAAGGTGAAACCTTAAGCATGACCATTTCTCCAATTTCAAATTCTATATCTTTTCTTTTACTGTCCGCGTAGCTCTTTTGTCGACTCTGGGCGGTTTTCAATCTTTGTTGAATTTGGATGATTTTCTCGGCAGTTTCTTGTATTATCTCTGGACCCGTAATCTGTCTATCCCCCACTTCACTCCAACAAATCAGAGACCTGCACTTTCTACCATAAAGTGCTTCAAACGGCGCCATCTCAATGCTTGAATGGTAGCTGTTGTTGTAAGAAAATTCTGCTAACGGTAGATGTCGATCCCAACTGTTTCCGAAATCAATAACACAAGCTCGTAGCATGTCTTCAAGCGTTTGTATTGTCCTTTCACTCTGCCCATCAGTTTGTGGATGATAGGCAGTACTCATGTCTAGACGAGTTCCCAATGCTTGCTGTAATGTCTGCCAGAATCTTGAAATAAATCTGCCATCCCTATCAGAGATAATAGAGATTGGTATTCCATGTCTGGAGATGACTTCCTTCAAATATAGTCGTGCTAACTTCTCCATATTGTCATCTTCTCTTATTGGCAGGACGTGTGCTGATTTGGTGAGACGATCAACTATTACCCAAATAGTATCAAAACCACTTGCGGTCCTTGGCAATTTAGTGATGAAATCCATGGTAATATTTTCCCATTTCCATTCCGGGATTTCGGGTTGTTGAAGTAGACCTGATGGTTTCTGATGCTCAGCTTTGACCTTAGAACACGTCAAACATTCTCCTACGTATTTAGCAACATCGGCTTTCATACCCGGCCATCAAAAATGTTTCTTGAGATCTTTGTACATCTTCCCCGTTCCAGGATGTATTGAGTATCTGGTTTTATGAGCTTCTCTAAGAACCATTTCTCTCATATCTCCAAATTTTGGTACCCAAATTCTTTAAGCCCTATACCGGGTTCCGTCTTTCCGAATATTAAGATGCTTCTCCGATCCTTTGGGTATTTCATCCCTTAAGTTTCCCTCTTTTAAAACTCCTTGTTGCGCCTCCTTTATTTGAGTAGTAAGGTTAGTGTGAATCATTATATTCATAGCTTTTACTCGAATAGGTTCTCTGTCCTTTCTGCTCAAGGCGTCGGCTACCACATTTGCCTTCCCCGAGTGGTAACGAATCTCAAAGTCGTAATCATTCAGCAATTCAATCCACCTGCGCTGCCTCATGTACAGTTGTTTCTGATTAAATATGTGTTGAAGACTTTTGTGGTCGGTATATATAATACATTTGACCTAAATAAGTAGTGCCCCCATATTAGTGAGTCCGGACTTCGACCGTGTTTTCTTTAAAAATGATTGCTTAACATTTTTGTTGGAAACTATATATTATTAGCATGTAAATATTATGTGATATATTAATCTCTTAACATGTTTGATATTGTGTGATAGATGTCTACCTCTAGCACAAATCCCATTGACTCACCTAATAATAACGAAGAGTCGAATATATATTGGCTAGATTCACAAGTTCCCGAAGAACCGGAAGAAGAGGAAACAGAACTGGAAGAAGAGGAACCAGAAGAAGAGGAACTGGAAGAAGAAGAGGTTTCGGAGGGGGGTATAGTAGGAACCACAGAAAACCGGTCAAATAAAAGAAAATTCTCAACCAATGGACTAAAGTTAATAATGGTCAATGGTGTTTCCGCTAAGGAAGCAAAATATTGGGAAAATTATCAATTTTCTGATGAATCGGATCCTGATGAGGATTCCGATGATGTTATAGAAATTACCCCGACCCAATTTAATGAGGCAAAAGAAAATAATAAGGGAAAAGGCATTAAAATAGAGAAATCTAATTCCGACCCAGATGAACTTTATATGTACCATCAACACCCGTATTTTCAATATCGTGACAATAACCCGGGAACCTCTAAACCACCAGGTTTTTCTAAACTAATGTGGAAAACGACGGCTCATATTAGAGGAACATCATATATCCCTAGAAAATTAGGAAAAAGAACCAAGTCCGAAGAAGAAGAAACCAGCGATTCAGATTAGAGGGGTGTGGGCATGCTGTGTAATAAATATATTGTAGTGTGCTTGTACTTTTATGTTCTATGTAAAAATTGCTTGTATTGTTTGCTATTACGAATCTAATCCTTGTCTATTTTACAGTATAAAACAAAATGGATGTTAAGGGTAGACAACCGAATATTTTAGAAAACCTACCGGAGGATATGATTGAGGAAATCTTGTCTAGAGTCGGTCAGAATTCATCAGCACATTTAGTTATGGCGAAATTAACTTGTCAAACATTTGAAAGACTTTCCAGAAATGCCTTAGTTTATAAAAGGCTTTCCTTTGATAGGTGGGGTATATCACATTGGTGAGACTTTAAGTTACGCTGTGTTTTCTTTAAAGCGTTAAATGCGGGGAACCCAAATGCAATTTTACGCTACGGGTTAAGAACCTATTTTGACTCAACATATCCCAACATAGGATTTCGTGAATTAGAAAGAGCTTCTAACATGCAACATAAAGAAGCATGTTATGCTTCTGGGTTAGTGATGTTCGCTTCTTACCAAAGTGAGAAAAAGAACATCGGATTGCTTTTAAATAAAACTTTTCCACAAGTGACGGATTTAGTAGTTGGGGTGAGAAACAAGGTTTTTAGATTATTACGGGGCTGTTGGACATTATGAAACCCTCGTCCTTTTGACGACATTACAACATGCTGCCTAGCCAATGGTCATAACGGTTATTTTCCACAAGACCAAGGATGGGAAGTCGTCTTAGTAAAACCAGAATGCATGACTTGTTTCTGGACTTATGAATTATGTGTCTTTATTTCCTTTGCTGAACAACTTGCGTATTAACTAGATTTATCTTCAAAACTGTCCTGTATCATAGTGTACTATATTTCATGTTATATGTAGTATAGCAAAGTTGTAAGTTTGAAGAATATTTGTATGTGATATATTATTATAATCAGTTTTTCATATGGAATTGTAGTAGTTGAATTGTATATTAGCTACTAAGTATGAACTTAACGGGTAGGTAGTACCCGAATTTAAACTTATAAAACGCTAATATGAAGAAAAAGCTTTTATAAATGAGTTCATATTATGCTACGAGATACTATTAACTACTCTTAATATTTTGTATGATTAACTTGTTTCATTTGACTATTTTGAAGGAAATGGCACCGACTACTCGACATACCTTGAATATGAGCGAAGAGGAATTTCGTGCCTTTCTTGCTTCAAACATTGCCACAGTACAGGCCGTGCTACATACCAACAATAACTCTGAATCTAGCAATACAGCTAATGGCGCAAGAAATCGTGTAGGATGCTCCTACAAGGAATTCACTGCCTGCATACCTTCAGAATTTGATGGGACCGAAGGACCAATCGGATTGAAACGGTGGACCGAGAAAGTTGAATCGGTGTTTGCCATAAGTAAGTGTCCTGAAGGAGACAAAGTGAAGTACGCTACGCATACCTTCACAGGTATTGCATTAACATGGTGGAATACCTATCTAGAGCAAGTGGGACAAGATGCTGCTTACGCGCTACCGTGGTCAGCATTCAAGCACTTGATGAACGAGAAGTACTGTCCCAGAACCGAGGTCAATAAGCTCAAGTCAGAACTTAGAGGGTTACGAACACAGGAATTCGATATTACTTTGTACGAAAGACGATTCACAGAATTGTGCCTATTGTATCCGAGTGCGTTCGAAGATGAGGAAGAGAAGATCGACGCGTTTGTGAAAGGGTTACTGGAGAGAATCCAAGAAGATATAAGTTCACACGAGCCTGCCTCCATACAAAAGGTATGTAGAATGGCTCACAAACTATTGAACCAGATTGAGGGAAGAATTAAAGAACAGGCGGCCGAAGAGGCCAATGTGAAGCTAGTCAAAAGAAAGTGGGAGGAAAACGGTGATAAGAGTCACCAATACAACAACAACTATCCCAACAATCGCAACTACAACAAATGGCACAACAACAACAACAACAACTACAACAATCATCCCAACAACAATAATAACCGCAACAACAACAACAATCAGAAGCAGCTATGCCAAAGGTGTGAAAAGTATCACTCGGGGTTCTGCACCAAATTTTGCAACAAGTGTAAAAGAAATGGTCATAGCATGGTGAAGTGTGAGGTCAACGGACCAGGGGTTAACATAACGAAAGGAACAAATGGTGTCGGAACGAGTAATGGCGGAGTAAGTAGTGTCAGAGAAAGTTATGCCAATGTAGTTTGTTATAAATGTGGAAAACTGGGCCACATTATTAGAAATTGCCCGAACCAGGAGAACACGAATGGACAAGGCCGCGGAAGAGTTTTCAATATTAATGCGGCAGAGGCACAGGAAGACCCGGAGCTTGTTACGGGTACGTTTCTTATTGACAATAAATCTGCTTACATTTTATTTGATTCGGGTGCGGATAGAAGCTATATGAGTAGAGATTTTTGTGCTAAATTAAGTTGTCCAATGACGCCGTTGGATAGTAAATTTTTACTCGAATTAGAAAACGGTAAATTAATTTCAGCAGATTATATATGCCGGAATCGAGAAATTAAACTGGGTAGCGAAATATTTGAAATGTCCCGTTCTTATTGATTAAAAACGTTTCATATTAATTGATTTCGTTGCGAGGTTTTGACCTCTATATGAGACATTTTTCAAAGACTGCATTCATTTTTAAAACAAACCATAACCTTTATTTCATAAATAAAGGTTTAAAAAGCTTTACGTAGATTATCAAATAATGATAATCTAAAATATCCTGTTTACACACGACCATTACATAATGGTTTACAATACAAATATGTTACATCAAAATCAGTTTCTTGAATGCAGTTTTTACACAATATCATACAAACATGGACTCCAAATCTTGCCCTTATTTTAGTATGCAACAGCAGAAGCTCTTAGTATTCACCTGAGAATAAACATGTTTTAAACGTCAACAAAAATGTTGGTGAGTTATAGGTTTAACCTATATATCAAATCGTAACAATAGACCACAAGATTTCATATTTCAATACACATCCCATACATAGAGATAAAAATCATTCATATGGTGAACACCTGGTAACCGACATTAACAAGATGCATATATAAGAATATCCCCATCATTCCGGGACACCCTTTGGATATGATATAAATTTCGAAGTACTAAAGCATCCAGTACTTTGGATGGGGTTTGTTAGGCCCAATAGATCTATCTTTAGGATTCTTGTCAATTAGGGTGTCTGTTCCCTAATTCTTAGATTACCAGACTTAATAAAAAGGGGCATATTCGATTTCGATAATTCAACCATAGAATGTAGTTTCACGTACTTGTGTCTATTTTGTAAATCATTTATAAAACCAGCATGTATTCTCATCCCAAAAATATTAGATTTTAAAAGTGGGACTATAACTCACTTTCAAAGATTTTTACTTCGTCGGAAAGTAAGACTTGGCCACTGGTTGATTCACGAACCTATAACAATATATACATATATATCAAAGTATGTTCAAAATATATTTACAACACTTTTAATATATTTTGATGTTTTAAGTTTATTAAGTCAGCTGTCCTCGTTAGTAACCTACAACTAGTTGTCCACAGTTAGATGTACAGAAATAAATCGATAAATATTATCTTGAATCAATCCACGACCCAGTGTATACGTATCTCAGTATTGATCACAACTCAAACTATATATATTTTGGAATCAACCTCAACCCTGTATAGCTAACTCCAACATTCACATATAGAGTGTCTATGGTTGTTCCGAAATATATATAGATGTGTCGACATGATAGGTCGAAACATTGTATACATGTCTATGGTATCTCAAGATTACATAATACACAATACAAGTTGATTAAGTTATGGTTGGAATAGATTTGTTACCAATTTTCACGTAGCTAAAATGAGAAAAATTATCCAATCTTGTTTTACCCATAACTTCTTAATTTTAAATCCGTTTTGAGTGAATCAAATTGCTATGGTTTCATATTGAACTCTATTTTATGAATCTAAACAGAAAAAGTATAGGTTTATAGTCAGAAAAATAAGTTATAAGTCGTTTTTGTAAAGGTAGTCATTTCAGTCGAAAGAACGACGTCTAGATGACCATTTTAGAAAACATACTTCCACTTTGAGTTTAACCATAATTTTTGGATATAGTTTCATGTTCATAATAAAAATTATTTTCCCAGAATAACAACTTTTAAATCAAAGTTTATCATAGTTTTTAATTAACTAACCCAAAACAGCCCGCGGTGTTACTACGACGGCGTAAATCCGATTTTACGGTGTTTTTCGTGTTTCCAGGTTTTAAATCATTAAGTTAGCATATCATATAGATATAGAAAATGTGTTTAGTTGATTTTAAAGGTCAAGTTAGAAGGATTAACTTTTATTTGCGAATAAGTTTAGAATTAACTAAACTGTGTTCTAGTGATTACAAGTTTAAAACTTCGAATACGATAGCTTTATATGTATGAATCGAATGATGTTATGAACATCATTACTACCTCAAGTTTCTTGGATAAACCTACTGGAAATGAGAAAAATAGATCTAGCTTCAAAGGATCCTTGGATGGCTTGAAAGTTCTTGAAGCAGAATCATGACACGAAAACAATTTCAAGTAAGATTTCCACTCGAAATAAGATTGTTATAGTTATAGAAATTGAATCAAAGTTTGAATATGATTATTACGTTGTATTAGAAAGATAACCTACTGTAAGTAACAAAGGTTTCTTGATCTTGGATGATTACTTGGAATGGATTTAGAAAACTTGGAAGTAAACTTGCAATCTTGGAAGTATTCTTGATTTTATGAAACTAGAACTTTTGGAATTTATGAAGAACACTTAGAACTTGAAGATAGAACTTGAGAGAGATCAATTAGATGAAGAAAATTGAAGAATGAAAGTGTTTGTAGGTGTTTTTGGTCGTTGGTGTATGGATTAGATATAAAGGATATGTAATTTTGTTTTCATGTAAATAAGTCATGAGTGATTACTCATATTTTTGTAATTTTATGAGATATTTCATGCTAGTTGCCAAATGATGGTTCCCACATGTGTTAGGTGACTCACATGGGCTGCTAAGAGATGATCATTGGAGTGTATATACCAATAGTACATACATCTAAAAGCTGTGTATTGTACGAGTACGAATACAGGTGCATACGAGTAGAATTATTGATGAAACTGAACGAGGATGTAATTGTAAGCATTTTTGTTAAGTAGAAGTATTTTGATAAGTGTCTTGAAGTCTTTCAAAAGTGTATGAATACATATTAAAGCACTACATGTATATACATTTTAACTGAGTCATTAAGTCATCGTTAGTCGTTACATGTAAATGTTGTTTTGAAACCTTTAGGTTAACGATCTTGTTGAATGTTGTTAACCCATTGTTTATTATAAAAAATGAGATGTTAAATTGTTATATTATCATGATATTATGATATATAATATATCATAGTATGATATATATACAGTTAAATGTCGTTACAACGATAATCGTTACATATATGTCTCGTTTCGAAATCATTAAGTTAGTAGTCTTATTTTTACATATGTATTTCATTGTTAATACACTTAATAATATATTTACTTATCATTTAACATAATTAACCAAGTGTATCAATATCTTAATATGATTCATATGTACCTAGTAAGACGTTGTTATAACGATAATCGTTATATATATCGTTTTCGAGTTTCTTAAATTAATAGTCTCATTTTTATGTATATAACTCATTGTTAAAATACCTAATGAGATACATACTTATAATAAAATCATGTTAACTATATATATAACCATATATATGTCATCGTATAGTTTTTACAAGTTTTAACGTTCGTGAATCACCGGTCAACTTGGGTGGTCAATTGTCTATATGAAACCTATTTCAATTAATCAAGTCTTAACAAGTTTGATTGCTTAACATGTTGGAAACACTTAATCATGTAAATAACAATTTCATTTAATATATATATATAAACATGGAAAAGTTCGGGTCACTACAATATTTAAGATTGATTTGATACAAGTAGAGTAAGGGAGTTTTGATGTAATAGTTGGCATGGACTGGCTGAAGGAGATGAAAGCAGAGATCGTATGTTACAAAAATGCAATTCACATTGTACGAGAAGAAGGAGAACCCTTAATGGTGTACGGAGAAAAGGGCAACACGAAGCTACATCTTATTAGTAATTTGAAGGCACAAAAACTAATAAGAAAAGGTTGCTATGCTGTTCTAGCAAACGTCGAGAAAGTACAAACTGAAGAAAAGAGCATCAATGATGTTCCCGTCGCAAAAGAATTTCCCGATGTATTTCCGAAAGAATTACCGGGACTACCTCCACATCGATCTGTTGAATTTCAAATAGATCTTGTACCAGGAGCTGCACCAATAGCTCGTGCTCCTTACAGACTCGCACCCAGTGAGATGAAAGAACTGCAAAGCCAACTGCAAGAACTATTAAAACGTGGTTTCATTCAACCAAGCACATCACCATGGGAAGCTCCTGTTTTGCTTGTCAAGAAGAAGGATGGTACATTTAGGTTGTGTATTGACTACAGAGAGTTGAATAAACTTACCATCAAAAACCGTTATCCACTGCCGAGAATTGACGACTTATTTGATCAACTACAAGGCTCGTCGGTTTATTCGAAAATCGATTTACTTTATGGATATCATCAAATGCGAGTAAAGGAGGATGATATTCCAAAAACTGCTTTTAGGACGCGTTATGGTCATTACGAGTTTATGGTTATGCCGTTTGGATTGACTAACGCACCAGCTGTGTTCATGGACTTTATGAACTGAGTGTGTGGGCCATATCTTGACAAGTTTGTCATTGTTTTCATCGATGACATACTTATTTACTCAAAGAATGATCAAGCGCACGAAGAACATTTGAGAAAAGTGCTAGAAGTATTGAGGAAAGAAAAACTGTACGCTAAGTTTTCAAAGTGTGCATTTTGGTTGGAAGAAGTTCAATTCCTCGGTCACATAGTGAACAAAGAAGGTATCCAGGTGGACCCGGCAAAGATCGAAACCGTTGAAAAGTGGGAAACCCTAAAAACTCTGAAGCATATACGTCAATTTTTAGGATTGGCTGGTTACTACAGAAGATTCATCCAGGATTTCTCCAAAATAGCAAAACCCTTGACTGCATTAACGCATAAAGGGAAGAAATTTGAATGGAAGGATGACCAAGAGAAGGCGTTTCAGTTATTGAAGAAAAAGCTAACTACGGCACCTATATTGTCATTGCCTGAAGAGAATGATGATTTTGTGATTTATTGTGATGCATCAAAGCAAGGTCTCCGTTGTGTATTAATGCAACGAACGAAGGTGATTGCTTATGCGTCTAGACAATTGAAGATTCACGAGCAAAATTATACGACTCACGATTTGGAATTGGGTGATGTTATTTTTGCATTAAAGACTTGGAGGCATTATTTATATGGGGTCAAAAGTATTATATATACCGACCACAAAAGTCTCCAACATATATTTAATCAGAAGCAACTGAATATGAGACAACGCTGGTGGATTGAACTGTTGAATGATTATGATACCACCCGGGGAAGGCAAATGTGGTAGCTGACGCTTTGAGTAGAAAGGACAGAAAACCTATACGGGTAAAAGCTATGAATATAATTATTCGTACTAACCTTACTACTCAAATAAAGGAGGCGCAGCAGGGGGTTGTAAAAGAAGGAAAGTTGAAGAATGAGATACTCAAAGGATCAGAGAAACATCTTAATATTCGGGAAGACGGAACCAGATATAGGGCTGATAGAATTTGGGTACCAATGTTTGGAGATGTGAGAGAAATGGTACTTAAGGAAGCACATAAAACCAGATATTCAATACATCCCGGAGCGAGGAAGATGTATAAAAATCTCAAGAAACACTTTTGGTGGCCGGGTATGAAAGCCGATATTGCTAAATATGTAGGAGAATGTTTGATGTGTTCTAAGGTCAAAGCTGAACATCAGAAACCATCAGGTCTACTACAACAACCTGAAATCCCGGAATGAAAATGGGAAAACATTACCATGGATTTCGTTACTAAATTGCCAAGGACTGCAAGTGGTTATGATACTATTTGGGTAATAGTTGATCGTCTCACCAAGTCAGCACACTTCCTGCCAATGAGAGAAGATGACAAAATGGAGAAGTTGGCGCGATTGTATTTGAAGGAGGTTGTCTCCAGACATGGAATACCCGTCTCTATTATCTCTGATAGGGATGGTAGATTTGTTTCAAGGTTTTGGCAGACGTTTCAACAAGCATTGGGGACTCGTCTAGACATGAGTACTGCCTATCATCCACAAACTGATGGGCAGAGTAAAAGGACGATACAAACGCTTGAAGACATGCTACGAGCATGTGTTATTGATTTCGGAAACAGTTGGGATCGACACCTACCGTTAGCAGAATTTTCCTACAACAACAGTGATCATTCTAGTATTAAGATGGCGCCATTTGAGGCACTTTATGGTAGAAAGTGCAGGTCTCCGATTTGTTGGAATGAAGTGGGGGATAGACAGATTATGGGTCCGGAGATAATACAAGAAACTACCGAGAAAATCATCCAAATTCAACAACGATTGAAACCGCCCAGAGTCGACAAAAGAGCTACGCGGATAGTAAAAGAAAAGACATAGAGTTTGAAATTGGAGAAATGGTCATGCTTAAGGTTTCACTTTGGAAAGGCGTTGTTCGAATTGGTAAACGGGGGAAACTAAATCCAAGGTACATTGGACCATTCAAGATTATAGATCGTGCCGGACCAGTAGCTTACCAACTGGAGCTACCTCAACAACTCGCGGCTGTACATAACACTTTCCAAGTCTCAAATTTGAAGAAATGTTTTGCTAAAGAAGATCTCACTATTCCGTTGGACGAAATCCAAATCAATGAAAAACTTCTATTCATTGAAGAACCCGTCGAAATAATGGATCGTGAGGTTAAGAGACTTAAGAAAAACAAGATACCGATTGTTAAGGTTCGATGGAATGCTCGTAAAGGACCTGAGTTCACCTGGGTGAAATGTCCCGTTCTTATTGATTAAAAACGTTCCATATTAATTGATTTCGTTGCGAGGTTTTGACCTCTATATGAGACGTTTTTCAAAGACTGCATTCATTTTTAAAACAAACCATAACCTTTATTTCATAAATAAAGGTTTAAAAAGCTTTACGTAGATTATCAAATAATGATAATCTAAAATATCCTGTTTACACACGACCATTACAAAATGGTTTACAATACAAATTTGTTACATCGAAATCAGTTTCTTGAATGCAGTTTTTACACAATATCATACAAACATGGACTCCAAATCTTGTACTTATTTTAGTATGCAACAGCGGAAACTCTTAGTATTCACCTGAGAATAAACATGCTTTAAACGTCAACAAAAATGTTGGTGAGTTATAGGTTTAACCTATATATATCAAATCGTAACAATAGACCACAAGATTTCATATTTCAATACACATCCCATACATAGAGATAAAAATCATTCATATGGTGAACACCTGGTAACCGACATTAACAAGATGCATATATAAGAATATCTACATCATTCCGGGACACCCTTCGGATATGATATAAATTTCGAAGTACTAAAGCATCCAGTACTTTGGATGGGGTTTGTTAGGCCCAATAGATCTATCTTTAGGATTCGCGTCAATTAGGGTGTCTGTTCCCTAATTCTTAGATTACCAGACTTAATAAAAAGGGGCATATTCGATTTCGATAATTCAACCATAGAATGTAGTTTCACGTACTTATGTCTATTTTGTAAATCATTTATAAAACCTGCATGTATTCTCATCTAAAAAATATTAGATTTTAAAAGTGGGACTATAACTCACTTTCACAGATTTTTACTTCGTCGGGAAGTAAGACTTGGCCACTGGTTGATTCATGAACCTATAACAATATATACATGTATATATCAAAGTATGTTCAAAATACACTTACAACACTTTTAATATATTTTGATGTTTTAAGTTTATTAAGTCAGCTGTCCTCGTTAGTAACCTACAACTAGTTGTCCACAGTTAGATGTACAGAAATAAATCGATAAATATTATCTTGAATCAATCCACGACCCAGTGTATACGTATCTCAGTATTGATCACAACTCAAACTATATATATTTTGGAATCAACCTCAACCCTGTATAGCTAACTCCAACATTCACATATAGAGTGTCTATGGTTGTTCCGAAATATATATAGATGTGTCGACATGATAGGTCAAAACATTGTATACGTGTCTATGGTATCTCAAGATTACATAATATACAATACAAGTTAATTAAGTTATGGTTGGAATAGATTTGTTACCAATTTTCACGTAACTAAAATGAGAAAAATTATCCAATCTTGTTTTACCCATAACTTCTTCATTTTAAATCCGTTTTGAGTGAATCCAATTGCTATGGTTTCATATTGAACTCTATTTTATGAATCTAAACAGAAAAAGTATAGGTTTATAGTCGGAAAAATAAGTTACAAGTCATTTTTGTAAAGGTAGTCATTTCAGTCGAAAGAACGACGTCTAGATGACCATTTTAGAAAACATACTTCCACTTTGAGTTTAACCATAATTTTTGGATATAGTTTCATGTTCATAATAAAAATAATTTTCCCAGAATAACAACTTTTAAATCAAAGTTTTTCATAGTTTTTAATTAACTAACCCAAAACAGCCCGCGGTGTTACTACGACGGCGTAAATTCGGTTTTACGGTGTTTTTCGTGTTTCCAGGTTTTAAATCATTAAGTTAGCATATCATATAGATATAGAACATGTGTTTAGTTGATATTAAAAGTCAAGTTAGAAGGATTAACTTTTATTTGTGAACAAGTTTAGAATTAACTAAACTATGTTCTAGTGATTACAAGTTTAAACCTTCGAATAAGATAGCTTTATATGTATGAATAGAATGATGTTATGAATATCATTACTACCTCAAGTTCCTTGGATAAACCTAATAGAAATGAGAAAAATAGATCTAGCTTCAAAGGATCCTTGGATGGCTTGAAAGTTCTTGAAGCAGAATCATGACACGAAAACAATTTCAAGTAAGATTTCCACTCGAAATAAGATTGTTATAGTTATAGAAATTGAATTAAAGTTTGAATATGATTATTACCTTGTATTAGAAAGATAAACTACTGTAAGTAACAAAGGTTTCTTGATCCTGGATGATTACTTGGAATGGATTTAGAAAACTTGGAAATCTTGGAAGTATTCTTGATTTTATGAAACTAGAACTTTTGGAATTTATGAGGAACACTTGGAACTTGAAGATAGAACTTGAGAGAGATCAATTAGATGAAGAAAATTGAAGAATGAAAGTGTCTGTAGGTGTTTTTGGTCGTTGGTGTATGGATTAGATATAAAGGATATGTAATTTTGTTTTCATGTAAATAAGTCATGAATGATTACTCATATTTTTGTAATTTTATGAGATATGTCATGCTATTTGCCAAATGATGGCTCCCACATGTGTTAGGTGACTCACATGGGCTGCTAAGAGCTGATCATTGGAGTGTATATATCAATAGTACATACATCTAAAAGCTGTGTATTGTACGAGTACGAATACGGGTGCATACGAGTAGAATTGTTGATGAAACTGAACGAGGATGTAATTGTAAGCATTTTTGTTAAGTAGAAGTATTTTGATAAGTGTCTTGAAGTCTTTCAAAAGTGTATGAATACATATTAAAACACTACATGTATATACATTTTAACTGAGTCGTTAAGTCATCGTTAGTCGTTACATGTAAATGTTGTTTTGAAACATTTAGGTTAACGATCTTGTTGAATGTTGTTAACCCATTGTTTATTATAACAAATGAGATGTTAAATTGTTATATTATCATGATATTATGATATATAATATATCTTAGTATTATATATATATATACAGTTAAATGTCGTTACAACGATAATCGTTACATATATGTCTCGTTTCGAAATCATTAAGTTAGTAGTCTTATTTTTACATATGTATTTCATTGTTAATACACTTAATAATATATTTACTTATCATTTAACATAATTAACCAAGTGTATCAATATCTTAATATGATTCATATGTACCTAGTAAGACGTTGTTATAACGATAATCGTTATATATATCGTTTTCGAGTTTCTTAAATTAATAGTCTCATTTTTATGTATATAACTCATTGTTAAAATACCTAATGAGATACATACTTATAATAAAATCATGTTAACTATATATATAACCATATATATGTCATCGTATAGTTTTTACAAGTTTTAACGTTCGTGAATCACCGGTCAACTTGGGTGGTCAATTGTCTATATGAAACCTATTTCAATTAATCAAGTCTTAACAAGTTTGATTGCTTAACATGTTAGAAACACTTAATCATGTAAATAACAATTTCATTTAATATATATATAAACATGGAAAAGTTCAGGTCACTACAGTACCTACCCGTTAAATAAATTTCGTCCCGAAATTTTAAGCAGTTGGAGGTGTTGACGTATCTTCTGGAAATAAATGCGGGTATTTCTTCTTCATCTGATCTTCATGCTCCCAGGTGAACTCGGGTCCTCTACGAGCATTCCATCGAACCTTAACAATCGGTATCTTGTTTTGTTTAAGTCTCTTAACCTCACGATCCATTATTTCGACGGGTTCTTCAATGAATTGAAGTTTTTCATTGATTTGGATTTCGTCCAACGGAATAGTGAGATCTTCTTTAGCAAAACATTTCTTCAAATTTGAGACGTGGAAAGTGTTATGTACAGCCGCGAGTTGTTGAGGTAGCTCCAGTTGGTAAGCTACTGGTCCGACACGATCTATAATCTTGAATGGTCCAATGTACCTTGGATTTAGTTTCCCCCGTTTACCAAATCGAACAACGCCTTTCCAAGGTGAAACCTTAAGCATGACCATTTCTCTAATTTCAAACTCTATATCTTTTCTTTTACTGTCCGCGTAGCTCTTTTGTCGACTCTGGGCGGTTTTCAATCTTTGTTGAATTTGGATGATTTTCTCGATAGTTTCTTGTATTATCTCCGGACCCGTAATCTGTCTATCCCCCACTTCACTCCAACAAATCGGAGACCTGCACTTTCTACCATAAAGTGCTTCAAACGGCGCTATCTCATTGCTTGAATGGTAGCTGTTGTTGTAGGAAAATTCTGCTAACGGTAGATGTCGATCCCAACTGTTTCCGAAATCAATAACACAAGCTCGTAGCATGTCTTCAAGCATTTGTATCGTCCTTTCGCTCTGCCCATCAGTTTGTGGATGATAGGCAGTACTCATGTCTAGACGAGTTCCTAATGCTTGCTGTAATGTCTGCCAGAATCTTTAAATAAATCTGCCATCCCTATCAGAGATAATAGAGATTGGTATTCCATGTCTGGAGACGACTTCCTTCAAATACAGTCGTGCTAACTTCTCCATCTTGTCATCTTCTCTTATTGGCAGGAAGTGTGCTGACTTGGTGAGACGATCAACTATTACCCAAATAGTATCATAACCACTTGCAGTCCTTGGCAATTTAGTGATGAAATCCATGGTAATGTTTTCCCATTTCCATTCCGGGATTTCGGGTTGTTGAAGTAGACCTAATGGTTTCTGATGTTCAGCTTTGACCTTAGAACACGTCAAACATTCTCCTACATATTTAGCAATATCGGCTTTCATACCTGGCCACCAAAAATGTTTCTTAAGATCCTTGTACATCTTCCCCGTTCCAGGATGTATTGAGTATCTGGTTTTATGAGCTTCTCTAAGTACCATTTCTCTCATATCTCCAAATTTTGGTACCCAAATTCTTTCAGCCCTATACCGGGTTCCGTCTTCCCGAATATTAAGATGCTTCTCCGATCCTTTGGGTATTTCATCCTTTAAATTTTCCTCTTTTAAAACTCCGTGTTGCGCCTCCTTTATTTGAGTAGTAAGGTAAGTGTGAATCATTATATTCATAGATTTTACTCGAATGGGTTCTCTGTCCTTTCTGCTCAAGGCGTCGGCTACCACATTTGCCTTCCCCGGGTGGTAACGAATCTCAAAGTCGTAATCATTCAACAATTCAATCCACCTACGCTACCTCATATTCAGTTGTTTCTAATTAAATATGTGTTGAAGACTTTTGTGGTCGGTATATATAATACTTTTGACCCCATATAAGTAGTGCCTCCAAGTCTTTAATGCAAAAACAACCGCCCCTAATTCCAAATCATGCGTCGTATAATTTTGTTCGTGAATCTTCAATTGTCTAGATGCATAAGCAATCACCTTCGTTCGTTGCATTAATACACAACCGAGACCTTGCTTTGATGCGTCACAATAAATCACAAAATCATCATTCCCTTCAGGCAATGACAATATAGGTGCCGTAGTTAGCTTTTTCTTCAATAACTGAAACGCTTTCTCTTGTTCATCCTTCCATTCAAATTTCTTCCCTTTATGTGCTAATGCAGTCAAGGGTTTTGCTATTCTGGAAAAGTCTTGGATGAACCTTCTGTAGTAACCAGCTAGTCCTAAAAACTGGCGTATGTGTTTTGGAGTTTTCGGGGTTTCCCACTTTTCAACAGTTTCTATCTTTGCCGGATCCACCTTAATACCTTCTTTGTTCACTATGTGACCGAGGAATTGAACTTCTTCCAACCAAAATGCACACTTTGAAAATTTAGCGTACAATTCTTCCTTCCTCAATACTTCTAACACCTTTCTCAAATGTTCACCGTGTTCTTGGTCATTCTTTGAGTAAATAAGTATGTCATCAATGAAAACAATGACAAACTTGTCAAGGTATGGTCCACACACTCGGTTCATAAGGTCCATGAACACAGCTGGTGCATTAGTTAAATAAAACGGCATGACCATAAAATCGTAATGACCGTAACGTGTTCTGAAAGCAGTCTTTGGAATATCATCTTCTTTCACCCGCATTAGATGATACCCGGAACGTAAGTCAATCTTTGAATAAACATATGAACCTTGTAGTTGATCAAATAAGTCGTCAATTCTCGGTAGTGGATAACGGTTTTTGATGGTAAGTTTGTTCAACTCTCTGTAGTCAATACACAACCTAAATGTACCATCTTTCTTCTTGACAAACAAAACAGGAGCTCCCCATGGTGATGTGCTTGGTCGAATGAAACCACGTTCTAATAGTTCTTGCAGTTGGCTTTGCATTTCTTTCATCTCACTGGGTGCGAGTCTATAAGGAGCACGAGCTATTGGTGCAGCTCCTGGTACAAGATCTATTTGAAATTCAACAGATCGATGTGGAGATAGTCCCAATAATTCTTTCGGAAATACATCGGGAAATGCTTTTGCGATGGGAACATCATTGATGCTCTTTTCTTCAGTTTGTACTTTCTCGACATGTGCTAGAACAGCATAGCAACCTTTTCTTATTAGTTTTTGTGCCTTCAAATTACAAATAAGGAGTAGCTTCATGTTGCCCTTTTCTCCGTACACCATTAAGGGTTCTCCTTCATCTCGTACAATGCGAATTGCATTTTTATAACATACGATCTCTGCTTTCACCTTCTTCAGCCAGTCCACGCCAACTATTACATCAAAACTCCCTAACTCTACCGGTATCAAATCAATTTTAAATATTTCGCTACCCAGTTTAATTTCTCGATTCCGGCATATATAATCTGCTGAAATTAATTTACCGTTTGCTAATTCGATCAAAAATTTACTATCCAACGACGTCAATGGACAACTTAATTTAGCACAAAAATCTCTACTCATATAGCTTCTATCCGCACCCGAATCAAATAAAACGTAAGCATATTTATTGTCAATAAGAAACGTACCCGTAACAAGCTCTGGGTCTTCATGTGCCTCTGCCGCATTAATATTGAAAACTCTTTCGCGGCCTTGTCCATTCGTGTTCTCCTGGTTCGGGAAATTTCTAATAATGTGGCCCGGTTTTCCACATTTATAACAAACTACATTGGCATAACTTGCTCCGACACTACTTGCTCTGCCATTACTCGTTCCGACACCATTTGTTCCTTTCGTTCTGTTAACCCCTGGTCCGTAGACCTCACACTTCGCCTCGCTATGACCATTTCTTTTACACTTGTTGCAAAATTTGGTGCAGAACCCCGAGTGATACTTTTCACACCTTTGGCATAGCTGCTTCTGATTGTTGTTGTTGTTGTTGCGGTTGTTATTGTTGTTGGGATGATTGTTGTAGTTGCTGTTGCTGTTGTTGTTGTTGTTGGGCCGTTTGTTGTAGTTGCAATTGATGTTGCGATTGTTGGGATAATTGTTGCGATTATTATTGTAATTGCTGTTGGTGTTGTATTGGTGATACTTATCACCGTTTTCCTCCCACTTTCTTTTAACTTTCTTCACATTGGCCTCTTCAGCCGTCTGTTCTTTAATTCTTTCCTCAATCTGGTTCACTAGTTTGTGAGCCATTCTACATGCCTGTTGTATGGAGGCGGGCTCGTGTGAACTTATATCTTCTTGGATTCTTTCCGGTAATCCTTTCACAAACGCGTTGATCTTCTCTTCCTCATCTTCGAATGCTCCCGGACACAATAGGCACAATTTTGTGAATCGTCTTTCGTACGTGGTAATATCAAATCCTTGGGTTCGTAACCCTCTAAGTTCTGTCTTGAGCTTATTGACCTCGGTTCTGGGACGATACTTCTCGTTCATCAAGTGCTTGAATGCTGACCACGGTAGTGCGTACGCATCATCTTGTCCCGCTTGCTCTAGATAGGTATTCCACCATGTTAACGCAGAACCTGTGAAGATATGCGTAGCGTACTTCACTTTGTCCTCTTCAGTACACTTACTTATGGCAAACATCGATTCGACCTTCTCGGTCCACCGTTTCAATCCGATCGGTCCTTCGGTTCCATCAAATTCCAAAGGTTTGCAGGCAATGAATTGTTTGTAGGTGCATCCTACACGATTTCCTGTACTGCTAAATCTAAGGTTATTGTTGTAATGTAGCGCAGCCTGTACTGCGGCTATGTTTGAAGCTAGAAAAGTACGGAATTCCTCTTCATTCATATTCACGGTGTCTAGTCAGTGCCATTTCCTTCAAAATAGTCAAATGGAACAAGTTAATCATACAGAATATTAAGAGTAGTTAATAGTATTTCGTAGCATAATATGAACTCATTTATAAAAGCTTTTTCTTCATATTAGCATTTTATAAGTTTAAATTCGGGTAGTACCTACCCGTTAAGTTCATACTTAGTAGCTAATATACAATTCAACTACTACAATTCTATATGAAAAACTGATTATAATAATATTTCGCGTTCAAACTTTTATACAATATTTTATAAACTTACAATACCGCTTATTTTACATAAAGCATGAAATATAGCACACAATAACTTTGATACAATATAGTTGTGAAGATAATTCTAGCTAGTACACAAGTCGTTCAGCAAAGGCAATAAAGACACGTAATTCATACGTTCAGAAACAAGTCATGCATTCTGGTTTTACTAGGACTACTTCCCATCCTTGGTCTTGTGGAACATAACCGTTATGGCCGTTGATAAGACAGCATGTTGTAACGTCGTCAAAGGGACGAGGGTTACGTAATGACCAACAGTCTCGTAATAACCTAAAAACCTCATTTCTTACCCCAATTACCGACTCCGTCACTTGTGGGAACGTTTTGTTTAATAGTTGTAGCCCGATGTTCTTTTTCTCACTTTGGTGAGAAGCGAACATTACTACCCCTTAAGCATAGCATGCTTCTTTATGTTGCATTTTAGCTGCTTTTTCTAAATCATGAAGTCCTATATTCAGATACATTGAGTCAAAATAATTTCTTAACCCGTTGCGTAAAATAGCATTTGGGTTCCCCGCAATATATGCGTCAAAGTAAACACATCGTAACTTATGGGTTTCCCAATGTGATATCCCCCATCTTTCAAACGAAAGTCTCTTATAAACCAAGACATTCTTGGAACGTTCTTCGAATGTCTTACAAACTGATTTCGCCGTAAATAGTTGTGCCGAAGAATTCTGACCGACTCTAGATAAGATTTCATCAATCATGTCTCCGGGTAGGTCTCTTAAAATATTGGGTTGTCTATCCATTATGTGTTTTTATGCTGTAAAATAGACAAGAGTTAGATTCATAAAAAAAAATTACTTATTAATACAAGCAATTTTTACATATATCATAAAGCATAAGCACACTATATTACATATATTACACCACACGAATACAACTATCTTATTTCGACTCGCTCGTTTCTTCTTCTTTGGTTTTGGTTCGTTTTACCAAGTTTCTAGGGATATATGATGTTCCCCTAATACGAGCCATCGTTTTCCACAACGGTTTAGAAAAACCTGGTGGTTTAGAGGTTCCCGGGTCATTGTTACAACTTAAGGGCTTCGGGGGTTGACGATACATATAAAGTTCATCGGGGTTGGAATTAGATTTCTCTATTTTTATGCCCTTTCCCTTATTATTTTCTTTTGCCTTTTTAAATTCCGTTGGGGTAATTTCTATAACATCATCAAAATTCTCGTCGGAATCCGATTCATCGGAGAATTGGTAATCCTCCCAATATTTTGCTTCCTTGGCGGAAACACCATTGACCATAATTAACCTTGGTCGGTTGGTTGAGGATTTTCTTTTACTTAACCGTTTTATTATTTCCCCCACCGGTTCTATTTCCTCCTCCGGTTCCTCCTCTTCCAGTTCTGATTCTTCTTCCGGTTCTGATTCTTCTTCCGGTTCTTCTTCAGGAACTTGCGAATCAGTCCAATATATATTCGACTCTTCGTTATTATTAGGTGAGTCAATGGGATTTGTGCTAGAGGTAGACATCTATCACACAATATCAAGCATGTTAAGAGATTAATATATCACATAATATATACATGTTAATAATATATAGTTTCCAACAAAAATGTTAAGCAATCATTTTTAAAGAAAACACGGTCGAAGTCCAGACTCACTAATGCATCCTAACAAACTCGATAAGACACACTAATGCAAATTTTTGGTTCTCTAAGACCAACGCTCTGATACCAACTGAAATGTCCCGTTCTTATTGATTAAAAACGTTCCATATTAATTGATTTCGTTGCGAGGTTTTGACCTCTATATGAGACGTTTTTCAAAGACTGCATTCATTTTTAAAACAAACCATAACCTTTATTTCATAAATAAAGGTTTAAAAAGCTTTACGTAGATTATCAAATAATGATAATCTAAAATATCCTGTTTACACACGGCCATTACATAATGGTTTATAATACAAATATGTTACATCGAAATCAGTTTCTTGAATGCAGTTTTTACACAATATCATACAAACATGGACTCCAAATCTTGTCCTTATTTTAGTATGCAACAGCGGAAGCTCTTAGTATTCACCTGAGAATAAACATGCTTTAAACGTCAACAAAAATGTTGGTGAGTTATAGGTTTAACCTATATATATCAAATCGTAACAATAGACCATAAGATTTCATATTTCAATACACATCCCATACATAGAGATAAAAATCATTCATATGGTGAACACCTGGTAACCGACATTAACAAGATGCATATATAAGAATATCCCCATCATTCCGGGACACCCTTCGGAT
Source organism: Rutidosis leptorrhynchoides (assembly GCF_046630445.1). Classification (NCBI taxonomy): domain Eukaryota; kingdom Viridiplantae; phylum Streptophyta; class Magnoliopsida; order Asterales; family Asteraceae; genus Rutidosis; species Rutidosis leptorrhynchoides. The sequence goes on from NC_092342.1 coordinate 196,432,682, forward strand.
ATGATATAAATTTCGAAGTACTAAAGCATCCGGTACTTTGGATGGGGTTTGTTAGGCCCAATAGATCTATCTTTAGGATTCGCGTCAATTAGGGTGCCTGTTCCCTAATTCTTAGATTACCAGACTTAATAAAAAGGGGCATATTCGATTTCGATAATTCAACCATAGAATGTAGTTTCACGTACTTGTGTCTATTTTGTAAATCATTTATAAAACCTGCATGTATCTCATCCCAAAAATATTAGATTTTAAAAGTGGGACTATAACTCACTTTCACAGATTTTTACTTCGTCGGGAAGTAAGACTCGGCCACTGGTTGATTCACGAACCTATAACAATATATACATATATATCAAAGTATGTTCAAAATATATTTAAAACACTTTTAATATATTTTGATGTTTTAAGTTTATTAAGTCAGCTGTCCTCGTTAGTAACCTACAACTAGTTGTCCACAGTTAGATGTACAGAAATAAATCAATAAATATTATCTTGAATTAATCCACGACCCAGTGTATACGTATCTCAGTATTGATCACAACTCAAACTATATATATTTTGGAATCAACCTCAACCCTGTATAGTTAACTCCAACATTCACATATAGAGTGTCTATGGTTGTTCCGAAATATATATAGATGTGTCGACATGATAGGTCGAAACATTGTATACGTGTCTATGGTATCTCAAGATTACATAATATACAATACAAGTTGATTAAGTTATGGTTGGAATAGATTTGTTACCAATTTTCACGTAGCTAAAATGAGAAAAATTATCCAATCTTGTTTTACCCATAACTTCTTCATTTTAAATCCGTTTTGAGTGAATCAAATTGCTATGATTTCATATTGAACTATATTTTATGAATATAAATAGAAAAAGTATAGGTTTATAGTCAGAAAAATAAGTTACAAATCTTTTTTGTAAAGGTAGTCATTTCAGTCGAAAGAACGACGTCTAGATGACCATTTTAGAAAACATACTTCCACTTTGAGTCTAACCATAATTTTTGGATATAGTTTCATGTTCATAATAAAAATCATTTTACCAGAATAAAAACTTTTAAATCAAAGTTTATCATAGTTTTTAATTAACTAACCCAAAACAGCCCGCGGTTTTACTACGACGGCGTAAATCCGGTTTTACGGTGTTTTTCGTGTTTCCAGGTTTTAAATCATTAAGTTAGCATATCATATAGATATAGAACATGTGTTTAGTTGATTTTAAAAGTCAAGTTAGAAGGATTAACTTTTATTTGCGAACAAGTTTAGAATTAACTAAACTATGTTCTAGTGATTACAAGTTTAAACCTTCGAATAAGATAGCTTTATATGTATGAATAGAATGATGTTATGAACATCATTACTATCTCAAGTTCCTCGGATAAACCTACTGGAAATGAGAAAAATAGATCTAGCTTCAAAGGATCCTTGGATGGCTTGAAAGTTCTTGAAGCAGAATCATGACACGAAAACAATTTCAAGTAAGATTTCCACTCGAAATAAGATTGTTATAGTTATAGAAATTGAATTAAAGTTTGAATATGATTATTACCTTGTATTAGAAAGATAAACTACTGTAAGTAACAAAGGTTTCTTGATCTTGGATGATTATTTGGAATGGATTTAGAAAACTTGGAAGTAAACTTGCAATCTTGGAAGTATTCTTGATTTTATGAAACTAGAACTTTTGGAATTTATGAAGAACACTTGGAACTTGAAGATAGAACTTGAGAGAGATCAATTAGATGAAGAAAATTGAAGAATGAAAGTGTTTGTAGATGTTTTTGGTCGTTGGTGTATGGATTACATATAAAGGATATGTAATTTTGTTTTCATGTAAATAAGTCATGAATGATTACTCATATTTTTGTAATTTTATGAGATATTTCATGCTAGTTGCCAAATGATGGCTCCCACATGTGTTAGGTGACTCACATGGGCTACTAAGAGCTGATCATTGGAGTGTATATATCAATAGCACATACATCTAAAAGCTGTGTATTGTACGAGCACGAATACGGGTGCATACGAGTAGAATTGTTGATGCAACTGAACGAGGATGTAATTGTATGCATTTTTGTTAAGTAGAAGTATTTTGATAAGTGTCTTGAAGTCTTTCAAAAGTGTATGAATACATATTAAAACACTACATGTATATACATTTTAACTGAGTCGTTAAGTCATCGTTAGTCGTTACATGTAAATGTTGTTTTGAAACCTTTAGGTTAACGATCTTGTTGAATGTTGTTAACCCATTGTTTATTATAACAAATGAGATGTTAAATTGTTATATTATCATGATATTATGATATATAATATATCTTAGTATGATATATATACAGTTAAATGTCGTTACAACGATAATCGTTACATATATGTCTCGTTTCGAAATCATTAAGTTAGTAGTCTTATTTTTATATATGTATTTCATTGTTAATACACTTAATAATATATTTACTTATCATTTAACATAATTAACCAAGTGTATCAATATCTTAATATGATTCATATGTACCTAGTAAGACGTTGTTATAACGATAATCGTTATATATATCGTTTTCGAGTTTCTTAAATTAATAGTCTCATTTTTATGTATATAACTCATTGTTAAAATACCTAATGAGATACATACTTAAAATAAAATCATGTTAACTATATATATAACCATATATATGTCATCGTATAGTTTTTATAAGTTTTTAACGTTCGTGAATCACCGGTCAACTTGGGTTGTCAATTGTCTATATGAAACCTATTTCAATTAATCAAGTCTTAACAAGTTTGATTGCTTAAAATGTTGGAAACACTTAATCATGTAAATAACAATTTCATTTAATATATATATAAACATGGAAAAGTTCGGGTCACTACACTGGGAGCGTGAAGATCAGATAAAGAAGAAATACCCGCATCTATTTCCAGAAGATTCGTCAACACCTTCAACAGCTTAAAATTTCAGGACGAAATTTATTTAACAGGTAGGTACTGTAGTGACCCGAACTTTTCCATGTTTATATATATTAATTGAGATTGATATTTACATGACTAAATGTTTCCAACATGTTAAGAAATCAAACTTGTTAAGACTTGATAAAATGAAAATAAGTTTCATATAGACAATTGATCACCCAAGTTGACCGGCGATTCACGAACGTTACAAATTTGTAAAAACTACATGTTGTGGTATATATAGACATATATATGGTTTACATGAGATTATGATGAGTAAGTATCTCACTAAGTATATTAACAATGTGTGATATACATAAGAAATGAGATTACTAAGTTAAGAAACTCGAAATGATATATATAACGATTATCGTTATGATAACGTCTACTAAATACATATGTATCATATTAAGATATTGATACACTATATTTAACATGATAAAATGATATTTAAATATATCATTAAGTGTGTTAACAATGAACTACATATGTAAAAACAAGACTACTAACTCAAGAATTACAAAACGAGACTTATATGTAACGATTATCGTTGTACCGATATTTTAATGTATATATATCATATTAAGAGATATTAATACATCATAATATCATGATAACATAATAATTTAACATCTCATTTGATATAATAAACATTGGGTTAACAACATTAATTGAGATCGTTAACTTAAAGGTTTCAAAACAACACTTACATGTAACGACTAACGAAGACTTAACGACTCCATTAGAATGTATATACATGTTGTGTTTTGATATGTATTCTTACACTTTTGAAAGACTTCAAGACACATATCAAAGTACTTCTACTTAACAAAAATGCTTACAATTACATCCTCGTTCAGTTTCATCAACAATTCTACTCGTATGCACCCGTATTCGTACTCGTACAATATACAGCTTTTAGATGTATGTACTATTGGTATATACACTCCAATGATCAGCTTTTTGCAGCCCATGTGAGTCGCATAACACATGTGGGAACCATCATTTGGCAACTAGCATGAAATATCTCATAAAATTACAAAAATATTAGTAATCATTCATGACTTATTTACATGAAAACAAAATTACATATCCTTTATATCTAATCCATATACCAACGACCAAAAACACCTACAAACACTTTCATTCTTCAATTTTCTTCATCTAATTGATCTCTCTCAAGTTCCATCTTCAAGTTCTAAGTGTTCTTCATAAATTCCATAAGTATAGTTTCATAAAAATCAAGAATACTTCCAAGTTTGCAAGTCTACTTCCAAGCTTTCTAATCCATTCCAAGTAATCATATAAGATCAAGGAACCTTTGTTATTTATAGTAGGTTATATTTCTAATTCAAGGTAATATTCATATTCAAACTTTGATTCAATTTTTACAACTATAACAATCTTATTTCGAGTGAAAATCTTACTTGAACTGTTTTCGTGTCATGATTCTGCTTCAAGAACTTTCAAGCCATCCAAGGATCCTTTGAAGCTAGATCCATTTTTTTCATTTCCAGTAGTTTTATTCAGAAAACTTGAGGTAGTAATGATGTTCATAACATCATTCGATTCATACATATAAAGCTATCTTATTCGAAGGTTTAAACTTGTAATCACTAGAACATAGTTTAGTTAATTCTAAACTTGTTCGCAAACAAAAGTTAATTCTTCTAACTTGACTTTTAAAATCAACTAAATATATGTTCTATATCTATATGATATGCTAACTTAATGATTTAAAACCTGGAAACACGATGAACACCATAAAATCGGATATACGCCGTCGTAGTGAAACCGGGGGCTGCTTTGGTTTGGATAATTAAAAACTATGATAAACTTTGATTTAAAAGTTGTTCTTCTGGGAAAAAGATTTTTCATATGAACATGAAACTATATCCAAAAATCTTGGTTAAACTCAAAGTGAAAGATTGTTTTTCAAAATGGTCATCAAGATGTCGTTCTTTCGACGGAAATGACTACCTCTTTAGTAATTGACATGTAACTTAAATTTCCGACTATAAACCTATACTTTTTCTGTTTGGATTCTTAAATTAGAGTTCAATATGAAACCATAGCAATTTGATTCACTCAAAACGGATTTAAAAAGAAGAAGTTATGGGTAAAACAAGATTGGATATTTTTGATCTTTTTAGCTACGAGAAATGTTTAACAAATCTATACAAATCATATCCTAGCTAACTTATATTGTATTATACATGTATTCTAATATATTATGTAATCTTGGGATACCATAGACACGTATGCAAATGTTTTTGTAAAGACCCGTCCTTATCCATCTGGACAAAGTCTTCAACATTTGGTTCCATTGCGATGATCGACTCCAAGTAATGTCTTTAGTATGAGCTAATGCACAGCGGAAGACTTAATTTTTACCTGAGAATAATATGCTTTAAAATGTCAACATAAAGTTGGTGAGATATATAGGTTTGATGCTAGCAGCGTTATTGAAAGGACCCGTTCATATACATTATAAACGATTCACAATAGTTGATTACATTGCGAGGTATTTGACCTCTATATGATACATTTTACAAACATTGCATTCATTTTTAAAAGACAAACTTTCTTTACATCAAAATTTGACAGGCATGCATACCATTTCATAATATCCACTATTCAACTATAAATTGATTTAATAATAATCTTTGATGAACTCAATGACTCGAATGCAACGTTCTTCGAAATATGCTATGAAAGACTCCAAGTAATATCTTTAAAATGAGCAAATGCACAGCGGAAGATTTTTTTAATACCTGAGAATAAACATGCTTTAAATTGTCAACCAAAAGGTTGGTAAGTTCATTAGTTTATTATAATCATTTATTTTCATCATTTTAGTAGACCACAAGAATTTCATTTCCAGTTCTCATAAATATACGTCTCATGCATAGAGACAAAAATAATCATTCATATGGTGAACACCTGGTAACCGACATTAACTAGATACATATAAGAATATCCCCTATCATTCCGGGATCCTCCTTCGGACATGATATAAATTTCGAAGTACTAAAGCATCCGGTACTTTGGATGGGGTTTGTTAGGCCCAATAGATCTATCTTTAGGATTCGCGTCAATTAGGGTGTCTGTTCCCTAATTCTTAGATTACCAGACTTTAATAAAAAGGGGCATATTCGATTTCGATAATTCAACCATAAAATGTAGTTTCAATTACTTGTGTCTATTTCGTCAAACATTTATAAAAGCGCATGTATTCTCAGTCCCAAAAATATAAAGGGTAAAAAGGCAAATGAAACTCACCATACTGTATTTCGTAGTAAAAATACATATAACGTCATTGAACAAGTGCAAGGTTGGCCTCGGATTCACGAACCTAAATTAATTATATATATTTATGTGTTGGTCAATATTTGTCTAACAAATTAGGTCAAGTCATAGTGTACCACAATCCTAATGCTCGAGACTAAAATGCAAAAGTCAACAAAAGTAAATTTGACTCAAAATAATTTCCAAAAATCTATACATGATTAATATATAGTTTAAATATCGTCGTTTTATATTCTTAAATATTTTTAAAAGATTTATTAGAGTAAATAATATAATTTATTTATTAATAAATAAAATTTTATATTAAATTTATATAATAAAATATACTTATATATATATTAAGTAATAAAATTTATAGGGTTCATTTAATATCATAAAGATAATATGATATGTATTATTAAAGTAAGTTATTACACGTAGTAAAATATGTTTGTATCACATATTTATTTGATAAAATAATATCTATAATGATAGTAAGTAAAAGTTGTATTATTTTGTAATAATAATTATTATTATAAAAATATCAATATTTATAATTACTAAGATGACATTATGATAAAACGATAATTCTAATTATGATAACTTTAATATTTACGATAATTTTTAATATTATCTTTAAAATAATAATTCTATTTAAAATAATAATAATAATGATATTTTATAGTAATAATGACATTTCTATTAAAATGATAATTTTTGTTAAAATGATAGTTTTAATACTAACGATACTTTTAATAATAATAGTAATGATAAAAATAATAAGAACGATAATTTTATCTAAATCAATATCTTATAATATTTTAATTTCATCATGATACTCTTACTCATTATTTCCTAATCATTTCGTTTAATAGCTTTTAATCGTCTTTTATATCGTGTTCATAATAATGATAATAATAGTAATCAAAATAATTAGGTGTTACAAATATTTGTTTTAATTACACTAATATTAATAATGATAGTTACTATAACATTATTAACGATAATACTAATAATTATCTTAATGATAATATAGTAATAATAATAATAACAATAGAAATAACCATTTTTAAATAATGATATATATATTAATAATGATAATAATAATAATAATAATACTAATAATAATAATAATAATAATAATAATAATAATAATAATAATAATAATAATAATAATAATAATAATAATAATAATAATAATAATAATAATAATAATAATAATAATTGGATAATAATAATAATACTAATTATAACTTTAACGATAGTAATAATAATAAAAAATAACAATTTTTAATGATAAATTCATTTTATTGATAAAGATAATAATAATGATAATAATAAGATAAAACTAGAACGACGATAAAAACGACGATAATAATAATCATTTTTAATAAAAATATCAAAAATTCAATTGATTATAACTTCTAATCCGTTCATCGAAACCATTCGATATCTAAAGGAAAAGTTCTTAATTTTTCGCTAGCTTTCCAAGGATATGCATATCTTATACCTTATCTCAACCGCAAGTGTAACTAATTCAAGATTCAACCTAACCTGTCTAAGGGCAATATCAAAAGTACAAGCATGCATAATCCTAAATACTCGAGCACTAGTCAGGGATACACTATTAGTATGTAAAAGTTAAATTATGAGTACTCACGTATCAATATTGAGATTCAATATTGCAGGAAAGGTACGTAGACGCAACAGAAAAGATAAACACTATATTGACCTCACGAGCATACTCATGAACCATACTCAATCACCTCCATAGCTATAACCCATAATTTCCTTAATCATATCCTACACTAAAAACAATTTTGAAATCACTCGGACAGCACTCCGTCGTAATATTTTATGTATACTAATAATATCTTGAAATAATACGGAGTAAATATATATATGTAAATTGATTGAGAGAGTTTATATAAAAATATTTTCAAGTTTCTATGAAATAATGAAACCTATTGAATTCTATTTATAATAGATTTTTGAATTATGAAAGTGAATTATTAAAGTATGAATTATTAAAGTATGAATTATTAAAGTGAATTATTAAATTGAATTATTAAAGTATGAATTATTAAAGTGAATTATTAAAGTATGAATTATTAAAGTGAATTATTAAAGTTAAAGTAAAGTAAAAATAAAGTAAAGGTAAAGTTTAAGTATATTAAAAGTATAAAACTATGTACGTATAATACGCGTATAAATATATATAATATTAATTTAAATCGTTATATATATTTAATAAAATAAAATATAAATATCGTTATCTTTATCATACTAGTTAAGTAATGAGTTGTCAAAAGTGGTTCTAGATATTTATAAAAGTTATATACGTTTTAATAATAAAGTTCTTTTTAAACTGAAAACGTTTTTGTACGTTTAAAACTAAATAGATCAATCGAGTCTTTATGAGATTCAATCTTCAACTATCCTTTGTCTAGTTCTCAATGATTGACAATTTGTTCTTATTTATAAATCACTTTACCATTTTCCAAATATTGTTAAAATGGAAAAATTTCCCAAATCAACGTGGGCCTTTCAACAGAGACTTGTAATCATAATTCAATATATCTGATAATTCAATCATTTGATCTTATCTTCTAATTCCATTGATAAATATTTTGAAACAGATACAATCATATAAAGTATTTAATCTAATATTTTGTTTACGTTTCAAGTTATAATATATATACACATATACATATATAATCATATTCGTTTAATGGTTCGTGAATCGTTGGAACTTGGTCGAGCTTGAATGAATGTATGAACATAGTTTAAAATTCTTGAAATTTAACTTAACAAATATTTCTTATCGTGTCGGAAACATATAAAGATTAAAGTTTAAATTTGGTTGGAAATTTTCGGGTTGTCACAGTACCTACCCGTTAAAGAAATTTTGTCCCGAAATTTGAGTGAAAAGGTCGTGAATGATAATAAGTATGTTTTCATGATGCATACGGGCTGAAAATTAGAGTTTTATCATCAGCGAATAATTTGGATAAACAATCCATTTATATGAAGAGTACGGATGAAGCTAACATATAAGAGTGAAATGAGTAAGTGTAGATTCATCTTATCATTTGACGTAGATATGATTGATTCCCAGATTTCAAGGGATTTGAAGAAAATCTTCTTAATAAGATTTGACTCTCCGGTAAACAAGGGAATTAGGATCCGCTTTAAATGCGATCGTCCATTTTAATTGTTCTGTCAGAGATTTTCTTATAAATTCACCTCATTCATATCCTTACAACTCACACCTTCTGTTGATGCATTTTATGCAAGTCCTTAGACATCAACCCACGTCCATAGCAGGTACATCAGGTTACAGGCCACCATGATTACTCGTTATTATCCTATCCGTGTTTGTATGTGGTTATAGGAACTGCAGGAATGAGATTTAGATGTTTGACTATGTTAGACTTAGTCAGACGTACGAGTGAAGCCTCACTAGTACGGCTGACAGGTTCATACGCACGGTTGATGCTGAGCTAAGTCACAATTATAACCTAACTGAGAAGACACGAGTGAGTGATCACCCGTACGGCTGATGAAGCCAACTCGTACGTGTGATGAATGAATCGTATGGGTGAGTCAACAGCAGGGGTATATAAAGTCTTATGTTCTTCATTTTAGGTTAAGCCTCTCATTTGTTACACACACTCAGATCTAGTGAGCTCCTCCGATTCTCTCTCACTCCAAATCACCCAGGTGGTGAATAATAGCTCTAGGTGTTGATCTAATCACACTTGATTTAGTTGTGGTTTGACTAAATTAATCAAAAAAAAACTTAACCTATTCACTAGAGGGTTTGATTCACTTGTTCCGCCATTGTGTGAGTTAAATCTGTTGATTTCTAAGTTCCTAGTCATGTTTCATCACCTTCTATTCTTTCCCCCTCAACTCATATTTTAAAGTATTCATCAATATGCTCCATCCAGTTCTGATTCTCGATATACTTCTAACTTTCATATCGGTCATTCTTCTTTTTCATCTACCGCTGGAAGAATCTATTTACTTCTACTATACTCTTGGGTTTATAGTGTTTCTAGTTCTCCCGTGTCTTTATATGCATCGATATATATGGTTTATAATTTCTGGTTTTTCGTTGGGCTTTATATGTTCCCTTATATTTCAAAGTCTCTGCTTCTGTCTTCTATAATCATTATCATTCACAGTTAATGCTCTCTTTTATTTGCTGCAATTTATACCCCACTTTCTATTTCGGAGTTTTGTCCTTTCGTTTCTTCTTCTTGCGATTAAGCACCGCTTGTAATGGTCCAGAATTCACAGATATGAATTTCAGAATGAACATTGTTAATGTTCTAGGAAGGAAATTGTGATGGCACGATCTTGACTTGTCAAATTACTAGAATACCTTGGAAAAGGCCGAACCATCAAGAAATATTTTCTTGATATTTTAGAGGTTAAATAGAATATAAGAGTCGTATGACATGGCACATGATGATGTTATGATCTGTGAATCATCAGGTTCCATTTAGAAACTCAGCATAACTTACTGTAATATAATCACATTGATCAAGTGTCATTATATTATACTAATTCATGCTTCACTTCCCAACACTACTTCAAAATATTCCTATTTTAAACTTGAATGTTTCAGAATTTAGAAACTAAAATAGTTTCTTTTATGATGTAATACAGATAGCGCGAAGAGGTAAATGATTTCAAATAAGAAAAATTAAGAAAATATCTTCAGAAATATGGAGGATATTTATAATGAATGATATGATGATATTTTAGAATTTCTAATATCAGAGGATGATGAAGAATATTGTCCGCAGGGGGTTAGAGTCAGGAGCAAGGTATTCAGTAAGGACTTCAGCAGGTACTGAATCATTTGGATCCTTTGAAGTCAGGTTCAGTCTTTGTAATTTGTCCACAGCCTCCTTCCTACTTTGCTCAATCCATTTTCCAGTTCCAAAACTTCTCTTTTTCTGCGCTTTGCCAGCACACTTCATCATTATCATCCAGCTTTTACCGTTTAAAGTCGTTTATAGTTTTTGCTGCTTCATCAGAATTTTTTTTTCCATTTTCGGAGAACCAATTCGTAGTTCGGAGTGTTTTTCAGAAACTTCACATTCAAATTAAGTCCAGAAGATAGACGTTATATATACACATATAACTGTTGGCGTAGACATGCTACGAGATTTCAAAATACTGATTGCTAATTCCCAATGATTCGTATGGCAATTCTCATTACAAGATGCGAATGAGTAAATGATGGGGTTTCAATGAATAATTATAATGACTTTTTGGAGAGGCTAAAGTCAAAGGGTAATGAAGTTGTTGGTACATCTGCTAATAATGTGGTGGAATGTAAAAGGTTCCCTGGTAACGATGGTGTATATCTCAAGGTTATAATAAGGTTAGTCTGACTGAAAAGTCAAAGTTGACTTGCTGGAGCTGTGACAAAACTGGCTACTTGGAATAGGAGTCGCAAAGTTATTTTTGCTAATAAATGCCAAAGAATCTAACGCGGATACGTTGTTTAAACTTTTACTTTGGTTTCAAGAGTGTTTCGGGTACATAACTGTGGGTAACATGTGGTTGGCTCATCTCGATTGCTCATCATTCGAAGTGTCTTCAGAAATTTTCGAAGGGTTCGAACACAGATTGTAATCGTTAACATACATTTGATGTTCTAACACAGTTTTGAAGTCAAAATATAGCTTGTGAAAGATGTAAGGATCTAAGAGTGATGATTTTGGTCATATCTCAAGTTGAATTTTGAGATTTCAAAATCAGAATATGTAATTAAATTTTGAATGAGTAGGGTTGTTTTGATTTCTATATAAGAATGTATATTGTTGTGAAAGTAGGGAGTATAATGGATGATTTGCTGAATCAGATTCGAAGAATGTAACATATTAATTGTGAATTTATATATCTCTCGGGTATTACCTACCCGTTAAAAAAAAATTTCACAATTAATATTTTGTACAAAAGAATTTTATTACAGTCTTTATGAAAATATATATATGTATATTTTCTTCAGATGTAACATAGATTTAATGAGTTAATGTTAAATTAAACTCATTTGATTTACGGTTGAAACTAGAATTGAATAATCCCTAAAGGCTTTAAAAAGTACATAACTTTTACGCAGTATTTCTTTAATGACATTGAAATTATAAATCAATACTTCGTTATTTGTTGATGTATGATGTTCGGTTCGTGGAATTCTTGTGAATTTTGCAAAGTACGAATGATGTTATCTGAAAAGTTTCGGGTACATCGATGATGAAAGTGTAAAATCAAATATATACTTGATTTATTATGAATTGGAATTTGTTGAATTGCGACAGAGATTGTAGTTAACGCTGGTTAAGTTGCGGCCGAAGGACGTACATTATTGCATATTTGTAATATGAATTAACCGAGTAGTTAAGATTAACACACAATAGCTTAGCACGGAAAGATTTATTTCAAAATATATATATATATATATATATATATATATATATATATATATATATATATATATATATATATATATATATAATATACATATAATTTCTTCAGAGGGAATGAGTTAATTCTTCATAACTCGTTGATACAATATACACGTTATTGATTCGTAATAATGTCCACAGTGATTCTTGAACTGACGGAGTTTGTGATGTTATCGGTGTTGTTGATTCGGATGTTGACTGTACTGACGATGCTGGTAACGCTGACGGTACTGTTGATGCCGTTGGTAAAGCAAGTTTAGCTTGTTAATCACACACCATTTTATTATGAGGGTTTCTACTCTTCCTTCTATCATTTTGGTTCGCTTAACTGATTTATGGTTAGGGCTAGATTAGATAATCTCTAAGACTTTAGAGATTACATAATCGCCGCGGAATGTTTCTCCAATGAAGTTATGAATTAATACTTCGTCAGTTATTGTTGTTGGTACTCCTTGGTATCTATGGTGCGTATGACGTTGATGCTCGTGGGACAGATTGTGAAGTTGAGGTTTACGACGCGGTTGTGGTTGGAGGTGGTAATGGTACTGTTGGCGTTGATGATGGTGGCACTGGTTATGCTGCTGATGCTGCTGCTGGTGTTTGTAATCTCTGCACGATATTCTCCAAAGCCACTACCCGAGCGCGAAGCTCGTTGACTTCTTCTATTACACCGGGGTGATTGTCGGTTCGGATGAGCGGATAAATAAAATCTAAAATTTGATGTAATATATAATCGTGACGAGATACTCTGGAAATGAGCGAGAAAATGGTGTTTCGAACAGGTTCGCCGGTAAGTGCTTCAGGTTCTTCGTCAAGAGGGCAATGTGGTGGATGAAAGGGATCACCTTCTTCTTGTCTCCAATGATTGAGGAGGGTACAAACCCATCCCCAATTCATCCAGAATAGGTGATGACTGATTGGTTGATCTATTCCGGTCACACTGCTTTCGGAGCTTGAATAGGATTCCATTTCGGAATCTGAGTGACTTGAACTGATGATGAATTCCATTTCGCACGATTGGATAAAGGATTTTTTTTTCGATATGAAATGATTTTGGCTAACGGATGATATTCTAATTATATAGAATATATATATATATATATATATATATATATATATATATATATATATATATATATATATATATATATATATATATATATATATATATATATATATATATATATATATATATATATATATATATATATATATATATATATATATATAGATCAAAAGATTTCATAGATTACGGAGGAGTTTGCGGGATATGTCAGGCAAAGTTTAAAGTAACAGATACGATAAGACATGATTTAGCAGATATGCTAAGATATGAATTTTTGTCTATACACTATTCATGCAATCAATGCAGCAAGACGTGTCTTAGACTAAAAATGATAAGCAGGTAATTTCCTGAGGATGATAAGTAGTTAATTTTCAACACAAAATGATAAGCAAAACTTTTGACCTGCAGACACGGTCGAAGTCCAGACTCACTAATGCATCCTATCGACTTATTAGTTAGACACACTAATGCCGACCTGGTTCGCTAAGACCACCGCTCTGATACCAACTGAAAGGACCCGTTCATATACATTATAAACGATTCACAATAGTTGATTACATTGCGAGGTATTTGACCTCTATATGATACATTTTACAAACATTGCATTCGTTTTTAAAAGACAAACTTTCTTTACATCGAAAATTGACAGGCATGCATACCATTTCATAATATCCACTATCCAACTATAAATTGATTTAATAATAATCTTTGATGAACTCAATGACTCGAATGCAACGTTATTCGAAATATGCTATGAAAGACTCCAAGTAATATCTTTAAAATGAGCAAATGCACAGCGGAAGATTTCTTTAACACCTGAGAATAAACATGCTTTAAAGTGTCAACCAAAAGGTTGGTGAGTTCATTAGTTTATTATAATAATTTATTTTCATCATTTTAATAGACCACAAGAATTTCATTTCCAGTTCTCATAAATATACGTCCCATGCATAGAGACAAAAATAATCATTCATATGGTGAACACCTGGTAACCGACATTAACTAGATACATATAAGAATATCCCCTATCATTCCGGGATCCTCCTTCAGACATGATATAAATATCGAAGTACTAAAGCATCCGGTACTTTGGATGGGGTTTTTTAGGCCCAATAGATCTATCTTTAGGATTCGCGTCAATTAGGGTGTCTGTTCCCTAATTCTTAGATTACCAGACTTTAATAAAAAGGGGCATATTCGATTTCGATAATTCAACCATAGAATGTAGTTTCAATTACTTGTGTCTATTTCGTCAAACATTTATAAAAGCGCATGTATTCTTAGTCCCAAAAATATAAAGGGTAAAAAGGCAAATGAAACTCACCATACTGTATTTCGTAGTAAAAATACATATAACGTCATTGAACAAGTGCAAGGTTGGCCTCGGATTCACGAACCTAAATTAATTATATATATTTATGTGTTGGTCAATATTTGTCTAACAAATTAGGTCAAGTCATAGTGTACCACAATCCTAATGCTCGAGACTAATATGCAAAAGTTAACAAAAGTAAATTTGACTCAAAATAATTTCCAAAAATCTATACATGATTAATATATAGTTTAAATATCGTCGTTTTATATTTTTAAATATTTTTAAAAGATTTATTAGAGTAAATAATATAATTTATTTATTAATAAATAAAATTTTATATTAAATTTATATAATAAAATATACTTTTATATATATTAAGTAATAAAATTTATAGGGTTCATTTAATATCATAAAGATAATATGATAGGTATTATTAAAGTAAGTTATTACACGTAGTAAAATATGTTTGTATCACATATTTATTTGATAAAATAATATCTATAATGATAGTAAGTAAAAGTTGTATTATTTTGTAATAATAATTATTATTATAAAAATATCAATATTTATAATTACTAAGATGACATTATGATAAAACGATAATTCTAATTATGATAACTTTAATATTTACGCTAATTTTTAATATTATCTTTAAAATAATAATTCTATTTAAAATAATAATAATAATGATATTTTATAGTAATAATGACATTTCTATTAAAATGATAATTTTTGTTAAAATGATAGTTTTAATACTAACGATACTTTTAATAATAATAGTAATGATAAAAATAATAAAAACGGTAATTTTATCTAAATCCATATCTTATAATATTTTAATTTCATCATGATACTCTTACTCATTATTTCCTAATCATTTCGTTTAATAGCTTTTAATCGTCTTTTATA
Source organism: Rutidosis leptorrhynchoides (assembly GCF_046630445.1). Taxonomy (NCBI): domain Eukaryota; kingdom Viridiplantae; phylum Streptophyta; class Magnoliopsida; order Asterales; family Asteraceae; genus Rutidosis; species Rutidosis leptorrhynchoides. The sequence continues at coordinate 196,448,702 of NC_092342.1, forward strand.
TCGTGTTCATAATAATGATAATAATAGTAATCAAAATAATTAGGTGTTACAAATATTTGTTTTAATTACACTAATATTAATAATGATAGTTACTATAACATTATTAACGATAATACTAATCATTATCTTAATGATAATATAGTAATAATAATAATGACAATAACAATAACCATTTTTAAATAATGATATATATATTAATAATGATAATAATAATAATAATAATAATACTAATAATAATAATAATAATAATAATAATAATAATAATAATAATAATAATAATAATAATGGATAATAATAATAATAATAATAATACTAATTATAACTTTAACGATAACAACGATAGTAATAATAAAAAAATAACAATTTTTAATGATAAATCCATTTTATTGATAAAGATAATAATAATGATAATAATAAGATAAAACTAGAACGACGATAAAAACGACGATAATAATAATCATTTTTAATAAAAATATCGAAAATTCAATTGATTATAACTTCTAATCCGTTCATCGAAACCATTCGATATCTAAAGGAAAAGTTTTTAATTTTTCGCTAGCTTTCCAAGGATATGCATATCTTATACCTTATCTCAACCGCAAGTGTAACTAATTCAAGATTCAACCTAACCTGTCTAAGGGCAATATCAAAAGTACAAGCATGCATAATCCTAAATACTCGAGCACTAGTCAGGGATACACTATTAGTATGTAAAAGTTAAATTATGAGTACTCACGTATCAATATTGAGATTCAATATTGCAGGAAAGGTACGTAGATGCAACGGAAATGATAAACACTATATTGACCTCACGAGCATACTCATGAACCATACTCAATCACCTCCATAGCTATTACCCATAATTTCCTTAATCCTATCCTACTCGAAAAACAATTTTGAAATCACTCGGACAGCACTCCGTCGTAATATTTTATGTATACTAATAATATCTTGAAATAATACGGAGTAAATATATATATGTAAATCGATTGAGAGAGTTTATAGAAAAAATATTTTCAAGTTTCTATGAAATAATGAAACCTATTGAATTCTATTTATAATAGATTTTTGAATTATGAAAGTGAATTATTAAAGTATGAATTATTAAAGTATGAATTATTAAAGTGAATTATTAAAGTATGACTTATTAAAGTGAATTATTAAAGTATGAATTATTAAAGTGAATTATTAAAGTATGAATTATTAAAGTGAATTATTAAAGTTAAAGTAAAGTTAAAGTAAAGTAAAAATAAAGTAAAGGTAAAGTTTAAGTATATTAAAAGTATAAAACTATGTACGTATAATACGCGTATAAATATATATAATATTAATTTAAATCGTTATATATATTTTATAAAATAAAATATAAATATCGTTATCTTTATCATACTAGTTAAGTAATGAGTTGTCAAAAGTGATTCTAGATATTTATAAAAGTTATATACATTTTAATAATAAAGTTCTTTTTAAACTGAAAACGTTTTTGTACGTTTAAAACTAAATAGATCAATCGAGACTTTATGAGATTCAATCTTCAACTATCCTTTGTCTAGTTCTCAATGATTGACAATTTGTTCTTATTTATAAATCACTTTACCATTTTCTAAATATTGTTAAAATGGAAAGATTTCTCAATCAACGTGGGCCTTTCAACAGAGACTTGCAATCATAATTCAATATATCTGATAATTCAATCATTTGTTCTTATCTTCTAATTCCATTGATAAATATTTTGAAACAGATACAATCATATAAAGTATTTAATCTAATATTTTGTTTAAGTTTCAAGTTATAATATATATACACATATACATATATAATCATATTCGTTTAATGGTTCGTGAATCGTTGGAACTTGGTCGAGGTTGAATGAATGTATGAACATAGTTTAAAATTCTTGAAATTTAACTTAACAAATATTGCTTATCGTGTCGGAAACATATAAAGATTAAGGTTTAAATTTGGTTGGAAATTTCCGGGTTGTCACAGTTATAACTATGGACCACAAGATTTCATATATTTAAACATAATACACTCGCAAGTGTATGTAAAAGTAGTTGAGCACTTGGTAACCATACTTAACATTTAAATCATCGCAGCATATTCTTAAATAATCACTATACCGTACCAAGTGTAGTATACAGAAACGAAGTACTGTGCAACCGTTGAAAACTGGTCGTCCAGCCCGATTGGGGTTGTCAGGCCCGATAGATCTATTAACATGATTCGCGTTTACATTCCTCATGTAAATATTAGCTACCAAGTATAAAGAAATATGCCATGGTACAACTCAACATAGAATTTATTTTTGATCACTTGTGTCCATAACGTAAATCATAAAATGCATGTATTCTCATCCCAAAATATTTAGAGTTTAAAAGGGACTATATACTCACCATACTGTATTTTGTAGTAAAAATACATATAACATCACTGAACACGTATAAGGTTGTCCTCGGATTCACGAACCTATATCATTTATATATATATATTAACACACATAATGGTAATTAAACGAATTTATGTAGAATTTGTTATTTTAGTAATTTATATGTTTTATTAATAACTTAATTAACTATTTTTATTCCATATACTTTAGATACATAATTAGTATTGCTTATAAAAATATTAATATATTTAAGTCATATATGTTTAAATATAATTTTATATAACAAATATTTATTTGGTAAAATAACATTAATAATAATAATTAAAAGGTGTATTTGTTTAAAAATAATAATACTAATAATAATAATTTTGATAAAAATGATAAATTTTTTTTTCTAATACTGATAGTAATACTAAAAATGATAACAATAATAAAAATGATAATTTTAATATTTTTGAAAATAAAAATGATCATAATAATAATAATAGTAATAATAATTATAATAATAATTCTTTTACTAATAATGATATTCATAATGATATTAATACTAATAATACCTATTTTAGTAACAATAATGATTTTAATGATTTAATGATAATAATAATAATAACAATAATAATAATATTAATAATAATAATAATTTTAACAAAAACTACCTTAAATGCTTTCCTAAAAAGAAATGGCAAAGCCTGGGCTTGAACCCATGACCTCTCGTTCCACTGAGACACACGCAAACCAACACTCTATCCATTTCGTTTCTGTTTTTGTTGGGATTTAACAAGTTCCATTATACTTAAAACCATTTAAGAATCAATTAAAAACGGAAGCGTGTAATTATAAATTTTTACTTGTTAAACTTTAACCATTTAAAGCTAAATCCCAATTAGGATCAAGTTTTGAATATATATGCTTACAAACTAAAGAAAGTTAAAAGGATTATACCTCCTCAAAACTTATGTTTGAGGGCTGCAAAACCTTGAATGATGATGAAGAAAGTGATGAAACCAAGCACCAAACTATCACCTTAACACCCTTGCTTTGTTGTAAACCTTGGACACCTTCAAACCCAAGCTTAAAACCACTTTGTTTATGCTCAAAATCGACCAGCTGCTGCTGTCCAAAATGGGCAGAAACTTTGTGAAGATGATGATGAAATTATGCCTCTAACTTGAAGCCTCAAGTGTGCTATACCCCAAGCTTTCAATCACCAACACTTTCCTTTGTTTGGTTAGGATTTAGGACACTTATTTGCTAGAACACCAAGCTCAAGAACCTCTCTTTTTCCCTCACCAAATTCGGCCAGCAGCATTCAAGTGAAGAATGAGAGAGTATTTTTGGTTCTAAGTACAAGTCTTGAGTCAAAATCTTGGTTATATGAAACTAGCATGCACATGAGGGAATGTGTTCTTAAAAGTAACAAAAAAATGCATGTGTTGGACATCCTAGGAGTCCTAAAACCGTCCACCACCAAGGGGTTTTAAAAAAAAGAGTTATTTTTTAAAACTAGTTATAATACCATGCATTTTATTAAGTTACTTGCATATTTTATAAAACCATTTATAAAATATAACACAATGTAATTATTTAAACCTATAAATAATTAAATATAAATTATCCAAATAATTTATCTCAAGTGATAATATTTTAGAAAACCCATTTTCTAAAATCCAAGTGTCGCGTATTTATTTAACGATTCAATCGTCAAGATTAAATACAGTTAAAGTGTCGGTAAGCTTGTTATTAGGTATGACCCGACTTGGATCATAACAGGTTAGCCACGTTAATTTAATATGTCTCTCGGGCATACGAAATACCTTCAATCTCCCACTTGCACGAGAAACATAAGAAATTAATGCAAGTGATGGATACAGCCTAACACACCGTCCATCACCCCTAATATGTTATGACTTTGTGCCATTCAATAACATCATCCCTTTCGAGTTCCCTTCTCGAATATGAATAGGTGAATCTTTCATTATATCCTTTCATCCTAGATGTCATGTCAAATCCAAGAGATACAGAGTGACCACTCTCTTATAGACTCAACTTTATCAGGCCTTAGACATCTTACTCTCAACGAATAAGAGGGACAAATTCCATCTTGACTACATACGTCCTAGATACACACTTTGTATTATACCTGAGCTCTTCCTTATGTACTACCATATTTCAGAATAGCGAAGGAAAGAGTCAAGGCATAATACTCGGTGAATATCAGGACCCAATATGTATCTCAGGTCAGAGGATACGATGATATTCGCCTTTACTCAAGATTACATGTGATCAACCACAAAGGCTCCATACAGTAAATCTTGAGAGCGGGTCTTCCAATATTTGTATCCCACAAATATCTATGAACCTTGGCAGCAACCCTGCCCCACATTCAACCTATGAATGTATACCAATCCAAGTTCATAATAGTCTAAACCTCACACTCATTCCCACAAATGTGATCGACTACGGAATTTAGAATAATAGCTTATTCATGGATAACCAATATTTGTATCCCACAAATATCTATGAACCTTGGTAGCAACCTTGCCCCACATTCAGTCCGTGAATGTATACCAATCCAAGTTCATAATAGTCTAAACCTCACACTCATTCCCACAAATGTGATCGACTACGGAATTTAGAATAATAACTTATTCATGGATAAAATATGCAAAATAGGAACTTAACTCAAAAATAAATTAAACCATAATTATATTAATGAGTTTGAACCACTTCGTCTCGTTACAATACTTAAAACAGATCATGACCAATCACTAGAATATCGAAGCCCTAATGCACAAACATGTCCTTCATGTTTTGCTCCATATAAGAGTTTCGTGAGTGGATCCGCTATGTTATGATCTGTGTGAATTTTGCGAATACATATCTTTCCCTTTTCAACTTCATCCCTAATGTAGTTGAATCTCCGCTCAATGTGACGGGTCTTTTGGTGAGCACGAGGTTCCTTGATTTGAGCAATCGCACCTTCGTTGTCACAAAAGATCTCAAGAGGGCCTTGAATGGTAGGAACCACTCCTAAGTCGTCGATGAATTTCTTCATCCATGCAGCTTCCTGAGCTGCCAATGAGGCGGCAATGTACTCTGATTCTGTAGTGGATAATGCAACAACATCTTGTTTTGAACTCTTCCAAGAGACCGCACCTCCATTTAATGTAAATACATAACCGGATTGTGATCGAGAATCATCTCGATCAGTTTGGAAACTCGCATCCACGTAACCTTTTACAGCGAGTTCCTCCTCACCAGACCCGTATATTAGAAACATATCCTTAGTCCTCCTAAGGTATTTCAGTATACTTTTAACAGCAATCCAATGACTGTTTCCTGGGTTGTTCTGGTATCTACTTGTCAAGCTTAGAGCGCATGACACATCCGGTCTAGTACATATCATTGCATACATGATAGACCCAATTGCAGATGCGTATGGGACTTTCTTCATTCTATCTTGTTCATCTTTCGTGGTAGGACACTGAGATGAACTGAGAACGGTTCCTCTTTGAATAGGTACCAAACCTTTCTTAGAGTTTTCCATCTTGAACCTTTTCAAGATTTTATCAATGTATGTACTTTGACTTAAACCTATCAATCTCTTGGATCTATTCCTATAGATCCCTATCCCCAATATGTATTGTGCATCTCCAAGATCCTTAATGGAGAAGCAACTCTTTAGCCAAGTTTTGACTCCTTGCATTGTGGTAATATCATTCCCAAATAATAATATATCATCCACATATAGTACAAGGAACATGATAGTGCTCCCACTAGCTTTCTTATATACACAAGCTTCATCACCATTTTTAATGAAGCCAAATTTCTCGGCTTCCTCATTAAAATGATGATTCCACATTCTAGATGCTTGTTTCAATCCGTAGATTGACTTCTTTAACTTGCATACCTTTTTAGGATATTTTGGATCAACAAAACCTTCAGGCTGGACCATATAGACATCTTCCATAAGATATCCATTTAGGAAAGCGGTTTTGACATCCATTTGCCATATTTCATAGTCGTAGTGAGCAGCAATGGCAAATAATATCCTAATAGACTTTAGCATTGCCACTGGCGAGAAAGTTTCATCATAATCAACCCCTTGAGTTTGAGTGAAACCTTTTGCCACAAGTCTAGCTTTATATGTATCCAAGTTTCCATGAATGTCGGTTTTCTTCTTGAAAAGCCATTTGCAATCAACTAGCTTAGAGCTAGGAGGTTGCTCAACAAGTTCCCACACTTGGTTTTCATACATGGATTGCATCTCGGCGTTCATGGCTTCCTGCCATTTATCTTTATCAATCCTTGATAAAGCATCTTCGTAGTTTGTCGGTTCATCCAAATCAACCGTATAGCAACCATCTACGAGAAACCCATATCTCTCGGGAGGATTACTAATCCTACTAGATCTTCGAACGTCTTGTGTATTTTGATCATCCATTTGATCACTATCAACATTTTCATGTTGAGTGCTAGTGTCAACCAATTGTGTATCATCTACTTGATCTTGAACCCCTTCAAGATCTATCTTCCTTTCACTATTTCCTTCCATTAGGAACTTAGTTTCAAGGAATTCCGCCTTCCGAGCAACAAATACATTCTGCTCGGATGGATCATAGAAATAGTATCCCATATCATCCTTGGGATATCCTATGAAGATACACTTCGTGGATCGAGCATTCAACTTATTAGGGACGTAACGCTTAGGATAAGCTTCACATCCCCATACCTTTAAGTATGATAGAGATGGAGGTTTATCAAACCACATCTCGTGAGGAGTTCGTTCCACTTTCTTGGTTGGGGCCATATTTAAAATACGGGCCGCGGAGCTTAGACAATAACCCCAAAATGATAGAGGCAACGAGCTTCTTGCCATCATAGATCGAACCATATCCATTAGGGTTCGGTTCCTCCTTTCGGAAACTCCATTAAGCTGGGGTGTTCCGGGTGGAGTAAGTTGTGAGATAATCCCACAACTCCTAAGATGATCTTGGAAGGCATCGCTTAGGTATTCACCTCCTCTATCGGTACGAAGTACCTTAATTGTCCTATTGAGTTGATTTTGTACTTCGTTTTGATATTCTTTGAATGCTTCAAACGTTTCGTCCTTGTGTCTTAATAAGTAGACATATCCGAAACGACTAAAGTCATCAATGAAAGTAACAAAGTATCTTTCACCATTCCTAGTCTTGGGTTTAAAGGGTCCACATACATCCGAATGTATTAATCCCAATAAATCTTTAGCCCTTTCATAGGTCCCTTTGAAAGGTGCTTTGGTCATCTTGCCTTGTAAACAAGACTCACATACTTCAAACGAATCCATTTCATTTGATTTCAAAAGTCCATTCTTTTGAAGTGTATGTATTCGGTTCTTGTTTATGTGACCAAGGCGACAATGCCATAAGTAGGAATCACTCAAATCCCTTTTGAGTTTCTTGGTGCTTGTATGGTACATTGAGCTACTAGATGATGTGTCATCATGAACCAATTCATAAATTCCATTTGAAGGTGTAGCCTTGAAATAGAATACATTATCTAAATAAATATGGATATCATCATTAACAAAATTAAGATAAAACCCACATTGTTTCAAACGGGAAATGGAAATAATGTTTCGACATAAATCGGGTGCATACAAAACATCTTTAAAAATAAGTTCCAAACCACTTGGAAGCTTTAACACAAAGTCTCCTTGAGCCTTCACTTGCACTTTGGCTCCATTACCCATGTAGAGACTCGATGTTCCCGTTTGCTTGCTACTTCTTTTGAACCCCTGCAATGAATTGCAAATGTGAGTTCCACATCCAGTGTCTAATACCCATGTATTAGAAGAAGTAATACTAAGCTCTATATATACCATATATATATTACCTGAGGTTTGCCCTGCATCCCTCTTCTCCTTCAACTCCTTAAGGTAGACCGGACAGTTTCGTTTCCAATGACCCATCTCACCGCAACCGAAACATGGGTCTTCCTTGGGGTTTGCCTTCTCGGCTACCTTTTGCTTCTTAGCCTTGTTCTTGGTTGGGGTAACCATCTTCCCCTTCCCTTTGCCTTGATGGGCGGGTCCTTTCCTCTTAGCCACCTTTGGCTTAGAGGCGTTACCTTTGGATCCACCTTGATCGATTGCTAACACGGGTAAAGCCCTTTTACCCATGCTAGTTTCGGCCGTTCTAAGCATACCGTGAAGCTCACCTATGCTCTTATCCATCCCATTCATATTGTAATTAATTACAAATTGATCAAACCTTTTTGATAGGGAGTTAAGGATAAGATCGGTGGCTAACTCATTAGATATGTTTAGGTTAAGACGGTTTGCACGATCGATAAGGCTTTTCATCTTAAGTACATAAGATGAAACCGATTGGGTATCGTCCATACGACAAGCATGTAGCGCCCGAACCGTTTCGAAGCGCTCGACACGCGCTTGTTGAAGGAACATCTCCTTCAATTGCGTTATCATGTCGTATGCACTATGATGCTCGAAATCCTTTTGGAGTTCGGGAATCATAGTCCCAAGCATTAGGCATGAGACTTGAAGGGAGTCGTGGCAATACTTATCGTAATAGGCCATTGCCTCCACATCATTCTCATCCGGTTGATCGAGAATGGGGTCCTCAAGTACATACGCTTTATCCTCTTGTTTGAGGACAATCCGAAGATTGCGGAACCAATCCATAAAGTTGGTATGGTTGAGTTTGTCTTTCTCTAAGAGAGACCTTAATGATAGGTGGTTTAGGTTAAGTGGTGCGTTTGGAATGTTGTTGTTGTTATTGGCGGCCATCTACAAAATTAACAAAGTTCGTTTAAGTATCGATTTTAATTTAACATTCAATACCCTTTAAATCAAATTGAATTATTAAATTCTAGAATCCAACGGTAAACCAAATTTCGGTTAGGTGACCTTCATCCCGCAATTTGATTTAGCTAGGTAGTCAATAAATGACAATTGCAATCCATTTGCAACTTCTAGAGTATGGGATCATGCAATCCTTTTGCATGGCATATTTATCCCATCAACGCCTATTTGTTCCTCATGCTTCGGTGACCCTAAGTTCATGATTCCCAAATCAAGTCGTCCTACTTGTATAGACTTGTAAATTTAACATACAAGTGGTTAGGTGACCTTTATCCCACAAGCATGTGAAATTTACCTTAATCATATTAGTTTGCTCATAACGGTTAGGTGACCTTTATCCCATCATGAGTTCCCTAATACTTTTAAGTGTCACACAATAGGATGGCGTTAAACTTGTTTACCTTGTTTGTAAAAGGGATTTTAAGTTTTCGTTAATTCTAGTTTGAGAAAACTTTTATGCCATACACCAACATGCATTTAGTGTATGGTACTTGTGAAAAACCAATTTTATGTCTTGTAATTGAGCCAATTACTTGATATAAACCATTTTATATACGTTATCCTTTTCTTGTTCTTAATAACCATTTATTAAGGGTTTTGGTTGCTATTTTAATTTAACCATTTAAATTGCCGTTTTGCATGTACTTAGAACATCTAATTTAACCAATTAAATTGTCGTTTTGTTTGTTGTTATCTTGTGATTAATTGTATCAACCAAACATACAAAACAATAATCATACAAACAACCACACATGCAAAATAAGCGTGTTCACAATCTAGCCATTTTGGTGGACATTTGTTTAGCCGAAAACAAATGTCACCGGGTTAAGGGGTAATAATACAAAGTAGGAGATCACTTAACCTTGCATCCAAATGCTCCTTGTGTTCTTCAAGTCTTCATCATCTTGTTCTTCATTTTTACAAAATATGTATCCTAATACATTTTTATCTAGAAAATGAAATACAACCTATTCTATTTTACATACCAAATGTAAAACAAATTACATAGCCAAAATAATAATTATTACATGCCAATTGAATGAATAATATTACATACCAAATGAATATAACAAATCAACCAAATATAACATGCAATCAACACAAGGTCAAGGCTAGGATTGTGAACTTTAACATGCAACAAAATATGACCAAATGATAGAGCTCAAAACCCAATTTTGAACCCTAATAAATTCGACCATAATGAAGTACCCACCCAAAACCAACAATTTTTGCATTCTTCTTTCATGCATGTACTTAGAATGCAAATATAGTGGGTTTAAAACAATAATTCGAAGCATATTTCAACAACTTCGGCTCTAGATACCATTGTTGGGATTTAACAAGTTCCATTATACTTAAAACCATTTAAGAATCAATTAAAAACGGAAGCGTGTAATTATAAATTTTTACTTGTTAAACTTTAACCATTTAAAGCTAAATCCCAATTAGGATCAAGTTTTGAATATATATGCTTACAAACTAAAGAAAGTTAAAAGGATTATACCTCCTCAAAACTTATGTTTGAGGGCTGCAAAACCTTGAATGATGATGAAGAAAGTGATGAAACCAAACACCAAACTATCACCTTAACACCCTTGCTTTGTTGTAAACCTTGGACACCTTCAAACCCAAGCTTAAAACCACTTTGTTTATGCTCAAAATCGACCAGCTGCTGCTGTCCAAAATGGGCAGAAACTTTGTGAAGATGATGATGAAATTATGCCTCTAACTTGAAGCCTCAAGTGTGCTATACCCCAAGCTTTCAATCACCAACACTTTCCTTTGTTTGGTTAGGATTTAGGACACTTATTTGCTAGAACACCAAGCTCAAGAACCTCTCTTTTTCCCTCACCAAATTCAGCCAGCAGCATTCAAGTGAAGAATGAGAGAGTATTTTTGGTTCTAAGTACAAGTCTTGAGTCAAAATCTTGGTTATATGAAACTAGCATGCACATGAGGGAATGTGTTCTTAAAAGTAACAAAAAAATGCATGTGTTGGACATCCTAGGAGTCCTAAAACCGTCCACCACCAAGGGGTTTTAAAAAAAAGAGTTATTTTTTAAAACTAGTTAAAATACCATGCATTTTATTAAGTTACTTGCATATTTTATAAAACCATTTATAAAATATAACACAATGTAATTATTTAAACCTATAAATAATTAAATATAAATTATCCAAATAATTTATCTCAAGTGATAATATTTTAGAAAACCCATTTTCTAAAATCCAAGTGTCGCGTATTTATTTAACGATTCAATCGTCAAGATTAAATACAGTTAAAGTGTCGGTAAGCTTGTTATTAGGTATGACCCGACTTGGATCATAACAGGTTAGCCACGTTAATTTAATATGTCTCTCGGGCATACGAAATACCTTCAGTTTTAACCCCAGATTGAATCTATATAACCAATCTAACTGTTTGTTTTTCTTCTCTTAAATTAACCAACTCAAATCATTGTTTTATCAACACGTCCATCTTCATCCTAATGTATCTTAAAGGAATTCGTGTGACTGAAACAGAAGTTTAAAAACTTTTTTAAAAACTACCACAACTCTGGTTGAACACCCACCCTGGCCATAACCTTCGGCCAGACAGGAATCGAGTACACGGCCCAACTTTTAAGAAAAAAACTAGATCATGGCCCAACAATTGAAAGAAAATTCACGGCCCAAATGATGGATAATAATTCAGCTCGTTTAGCTGTGTTTAGGAAAAAGAAATAAAATGAAATAACAAGTGTCGGTGTTTTAGAATTAGACTGATTAAATGGATCCAAAACCCGATAACATGTTATATTATTCAATGGATAGTGGGGGTTGTTAAGTTTTGACACAAGTGGGACATCAATTTCATACATCATCATGTATCATCATCAAAGCTCACCATCATCATCCAACAAAACGTCCACATCTTTATTTCATTTGAACCACACATAAAGGCTGCAGTAACAGCACAGTAGCTGCAACAGGTTTACGTTTTGGTGTAGATAGAAAAGGAACAATCATAATGGCTGTAGCAACTCGATAAGGGTTCTCGAACATAAACTGAAACGAAACAACAGCAATATACGATAATTTGGCGTGGTCGTTGATGGATTTAATGAAGATGATGAGGTGGGTTCGAATAAGAAACAGGAAAACATAGCAACTGCAGAAAAAGGTAATGGTTGTTGAAACTGAAATAGTTAGCAACAAGAACGAACTGCAATATCCTTTACAGCGGCGAAAGTTCGAATAACAAGTGGGTCTTCGATTTAGAGAAAGAATGATATAAATTAACAGTGGTTTTGTTGTTGATAGTTTTATCGAAGCTAACTAATGAAACAGAAGTAAACAATTTAGATATACAACAATTCGTGTGTGTTGGTGTTCTTCGTGGTGGTTGAGCAGAAACAAAAACAAATAAACATGATGGGTGGCGGTGGAGGTGATAGGCTAGTGGTTTTCAAGAGAGAGAGGGAAAAGAGGATGAGAGGGAGGTGGTTTGCCATGGTGTTGGATGGTGGCCGTCGTTTGTGGTGGTGATGTGGGTGGCAGTTTTCAAAAGTTAATAGGATTAAACGTAGCAGTACCTTGGTTGTGTGGCTATTTGAAGTCGATAGATATATGGTGTGGTTCAAACAAAGAGGAGAGGGAAAGACGGCTTGGTGGTGTTTTTGGGTGGTTAAGGGTTGGGTGGCCGTTGCCAGTTGTGGAAGATGATCACTATTGAGTCATATATCTCAATGCAAGTGTGTATGTATCTCTTTGTGTTGTGCATATGTATATATATATATATATATATATATATATATATATATATATATATATATATATATATATAGAGAATAGAAGATTAGATAGATGGTGGACAAACAAAAGAAAACAGTAAGCATACAATAATATTTCAATTAGGAATCCAATTATACACAGTATGTTTCCAATCGAATTCACGGATGTATAACTTTATAACAAGATATATATATATATATATATATATATATATATATATATATATATATATATATATATATATATATATATATATATATATTATATATATATATAATATTTTAATTATAATTATATTAATTAAAAGAAACAAGTGAAATTGTGAAATGAAAGAGAACAGTTAGCAGCCATTGAATTTGTTTGATTCTACCGACAACTTACATGGGTATTATATCGTGTCCATTGCTAAACAGTTAAAATATAAAAGTGTTCCTAAAAATCCCAAACTCTTAGATTAAATAAATTTAATTATTCCACTCATTAACTGTTTGAAACCTAATAAAAAAAGGTTCAATAATTATTTATTTATTTGACGTTCCAATTTATATGTACGGAGTACTAATATTTATTCTTAAAAAGGTAAAAATATTTTTAACAAATCTAAAATCTTCGTAATCAATTTACAATCCAACTTTTATCTTAATCATTCCTGAACATGTATTATATCTATATTAAAACTAACTAAACATCAACCGAGTGTCACTGACGTTTACTAATTAGACTCGAAATCAATTATTTTTAATATATTATCTTTCTATTTATGATCAGTTTTAAAATAGCAAGTTTAATTACTAAACAAATATTTATATATTTTTAAACAATTAATTTAATATACCCGTATATATTTACAAGTAATATTTATGTACATAATTGTATATATCTATATATTTATAGTTTCCATTACATCGCATATTATTTTACATATTTAATTCTAATAATTTTAATCATATAATATTTCAAATTATATATATATATATATATATATATATATATATATATATATATATATATATATATATATATATATATATATATATATATATATATATATATATGTGTGTGTGTGTGTGTGTGTGTGTATATATTTAAATATGTAAGCATCTATTTACAATTAGTTGTTCGTGAATCGTCGGGAAAGGTCGAAGGTCAATTGAATATAGATTTCAAAACTTTCGAGACTCAACATTACAGATTTTTGCTTATCGTGTCGGAAACATATAAAGATTAAGGTTTAAATTTGGTCGGAAATTTCCGGGTCATTACAGTACCTACCCGTTAAAGAAATTTTGTCCCCGAAATTTAATAGAGGTCGTCATGGATAACAATAAGAATGTTTTCATGACGAATATGAGGTAATAATGGAGTTTTATCATTATTGAGAGATATAAATAAAACGATTCGATCATGTGACGCGTACGAGTGAAGCTATCACAAAAAAAATGAAATAAATAAATATATATTCGTTTTCTCTTCTCGACTTCGAATCAAACGAGTAATGGTCCGGAATTCGTAGGTATGAAATTTGGAATGAACACAGCTATTGCTTTTAGAAAGAAATGGTAATGGCACGATTTTGATTTGTCAAATTACCAGAATATCCTGGAAAAGACCGAATCATCAAGAAATATTTTCTTGATATTTTTAGAATTTGAATAGAATGTAAGAGTCGTGTAACATGGCACATGATGATGGTACTGTGAATCATCACATTTCATTAGAAGCTCAACATGACTTACTGTAATATAATGACGTTGATCAAGTGTCATTATATTATACTAATTCATGCATCAGTTCCCAACACTGCTTCAAAACATTCATATTTTAAACTTGAAGATTTCAGAATTTAGAAACTAACACAGTTTCTTTTATGTTGTAACGCAGATGTTACAGAGTGATAAATGATTTCAGATAGGGATAGTTGTGAAAATATCTCCAGAAATATGGAGGATATTTATAATGAAAGGCACGATGATATCTTAGATTTTCTATCATCGTTGGATGATGAAGAAGATTTGTCTGTGAAGGTTTAGAATAAGGAGTAAGGTGTTTGCTGACGATCTCAGCGGACACTGAATCATTTAGATCCTTTGAAGTCAGGTTTAGTTTTCACGATTTGTCCACGGACACCTTCATACTTTGCTCAATCCGTTTTCCAGTTCCAAACCTTCTCTTTTTCTGAGCTTTACCAACACATTGTACTTTATCGTCAACTTTGACTGTTAAAGTCGTTTATTGTTTTTTTTTTTTTTTTTTTTTTTTTTTTTTTTTTTTTTTTTTTTTTTTGCTGCTTCATCAGCATTTCAAGAACTAGTCTGTAGTTCAGGGTGTTTTTCAGAAACTTCACATTCAAAGTATGTAATTCTTAGGGATAGACGTCATAAGTATAACTGGAGAAGTTCTGCGAGATTTTCAAAATTCTGATTGCGATTTCCGCTAAAGAGATGACGAGCTGCTGGTACATCTGCTGATGATGTCGTGGAATATAAAAGGTTCTCCGGTAGCGATGGTGAAAGGATAACGCATATATATCGAGGTTATAATAAGACTAATTTTACTGAGAAGTCGAAGTTAACTTGCTGAAGCTGTGACAAAATTGGCTACTTTGAAAAGGAGTCATGAGATTGTTTTTGCTAATAAATGGTAAAGGATTCAACACGGTTACGTGTTAAACTATGAATTTGGGTTCGAGAGTTTATCAGGTGCATAAATCTTTTCTTCCGTAGATGAAGTGCGGCTGGTTCATCCTCCCGATCGAGGTTTTTTCAAAAATCATGAAAAGATTTGAACGCGGATTGTAATTGTCGAGATACAAATGAAATCAAGTGGCAAACTTGAAGAATTGTTTAGGTTCATATGTTATAATCAATATTTTAATTCATTTTAATTGTCCAAAGTTAGTAGTCCAATAGTCCAATAGTCCAATGATTCATATGTAGTTTATATATATATTATTCGAATTAATTAATACGTATCGTGACCCGTGTACCGGTCTCAGTATTGATCACAACTCAAACCATATATATATATTTTGGAATCAACCTCAACCTTGTATAGCCAACTCCAACATTCACTTATAGAGTGTCTATGGTTGTTCCGAAATATATATATAGATGGGTCGATATGATAGGTCGAAACCTTGTATACGTGTCCCGTTATTTAAAGTGCGTAAAATAAATAAATATATATCATGACCCGTATACAACGTATTGTCTCAGAATTAATCCGACGTATTGTGTACATGTGTCCCGATTTAAAGTGCGTAAAAATAAATAACAGAAATTAAATGACGATAAATAAAATTGCGAGAATGTAAATTGAGATAAATAAAGTGCGATAAATAAATGTAATCAGTTAGCTGGGAACAGTTAGCTAGGAACAGTTAGCGTGGATTCTTAACAATATTTCAATTAATTAGTTCGTTTGTTTCTAACAAATTTTATTTGTCCAATTTTTCTTCATTATGCCATTTGTTGGATTCTGATAGGTCAAAATCCAAATATAAAATTGAATGAAAATGGTTATTTTTCAGTGAACAGATTCGTATCTCTGTAGATGTAAGTAGGATAGTAAATGACCTTTGAATCAGATTCGAAGAATGTACAGTGTAACTTATTAATGTGAAATCATAAATATTCCTCGGGTACTACCTACCCGTTAAAATATTTTTATCATTAACAGTTTGTACGAAAGGATTTTTAATTACAATCTTTATAAAAATATACTTGCATATATATTTTCTTCAGACGTAATTATGGATTTAATGAGTTAATATGGTATTAATCTCATTTGCTTTACGGCTGGAATTAGAGTACATAATCTCTAAAACATTAGAGATTACATAATCACCATGTCGAACGAAGATAAATGAGGTAGAACGATACGTAAAGCGAAGATAATCGATGTAGAACGATATGTAGAACGAAGATCATACTCGAAGTACAGGTGGTGATATTGAGGCGTGTGATGTTGATATCCGAGGTACAGATTGTGATGTTAAGGTTTACGACGTGGTTGTGGTTGGAGGTGATAAGAGTACTGTTGACGTTGTTGATGGTGGTGCTAATTATGCTGCTGGTGCTGCTGCTGGTGTTTGTAACCATCGCACCATATTCTCCAAAGCCGTCACGCGAGCGCGAAGTTCGTTAACTTCTGCTAGTACACCGGGATGATTGACAGTTGGAGTGAGCGGATGAATAAGATTCGAACTATGGGATAGTATATAATCGTGACGAGATACTCTAGAAATGAGAGAGAAAATGGTGTTTCGAACAGGTTCGCCGGTAAGTGCTTCAGGTTCATCGCCAAGAGGACAATTTGGTGGATGGAATGGATCTTCGATGTGAAATGATTTTCAGATATCGGATGATATTCTAGCTATATAGAATATCTATGTATATATAATCTTAAAGATTTCGCAGACTACAGAGGAATTTACGGTATATGCCAGGCAAGTCTACGGATACGCTATGATATGGATTATCAGATACGCTAAGATATGAATTTTGTCTATACACTATCAATGCAGTAAATGCAGTAAGACGTGTCTAGACTTAAGATGATAAGCAGGTAATTTCCTAAGGATGATAAGTAGATGATTTCCGACTAGATATGATAAGCAAAACTTTTGACATGTAGACACGGTCAAAGTCCAGACTCATTAATGTATCCTAACAACTACTAGTCAGACACACTAATGCAAGACCTGGTTCGCTAAGACCACCGCTCTGATACCACCTGTAAATAGTGGGGACGCATCTCACTCAGTGCCTTCCCAGCTAACCGCCTGGTGACCACTGAGCGTACCTCAGACACTGATTTTACGGCCCGCCTCTCGGCAACGTACATCCAACCCTAATAGGGACCGCGAGGAGTAAGAGCCAATGCTTCGTAACAGGTAACACTGTGAGAACCCCCTCTACGATTAACCCGCTCATAAACGGAATTAAACCAGCTCTGATACCACCTGTAAAGACCCGTCCTTATCCATCTGGACAAAGTCTTCAACATTTGGTTCCATTGCGATGATCGACTCCAAGTAATGTCTTTAGTATGAGCTAATGCACAGCGGAAGACTTAATTCGTACCTGAGAATAACATGCTTTAAAACGTCAACATAAAGTTGGTGAGATATATAGGTTTGATGCTAGCAGCGTTATAACTATGGACCACAAGATTTCATATATTTAAACATAATACACTCGCAAGTGTATGTAAAAGTAGTTGAGCACTTGGTAACCGTACTTAACATTTAAATCATCGCAGCATATTCTTAAATAATCACTACACCGTACCAAGTGTAGTATACAGAAATGAAGTACTGTGCAACCGTTGAACACTGGTCGTCCAGCCCGGTTGGGGTTGTCTGGCCCGATAGATCTATCAACAGGATTCGCGTTTACATTCCTCATGTAAATATTAGCTACCAAGTATAAAGAAATATGCCATGGTACAACTCAACATAGAATTTATTTTTGATCACTTGTGTCCATAACGTAAATCATAAAATGCCTGTATTCTCATCCCAAAATATTTAGAGTTTAAAAGGGACTATATTCTCACCATACTGTATTTTGTAGTAAAAATACATATAACATCACTGAACACGTATAAGGTTGGCCTCGGATTCACGAACCTATATCATTTATATATATATATTAACACACATAATGGTAATTAAACGAATTTATGTAGTATTTGTTATTTTAGTAATTTATATGTTTTATTAATAACTTAATTAACTATTTTTATTCCATATACTTTAGATACATAATTAGTATTGCTTATAAAAATATTAATATATTTAAGTCATATATGTTAAATATATTTTTATATAACAAATATTTATTTGGTAAAATAACATTAATAATAATAATTAAAAGGTGTATTTGTTTAAAAATAATAATACTAATAATAATAATTTTGATAAAAATGATAAAAAAAATTTCTAATAGTGATAGTAATACTAAAAATGATAACAATAATAAAAATGATAATTTTAATATTTTTGAAAATAAAAATGATCATAATAATAATAATAGTAATAATAATTATAATAATAATTCTTTTACTAATAATGATATTCATAATGATATTAATACTAATAATACCTATTTTAGTAACAATAATGATTTTAATGATTTAATGATAATAATAATAATAACAATAATAATATTAATAATAATAATAATTTTAACAAAAACTACCTTAAATGCTTTCCTAAAAAGAAATGGCAAAGCCCGGGCTCGAACCCATGACCTCTCGTTCCACTGAGACACACGCAAACCAACACTCTATCCATTTCGTTTCTGTTTTAACCCCAGATTGAACCTATATAACCAATCTAACTGTTTGTTTTTCTTTTCTTAAATTAACCAACTCAAATCATTGTTTTATCAACACGTCCATCTTCATCCTAATGTATCTTAAAGGAATTCATGTGACTGAAACAAAAGTTTAAAAACTTTTTTAAAAACTACCACAACTCTGGTGGAACACCCACCCTGGCCATAACCTTCGGCCAGACAGGAATCGAGTACACAGCCCAACTTTTAAGAAAAAAAACTAGATCATGGCCCAACAATTAAAAGAAAATTCACGGCCCAAATGATGGATAACAATTCAGCTCGTTTAGCTGTGTTTAGGAAAAAGAAATAAAATGAAATAACAAGTGTCGGTGTTTTAGAATTAGATTGATTAAATGGATCCAATACCCGATAACATGTTATATTATTCGATGGATAGTGGGTATTGTTAAGTTTTGACATAAGTGGGACATCAATTTCATACATCATCATGTATCATCATCAAAGCTCACCATCATCATCCAACAAAATGTCCACATCTTTATTTCATTTGAATCACACATAAAGGCTGCAGTAACAGCACAGTAGCTGCAACAGGTTTACGTTTTGGTGTAGATAGAAAAGGAACAATCATAATGACTGTAGCAACTCGATAAGGGTTCTCGGACATAAACTTAAACGAAACAACATCAATATACGATAATTTGGTGTGGTCGTTGATGGATTTAATGAAGATGATGAGGTGGGTTCGAATAAGAAACAGGAAAACATAGCAACTGCATCAAAAGGTAATGGTTGTTGAAATTGAAATAGTTAGCAACAAGAATGAACTGCAATATCCTTTACAGCGGCGAAAGTTCGAATAACAAGTGGGTCTTCGATTTAGAGAAAGAATGATATAAATTAACAGTGGTTTTGTTGTTGATAGTTTTATCGAAGCTAACTAATGAAACAGAAGTAAACTATTTAGATATACAACAATTCGTGTGTGTTGGTGTTCTTCGTGGTGGTTGAGCAGAAACAAAAACAAATAAACATGATGGGTGGCGGTGGAGGTGATAGGCTATTGGTTTTCAAGAGAGAGAGGGAAAAGAGGATGAGAGGGGGGTGGTTTGCCATGGTGTTGGATGGTGGCCGTCGTTTGTGGTGGTGATGTGGGTGACGGTTTTCAAAAGTTAATAGGATTAAACGTAGCAGTACCTTGGTTGTGTGGCTATTTGAAGTCGATAGATATATGGTGTGGTTTAAACAAAGAGGAGAGGGAAAGACGGCTTGGTGGTGTTTTTGGGTGGTTAAGGGTTGGGTGGCCGTTGCCAGTTGTGGAAGATGATCACGATTGAGTCATATATCTCAATGCAAGTGTGTATGTATCTCTTTGTGTTGTGCATCTATATATATATATATATATATATATATATATATATATATATATATATATATATATATATATATATATATATATATATATATATATATATATATATATAT
This sequence comes from Rutidosis leptorrhynchoides, assembly GCF_046630445.1. NCBI lineage: Eukaryota > Viridiplantae > Streptophyta > Magnoliopsida > Asterales > Asteraceae > Rutidosis > Rutidosis leptorrhynchoides. Next base: position 196,469,517 of record NC_092342.1, read on the forward strand.
ATATATAGAGAATAGAAGATTAGATAGATGGTGGACAAACAAAAGAAAACAGTAATATTAGGAATCCAATTATAATATTATAATATTATAATATTAGGAATCCAATTATACACAGTATGTTTCCAATTGAATTCACGGATGTATAACTTTATAACAGGATATATATATATATATATATATATATATATATATATATATATATATATATATATATATATATATATAATATTATAATTATAATTATATTAATTAAAAGAAACATGTGAAATTGTGAAATGAAAGAGAACAGTTAGCAGCCATTGAATTTGTTTGATTCTACCGACAACTTACATGGGTATTATATCGTGTCCACTGCTAAACAGTTAAAATATAAAAGTGTTCCTAAAAATCTCAAACTCTTAGATTAAATAAATTTAATTATTCCAGTCATTAACTGTTTGAAGCCTGATAAAAAAAAGTTCAATAATTATTTCTTTTACGTTCCAATTTATATGTACGGAGTACTAATATTTAATCTTAAAAAGGTAAAAATATTTTTAACAAATCTAAAATCTTCGTAATCAATTTACAATCCAACTTTTATCTTAATCATTCCTGAACATGTATTATATCTATATTAAAACTAACTAAACGTCAACCGAGTGTCACTGACGTTTACTAATTAGACTCGAAATCAATTATTTTTAATATATTCTCTTTCTATTTATGATCAGTTTTAAAATAGCAAGTTTAATTACTAAATAAATATTTATATATTTTTAAACAATTAATTTAATATACCCATATATATTTACAAGTAATATTTATGTACATAATTATATATATCTATATATCTATAGTTTCCATTACATCGCATATTATTTTACATATTTAATTCTAATAATTTTAATCATATAATATTTCAAATTATTATATATATATATATATATATATATATATATATATATATATATATATATATATATATATATATATATATATATATATATATATATATATATATATATATGTGTGTGTGTGTGTGTGTGTGTGTGTGTGTGTGTGTGTGTGTGTATATTTAAATATGTAAGCATCTATTTAAAATTAGTTGTTCATGAATCGTCGGGAAAGGTCGAAGGTCAATTGAATATAGATTTCAAAACTTTCGAGACTCAACATTACAGATTTTTGCTTATCGTGTCGAAAACATATAAAGATTAAGGTTTAAATTTGGTCGGAAATTTCCGGGTCATTACAGTTTTGACATATCATATCGACCCATGTATATATATTATTTGAAACAACCATAGACACTCTATATGCAGTAATGTTGGAGTTAGCTATACAGGGTTGAGGTTGATTCCAAAAAAATATATATACTTAGAGTTGTGATCTAGCCTGAGACGTGTATACACTGGGTCGTGGATTGATTCAAGATAATATATATCGATTTATTTCTGTACATCTAACTGTGGACAACTAGTTGTAGGTTACTAACGAGGACAGCTGACTTAATACACTCAAATCTTTAAAACATAATAAAAATGGTTGTAATTATATTTTGATCATACTTTGATATATATGTACATATTTGTATAGGTTCGTGAATCGATCCGTGGCCAAGTTTTATTTCTGAGGAAGGAAATATCTGTGAAAGTGAGTTATAGTCCCACTTTTAAAATCTAATATTTTTGGGATGAGAATACATGCAGGTTTTATAAATGATTTACAAAATTGACACAAGTACGTGAAACTACATTCTATGGTTGAATTATCGAAATCGAATATGCCCCTTTTTATTAAGTCTGGTAATCTAAGAATTAGGGAACAGACACCCTAATTGACGCGAATCCTAAAGATAGATCTATTGGGCCTAACAAACCCCATCCAAAGTACCGGATGCTTTAGTACTTCGAAATTTATATCATATCCGAAGGGAGTCCCGGAATGATGGGGATATTCTTATATATGCATCTTGTTAATGTCGATTACCAGGTGTTCACCATATGAATGATTTTTATCTCTATGTATGGGATGTGTATTGAAATATGAAATCTTGTGGTCTATTGTTACGATTTGATATATATAGGTTAAACCTATAACTCACCAACATTTTTGTTGACGTTTAAAGCATGTTTATTCTCAGGTGAATATTAAGAGCTTCCGCTGTTGCATACTAAAATAAGGACAAGATTTGGAGTCCATGTTTGTAAGATATTGTGTAAAAACTGCATTCAAGAAAGATATGTCGATGTAATATATTTCTATTGTAAACCATTATGTAATGGTCGTGTGTAAACAGTATATTTTAGATTATCATTATTTGATAATCTACGTAATGTTTTTAAAACCTTTATTGATAAAATAAAGGTTATGGTTGTTTTAAAAATGAATGCAGTCTTTGAAAAATGTCTCATATAGAGGTCAAAACCTCGCAACGAAATCAATTAATATGGAACGTTTTTAATCAATAAGAACGGGACATTTCATTTCAGAATTCGTTGAAACCATATTAACATTCTCATTCCGAGGATTTACTTCAGTATTACTCGATAGCTTTCCTTGTTCCCTCTCACTCATCATGCTAGCAAGAGTACCTACGTGTTTTTCTAGATTCAAAATGGAAGCTTGTTGAGTTCTTAATGACTGATCAAACCTCTCATTTGTTTGGGTTTGAGATGAAATAAATTTTGTTTGAGATTCCATTAACTTTGCCATCATTTCTTCCAGATTTGACTTTTTCTCTTCGGTTTGTTGTGGTGGTTTATACAAGCCAGGTCTTTGTTGATTGAAAGTGTTGTTTTGAGTTGGTTGGTTATTCGGACCTTGTTGGTTGTACGAGTTATTGTTAGGTCCATTTGGATTGTAAATAATGTTTTGATTTCGATTGAAGTTTGGCCTTGGCGGTTGATAATTATTTCCCGGCCTATGGTTCATATGTGAAACATTCTCACGTTGTTCCATCGTTTGCTCAATGTGACAATCTTTCATTAAGTGTGGTCCACCGTATTGCTCACAACTGATTCGTATTGCATGAATATCTTTAGTCATCTTTTCCATTCGTCTCTCGAAAGCATCTATTTTTGCGAAAACGGAATCAAAGTCATGGCTAGAATCGGCTCTAGCCGCTTTAGATGAACGAAAGATATCTTTTTCTTGGTGCCACTCATGTGAGTGGGAGGCTGTGTTATCAATAATTTTGTGAGCTTCAGTTGCGGTTTTCTTCATAATGGAACCACCAGCTGCTATGTCGATGTCTTTTCGTGTAGTAATGTCGCATCCTTGGTAGAATATTTGTACTATTTGATAAGTATCTAAACCATGTTGCGGACATCCTCTCAACAACTTTCCAAATCTTGTCCACGCCTCATATAGAGTTTCATTTGACTTTTGCGTGAACGTAACTATTTCTCCTTGAAGTCTCACGGCTTTAGATGCCAGAAAGAATTGTTTAAGAAATTTCTCAACTAAAACATCCCACGTGTCAATCGCCCCTTCAGGTAACGATTCTAACCAATCTTTGGCTTCTCCCTTTAAAGTCCAGGGAAATAACATGAGATAGATTTGTTCATCCTCCACTTCTCGGATTTTAAATAGAGTACAGATCCTATTAAAGGTTCGAAGATGTTCGTTTGGATCTTCTTTTGGCGTACCACTATATTGGCATTGATTAGTTACCATGTGTAGGATTTGTCCTTTGATTTCATAATCTGGTGCATTAATGTCTGGTTTAATAATGGCGTGACCTTGGCCCGTGCGTGTGGCTCTCATTCGGTCTTCCATACTTAGAGGCTCCAGATTTTCCATGATTGAATTTGTTGAATCTGAATCACTAGAGGATTCTGACTTAATGGTTTCTTCCTCGACAATTTCTGGATGAGTGATTTGTGGTTCAGGAGGAAAGATTAGTGATTCAGGATCTCTGAATTGTCCCTGAATATCCTCTGGATTCTCAATTGTGAGGTCGGGTTCAAAAAATGGATTATCGGAAATTTGAATTGGAGTACTTGGTCAACTGGATGATGATTCTAAAGAAAAATCAACGGCGACAATATTGGCTAGATGTCTTGATCGAGTTACAGGTGGTGAACGTATGAAAGGTGGTGAACGTTGTGCATTCACTGAATTTCCTATTGGTTATAAACGATAAAAATTATATAAGTTATCAAATTAATAGACTTTTCTGATTTTGCCCACGTTTCGAATAGCCAATAGATGCAGTAGGTAGCCAGGACCCTTTAAATTGGAAGCCCACAACTAGCCACTAACAAATCCAACTATTACTACGAACCATAAAATTTGGATGTCTATCAATTTAACTGCTTAAAATAATTTTTCGTCAAAATTTTGAAATAAAAATCTATGTCTTAAAAACTAGAGCGTCGAGAAATAAGAGGAAGAAAAAGAGTGCGTCAAAAAATATCAAAAAATAAAAAGTCGAAAAAATAATAATAAGAAAGTAAAGCATCGAAACTTAAAAGTCTAAAAACTAAATATTAAAAGTTGCGTCTAAAGGAATTAAAGCTTAAAAGAAATTCTATATCAAAAACGGCAATAACTTAATAGGCACTAAAATCTTAAAACGGCGTGGCAAAATTCTAAAGCACCTAAATCTTAGTCTAAAGAAAAAGCACTTAAGGGATTTTACGGCAAAGCCTAAAAATCTAGAAATAAAAATAACTACGGCAAAATACTAGTCTTAAAACTAATTATGAACGATAAATATACTATTTACGAATTAAACGATTAAAAAGATACGAAATATAAAAATAAAACTTAAAGTTTATAAAAGTACAATTTTTATAAAAATATTATTTTTATATTATTATTTTATAAAAGTATTAATTTTTTAAATAATAAAACTAATTAACAATTAATATTACAAATTAATTAAAAAAAACTAAAACTAAATATTAAATAATTAAACCCTAATCTTAATTAATAATAATAATAATTATTAATTACAACCCTAATTCGACGGATCCAATGTTTCAGGCCTGTCAAATCAGCTCATGCGATCACATGAGCTGAGTGTTGTAAATCCATGCGATCGCATGGTTCTTGGATCCGGGCCAGATGTTGGACTGCTACAGTTGGGCCCGATTACTTTTACTCTTTTTTTTTCTGTTTTAATATTTATATAAAATATTTATATAAATTAAATAAAACTTATATTTAAAAACTAAAATAGAAAAAAAATACTTTATAATTTTATATATTTTGAACTACTCTTAAAAATATATATATATATATATATATTTTTTTATATTTTTGTATTTTTAATATTTAAAACGTATTTTTACAAAAAGAAATTAAAACTTAATAAAAACCTTTTTTTTATATAGCGTTTCGCTTCGGCGTCCCCGGCAGCGGCGCCAAAAACTTGATGTGCGTAGAGGTGTGTACGAAATAGATTATATTTTACTACGAAATACGGCGAAATATGATACAAGTTTTATTTATTTATATAGATGGATATACCTAAACCTTGCTACAACACTTATAGGCAGTATACCTAATCGTAGAGTAGTGTAGTTTTTAGTAAGTCCGGTTCGTTTCATAGGGAGCTAGCTGAGTTTAACGCTATATTTTTTAACAACTATATTTATATAAAAAATATATAATTATATATAGTAATATTATTATAAAAGGGGATTTTTTTACCGTTTAATGATCGGTTTGTCGATTTTAAATAAAGCGTAAAGATAAATGACGATAATATAAATGATAGAATTTAAATTGCAGTAAAGTAAATTGCAGTAATTAAAATGACAGTAAATAAAGGTACGATGAAATATGAAATAAAATTATTATGTTCATTTAAACTTCCGTAATCATGATGTTTGACGTTTTGATTTTAATTAATTGTTTCCCTAGTTAATTATCCCTTGTCCTGGTTTATTTGATACCTATCTGGTTTTTGTCCATAATAGTCCATCGGTCATAATTATTAAATGCTCGTCAAATTAACCTTATTCCCGAAGTCAAATATTCCAACTAATTAGGGATTCGAACTGTAACAAGGTTTTAATACTTTGTTAATAATTACACCAGGTTATCGACTGCGCGTAATCCAAGGTTTTAATACTTTGTTAACAATTACACCAATTATCCTTGTATGTAATCCACCCCTGTTTTAATGAGATATGAATATTAATTTACCCACTTGATCAGAATGAATAATCAATTACCCAACCCGAATAATTAATTAAATGATCGTAAAAGATGTCGTATAAATGTCACTAAATAGGACATACATAATCATTTTAATAATTATTAGATTAACTAATTTGAAGATAGGTTCGACGGGTTCTAATGAGTTGTCATTCGATTAGACAATACCCCCTACCTATTAATAGTCAATCGTCCAATGTTCACAAGTGTCGGGCTTTTGTCCAAACCTTAATTATGGTACAAAATCTAATAACCCCATCTTAATATTTTAATCCAACATCACGATTACTTCGGCTCAAATAAGCATAATAATAATTTAGTTACGAGACATTAATTTAAAAAGGAAGAACATAGCTTACAGTGGTGATTAATTGCGTAGCGTTACCCGGACAGAGTTCCGACTTTAAAACCCGTAAAACATTTCTTACAATAACCCAACTAAACCATAATTTATTATGAATCTTAAATTAAAATTAAAATTATAATATAAATATATTACATAGAGAAGAGAGATTGATTTTTGTGTACCTAACTCGTCCGAAAAACTGACTTTTTCTAGAATGTGGCCTGCTACAGTAACTCATGCGGTCGCATGAGATTTTAGTGCAAATCTCATGCACTCGCATGGGCGCATGCACTCACATGAGTTTTATGCCTATTTCCCATGCGATCGCATGGCCGTCAGATCCAGCTCACATATTTTTTGTTTGCTAGTTTGTCGACGTTATTTAATATAATATATAATATATAAATAATTTATATAATTATTTAAATATTATATTATATTCTTGTGCATAGTTGACTTGTAATTTTAGCTCCGTTGCGTCGCGCGTTGATAGTTGGCTCAGGTCCCGGTTCTGATTTTTCGAACGTCCTTTCGTATAATTTAATATCTTGTACTTTGCATTTTGTGGCTCGTACTCTTGTAATTTTGAGACGTTCTCATCAATAAATTGAACCACTAGAATTATATCTTGTGCATTTGAGCTTTTTGGTCATTTGCGTCTTCAAATCGTCGTTTTCTTCTTTTGTCTTCGCACTTATTTATTTAAACGAATATTACATAAAAATAGAACAATTGCAACTAAAAGCTTTACATATTGGAAGGATATTGATACTAAATATATGTTCCTTTTTAACATTATCAGGCTCCATCAGTAAATAAATCCCATATTTCGCCCTGCACTGGCTTTAATTCTGTTCGCTCATTTATCACCTCCAACTCCCCAGACATTTCTGCGAGGTAATCCGCCAAAACTTGGCCCTTTATAGCATTGCGCGGAAGGTAAGAAATTTGATAAGCACCTAACTCTACCGCCCACAACGCGAGCCTTCCAGATATTTCTAGTTTTGTTAAAACTTGCTTGATTGGCATGTTAGTTAGCACATGTATTGGGTGCCCTTGAAAATATCTCCTTAACCTTCGAGATGTTAATATGAGTGCTTACACGAATTTTTTAATGGGCGCATAGTTTATTTCGCTTTCTGTGAGAACTTTGCTGACAAAATACACACGTTTTTTGTATTTTATCCCTTTCCACAACTAAAACTGAACCAAAAGCTTCATTTGCCACTGTTATATAAAGGTAAAGAGTTTCGCCATCAACTGACGCTGTTAACGTAGGCAAAGTCTTCAATAGCTTCTTCATTTCCTGAAACGCTGTCTCAGCCTCGCTTGTCCAAACAAAACTTTTTTGTTTCAAGCAGCCTTTTAAAGTTTTGAAAAATGGAAATTGCCTTTCAGCAGCTTTAGACAAGAAACGCGTTAATGCGGCTAACTTTTCTGTCAGACTTTGCACTTCTTTTGTAGTGACCCGAACTTTTCCATGTTTATATATATTAATTGAGATTGATATTTACATGATTAAATGTTTCCAACATGTTAAGAAATCAAACTTGTTAAGACTTGATTAATTGAAATAGGTTTCATATAGACAATTGACCACCCAAGTTGACCGGTGATTCACGAACGTTAAAACTTGTAAAAACTATATGATGACATATATATGGATATATATATAGTTAACATGATACTATGATAAGTAAACATATCATTAAGTATATTAACAATGAACTACATATGTAAAAACAAGACTACTAACTTAATGATTTTTAAACGAGACATATATGTAACGATTATCGTTGTAAAGACATTTAATGTATATATATCATATTAAGAGATATTCATACATGATAATATCATGATAATATAATAATTTAAAATCTCATTTGATATTATAAACATTGGGTTAACAACATTTAACAAGATCGTTAACCTAAAGGTTTCAAAACAACACTTACATGTAACGACTAACGATGACTTAACGACTTAGTTAAAATGTATATACATGTAGTGTTTTAATATGTATTTATACACTTTTGAAAGACTTCAATACACTTATCAAAATACTTCTACTTAACAAAAATGCTTACAATTACATCCTCTTTCAGTTTCATCAACAATTCTACTCGTATGCACCCGTATTCGTACTCGTACAATACACATCTTTTAGATGTATGTACTATTGGTATATACACTCCAATGATCAGCTCTTAGCAGCCCATGTGAGTCACCTAACACATGTGGGAACCATTATTTGGCAACTAGCATGAAATATCTCATAAAATTACAAAAATATGAGTAATCATTCATGACTTATTTACATGAAAACAAAATTACATATCCTTTATATCTAATCCATACACCAACGACCAAAAACACCTACAAACACTTTCATTCTTCAATTTTCTTCATCTAATTGATCTCTCTCAAGTTCTATCTTCAAGTTCTAAGTGTTCTTTATATATTCTACAAGTTCTAGTTACATAAAATCAAGAATACTTTCAAGTTTGCTAGCTCACTTCCAATCTTGTAAGGTGATCATCCAACCTCAAGAAATCTTTGTTTCTTACAGTAGGTTATCATTCTAATACAAGGTAATAATCATATTCAAACTTTGGTTCAATTTCTATAACTATAACAATCTTATTTCAAGTGATGATCTTACTTGAACTTGTTTTCGTGTCATGATTCTGCTTCAAGAACTTCGAGCCATCCAAGGATCCGTTGAAGCTAGATCGATTTTTCTCTTTTGCAGTAGGTTTATCCAAGGAACTTAAGGTAGTAATGATGTTCATAACATCATTCAATTCATACATATAAAGCTATCTTATTCGAAGGTTTAAACTTGTAATCACTAGAACATAGTTTAGTTAATTCTAAACTTGTTCGCAAACAAAAGTTAATCCTTCTAACATGACTTTTAAAATCAACTAAAAACATGTTCTATATCTATATGATATGCTAACTTAATGATTTAAAACCTGGAAACACGAAAAACACCGTAAAACCGGATTTACGCCGTCGTAGTAACACCGCGGGCTGTTTTGGGTTAGTTAATTAAAAACTATGATAAACTTTGATTTAAAGGTTGTTATTCTGAGAAAATGATTTTTATTATGAACATGAAACTATATCCAAAAATTATGGTTAAACTCAAAATGGAAGTATGTTTTCTAAAATGGTCATCTAGACGTCGTTCTTTCGACTGAAATGACTACCTTTACAAAAACGACTTGTAACTTATTTTTCCGACAATAAACCTATACTTTTTCTGTTTAGATTCATAAAATAGAGTTCAATATGAAACCATATCAATTTGATTCACTCAAAACGGATTTAAAATGAAGAAGTTATGGGTAAAACAAGATTGGATAATTTTTCTCATTTTAGCTACGTGAAAATTGGTAACAAATCTATTCAAACCATAACTTAATCAACTTGTATTGTATATTATGTAATCTTGAGATACCATAGACACGTATACAATGTTTCGACCTATCATGTCGACACATCTATATATTTTTCGGAACAACCATAGACACTCTATATGTGAATGTTGGAGTTAGCTATACAGGGTGGAGGTTGATTCCAAAATATATATAGTTTGAGTTGTGATCAATACTGAGATACGTATACACTGGGTAGTGGATTGATTCAAGATAATATTTATCGATTTATTTCTATACATCTAACTGTGGACAACTAGTTGTAGGTTACTAACGAGGACAGCTGACTTAATAAACTTAAAACATCAAAATATATTAAAAGTGTTATAAATATATTTTGAACCTACTTTGATATATATGTATATATTGTTATAGGTTCGTGAATCAACCAGTGGCCAAGTCTTACTTCCCGACGAAGTAAAAATCTGTGAAAGTGAGTTATAGTCCCACTTTTAAAATCTAATATTTTTGGGATGAGAATACATGCAGGTTTTATAAACGATTTACAAAATAGACACAAGTACGTGAAACTACATTCTATGGTTGAATTATCGAAATTGAATATGCCCATTTTTATTAAGTCTGGTAATCTAAGAATTAGGGAACAGACACCCTAATTGACGCGAATCCTAAAGATAGATCTATTGGGCCTAACAAACCCCATCCAAAGTACCGGATGCTTTAGTACTTCGAAATTTATATCATATCTGAAGGGTGTCCCGGAATGATGGGGATATTCTTATATATGCATCTTGTTAATGTCGGTTACCAGGTGTTCACCATAAGAATGATTTTTATCTCTATGTATGGGGTGTGTATTGAAATATGACATCTTGTGGTCTATTATTATGATTTGATATATATATATAGGTTAAACCTATAACTCACCAACATTTTTGTTGACGTTTTAAGCATGTTTATTCTCAGGTGATTATTAAGAGCTTCCGCTGTCGCATACTTAAATAAGGACGAGATTTGGAGTCCATGCTTGTATGATATTATGTAAAAACTGCATTCAAGAAACTTATTTTGTTGTAACATATTTGTATTGTAAACCATTATGTAATGGTCGTGTGTAAACAGGATATTTTAGATTATCATTATTTGATAATCTACGTAAAGCTTTTTAAACCTTTATTGATGAAATAAAGGTTATGGTTTGTTTTAAAATGAATGCAGTCTTTGAAAAATGTCTCATATAGAGGTCAAAACCTCGCAACGAAATCAATTAATATGGAACGTTTTTAATCAATAAGAACGGGACATTTCAGTTGGTATCCGAGCGTTGGTCTTAGAGAACCAGAATTTTGCATTAGTGTGTCTTATCGAGTTTGTTAGGATGCATTAGTGAGTCTGGACTTCGACCGTGTTTACTTGAAAAATGATTGCTTAACAAATTTTGTTGGAAACTATATATTTTTAACATGTGAATATTATGTGATATATTAATCTCTTAACGCGTTTGATATTATGTGATAGATGTCTACCTCTAGAACAAGTCCCATTGACTCACCTAATAATAATGAAGAGTCAAATGTAAATTGGAATGATTCGTGGACTGATTCACAAGTTCCCGAAGAGGAACCGAAAGAAGAGTCGGAACCAGAAGAAGAATCGGAACCGGAAGAAGAATCGGAACCGGATGAAGAAATAGAACCGGTGGGGGAAATAATAAAACGGTTAAGTAAAAGAAAATCCTCAACCAACCGACCAAGGTTAATTATGGTCAATGGTGTTTCCGCTAAGGAAGCAAAATATTGGGAGGATTACCAATTCTCCGATGAATCGGATTTTGACGAGAATTCCGATGATGTTATAGAAATTACCCCAACTGAATTTAAAAAGGCAAAAGAAAATAATAAGGGAAAGGGCATAGAAATAGAGAAATCTAATTCCAACCCCGATGAATTTATATGTATCGTCAACCCCCGAAGTCCTTAAGTTGTAACAATGACCCGGGAACCTCTAAACCACCAGGTTTTTCTAAACCAATGTGGAAAATTACGGCTCGTATTAGGGGAACATCATATATCCCTAGAAACTTGACAAAACGAACCAAAACCGAAGAAGAAGAAACAAGCGAGTCGGAATAAGATAGTTGTATTCGTGTGGTGTAATATATGTAATATAGTGTACTTATGCTTTATGATATATGTAAAAATTACTTGTATTAATAAGTATTTTTTTTTTTTTTATGAATCTAACTCTTGTCTATTTTACAGTATAAAAACACAAAATGGATAGACAACCCAATATTTTAAGAGACCTACCCGGAGACATGATTGATGAAATCTTGTCTAGAGTCGGTCAGAATTCTTCGGCACAACTATTTAAGGCGAGATCAGTTTGTAAGACATTCGAAGAACGTTCCAAGAATGCCTTGGTTTATAAAAGGCTTTCGTTCGAAAGATGGGGGATATCACATTGGGAAATCCATAAGTTACGATGTGTTTACTTTGATGCATATATTGCGGGGAACCCAAATGCTATTTTACGCAATGGGTTAAGAAATTATTTTGACTCAATATATCCGAATATTGGACTTCGTGATTTAGAAAAAGCAGCTAACATGCAACATAAAGAAGCATGTTATGCTTACGGATTAGTAATGTTCGCTTCTCACCAAAGTGAGAACAAGAACATCAGCCTACAACTATTAAACAAAACGTTCCCACAAGTGACGGAGTCGGTAATTGGGGTAAGAAATGAGGTTTTTAGATTGTTACGGGACTGTTGGACATTACGTAACCCTCGTCCCTTTGACGACGTTACAACACGCTGTCTTATCAACGGCCATAACGGTTATGTTCCAAAAGACCAAGGATGGGAAGTAGTCCTAGTAAAACCAGAATGCATGACTTGTTTCTGGACGTATGAATTACGTGTCTTTATTGCCTTTGCTGAACGACTTGTGTACTAGCTAGAATTATCTTCACAACTATCTTGTATCAAAGTTATTGTGTGCTATATTTCATGCTTTATGTAAAATAAGCGGTATTGTAAGTTTGTAAAATATTGTATAAAAGTTTGAACGCGAAATATTATTATAATCAGTTTTTCATATAGAATTGTAGTAGTTGAATTGTATATTAGCTACTAAGTATGAACTTAACGGGTAGGTACTACCCGAATTTAAACTTATAAAACGCTAATATGAAGAAAATGCTTTTATAAATGAGTTCATATTATGCTACGAAATACTATTAACTACTCTTAATATTCTGTATGATTAACTTGTTCCATTTGACTATTTTGAAGGAAATGGCACCGACTACTCGACACACCGTGAATATGAATGAAGAGGAATTCCGTACTTTTCTAGCTTCAAACATAGCCGCAGTACAGGCTGCGCTACATACCAACAATAACCTTCGATCTAGCAGTACAGGAAATCGTGTAGGATGCACCTACAAAGAATTCACTGCCTGCAAACCTTTGGAATTTGATGGAACCGAAGGACCGATCGGATTGAAACGGTGGACCGAGAAGGTCGAATCGGTGTTTGCCATAACTAAGTGTACTGAAGAGGACAAAGTCAAGTACGCTACGCATACCTTCACAGGTTCTGCGTTAACATGGTGGAATACCTATCTAGAGCAAGTGGGACAAGACGATGCGTACGCACTACCGTGGTCAGCATTCAAGCACTTGATGAACGAGAAGTACCGTCCCAGAACCGAGGTTAATAAGCTCAAGACAGAACTTAGAGGGTTATGAACCCAAGGATTTGATATTACCACGTATGAAAGACGATTCACAGAATTGTGCCTATTGTGTCCGGGAGCGTTCGAAGATGAGGAAGAGAAGATCGACGCGTTTTTGAAAGGATTACCGGAAAGAATTCAAGAAGATATAAGTTCACACGAGCCCACCTCCATACAACAGGCATGTAGAATGGCTCACAAACTAGTGAACCAGATTGAAGAAAGAATTAAAGAACAGACTGCTGAAGAGACCAATGTGAAGCAAGTCAAAAGAAAGTGGGAGGAAAACGGTGATAAGAATCACCAATATAACAACAACAGCAATTACAACAATAATCGCAACAATTATCCCAACAATCGCAACATCAATCGCAACTACAACAAACGGCCCAACAATAACAACAACAACAACAGCAACTACAACAATCATCCCAACAACAATAATAACCGCAACAACAACAACAACAATCAGAAGCAGCTATGCCAAAGGTGTGAAAAGTATCACTCGGGGTTCTGCACCAAATTTTGCAATAAGTGTAAAAGAAATGGTCATAGCGCGGCGAAGTGTGAGGTCTACGGACCAGGGGTTAATAGAACGAAAGGAACAAATGGTGTCGGAACGAGTAATGGTGGAGCAAGTAGTGTCGGAGCAAGTTATGCCAATGTAGTTTGTTATAAATGTGGAAAATCGGGCCACATTATTAGAAATTGCCCGAACCAGGAGAACACGAATGGACAAGGCCGCGGAAGAGTTTTCAATATTAATGCGGCAGAGGCACAGGAAGACCCGGAGCTTGTTACGGGTACGTTTCTTATTGACAATAAATCTGCTTACGTTTTATTTGATTCGGGTGCGGATAGAAGCTATATGAGTAGAGATTTTTGTGCTAAATTAAGTTGTCCATTGACGCCTTTGGATAGTAAATTTTTACTCGAATTAGCAAATGGTAAATTAATTTCAGCAGATAATATATGTCGGAATCGAGAAATTAAACTGGTTAGCGAAACATTTAAGATTGACTTGATACCAGTAGAGTTAGGGAGTTTTGATGTGATAATCGGTATGGACTGGTTGAAAGAAGTGAAAGCAGAGATCGTTTGTTACAAAAATGCAATTCGCATTATACGAGAAAAAGGAAAACCCTTAATGGTGTACGGAGAAAAGGGCAACACGAAGCTACATCTTATTAGTAATTTGAAGGCACAAAAACTAATAAGAAAATGTTGCTATGCTGTTCTAGCACACGTCGAGAAAGTACAAACTGAAGAAAAGAGCATCAATGATGTTCCCGTCGCAAAAGAATTTCCCGATGTATTCCGAAAGAATTACCGGGATTACCCCCACATCGATCCGTTGAATTTCAAATAGATCTTGTACCAGGAGCTGCACCAATAGCTCGTGCTCCTTACAGACTCGCACCCAGCGAGATGAAAGAACTGCAAAGCCAATTACAAGAACTTTTAGAGCGTGGTTTCATTCGACCAAGCACATCAACGTGGGGAGCTCCTATTTTGTTTGTCAAGAAGAAAGATGGTACATTCAGGTTGTGTATCGACTACCGAGAGTTGAACAAACTTACCATCAAGAACCGCTACCCACTACTGAGAATCGACGACTTATTTGATCAACTGCAAGGCTCGTCTGTTTATTAAAAGATTGACTTACGTTCCGGGTATCATCAAATGCGGGTGAAAGAAGATGATATTCCAAAGACTGCTTTCAGAACACGTTACGGTCATTACGAGTTTATGGTCATGCCGTTTGGTTTAACTAATGCACCAACTGTGTTCATGGACCTTATGAACCGAGTGTGTGGACCATACCTTGACAAGTTTGTCATTGTTTTCATTGATGACATACTTATTTACTCAAAGAATGACCAAGAACACGGTGAACATTTGAGAAAGGTGTTAGAAGTATTGAGGAAGGAAGAATTGTACGCTAAGTTTTCAAAGTGTGCATTTTGGTTGGAAGAAGTTCAATTCCTCGGTCACATAGTGAACAAAGAATGTATTAAGGTGGATCCGGCAAAGATAGAAACTGTTGAAAAGTGGGAAACCCCAAAAACTCCGAAACACATACGCCAGTTTTTAGGACTAGCTGGTTACTACAGAAGGTTCATCCAAGACTTTTCCAGAATAGCAAAACCCTTGACTGCATTAACGCATAAAGGGAAGAAATTTGAATGGAATGATGAACAAGAGAAAGCGTTTCAGTTATTGAAGAAAAAGCTAACTACGGCACCTATATTGTCATTGCCTGAAGGGAATGATGATTTTGTGATTTATTGTGACGCATCAAAGCAAGGTCTCGGTTGTGTATTAATGCAACGAACGAAGGTGATTGCTTATGCGTCTAGACAATTGAAGATTCACGAACAAAATTATACGACGCATGATTTGGAAGTAGGCGCGGTTGTTTTTGCATTAAAGACTTGGAGGCACTACTTATATGGGGTCAAAAGTATTATATATACCGACCACAAAAGTCTTCAACACATATTTAATCAGAAACAACTGAATATGAGGCAGCGTAGGTGGATTGAATTATTGAATGATTACGACTTTGAGATTCGTTACCACCCTGGGAAGGCAAATGTGGTAGAAGATGCCTTGAGCAGGAAGGACAGAGAACCCATTCGGGTAAAATCTATGAATATAATGATTCATAATAACCTTACTACTCAAATAAAGGAGGCGCAACAAGGAGTTTTAAAAGAGGGAAATTTAAAGGATGAAATACCCAAAGGATAGGAGAAGCATCTTAATATTCGGGAAGACGGAACCCGGTATAGGGCTAAAAGGATTTGGGTACCAAAATTTGGAGATATGAGAGAAATGGTACTTAGAGAAGCTCATAAAACCAGATACTCAATACATCCTGGAACGGGGAAGATGTACAAGGATCTCAAGAAACATTTTTGGTGGCCGGGTATGAAAGCCGATGTTGCTAAATACGTAGGAGAATGTTTGACGTGTTCTAAGGTCAAAGCTGAGCATCAGAAACCATCAGGTCTACTTCAACAACCCGAAATCCCAGAATGGAAATGGGAAAACATTACCATGGATTTCATCACTAAATTGCCAAGGACTTCAAGTGGTTTTGATACTATTTGGGTAATAGTTGATCGTCTCACCAAATCAGCACACTTCCTACCAATAAGAGAAGATGACAAGATGGAGAAATTAGCACGACTGTATTTGAAGGAAGTCGTCTCCAGACATGGAATACCAATCTCTATTATCTCTGATAGGGATGGCAGATTTATTTCAAGATTCTGGCAGACATTACAGCAAGCATTAGGAACTCGTCTAGACATGAGTACTGCCTATCATCCACAAACTGATGGGCAGAGCGAAAGGACGATACAAACGCTTGAAGACATGCTACGAGCATGTGTTATTGATTTCGGAAATAGTTGGGATCGACATCTACCGTTAGCAGAATTTTCCTACAACAACAGCTACCATTCAAGCATTGAGATGGCGCCATTTGAAGCACTTTATGGTAGAAAGTGCAGGTCTCCGATTTGTTGGAGTGAAGTGGGGGATAGACAGATTACGATTCCGGAGATTATACAAGAAACTACCGAGAAGATCATCCAAATTCAACAACGGTTGAAAACTGCCCAAAGTCGACAAAAGAGCTACGCTGACATTAAAAGAAAAGATATAGAATTTGAAATTGGAGAGATGGTCATGCTTAAAGTTGCACCTTGGAAAGGCGTTGTTCGATTTGGTAAACGAGGGAAATTAAATCCAAGGTATATTGGACCATTCAAGATTATTGATCATGTCGGACCAGTAGCTTACCGACTTGAGTTACCTCAACAACTCGCGGCTGTACATAACACTTTCCACGTCTCGAATTTGAAGAAATGTTTTGCTAAAGAAGATCTCACTATTCCATTAGATGAAATCCAAATCAACGAAAAACTTCAATTCATCGAAGAACCCGTCGAAATAATGGATCGTGAGGTTAAAAGACTTAAGCAAAACAAGATACCAATTGTTAAGGTTCGATGGAATGCTCGTAGAGGACCCGAGTTCACCTGGGAGCGTGAAGATCAGATGAAGAAGAAATACCCGCATCTATTTCTAGAAGATTCGTCAACACCTTCAACTGTTTAAAATTTCGGGACGAAATTTATTTAACGGGTAGGTACTGTAGTGACCCGAACTTTTCCATGTTTATATATATTAATTGAGATTGATATTTACATGATTAAATGTTTCCAACATGTTAAGCAATCAAACTTGTTAAGACTTGATTAATTGAAATAGGTTTCATATAGACAATTGACCACCCAAGTTGACCGGTGATTCACGAACGTTAAAACTTGTAAAAACTATATGATGACATATATATGGATATATATATAGTTAACATGATACTATGATAAGTAAACATATCATTAAGTATATTAACAATGAACTACATATGTAAAAACAAGACTACTAACTTAATGATTTTTAAACGAGACATATATGTAACGATTATCGTTGTAAAGACATTTAATGTATATATATCATATTAAGAGATATTCATACATGATAATATCATGATAATATAATAATTTAAAATCTCTTTTGATATTATAAACATTGGGTTAACAACATTTAACAAGATCGTTAACCTAAAGGTTTCAAAACAACACTTACATGTAACGACTAACGATGACTTAACGACTTAGTTAAAATGTATATACATGTAGTGTTTTAATATGTATTTATACACTTTTGAAAGACTTCAATACACTTATCAAAATACTTCTACTTAACAAAAATGCTTACAATTACATCCTCGTTCAGTTTCATCAACAATTCTACTCGTATGCACCCGTATTCGTACTCGTACAATACACATCTTTTAGATGTATGTACTATTGGTATATACACTCCAATGATCAGCTCTTAGCAGCCCATGTGAGTCACCTAACACATGTGGGAACCATCATTTGGCAACTAGCATGAAATATCTCATAAAATTACAAAAATATGAGTAATCATTCATGACTTATTTACATGAAAACAAAATTACATATCCTTTATATCTAATCCATACACCAACGACCAAAAACACCTACAAACACTTTCATTCTTCAATTTTCTTCATCTAATTGATCTCTCTCAAGTTCTATCTTCAAGTTCTAAGTGTTCTTTATATATTCTACAAGTTCTAGCTACATAAAATCAAGAATACTTTCAAGTTTGCTAGCTCACTTCCAATCTTGTAAGGTGATCATCCAACCTCAAGAAATCTTTGTTTCTTACAGTAGGTTATCATTCTAATACAAGGTAATAATCATATTCAAACTTTGGTTCAATTTCTATAACTATAACAATCTTATTTCAAGTGATGATCTTACTTGAACTTGTTTTCGTGTCATGATTCTGCTTCAAGAACTTCGAGCCATCCAAGGATCCGTTGAAGCTAGATCCATTTTTCACTTTTCCAGTAGGTTTATCCAAGGAACTTAAGGTAGTAATGATGTTCATAACATCATTCAATTCATACATATAAAGCTATCTTATTCGAAGGTTTAAACTTGTAATCACTAGAACATAGTTTAGTTAATTCTAAACTTGTTCGCAAACAAAAGTTAATCCTTCTAACTTGACTTTTAAAATCAACTAAACACATGTTCTATATCTATATGATATGCTAACTTAATGATTTAAAACCTGGAGACACGAAAAACACCGTAAAACCGGATTTATGCCGTCGCAGTAACACCGCGGGCTGTTTTGGGTTAGTTAATTAAAAACTATGATAAACTTTGATTTAAAAGTTGTTATTCTGAGAAAATGATTTTTATTATGAACATGAAACTATATCCAAAAATTATGGTTAAACTCAAAGTGGAAGTATGTTTTCTAAAATGGTCATCTAGACGTCGTTCTTTCGACTGAAATGACTACCTTTACAAAAACGACTTGTAACTTATTTTTCCGACTATAAACCTATACTTTTTCTGTTTAGATTCATAAAATAGAGTTCAATATGAAACCATAGCAATTTGATTCACTCAAAACGGATTTAAAATGAAGAAGTTATGGGTAAAACAAGATTGGATAATTTTTCTCATTTTAGCTACGTGAAAATTTGTAACAAATCTATTCCAACCATAACTTAATCAACTTGTATTGTATATTATGTAATCTTGAGATACCATAGACACGTATACAATATTTCGACCTATCATGTCGACACATCTATATATATTTCGGAACAACCATAGACACTCTATATGTGAATGTTGGAGTTAGCTATACAGGGTTGAGGTTGATTCCAAAATATATATAGTTTGAGTTGTGATCAATACTGAGATACGTATACACTGGGTCGTGGATTGATTCAAGATAATATTTATCGATTTATTTCTATACATCTAACTGTGGACAACTAGTTGTAGGTTACTAACGAGGACAGCTGACTTAATAAACTTAAAACATCAAAATATATTAAAAGTGTTATAAATATATTTTGAACATACTTTGATATATATGTATATATTGTTATAGGTTCGTGAATCAACCAGTGGCCAAGTCTTACTTCCCGACGAAGTAAAAATCTGTGAAAGTGAGTTATAGTCTCACTTTTAAAATCTAATATTTTTGGGATGAAAATACATGCAGGTTTTATAAATGATTTACAAAATTGACACAAGTACGTGAAACTACATTCTATGGTTGAATTATCGAAATCGAATATGCCCCTTTTTATTAAGTCTGGTAATCTAAGAATTAGGGAACAGACATCCTAATTGACGCGAATCCTAAAGATAGATCTATTGGGCCTAACAAACCCCATCCAAAGTACCGGATGCTTTAGTACTTCGAAATTTATATCATATCCGAAGGGTGTCCCGGAATGATGGGGATATTCTTATATATGCATCTTGTTAATGTCGGTTACCAGGTGTTCACCATATGAATGATTTTTATCTCTATGTATGGGGTGTGTATTGAAATATGAAATCTTGTGGTCTATTATTATGATTTGATATATATATATATAGGTTAAACCTATAACTCACCAACATTTTTGTTGACGTTTTAAGCATGTTTATTCTCAGGTGATTATTAAGAGCTTCCGCTGTCGCATACTTAAATAAGGACGAGATTTGGAGTCCATGCTTGTATGATATTATGTAAAAACTGCATTCAAGAAACTTATTTTGTTGTAACATATTTGTATTGTAAACCATTATGTAATGGTCGTGTGTAAACAGGATATTTTAGATTATCATTATTTGATAATCTACGTAAAGTTTTTAAACCTTTATTGATGAAATAAAGGTTATGGTTTGTTTTAAAATGAATGCAGTCTTTGAAAAACGTCTCATATAGAGGTCAAAACCTCGCAACGAAATCAATTAATATGGAACGTTTTTAATCAATAAGAACGGGACATTTCATCTTTGACCGTCTTGGGCGCTGTCATATTTTCAATAGCCGTGATTTTCTTTGAATTAGCTTGAATACCTTGCTCATTAACAAGATAGCCCAAGAACTTTCCTTCAGTTTCGTCAAAACTACACTTTAGCAGATTAAGCTTCATGTTTATTCTGCGCAATGTATCAAACGTTTCTCGCATATCATCTATAATACGCTCTTGCGTTGTGCTTTTAATTACTAAATCATCCACATAAGCCTCGAGATTACGCCCAATTTGATTGTCAAACGCAGTGTTAATTAAGCGTTGATATGCCGCGCCCACATTGATTAAACCAAAAGGCATCATTATATAAGAAAATATGCCTTTGCCTGTATGGAAAACGGTTTTATCTGCGTCTTCCCTAGCCACTATCTGATGATATCCCCGCGCTGCATCCAAAAAACATTTATATGGAAAAGCATGTAATGATTCCACTTTTAAATCAATTTTTGGAAGTGGATAGTTATCCTTAGGGCACGCTTTATTTAGATCCTTGAAATCAATGCACATTCTCCACGAGCCATTAGGCTTTTTCACCAAAACTGGATTTGTAATCCAGGATTGATATTGAACTTCGCGTAAAATTCCAGCTACCACCAACTTCGTTACTTCTTCGCATAGCTACTTAGCGTGATCTGGGGCCATGCCTCTACGTTTCTGTACTACAGGTTTTAAAGCAGGGTTTAAATTAAGTTTATGTTTCGCAATATGATGCGGAAAGCCAGTCATATCGTTTTCCTACCAAGCAAAAACATCCATGTATTGCACGAGCAATTTCACAATCTGTTTTTTGGTATCCGTACTAACGTTGCATCTCACTTTAATTTTTTGATCAGTATATTCGGGATTAACCACTACCATGTTGTCCGCAACATCAGCGGTTTCTTGAACTGCACTTTTCACATTAACAGCCGCACAAATAGGCATAATGCTCGCTGAACTTATCGTCGCAACAGCTTTATGCGTTGCGAATTTAATCATTCCATGAATGGTAGACGGAACAATTCCGAATTTTCCCAATGCAGATCTGCCTAACAACTTGTTATAACGAGAAGAAGTCCGCATAACATAAAAATCTAGCCGCGCTTGACGCACTAAACTATCATCATTTTCATCAAAATGCTTAACATTTAAAGGCAATACACCCATAGGCAATGAAGATTCTCCCGCAAAACCAGTTAGCAAGGCCGCGGTTGGTTGTAAACTTGCCCTAATACTCTCTGGCAGTTGAACAAAACATTGCTCATAAATAATGTCAACACTACTGCCATTATCAACATGAACTTTCATAATTGTGATTCCAGTTTGTGCGATTTTGCACGATACTACTATCGGCATTACAAAGAAATCGTCGCTTTGCATTTTTGGAAAACTTATTGGCGCAGATTGCCAATTTTGATACATTTTTGCTTACTTACGCTTTCGTCCCCTGTTTTGGGCATTTGCTTGCATGGCAACAACAATACCGCGGTTAATTTCCTTATCGGTCATTACTTCAATTAAACAAGCAATTTACCACAAATGATGAATGTATGCACCTGCGAATCATCAAAATAATACACGATCAAAATTAAACAAGCCAATTAATTGTTTGATAGCACAAAACAAAAAATTTCGTGTTTAATTTTAAAACGTGTCCCACGGATGACGCCAATTGATCAATCCATAATCAATGAGTTACTTAATTAAGGATTAAGTGCAATAAGATTAAGATGGAAGATGGGATGTTTGATGATTATTTTGGGCCCTGATGATCGTCCTTCACTTTAGCAATCAAGTGATTAACCACCCCGACCCGGTCTTGATTGTTAATTAGCATGATTCACCTTAACGCAATGTAAAAGTTCCTTGGGCAAGATCACAAGAGAAAATTACAAAGGTTCAGGCAAATGGTAGAGAATCAACAACCTATAACTGAGAAGCCAAGCTCTCTATTTATAGTATTCGAAAT
Source organism: Rutidosis leptorrhynchoides (assembly GCF_046630445.1). Lineage (NCBI taxonomy): Eukaryota > Viridiplantae > Streptophyta > Magnoliopsida > Asterales > Asteraceae > Rutidosis > Rutidosis leptorrhynchoides. Next base: position 196,492,555 of record NC_092342.1, read on the forward strand.
ATTCGCGGTCTGCGGACTGTTTAACTATTCGCGGAAACTTAGCGAAATGAACCGCAGTCCTTTATTAATGCGGAAACTGACCCGCTATGCTTTTTCTTAGCGAATATTCTAAGCTTTTTGAATATACTTCGCGTAACTTCTGTTTTTAGCCTTTAGTAAATAAAATATACATATACAATGCTATGTATATGATCACCATGCTTGCGCTTAATACTTACTAGTTTGTTGAAATGTATCCAGGCAAAATGCCTAGTTTGGGAGCTTCCTACAACATACCCATCCGTAGGAGAAGGACTCACAGGGTTTACCTTTTAGAGAGCAGTATAGACTAGCACAGGCCTACGATGGGACAACTAGGCCCGAGACGTTTGATTTTAGAGAGTGTTTATGAGGATATCAGTACGGCATCGCCAGCTCCTCCAGTACGACGCTCCAGGCGTTTAGCCTCTAGACCCGCTGAGCATCCAGAGCCCTTAGAGCCGCGTGAATCACAGGTTGTGATTCACCATGGAGCCACCATATAAGTGACCCGACTATCACATGGGCATTACTTAGAGATCATCAGGGACTCTCAATAGCTTTCAGAGCATATCTTCATTGAGAAGGAATTCCCCAAAGTACACTAGGCACTTCCTCATTCCAATTAGCATGTCGTGCCCCACCTACACATCAAGCTACTCCTAGACACTCTACTCCAATTTTGGTTCAGTCTGTAGCCTCAGCAGCCGCTCCCGTTTATGCTACTCATATTACGCCACCTGCTTCAGCTGCTCCACCTGCTTCAGTTATTGAGATAGTTCCTATCCGTGAGTTACCTGAGGGCTGCCATCTAGTCATAATACCTATTTCAGTAGATCCACCTATGGCTCAGGTCTTTAAAATCACTGAAAACATCCCTGATGAGGAGCCATTCCCGAATCTCACACACCTAGAGATACCATTAGATCTATGTTTAAACACATTGTTGGGCCCTGATTTGGATGCGGGACAGCCACTTGAGGACTTTCTAAGAGTTGAGGATGAGGAGGACATCTTAGGATACTTCGCAAACACTACTCTACAAACAGGCCAGACAGTATTTCGTAGACTCCTTTCTTTTAATTATTTATCTTTATTGTAAAAGCATTGTATAAAAATATATAGTGGAAATGCTACTCTCTTTTGTCCTTCATGCAGAATCATATCAAAGAAATTGGTCCTTTCCAACACTAGGAGCATAGCCTAATCGTAGAAAATCCCAGCACTGGGAGAAAACTTGACGGTAGTGAGGTAATCTATATTCAAACCTCTTTCAATTATTACGCACTAAAATCTCTAAGTGTGGGGTTGTACCCGCAACAAACTTAGAGATTCTAGAAAATATTGTCCTTAATTTATCAAAGTATTAAAATACTCTATTTTAAGAAAAATTAGGGACAATGTTCTTCTAAGTGTGGCGTATTGGGTAAAGGTTTAAGAACAAGTAACCGTAAAACACCAAATTTTGAAAAATTCTTTTGTCTAAAAAGTAATTAGCAAAGAATATTAGGGAAATTTCAAAAATTCTTACTAGTTTTTACCCAAAAGATTCTATAAAATTGCTAGAAATTAGTTTTTGAACATTCACCAGAACGGAACGATTAAGCTAAAACTAATTATCTGTGTCAAAAGATTTCTTTCGAATAAATGTGTAAAAGGCTACTGATATGCTCGAATCGGACGGTTTGTTTATGCGGTGTCGTTAGGTCGCAAGGTGTCGGTACGAACTTATTAATAGAGTTTTAAATTTATATTTTGATGGGCCTAAATCTATTATTCCTTCCTATATATTAGCAAGGGCAAATATGACCTAGGGTCGTTCCTTGAGCGGTCGAATTTGAAACAGAGCTTATTCAGATAATTTAGTAATTAAGATTGGGTCTGTACACAATTTAGTATCCAAGACTAGTAGCCAGGTACACCTTTTAAGGAGAGGCAGGATCCTTTTGGACCCAATAATTTGGAAACTGTTCGGAAAATCCAAAAACCAAGTCCAACCGATTTATTCTAGACACCACTTTATCCGGAATATCAAATTGTGTAAAGGCAATAGTTGGGTTATTTGATTTATAATTGTATTTAAAATATAAAAGTAATATAATTAAAATAAGCTAGCTAGCATGCAAAAACTAAGGACAGAGAAGACGTAGTTCACCATGATTTGAGATAACGTAGTGTCGGGACGATTGCGAGACACTAATTGGATTGATATACCTTGGTGTAAACACTAGATTCCCTACTAATTGATTTCTCGATTAGCATGTCACGAGGAACTAGGCTATCATGATTCTGATCGGATGGAGTATGCTCAACTTCTGACGCTTTACCCAGTTTAAGGATATAAGCGGCCCGTCTTGGATGCAATGCATACCTTGGGTGCATGAATAAAGTAGCGTAGCCATATACATATAATATCCAACATTTCTTAACACCTTAGTGTATCACCCAACTGAGTGGTTATGATTGTGTTTCTTATTTCTTTCTGTCAATGGTTTGGTAAAAACTAAGGGTTTGTCGACAAATTAGAACCTACGATAGTTCTGCGTCATCCTTAAAGATTTATAAGCTTAGCTTATATTACAGTGCGTTAAATTCCCATTTATGACTTAAACCAGCCCTTACTTAATTCTACCCAATAAATCCCTTAGTTATCCACCATGTACTACACTTATAGTGGTTTCATAACTTCTAACCTTGACCATGCTCAAGTGGTCCTATAGTAAATCAACACTGTACTCTACTGTTGCAACATTATTTCCTCGAGTTTTATACTCTTGACAAATGTCTTCATATGGTCCTACGATAATTCCCTATGTACTTTGTACCATTTTCGACGGGTTCATATCTTGGACCAATGTATAAACACAGATAATTAATTACCTTATAATTGTCGACTTAATAAAAGGTTTTAATCACGTTTATTGGTGCAAGGACGATAATCACGAGGTTTAATATCATAGACAGAAAGCGAGTATGAAATGATAATCATCCCTAACTAACATTATTAAATCATGGCAAACAATCAATTAATTACTCACACATCATGGCAACAAGCATTTCTAATATTAATAAATCACAAACATCGAACAAGAATATTATAATAGATTAATAAAAGAAAGGATAGATATTACCGAATAATGTCGACAGAATAACACTTGTATTTCTTCATAATATCCATAGTGTTAGAATGCTTGATAGCTTCTACTACTAACTACATACTAGACTCATATTGATCACTACAGAGCGACAATAGAGAGATAATTATTTTCCTAATATCTGTACTTTTCTCTCTCAAGAATCTAGAGAGAGAAAGTAGAGAGAGAACTAATCTCCTACTGATCACTAGAGAGCGACAATAGAGAAATGTTTTAGAGAGAGAAGTGAAGAAGGTGTGTGTTGAAATGGTGAGATGAATCCTCCATTTATAGGAAATGCTTGATGGCAAAGTTGTAAATAACTTGGCTGAAAAACCCCTGGCAAGTAGGACGTCAGGTAGGACGGTAGGTAGAATAGCATATGGCAAGCTGTATGGCAAGGCCGTTTGCATGGGCAAGCCGTTTTCTCAGGTCGTTTATCTGGCAAGCCGTTTGTGAGGTAGCAGGCTGTATAGCAAGCCGTATGTCCTCTGGTTTGCTGTTTGCTTGGATCTTTTTGCTCGTTCCCGGGATCGTAACTTGGTTTTCGGGTCGTAACTTGTCTTTCACTATTTTTGCTCTAGACTCTTCGTTTTAGCTCCGTTTTACTTGATTCTTTTTGCATCACCTTTGTAATTACTAAATCTACCAAATTAACCGACAAAGTGATTATTTTTCCGACAAAGTTTGGAACTTTGTTATTTTTGGCCCTTAATATCGAGGTAAAAATGTGACTTTTTAGCCGATATCAAATATCCCACACTTAGACTTTGCTTGTCCTCAAGCAAACCTTTGTTTTATTTTGAGTTCAAGGTGTGACGACCAGGAAATTTCCGACCAAATTTAAACTTAATCTTTATTTGATTTCGAAACAATAAGCAAAGTCTGTAATACTGAGTCTCAAACTTTTTTTTTTAATATTTATATGGATTCATTTAACCTTTGACGATTCCCGACGATTCACGAACAATTAACTGTGTAAATAGATATGTGTGTGTGTGTGTGTGTGTATATATATATATATATATATATATATATATATATATATATATATAATAATTGGAAATATAATTTGAAATATTATATGTTGTTGTTATCAAAATTAATTATGTAAAATAAAAATAAAATATGATATTATAATAATTATTATTTAAAACATAACTATATATAAATAAAGTATATTAAAAAATAAATATTAAAGGATTGTAATACTCGTTGGACGTTTTGATTATTATTTACAGAAGTATATTTCGAACTTATACGATTTTAAAATAAACGGTGATTCGAAAATGAGTTCTATAAATTTTAGGCTTACTAAAAATGTATTTAGGATTTAGTTAATAAATTTTATCACTTTTTATATTTTACCCAGGATTGAGAAGGACAGTTGATGTAATTTTTATTTAATAAATTAATGATCGAATTTTATACCATAATGACTGAAATAAATAAAGATAATTATTATAAAAATATGGAATTTTTCTGAAGACTTTTTATTCATCACTGAGTGAACAACGGGGCATGATATAATAGTCCGTACAACTTTCGGTAGGATAATCCATAGTATATGGCTGCTTTCCTATTTGACACAGTATTATGTAACTGATTCACGCGTTTTAAATTATTAAAAGGGTTTCACTGTTTTTGGTTTTTCCTCACAATTAGATCAAATATATATACATATATTTGATAATAGGCAGACACTGCCATTTCTTTATTTCTATAACCCTTCACCAAAAATTAAGTATCACTAGATCACTACAACCCCCATTCGATCACCATTACTACCGGTTTCATTTATGATCTTCTTCTACAATCGTCCAAACAAACCTCACCACCTTCGATACCCTCACCACCGCCGAGTCACCATACAACCACCTTCATCTATTTAACCACCATTACTACTCATTTTTCTGTCTCTACAACCATCATATCAAACCCACAGCCATCAAACCACCATTTTGCTTTCTATCATCATTATCAACCGTAACCCATATCATGAACCCGTTACAATTATATTACTATTTCGAGTCAAAAATGCAAACCATCTTTAAGAAACCCACAACTAATCCTTCACACTAAACCATTCTTATCACCACCTTAATGCTCCTGTCATGAAGACCATCACCACCATGACACTTAAAACAACCACCACTTCATCTCCTTGTTTGATCGCCACCTTAACCGCCACTCTTAGTTTTCTCTTCTCTCTCTCTTCTTCATTGTTGTTTTTTTTCTTCTTCATAAACCACGATCAACAATCACAATCACCTCCACCATTCACCAATCACTGCAAATCGTTGTTGCTGTTTCGGTGGGAGTAAAACGCGAAAAAGAATGATGAGGTTGAGATTATTTAAATTAATGAAGAGAACCATTTATGCTCACAAAATAACGTGACAACTTGGATTTATAGAAAAGAATATATTATACAAAGTTTTCTTTTAATCATGCAAGTGGGGATTCCACCGATGGAACTAAGGGGATAAATCGGATTTTTTTTTCTTCTTTTCGAACTACACCTGACAGGAATATCCCACCTATCATTTGATGATGACGTCTTTTATTTTTTTGTGTTGTTTTGATTCTTGTGGTAGGCCGAGAAAAAGCATTCACACCCATTTAATTGTTTTATTTTTACATGTTGGGTTCAAATGAATTTAGTTGGGCCACGATCTTGAACTGGTATGTTGGGCTGAGGATTTTATTTTGGGCCGAGAGTATCATCCTTTTTTCTGTCCCAAACCTCGGGGAAAAACCATACAGCCACATATTTTTGAGCTTACTAAACTGTTAACATGTTGGGCCACGAATTGCAAGCCATTGAGCTGCTAACTAGTTCGATGTCTATACCTGTTTAGAAACCTATGTGATGTTATAATTCGATGATTATCATGATAAAGGTTATGATGATGAAGTGATGGTGATCATGAAAAAGATAATGTTTTATGATGAGAAGTGAAGTATATGATATTGGAGATGTTAGTGGTAATGATGGTGGTAGTTTAAGTTGATGACAAAATGATATATTGATGATGATCGAAAGGATGATAGTAATTAGGATGATATGTGAAAAATATGATGTTTAGATAATGATCATGATAGATGATTATAATAATGCTAGATGATGATGATGAAATGTTGAGACGTTGGTGATTCTATGATAAAATGATAACCGGATGATGATTGTGATATTGGTGTTCGATTATGGAAATGATACATGATATACGAGTATTTTGATGAAAATGATTCGTTAAAAATTTTAGGATGAAGATGTTGGAAATAATATAATTATGATTTGAAAATGATGATAAACATTAATATTAATGATACGGCAAGATAGGATTCGTGATGATCTGATGATAATGATCTGATGGAAAAATATCACGATGATTATAAGGGTGATTAGGTTAAGGATGTTTATGGGTTAGCAGGGCGTCGCGGGTTCAAACCCGGACTTGGGCATTTTAAGGGCTACTTCTGTGAGGTAGTTATTTATTTACTTATTATTATTATTATTATTCTCTTATTAGTATTATTATTATCATTATCATTATCATTATATTTATTATTATTATTATTATTATTATTATTATTATTATTATTATTATTATTATTATTATTATTATTATTATTATTATTATTATTATTATTATTATTATTATCATTATTATTATTATAATTATTATTTAAGAAATATTAGATACATAAAAATATATTTGATACATAAAATTATAAAATAAACGTATTAACACTAATTATATAAATATTTACATATAACAAATTATTGGTTTTCAACATAATACTAATCACATATATATATAAAACTATCTAAATATTAATCATTTTAAATGAATATACAAACTAAAAATATAAGATATATAATTTAAGATATAATATATAAATTTGTTCGACTACAATTATGTGTGTTAATATATACATAAATGATATAGGTTCGTGAATCCGAGGGCAACGCTGCATTGTTCAATTCCATCGTATGCATATTTTTACTACAAAATATCGTATCGTGAGTTCATTTGCTCCCTTTTACTCTTTACATTTTTGGGATACATGCGCTGTTTTTATAACTGTTCTATTAAATGCTTTTACAATCTATATTTTGAAAGTGAGAAAACATGAAATGTTTTTATAAATGTTTGACTAGATAGACACAAGCAAAACATTCCTGGAATGAATTATTATGCAGACAGAAGTTCTGTGGATTATTATTGAATTAGTTGGACGTGATAATTGCCACTAATTATTGTGAATATTTTCCCCTGATTATTATTGCTTGGTAACCTAAGAATTAGAAATGGGTATTGTAGTGACCCGAACTTTTCCATGTTTATATGTATTAATTGAGATTGATATTTACATGATTAAATGTTTCCAACATGTTAAACAATCAAACTTGTTAAGACTTGATTAATAGAAATATGTTTCATATAGACAATTTACCACCCAAGTTGACCGGTGATTCACGAACGTTAAAACTTGTAAAAACTATATGATGACATATATATGGATATATATATAGTTAACATGATACTATGATATATATAGTTAACATGATACTATGATAAGTAAACATATCATTAAGTATATTAACAATGAACTACATATGTAAAAACAAGACTACTAACTTAATGATTTTTAAACGAGACATATATGTAACGATTATCGTTGTAAAGACATTTAATGTATATATATATCATATTAAGAGATATTCATACATGATAATATCATGATAATATAATAATTTAAAATCTCATTTGATATTATAAACATTGGGTTAACAACATTTAACAAGATCGTTAACCTAAAGGTTTCAAAACAACACTTACATGTAACGACTAACGGTGACTTAACGACTCAGTTAAAATGTATATACATGTAGTGTTTTAATATGTATTTATACACTTTTGAAAGACTTCAATACACTTATCAAAATACTTCTACTTAACAAAAATGCTTACAATTACATCCTCGTTCAGTTTCATCAACAATTCTACTCGTATGCACCCGTATTCGTACTCGTACAATACACAGCTTTTAGATGTATGTACTATTGGTATATACACTCCAATGATCAGCTCTTAGCAGCACATGTGAGTCACCTAACACATGTGGGAACCATCATTTGGCAACTAGCATGAAATATCTCATAAAATTACAAAAATATGAGTAATCATTCATGACTTATTTACATGAAAACAAAATTACATATCCTTTATATCTAATCCATACACCAACGACCAAAAACACCTACAAACACTTTCATTCTTCAATTTTCTTCATCTAATTGATCTCTCTCAAGTTCTATCTTCAAGTTCTAAGTGTTCTTCATATATTCTACAAGTTCTAGTTACATAAAATCAAGAATACTTTCAAGTTTGCTAGCTCACTTCCAATCTTGTAAGGTGATCATCCAACCTCAAAAAATCTTTGTTTATTACAGTAGGTTATCATTCTAATACAAGGTAATAATCATATTCAAACTTTGGTTCAATTTCTATAACTATAACAATCTTATTTCAAGTGATGATCTTACTTGAACTTGTTTTCGTGTCATGATTCTGCTTCAAGAACTTCGAGCCATCCAAGGATCCGTTGAAGCTAGATCCATTTTTCTCTTTTGCAGTAGGTTTATCCAAGGAACTTAAGGTAGTAATGATGTTCATAACATCATTCAATTCATACATATAAAGCTATCTTATTCGAAGGTTTAAACTTGTAATCACTAGAACATAGTTTAGTTAATTCTAAACTTGTTCGCAAACAAAAGTTAATCCTTCTAACATGACTTTTAAAATCAACTAAAAACATGTTCTATATCTATATGATATGCTAACTTAATGATTTAAAACCTGGAAACACGAAAAACACCGTAAAACCGGATTTACGCCGTCGTAGTAACACCGCGGGCTGTTTTGGGTTAGTTAATTAAAAACTATGATAAACTTTGATTTAAAGGTTTTTATTCTGAGAAAATGATTTTTATTATGAACATGAAACTATATCCAAAAATTATGGTTAAACTGAAAATGGAAGTATGTTTTCTAAAATGGTCATCTAGACGTCGTTCTTTCGACTAAAATGACTACCTTTACAAAAACGACTTGTAACTTATTTTTCCGACATTAAACCTATACTTTTTCTGTTTAGATTCATAAAATAGAGTTCAATATGAAACCATAGCAATTTGATTCACTCAAAACGGATTTAAAATGAAGAAGTTATGGGTAAAACAAGATTGGATAATTTTTCTCATTTTAGCTACGTGAAAATTGGTAACAAATCTATTCCAACCATAACTTAATCAACTTGTATTGTATATTATGTAATCTTGAGATACCATAGACACGTATACAATGTTTCGACCTATCATATCGACACATCTATATATATTTCGGAACAACCATAGACACTCTATATGTGAATGTTGGAGTTAGCTATACAGGGTTGAGGTTGATTCCAAAATATATATAGTTTGAGTTGTGATCAATACTGAGATACGTATACACTGGGTCGTGGATTGATTCAAGATAATATTTATCGATTTATTTCTGTACATCTAACTGTGGACAACTAGTTGTAGGTTACTAACGAGGACAGCTGACTTAATAAACTTAAAACATCAAAATATATTAAAAGTGTTGTAAATATATTTTGAACATACTTTGATATATATGTATATATTGTTATAGGTTCGTGAATCAACCAGTGGCCAAGTCTTACTTCCCGACGAAGTAAAAATCTGTGAAAGTGAGTTATAGTCCCACTTTTAAAATCTAATATTTTTGGGATGAGAATACATGCAGGTTTTATAAATGATTTACAAAATAGATACAAGTACGTGAAACTACATTCTATGGTTGAATTATTGAAATCGAATATGCCCCTTTTTATTAAGTCTGGTAATCTAAGAATTAGGGAACAGACACCCTAATTGACGCGAATCCTAAAGATAGATCTATTGGGCCTAACAAGCCCCATCCAAAGTACCGGATGCTTTAGTACTTCGAAATTTATATCATATCCGAAGGGTGTCCCGGAATGATGGGGATATTCTTATATATGCATCTTGTTAATGTCGGTTACCAGGTGTTCACCATATGAATGATTTTTATCTCTATGTATGGGATGTGTATTGAAATATGAAATCTTGTGGTCTATTATTATGATTTGATATATATAGGTTAAACCTATAACTCACCAACATTTTTGTTGATGTTTTAAGCATGTTTATTCTCAGGTGATTATTAAGAGCTTCCGCTGTCGCATACTTAAATAAGGACGAGATTTGGAGTCCATGCTTGTATGATATTGTGTAAAAACTGCATTCAAGAAACTTATTTTGTTGTAACATATTTGTATTGTAAACCATTATGTAATGGTCGTGTGTAAACAGGATATTTTAGATTATCATTATTTGATAATCTACGTAAAGCTTTTTAAACCTTTATTGATGAAATAAAGGTTATGGTTTGTTTTAAAAATGAATGCAGTCTTTGAAAAACGTCTCATATAGAGGTCAAAACCTCGCAACGAAATCAATTAATATGGAACGTTTTTAATCAATAAGAACGGGACATTTCAGTTGGTATCCGAGCGTTGGTCTTAGAGAACCAGAATTTTGCATTAGTGTGTCTTATCGAGTTTGTTAGGATGCATTAGTGAGTCTGGACTTCGACCGTGTTTACTTGAAAAATGATTGCTTAACAAATTTTGTTGGAAACTATATATTTTTAACATGTGAATATTATGTGATATATTAATCTCTTAACGCGTTTGATATTATGTGATAGATGTCTACCTCTAGAACAAGTCCCATTGACTCACCTAATAATAATGAAGAGTCAAATGTAAATTGGAATGATTCGTGGACTGATTCACAAGTTCCCGAAGAGGAACCGGAAGAAGAGTCGGAACCGGAAGAAGAATCGGAACCGGAAGAAGAATCGGAACCGGATGAAGAAATAGAACCGGTGGGGGAAATAATAAAACGGTTAAGTAAAAGAAAATCCTCAACCAACCGACCAAGGTTAATTATGGTCAATGGTGTTTCCGCCAAGGAAGCAAAATATTGGGAGGATTACCAATTCTCCGATGAATCGGATTCCGACGAGAATTCCGATGATGTTATAGAAATTACCCCAACTGAATTTAAAAAGGCAAAAGCAAATAATAAGGGAAAGGGCATAAAAATAGAGAAATCTAATTCCAACCCCGATGAACTTTATATGTATCGTCAACCCCCGAAGTCCTTAAGTTGTAACAATGACCCGGGAACCTCTAAACCACCAGGTTTTTCTAAACCAATGTGGAAAATTACGGCTCGTATTAGGGGAACATCATATATCCCTAGAAACTTGGCAAAACGAACCAAAACTGAAGAAGAAGAAACAAGCGAGTCAGAATAAGATAGTTGTATTCGTGTGGTGTAATATATCTAATATAGTGTGCTTATGCTTTATGATATATGTAAAAATTGCTTGTATTAATAAGTATTTTTTTTATGAATCTAACTCTTGTATATTTTACAGTATAAAAACACAAAATGGATAGACAACCCAATACTTTAAGAGACCTACCCGGAGACATGATTGATGAAATCTTGTCTAGAGTCGGTCAGAATTCTTCAGCACAACTATTTAAGGCGAGATCAGTCTGTAAGACATTCGAAGAACGTTCCAAGAATGCCTTGGTTTATAAAAGGCTTTCGTTCGAAAGATGGGGGATATCACATTGGGAAATCCATAAGTTACGATGTGTTTACTTTGAAGCATATATTGCGGGGAACCCAAATGCTATTTTACGCAATGGGTTAAGAAATTATTTTGACTCAATATATCCGAATATTGGACTTCGTGATTTAGAAAAAGCGGCTAACATGCAACATAAAGAAGCATGTTATGCTTACGGATTAGTAATGTTCGCTTCTCACCAAAGTGAGAACAAGAACATCGGGCTACAACTATTAAACAAAACGTTCCCACAAGTGACGGAGTCGGTAATTGGGGTAAGAAATGAGGTTTTTAGATTGATACGGGACTATTGGACATTACGTAACCCTCGTCCCTTTGACGACGTTACAACACGCTGTCTTATCAACGGCCATAATGGTTATGTTCCACAAGACCAAGGATGGGAAGTAATCCTAGTAAAACCAGAATGCATGACTTGTTTCTGGACGTATGAATTACGTGTCTTTATTGCCTTTGCTGAACGACTTGTGTACTAGCTAGAATTATCTTCACAACCATCTTGTATCAAATTTATTGTGTGCTATATTTCATGCTATATGTAAAATAAGCGGTATTGTAAGTTTGTAAAATATTGTGTAAAAGTTTGAACGCGAAATATTATTATAATCAGTTTTTCATATAGAATTTTAGTAGTTGAATTGTATATTAGCTACTAAGTATGAACTTAACGGGTAGGTACTACCCGAATTTAAACTTATAAAACGCTAATATGAAGAAAAAGCTTTTATAAATGAGTTCATATTATGCTACGAAATACTATTAACTACTCTTAATATTCTGTATGATTAACTTGTTCCATTTGACTATTTTGAAGGAAATGGCACCGACTACTCGACACACCGTGAATATGAATGAAGAGGAATTCCGTACTTTTCTAGCTTCAAACATAGCCGCAGTACAGGCTGCGCTACATACCAACAATAACCTTGGATCTAGCAGTACAGGAAATCGTGTAGGATGCACCTACAAAGAATTCACTGCCTGCAAACCTTTGAAATTTGATGGAACCGAAGGACCGATCGGATTGAAACGGTGGACCGAGAAGGTCGAATCGGTGTTTGCCATAAGTAAGTGTACTGAAGAGGACAAAGTGAAGTACGCCACGCATACCTTCACAGGTTCTGCGTTAACATGGTGGAATACCTATCTAGAGCAAGTGGGACAAGACGATGCGTACGCACTACCGTGGTCAGCATTCAAGCACTTGATGAACGAGAAGTACCATCCCAGAACCGAGGTCAATAAGCTCAAGACAGAACTTAGAGGGTTACGAACCCAAGGATTTGATATTACCACGTACGAAAGACGATTCACAGAATTGTGCCTATTATGTCCGGGAGAATTCGAAGATGAGGAAGAGAAGATCGACGCGTTTGTGAAAGGATTACCGGAAAGAATCCAAGAAGATATAAGTTCACACGAGCCCGCCTCCATACAACAGGCATGTAGAATGGCTCACAAACTAGTGAACCAGATTGAAGAAAGAATTAAAGAACAGACTGCTGAAGAGGCCAATGTGAAGCAAGTCAAAAGAAAGTGGGAGGAAAACGGTGATAAGAATCACCAATACAACAACAACAGCAATTACAACAATAATCGCAACAATTATCCCAACAATCGCAACATCAATCGCAACTACAACAAATGGCCCAACAACAACAACAACAACAACAATAACAACAACAACAGCAACTACAACAATCATCCCAACAACAATAATAGCCGCAACAACAACAACAATCAGAAGCAGCTATGCCAAAGGTGTGAAAAGTATCACTCGGGGTTCTGCACCAAATTTTGCAACAAGTGTAAAAGAAATGGTCATAGCGCGGCGAAGTGTGAGGTCTACGAACCAGGGGTTAATAGAACGAAAGGAACAAATGGTGTCGGAACGAGTAATGGCGGAGCAAGTAGTGTCGGAGCAAGTTATGCCAACGTAGTTTGTTATAAATGTGGAAAACCGGGCCACATTATTAGAAATTGCCCTAACCAGGAGAACACGAATGGACAAGGCCGCGGAAGAGTTTTCAATATTAATGCGGCAGAGGCACAGGAAGACCCGGAGCTTGTTACGGGTACGTTTCTTATTGACAATAAATCTGCTTACGTTTTATTTGATTCGGGTGCGGATAGAACCTATATGAGTAGAGATTTTTGTGCTAAATTAAGTTGTCCATTGACGCCTTTGGATAGTAAATTTTTACTCGAATTAGCAAATGGTAAATTAATTTCAGCAGATAATATATGTCGGAATCGAGAAATTAAACTGGTTAGCGAAACATTTAAGATTGATTTGATACCAGTAGAGTTAGGGAGTTTTGATGTGATAATCGGTATGGACTGGTTGAAAGAAGTGAAAGCAGAGATCGTTTGTTACAAAAATGTAATTCGCATTATACGAGAAAAAGGAAAACCCTTAATGGTGTACGGAGAAAAGGGCAACACGAAGCTACATCTTATTAGTAATTTGAAGGCACAAAAACTAATAAGAAAAGGTTGCTATGCTGTTCTAGCACACGTCGATAAAGTACAGACTGAAGAAAAGAGCATCAATGATGTTCCCATTGCAAAAGAATTTCCCGATGTATTTCCGAAAGAATTACCGGGATTACCCCCACATCGATCCGTTGAATTTCAAATAGATCTTGTACCAGGAGCTGCACCAATAGCTCGTGCTCCTTACAGACTCGCACCCAGCGAGATGAAAGAACTGCAAAGCCAATTACAAGAACTTTTAGAGCGTGGTTTCATTCGACCAAGCACATCACCGTGGGGAGCTCCTGTTTTGTTTGTCAAGAAGAATGATGGTACATTCAGGTTGTGTATCGACTACCGAGAGTTGAACAAACTTACCATCAAGAACCGCTACCCACTACCGAGAATCGACGACTTATTTGATCAACTACAAGGCTCGTCTATTTATTCAAAGATTGACTTACGTTCCGGGTATCATCAAATGCGAGTGAAAGAAGATGATATTCCAAAGACTGCTTTCAGAACACGTTACGGTCATTACGAGTTTATGGTCATGCCGTTTGGTTTAACTAATGCACCAGCTGTGTTCATGGACCTTATGAACCGAGTGTGTGGACCATACCTTGACAAGTTTGTCATTGTTTTCATTGATGACATACTTATTTACTCAAAGAATGACCAAGAACACGGTGAACATTTGAGAAAGGTGTTAGAAGTATTGAGGAAGGAAGAATTGTACGCTAAGTTTTCAAAGTGTGCATTTTGGTTGGAAGAAGTTCAATTCCTCGGTCACATAGTGAACAAAGAAGGTATTAAGGTGGATCCGGCAAAGATAGAAACTGTTGAAAAGTGGGAAACCCCGAAAACTCCAAAACACATACGCCAGTTTTTAGGACTAGCTGGTTACTACAGAAGGTTCATCCAAGACTTTTCCAGAATAGCAAAACCCTTGACTGCATTAACGCATAAAGGGAAGAAATTTGAATGGAATGATGAACAAGAGAAAGCGTTTCAGTTATTGAAGAAAAAGCTAACTACGGCACCTATATTGTCATTGCCTGAAGGGAATTATGATTTTGTGATTTATTGTGACGCATCAAAGCAAGGTCTCGGTTGTGTATTAATGCAACGAACGAAGGTTATTGCTTATGCGTCTAGACAATTGAAGATTCACGAACAAAATTATACGACGCATGATTTAGAATTAGGCGCGGTTGTTTTTGCATTAAAGACTTGGAGGCACTACTTATATGGGGTCAAAAGTATTATATATACTGACCACAAAAGTCTTCAACACATATTTAATCAGAAACAACTGAATATGAGGCAGCTTAGGTGGATTGAATTATTGAATGATTACGACTTTGAGATTCGTTACCACCCGGGGAAGACAAATGTGGTAGCCGATGCCTTGAGCAGGAAGGACAGAGAACCCATTCGAGTAAAATCTATGAATATAATGATTCATAATAACCTTAATACTCAAATAAAGGAGGCGCAACAAGGAGTTTTAAAAAGGGAAATTTAAAAGATGAAATACCCAAAGGATCGGAGAAGCATCTTAATATTCGAGAAGACGGAACCCGGTATAGGGCTGAAAGGATTTGGGTACCAAAATTTGGAGATATGAGAGAAATGGTACTTAGAGAAGCTCATAAAACCAGATACTCAATACATCCTGGAACGGGGAAGATGTACAAGGATCTCAAGAAACATTTTTGGTGGCCGGGTATGAAAGCCGATGTTGCTAAATACGTAGGAGAATGTTTGACGTGTTCTAAGGTCAAAGCTGAGCATCAGAAACCATCAGGTCTACTTCAACAACCCGAAATCCCGGAATGGAAATGGGAAAACATTACCATGGATTTCATCACTAAATTGCCAAGGACTGCAAGTGGTTTTGATACTATTTGGGTAATAGTTGATCGTCTCACCAAATCAGCACACTTCCTGCCAATAAGAGAAGATGACAAGATGGAGAAGTTAGCACGACTGTATTTGAAGGAAGTCGTCTCCAGACCTGGAATACCAATCTCTATTATCTCTGATAGGGATGGCAGGTTTATTTCAAGATTCTGGCAGACATTACAGCAAGCATTAGGAACTCGTCTAGACATGAGTACTGCCTATCATCCACAAACTGATGGGCAGAGTGAAAGGACGATACAAACGCTTGAAGACATGCTACGAGCATGTGTTATTGATTTCGGAAAAAGTTGGGATCGACATCTACCGTTAGCAGAATTTTCCTACAACAACAGCTACCATTCAAGCATTGAGATGGCGCCGTTTGAAGCACTTTATGGTAGAAGTGCAGGTCTCCGATTTGTTGGAGTGAAGTGGGGGATAGACAGATTACGGGTCCGGAGATTATACAAGAAACTACCGAGAAGATCATCTAAATTCAACAACGGTTGAAAACCGCCCAAAGTCGACAAAAGAGCTACGCTGACATTAAAAGAAAAGATATAGAATTTGAAATTGGAGAGATGGTCATGCTTAAAGTTGCACCTTGGAAAGGCATTGTTCGATTTGGTAAACGAGGGAAATTAAATCCAAGGTATATTGGACCATTCAAGATTATTGATCGTGTCGGACCAGTAGTTTACCGACTTGAGTTACCTCAACAACTCGCGGCTGTACATAACACTTTCCACGTCTTGAATTTGAAGAAATGTTTTGCTAAAGAAGATCTCACTATTCCATTAGATGAAATCCAAATCAACGAAAAACTTCAATTCATCGAAAAACCCGTCGAAATAATGGATCGTGAGGATAAAAGACTTAAGCAAAACAAGATTCCAATTGTTAAGGTTTGATGGAATGCTCGTAGAGGACCCGAGTTCACCTGGGAGCGTGAAGATCAGATGAAGAAGAAATACCAGCATCTATTTCCAGAAGATTCGTCAACACCTTCAACAGCTTAAAATTTCGGGACGAAATTTATTTAACGGGTAGGTACTGTAGTGACCCGAACTTTTCCATGTTTATATGTATTAATTGAGATTGATATTTACATGATTACATGTTTCCAACATGTTAAACAATCAAACTTGTTAAGACTTGATTAATTGAAATATGTTTCATATAGACAATTTACCACCCAAGTTGACCGGTGATTCACGAACGTTAAAACTTGTAAAAACTATATGATGACATATATATGGATATATATATAGTTAACATGATACTATGATAAGTAAACATATCATTAAGTATATTAACAATGAACTACATATGTAAAAACAAGACTACTAACTTAATGATTTTTAAACGAGACATATATGTAACGATTATCGTTGTAAAGACATTTAATGTATATATATCATATTAAGAGATATTCATACATGATAATATCATGATAATATAATAACTTAAAATCTCATTTGATATTATAAACATTGGGTTAACAACATTTAACAAGATCGTTAACCTAAAGGTTTCAAAACAACACTTACATGTAACGACTAACGGTGACTTAACGACTCAGTTAAAATGTATATACATGTAGTGTTTTAATATGTATTTATACACTTTTGAAAGACTTCAATACACTTATCAAAATACTTCTACTTAACAAAAATGCTTACAATTACATCCTCGTTCAGTTTCATCAACAATTCTACTCGTATGCACCCGTATTCGTACTCGTACAATACACAGCTTTTAGATGTATGTACTATTGGTATATACACTCCAATGATCAGCTCTTAGCAGCCCATGTGAGTCACCTAACACATGTGGGAACCATCATTTGGCAACTAGCATGAAATATCTCATAAAATTACAAAAATATGAGTAATCATTCATGACTTATTTACATGAAAACAAAATTACATATCCTTTATATCTAATCCATACACCAACGACCAAAAACACCTACAAACACTTTCATTCTTCAATTTTCTTCATCTAATTGATCTCTCTCAAGTTCTATCTTCAAGTTCTAAGTGTTCTTCATATATTCTACAAGTTCTAGTTACATAAAATCAAGAATACTTTCAAGTTTGCTAGCTCACTTCCAATCTTGTAAGGTGATCATCCAACCTCAAGAAATCTTTGTTTCTTACAGTAGGTTATCATTCTAATACAAGGTAATAATCATATTCAAACTTTGGTTCAATTTCTATAACTATAACAATCTTATTTCAAGTGATGATCTTACTTGAACTTGTTTTCGTGTCATGATTCTGCTTCAAGAACTTCGAGCCATCCAAGGATCCGTTGAAGCTAGATCCATTTTTTTCTTTTGCAGTAGGTTTATCCAAGGAACTTAAGGTAGTAATGATGTTCATAACATCATTCGATTCATACATATAAAGCTATCTTATTCGAAGGTTTAAACTTGTAATCACTAGAACATAGTTTAGTTAATTCTAAACTTGTTCGCAAACAAAAGTTAATCCTTCTAACATGACTTTTAAAATCAACTAAACACATGTTCTATATCTATATGATATGCTAACTTAATGATTTAAAACCTGGAAACACGAAAAACACCGTAAAACCGGATTTACGCCGTCGTAGTAACACCGCGGGCTGTTTTGGGTTAGTTAATTAAAAACTATGATAAACTTTGATTTAAAGGTTGGTATTCTGAGAAAATGATTTTTATTATGAACATGAAACTATATCCAAAAATTATGGTTAAACTCAAAATGGAAGTATGTTTTCTAAAATGGTCATCTAGACGTCGTTCTTTCGACTGAAATGACTACCTTTACAAAAACGACTTGTAACTTATTTTTCTGACTATAAACCTATACTTTTTCTATTTAGATTCATAAAATAGAGTTCAATATGAAACCATAGCAATTTGATTCACTCAAAACGGATTTAAAATGAAGAAGTTATGGGTAAAACAAGATTGGATAATTTTTCTCATTTTAGCTACGTGAAAATTGGTAACAAATCTATTCCAACCATAACTTAATCAACTTGTATTGTATATTATGTAATCTTGAGATACCATAGACACGTATACAATGTTTCGACCTATCATATCGACACATCTATATATATTTCGGAACAACCATAGACACTCTATATGTGAATGTTGGAGTTAGCTATACAGGGTTGAGGTTGATTCCAAAATATATATAGTTTGAGTTGCGATCAATACTGAGATACGTATACACTGGGTCGTGGATTGATTCAAGATAATATTTATCGATTTATTTCTGTACATCTAACTGTGGACAACTAGTTGTAGGTTACTAACGAGGACAGCTGACTTAATAAACTTAAAACATCAAAATATATTAAAAGTGTTGTAAATATATTTTGAACATACTTTGATATATATGTATATATTGTTATAGGTTCGTGAATCAACCAGTGGCCAAGTCTTACTTCCCGACGAAGTAAAAATCTGTGAAAGTGAGTTATAGTCCCACTTTTAAAATCTAATATTTTTGGGATGAGAATACATGCAGGTTTTATAAATGATTTACAAAATAGACACAAGTACGTGAAACTACATTCTATGGTTGAATTATTGAAATCGAATATGCCCCTTTTTATTAAGTCTGGTAATCTAAGAATTAGGGAACAGACACCCTAATTGACGCGAATCCTAAAGATAGATCTATTGGGCCTAACAAGCCCCATCCAAAGTACCGGATGCTTTAGTACTTCGAAATTTATATCATATCCGAAGGGTGTTCCGGAATGATGGGGATATTCTTATATATGCATCTTGTTAATGTCGGTTACCAGGTGTTCACCATATGAATGATTTTTATCTCTATGTATGGGATGTGTATTGAAATATGAAATCTTGTGGTCTATTATTATGATTTGATATATATAGGTTAAACCTATAACTCACCAATATTTTTGTTGATGTTTTAAGCATGTTTATTCTCTGGTGATTATTAAGAGCTTCCGCTGTTGCATACTTAAATAAGGACGAGATTTGGAGTCCATGCTTGTATGATATTGTGTAAAAACTGCATTCAAGAAACTTATTTTGTTGTAACATATTTGTATTGTAAACCATTATGTAATGGTCGTGTGTAAACAGGATATTTTAGATTATCATTATTTGATAATCTACATAAAGCTTTTTAAACCTTTATTGATGAAATAAAGGTTATGGTTTGTTTTAAAAATGAATGCAGTCTTTGAAAAACGTCTCATATAGAGGTCAAAACCTCGCAACGAAATCAATTAATATGGAACGTTTTTAATCAATAAGAACGGGACATTTCAGGTATGGCCCTAATTCACGTGAATCCTAAAGGTAGCTATCAGGTTTAACAACCCCCCCCCCCCCAGAATGTTCACTAGACGGAAGAGCTAGTGGGCATGGTGTTTAGTACTTCGAAGTTTATATATTTATACAGACGAGATGTTCTGTTTTGGGGATATTATTTATGCGCATTATATGTTAAGGTCGGTTACCATGTTGAGCAATGAAATCAAATTGAATGTTATGTATCGAGAGAATGATTTTTATACACAGGTTATGTGTATTATTTTTGTGCACGAGATATGTGTACGGTTATTTAAAAATTGCGAGGCAACCTACGGGGGAGAAAAGGATACGAACCTACTCTGCTAAGCATTATGAAAAATGGTTTTGTACACGTGATAGGTGTACTGTATTTTTATATTATGGTCTATCAAAATGATAAATTTTACTGTTTATGATAAACCTATGAACTCACAACCCTTTTGGTTGACACTTGAAAGCATGGTTATTCTCAGGTGTGAAAGAAATCTTCTGCTGTGCATTTTCTCATTTTAGAGATATTACTTGGAGTCATTCATGACATATTTCAAAAGACGTTTCATTCGAGTCATTGAGTTCATCAAAATTATTATTACGTCAATTATAGTTGGATGTATTATGAAATGGTATGTATCGTCAACTTTCGATGTAAAGAAAGTTTGTCTTTTAAAAACGAATGCAATGTTTGTAAAATGTAACATTTAGAGGTCAAATACATCGTAATGAAATCAACTATTGTGAATCATTTATAATGTATATGAATGGGTCCTTTCAGTTGGTATCAGAGCGGTGGTCTTAGCGAACTAGGTCTTGCATTAGTGTGTCTAACTGATAGTTGTTTAGATGCATTACTGGGTCTGGACTTCGACCGTGTCTGCATGTCAAAAGTTTTGCTTATCATTCGTGTCGAAAATTACTTACTTATCATCCTTAAAGTCTAGACACATCTTACTGCCTCTATTGCCTAGGTAGTGTATCGATAAAACTCTTATCTTAGCATATCTGCTAATTCATATCTTAGCGTATCTGTTACTGTTACCTTTGCCTGACAGCTTTCAAAATTTTCTCTGTAATTTGTGAAATCTTTATGCTATATATAAGTATTCTATGTAGTTAGAATATCATCTAATATTCGAAAATTATTTCATATCAAAAAAAAAACCCTTTACTCAATCGTACGAAATGGAACTCGCCACTAGTTCCAGTTCTTCGGAATCCGACAGCTACTCCGACATAGATGTTCACCTAAGCTCCGAAAGCAGCGTCACCGGAATGAATCAACCAATTAGCCATCATCTATTATGGATGAATTGGGGATGAGTTTGTAGCCTACTTAATCAATGGAGACGCGAAGAAGGCGATCCCTTCCACCAACCAAATTCACCTCTTGGTGAAGAACCTGAAGCACTTACCGGCGAACCTGTTTGAAACACCATTTTCTCTCTCATTTCCAGAGTATCTCGACACGATTATATTCTATCCACAATTCTAAACCTTATTCATCCAATCGTTCTGACCGACAATCATCCCGGAATAATTAAAAAAGTCAACGAGCTACACGCTCGAGTAATAAATTTGGAAAATATGGTGCAAAACTTACCAGCTTCAGCACCAAAAGTACCACCAACAGTACCACCCACAACCCAAGTTTCAACATCACAGACCTCAATATCTCATTCTGTACCTCGAGCATAATCATCGTTCTACATATCATTCTACATCATTTATCTTTGTTCTTCATGATGATTATGTAATCTCTAATGTTTTAGAGATTATGTATTCTAGATCTAACGGTAAATCAAATGAGTTAATATTATATCTACTCATTAAATCCATGATTACATCTGAAGAAAATATATATGTATATATATTTTCATAAGGATTGTAATAAAAAATTCTTTTGTACAAATTGTTAATGGTGAAAATATTTTAACGGGTAGGTAATACCCGAGGAATATTTAGATTTTACATTAATAAGTTACACTGTACATTCTTCGAATCTAATTCAACAGTCATTTACTATCCTACTTACATCCACAGATATACGAATCCGTTCATCACAGAATAACCATTTTCATTCAATTTCATATTTGGATTTTGACTTATCAGAATCCAACAAGTGGCATAATGAAGAAAACATTGGACAAAATAAAATTTGTTAGAAACAAACAAATTAACTATGAGAAATTCTGTTAAGAATCCACGCTAACTATTCCTAGCTAACTGTTCCTAATTCCTTGTTACATTTTAATTATCGCAATTTAATTATCGCAATTTAATTATCGAAATTTTAATTTTCGCAATTTTATTTATCGTCATTTAATTTCTATTATTTATTTTATGCACTTTAAATATTATCGTATAAATCGGGACACGTATGCAAAGTTTTGACATATCATATCGACGCATCTATATATATTATTTAGAATAACCATAGACACTCTATATGCGATAATGATCGAGTTAGCTATATACAGGGTTGAGGTTGATTCTCAAATAATATATATACTTTGATTTGTGATCGAGTCTGAGACATGTATATAATGGGTCACGACACGTATTAATTAATTCGAATATTATATATTAAACTATATATGAATTGTTGAACTACTAATTGTGGACTACTAACTGTGGACTAATAACATTGGATAATTAAAATGAATTAAAATATTGATTATAACATATGAAACTAAACATTTCTTCAAGTTTGCCACTTGATTTCATCTTAAACCTCATTTGTATCTTGACGATTACAATCTGCGTTCAAACCTTTCGTAATTCTTGAACACACCTCAATCGAGAGGATGAACCAACCGCACTTCATCTATGGAAGAAAAGATTGATGCATACAGTTATGCACCTGAAAACACTCGTAACCTGAGTAAACGTTTAACACGTATCTGTGCTAGCTCCTTTGGCATTGTTAATACCAAAAATAACATTGCAATTCTCTTTCAAATTAGCCAATTTTGTCATAGCTCCAGCAAATCAACTTCAATTTTTCATTCGAATCAACCTTATTATAAGTTTGATATATACGTTTGCCATTGTTATTGTTACCGGGAAACCTTTTATATTCTACAATATTACCAACAGACGTGCCAAAAACTTTATTACCCTTGACTTAAGTCTCTCCGAAAAACCATTATATTTGTTCATTAAAACCCTATCATATACTCATCCATATTTTATAACGAGAATTGCCAAACCAATTACCGGGAATCAGCAATCAGTATTTTGAATCTCGCAGCGTTTCTACATCAACAGTTATATGTATACATATAACCTTTATCTCTTAGAATTATGATCTTCCATTCTGAAATTCTGAATATTCTCGTCTAATATTAATTATCTCTCCGCGTTATTTGTGTTATATCATAAAAGGAAATTGTTTAGTTTCTATATTCTGTAAACCTTCAAATTTAAAATATGAATGATTTTGAAGTAGTGTTGGAAACTGAAGCATGAGTTAGTATAATATAATGACACTTGATCAATGTGATTATATTACAGTAAGTCATGCTGAGTTTCTAATGAAACGTGATGATTCACAGATCATAACGTCATCATGTGTCATGTTACACGACTCTTACATATTATCTAATCTATAAACATATCAAGAACATATTTTCTTGATAGTCCTATCTTTTCCTTGAATTCTAGTAATTTGACAAGTCAGATTGTGCTACTACCGTTTCTTTCTTAGAACATTAACTATGTTCATTCCGAAATTCATATCTACAAAATTCTAGACCATTATTCGCTCGACTTAAACTCGAGAAGAGAAAATAAAAGTATGAATTGAGAAAGAAAGAATAGAAGGTGTGAGCTGTGGAAATAAGGAAATGAAGAGGGTGGAATTATAGTGAAATATCGGACATAGCAATTGAGACAGATTATCGCATTTAATCAAAGAAGATTCTAATTTCCTTTATTACCGAAGAACCAAATCTTATTACGAAGATTTCTTCTAAATCCCTTAAATACCGGAAATCAACTGTGACTACGTCACCGATTAAGTCGAATCTGTATTTACTCATTTCACTCTTTTGTGATAGCTTCACTTGTACTCTTCACAAAATTAAATTGCTTATTCCATATTACTCACTGATGATAAAACTCTATTTATCGATTCATATTCATCATGAAAACATTTTTATTGTTAACCATGACCATCCCAATCAAATTTCAGGACGAAATTTCTTTAACGAGTAGGTACTGTGACGACCCAGAAATTTCTGACCAAATTTAAACTTAATCTTTATTTGATTTCGACACAATAAGCAAAGTCTGTAATACTGAGTCTCAAATTTTTTTTAATATTTATATGAATTCATTTAACCTTTGACGATTCCCGATGATTCACGAACAATTAACTTTATAAATAGATATGTGTGTATATATACATATATAAATAATAATTCGAAATATAATTTGAAATATTATATGTTGTTGTTATCAAAATTAATTATGTAAAATAAAAATTAAATATGATATTATAATAATTATTATTTAAAACATTACCATATATAAATAAAGTATATTAAAAAATAAATATTAAAGGATTGTAATACTCGTTGGACGTTTTGATTATTATTTAGAGAAGTTTAATTCGAACTTATATGATTTTAAAATAAACGGTGATTCGAAATTGAGTTTTATAAATTTTAGGCTTACTAAAAATGTATTTAGGATCTAGTTAATAAATTTTAACACTTTTTATATTTTACCCAGGATTGAGAAGGACAATTGATGTAATTTTTATTTAATAAATTAATGATCGAATTTTATACCATAATGACTTAAATAAATAAAGATAATTATTATAAAAATATGGAATTTTTCTGAAGACTTTTTATTCGTCACCGAGTGAACAACGGGGCACGATATAATAGTCCGTATAACTATCGGTAGGATAATCCATAGTATATGGCTGCTTTCCAATTTGACACAGTATTATGTAAATGATTCACGTGTTTTAAATTATTAAAAGGGTTTCACTGTTTTTGGTTTTTCCTTACAATTAGATAAAATATATATACATATATTTGATAATAGGCAGACACTGCCATTTCTTTATTTCTATAACCCATCACCAAAAATTAAGTATCACTAGATCACCACAACCCCCATTCGATCACCATTACTACCGGTTTCATTTATGCTCGTCTTCTATAATCGTCCAAATAAACCTCACCACCTTCGATACCCTCACCACCTCCGAGTCCCCATACAACCACCTTCATCAATTTAACCACCATTACTACTCGTTTTTCTGTCTCTACAACCATCTTATCAAACCCACAACCATCAAACCACCATTTTGTTTTCTATCATCATTATGAACCGTAACCCACATCATGAACCCGTTACAATTATATTCCTATTTCGAGTCAAAAATGCAAACCATCTTTAAGAAACCCACAACTAATCCTTCACACTAAACCATTCTTATCACTACCTTAATGGTCCGGTCATGAACACCATCACCACTATGACACTTAAAACAACCACCACTTCATCTCCTTGTTTGATCGCCACCTTAACCGCCACTCTTCTTTTTCTCTTCTCTCTCTCTCTCTCTCTCTCTCTCTCTCTCTCTCTCTCTCTTCTTCCTTGTTTTTTCTTCTTCTTCATAAACCATGATCAACAATCACAATCACCTCCACCTCTCACCAATCACTGCAAATCGTTGTTGCTGTTTCTGTGGTAGTAAAACGCGAAAAAGAATGATGAGGTTGAGATTATTTAAATTAATGAAGAGAACCATTTATGCTCACAAAATAAGGTGACAACTTGGATTTATAGAAAAGAATATATTATACAAAGTTTTCTTTTAATCATGCAAATGGGGATTCCACCGATGGAATTAAGGGGATAAATTGGATTTTTTTTTTCTTCTTTTCGGACTACAGCTCACAGGAATATCCCACCTATCATTTGATGATGACGTCTTTTATTTTTTTGTGTTGTTTTGATTCTTATGGTAGGCCGAGAAAAAGCTTTCACACCCATTTAATTGTTTTATTTTTACATGTTGGGTTCAAATGAATTTAGTTGGGCCACGATCTTGAACTGGTATGTTGGGCTGAGGATTGTTTTTTAGGCCGAGAGTATCATCCTTTTTTCTGTCTCAAACCTCGGGGAAAAACCATACAGCCACTTATTTTTGAGCTTACTAAACTGTTAACATGTTGGGCCATGAATTGCAAGCCATTGAACTGCTAACTGGTTCGATGTCTATACCTGTTTAGAAACCTATGTGATGTTATAATTTGATGATTATCATGATAATGGTTATGATGATGAAGTGATGGTGATCATGAAAAAGATAATGTTTTATGATGAGAAGTGAAGTATATGATATTGGAGATGTTAGTGGTAATGATGGTGGTAGTTTAAGTTGATGACAAAATGATATATTGATGATGATCGAAAGGATGATAGTAATTAGGATGATATGTAAAAAAGATGATGTTTAAATAATGATCATTATAGATGATTATAATAATGCTAGATGATGATAATGAAATGTTGAGACGTTGGTGATTCTATGATAAAATGATAACCGGATGATGATTGTGATATTGATGTTTATAACGACCCTCAAATTTCCAACATTTATATATCCTTTCATCATTATTTTGCCCAAACTATATAATTAAAACTTAACGATTAAACTTTACTCAATAATTGTTAAGTATTAAGAATTATAAAACATATTAATTAACTTTGTGCAGTAATTGACAAGTTAATAAAAAGATAAAAAAAGAATATAATGAGCAAACTTTCGGGAACAAAATAAATAACCTTGTACACTTAAATAATTAAACTTGGATACTTGAGGAACCATTTAAGCTAATCTAAAGATCAAGGACTAAAGTGAAAAGTTCAAACCCTAACCCTAAAAACCCTAGCCGATTTTATCAATAAAAAAAAAAGGGTAAAATGACCTTCTTATCCCTCAAAATTTTGGCCCACTTAGCCTCCTCCACCTCTAAACCTAACTTGTTCTCTAAGCAAAACTTAATATAAACTTAATTCTAGATCATTCCATATGCATCTATAAATAGGGACCTATGCTAATGCAAATTTTGTACCAAATCATTCTTACAAATCTTCTCTCTCAAAAACACAAAAACTCTCCCCCTCTCTCTTGGATTTTCGGCCAAGAACATCACCACCACACCACCACCATCCTCAAGTGATCTTCAAGCAATCTTCAAGTGATCTTCATCGCATTCTTCGTGTGCATCAAGATCTTCAAGTGTGTTCATCAATATTCAAGTGTTTTGATCTTCATCTTCAAGTTTTCTTCATCTTTTTCTTGTTAATCTTCATCATCATTCATCAAGGTAAAACCCTAGATCCAAACTTTTAAGTTCTATCATGTTAATTCATGTTTATGTTCATAATCATATTCATGTTCTTGATCTTATTCATAATCATATCCATATTGTTCATGTAAAAAATAAAATAAAATATACATATGCATATACATACACGAAAATATATATATATATATATATATATATATATATATATATATATATATATATATATATATATATATATATATATATATATATATATATATATATATATATATATAAAAGATTTTTGTTTGAAGTTTAAACCCTAGAAGATTTGATCAAGATTTGTTAATGGTTTAAAAATGGAAAAGAGATATACATACCAAATATACATATATTTACTATAAAATATATATATATATATATATATATATATATATATATATATATATATATATATATATACATATACACGCCTATATATATTTATAAAAAAAACTATATATGTACACATATGCACGATATATATATATATATATATATATATATATATATATATATATATATATATATATATATATATATATATATATATATATATATATATTATACCTATACCCTAATTAAACCTAACTCTAATTTATTAAACTTTAATTTACTAAACCCTAATCATTAGTACTACTTTTGTAAATTAAACCTAATTAATTAATACTACTACCTACTCCTTAAACCCTAATCATTTATTTATTAAACCCTAATACTACTATTTCTACTATATAATACTAACGCTTATATACATATACTACTACTAACACTTATAATATACTACTTATATTATAATACGTATAATTACCATAGTCATTCACGATAGCGTGAAATTACTTGAACGTCGACGCTGCTTAAGGCCTAGGGTGATCCTTGGTACCACTATGGGATGCTTGTGGATTTCGAATGCCAAACTTAGATTCTGGTCGAGAAATCCTGGGCCAACCGGTAACAATTGGTCATTCTAGTGACTCGGCGGTGGCATAGATGTTTGCGTATGGTGCACAATATCAACCCGACTATAGTAATCAAACACTTAGTTACTTTCACACTTAATAAATGGTAGACTTATTAAGGACAACTCACTAGTGTTCAACACTAACTTACTATAAATGGAAACTTTCTAAACGTGGAAACTATCTAAACATGGAAACTTATTAAAAGAGGAAACTTACTAAAAGTGGAAAACTTTCTAGACATGGCAACTTTCTAAATATGGAAACTTTCTAAAAATGGAAACTTACTAAGAAAAGAAACTTAGCAAAACGAACTATACTTAAGTACATACATACTTAAACTTATCTTTAACTCGGGTAAAACATCTAAACTATTCTTAATGTCATTAGGTTGACATTCGTCTCACGATCATCCAACTCATTTATCTTTCTCTTCCAAGGAATAACGAACTCTTCTCCTATTAAGGTGAACTTCATAGCCCCACTTTATATTATGCACGACTTATTTAACTTCTTGGGGTGAGTCACATGCTACTTTTACTATTTAGAATTAAGACACAAGTACCAACTGTTAAACTATGCTATACCCGACTATGTCCGACTAAGTCCCTACAGTGATATTTTTAATTGCTCGTTAAATGCATTCTTAATTATTGGGGGTAGGCCTATCTGGAGTAACGTCTTCGATACATTTGACTAAGTCTTTGTATTACTTAATAATGAAATTAAACTGACAAGTATAGACACAACTTGTCATTGGGGTAAACTTTGAAAGTTTAGTCTAAATATCACGAACTGGCATAACTTTTTGATTCCTACGAGATCAACTTTTAAGATCTTTGTGATCTTCTTTGACAACTAAAGATCTGTGTGATCTACTTTTGAAAACAAAATCTCGTGTTCTAAAAACAACGATAACTACTTTTGTTAAACCTATGATTTCACTCAACCTTTTTGGTTGACACTTTAGCATGTTTGTCTTAGGTGCTAATTGATCAAGCTTACTTATCTTCTACTTATGTGATGCTACTTGGACATAGGATCTCAAGAACTATCGCATTTATTATTCTTGCATTTGAAGTATTTACATCATTGTAATTTAAATTCTTGTAACGACATTCTATTTTCTTCCACCGCGTTATCAATAAAATTTGTTTTTATCATATAGTATTGTTCTCGTAATATAATATGTTGGTTTATTTGATATTAGTGACGTTTTCTTCCAGACCCTATCTGGAGGATGTCACAGAGTGGTATCAGAGCATAGCCAGGCTGTTATAGAGAACCATGATTGCATCTTTATGTGTGCCTTACTTATTAGCTAGGGTGCCTTAGCAATCTAGGAAACTATAACTTTTCCTGCCTTAGACTTTAAAGCACTTAGGTTCCTTATAATCTTACAACATTGCTTTAACATTCATGGCTAAAAATCTAATCGAAATCTCTTTCCTAATGTTAGGATGTCTAATTTTCATCAAGCGAACAAAATGACTCTTTTCAAGCCAACCAAAAAAGATACTGAAAGGTCTTCCACTGAAAGACCATCCAAAGCCCACCTTATGGCTTTGGTGGTCCTCCCTCACCAAATTATAGCCCAAATATTATTCTAAATTCACAAAGGTCTCCTGAAAACTATCCAACCCTGAGAAATAAGGACAAGAGGAAACGTCTTGAAGAAACTGGCCCGTCAAAGAAAAGATCCCGATCTCCTTCCTAAGATGAAGTTGATGCCAAGTACGAGATCATGAATCTGCGAAAAATTACCGATGGCCTAATTCGCCATATTGCAAGGATCGATGTTCAAATGAAGGAAAAAGATCTAGCAAATAAGAAGCTCATGGAGGAAAATGCTAAACTAAAGAAAGAGATAAAGTTGGTGAAATATGAAAGTGATAGAAATGCCCGATGGGGGAAGCAATCTCTCTCCTACCCAAGAGAAGATGTTGACCTTAGATTGAAGATGGAGGAAAACTGCGTGAATAATCAACTTTCTGTGAGGGACTACAAGTACCATGTAATCAACGATGGTGTTTCTAATCTTTATGATAATCTCGAGTTCCTGCATGAGAAACAAAAGGCAAATAATGAGAAAGTTGAGAAGTTTATGAAGTAAGTTGAGGAAGAGAAGAAGGAATATGAAGACTACTTCAATCTTAATATTTCCTAGTTATTTGTTTTTTCAATTTCCTATCTATGTAAAGGCTTTGTGATGTTATGCGAGGTGTATACGAAATAGTTATATTTTTATTGCAAAATACTATTAAATACGATACAATTTTACACAAGTTATTTATTTATTTATAGAGTGGATATACCTAAACCTTGCTACAACACTATAGGCAGTGTACCTAATCGTATAGTAGTGTAGTTTTTAATAAGTCCGGTTCGTTCTACAGGGAGCTAGCTAAGTTTAACGCTATATTTTTAAAACTATATTTGTATATATATATATATATATATATATATATATATATATATATATATATATATATATATATATATATATATATATATATATATATATATATCAAAAGATTTCGTAGATTACGGAGGACTTTGCGGGATATGTCAGGCAAAGTTTAAAGTAACAGATACGATAAGATATGATTTAGCAGATATGCTAAGTAATATTATTATTATTATTATTATAAAAGGGGGTTTTTACCGTTTAATGACCGGTTTGTCGATTTTATGTCTTAAGTCGCAATTAAAACCTAATGTAAAATATTAAATATATAAATGACTTAATTTAAAGCGTAAAGTAAATAACAATAATAAAAGTGCGATAATTTAAAGTGCGATAAATAAAATGACGATAAATAAAATTACGATAATTAAAAAGTACGATAATTAAAAATGCAATAAGATATAAAATAAAGGAATTATGCTTATTTAAACTTCCGTAATCATGATGTTCAACGTGTTGATTTTAATTTATTACCATGGGTTAATTGTCCTTTGTCCTAGATTATTCGATATGTCCATACGGTTTTGTCCATAATAGTCCATCAGTCATAAATATAAAGTGCGAGAGTCCTCGTCAAATTATCCTTATACTCGAAGTCAAATATTCCAACTAATTGGGGATTCGAACTGTAACAAGGTCTTAATACTTTGTTTAATGAATACACCAGGTTATCGACTGCGTGTAATCCAAGCTTTCAATACTTTGTTAACAAGTACACCAATTACCTTTGAATGTAATCCACCCCTGTTTCAACGAGTCCATTGACTATTAATCCATTCCAGTGTCCGGTAAAATGAACAATTATTGGTATTTATAGATATCCCGCCCACCGTACCCGATTAAGCGTATGTGGTTATTTATAGATACGTCGAATTGTAACCTTTAATATTGAATTAACGAGGTATCGTTTAGTTAATATAAAACCCATTAATAGCCCATAGTCTAATTTCCACAAGTGTCGTTCTTTTGTCCAAATCCCAATTATGGTACAAAGCCCAATAACCCCGTCTTTAATATTTAGCCCAACATCGCGATTACTTCGGCTTAAATAAGCATAATAATAACTTAGCTACTAGACATTAATTTAAAAAGGTTGAACATAACTTACAATGAGTATTAATAACGTAGCATTACACGGACAGAGTTTTGACTTTTAAACTTAAAACATTCACCACTATAACCTTATTATTATTAAACTTAAATTAAAATTAAAATTATAAAATATAAATATAAATATATCGTAGATAGATAGATAGAAAAAGGTGTGTTTAATCGATCAGAATGCGCGGACTTTTATAGGCCCACGTTTAACTGTTGATCTCCGCGAGTGCGGAGGTTTTCTTCATCACAACTCCGCGAGTGCGGAGGTCTGGATTTCAGCTCATAGATCAAATTCAAAATGTGGGCTGCGTATAATTATAATATATAATAATATATATAATTAATTATATATTATATTATATTCTTGTGCATAGTTGACTTGTAATTTTTGGTCCGTTGCGTCGCGCGCTGAAAGTTGGTTCATGTCTCGGTTCTGAATTTTCGAACACCTTTTCGTATAATTTAATATCTTGTACTTTGCTTTTTGCGGCTTGGACTCTTGTCATTTTTAGACGTTTCTCATCAATAATTTGAACCACTTGGATTGTACTTTGTACTTTTTAGCTTTTTGGTCGTTTGCGTCTTCAATTCGTCGAATCTGTCTTTTGTCTTCACCTTTTATTATTTAAACGAATATAACTTGTAAATAGAACAATTGCAACTAAAAGCTTGTCTTTCTTGAAGGATAATGCTATGAAATATATGTTCGTTTTTAGCA
The DNA here is from genome assembly GCF_046630445.1 of Rutidosis leptorrhynchoides. Taxonomy (NCBI): domain Eukaryota; kingdom Viridiplantae; phylum Streptophyta; class Magnoliopsida; order Asterales; family Asteraceae; genus Rutidosis; species Rutidosis leptorrhynchoides. Next base: position 196,525,788 of record NC_092342.1, read on the forward strand.
TTATCAAATATTCCCACACTTGAGCGTTGCTTGTCCTCAAGCAATATAGATCTTGAATAAAACTTTACTAGAATCACTTCTTTATTCTTCACACTTTGTACATCAGTGATTTCAATACGGCGGTATGAACAATGGTAGTAACGATGTGGTTTGCAGTCCCACATGACTATAAAAATTTAGATCCTTTAAGAAATTGGATCTTTATGAAAACATTTGATCTTTTGAAAATTCAATCTAGATTTTACCCTAGATAAGTTTTCCGGAATAACCCTTCACCGGTGTTTGCAAAATGTTTTTGTGGGTTTTGTGGGTTTCAGATTTGAAAATTTTAGCTCAAAACTTATGGTTTTGTGTCACCCACTTGCTAACCTTGTATTAGGAAAGTAACACGTCCAGTATACTTGCTTCGTATATTACCTTTCGGTAAACTACCCTGCGGTTGTAAAGGAAAGCGTTGAACAAGCAACTGTTGAGGAAATGTCCCGTGACATGCTTTTGATTATGGTCTATATCGTGTCGGATGCAATTACTATCCTTTGTAGGAGCAATAGTAAAGATCACCCTATAGTTTTTTGGTCTGACACAAGGTCCTGTCTTGACCATGCTATGCAACCACCGTTCTTACAGTTGACTCCCGATTTGGTTCAGGTGACCTAATGAATTCCAGAAGAATTCCTAGAATTTTACGTTCAATGGTAATGGACGCATTGAAAATGGGTTTTTAGAAAACAAATCGGTTTGTAATTTGATCAAAATATTTTCTCGTTCAAGCTCGAGTTTAGATATCATTGAATTCCATGAGTTTAAATTCTCAATCTTTAAGGTCAATCTCAAGGATTGAGTAATATCAGTCTTAAAAGCTGATTTTTGATCTTTAAGGAGATTATCCTTTCTGGGGATCTGATTCATTAGTCTTATAAGCTAATTTGCACGGTGCCCCCCATTGTACGAGATAGATCCTCTCATGGTTAGGATAAGTCTGACCACTTGGCGACCCTGTTTGATGCTGAAGTCCGTGGATTTCCTGCTGATTTTCGAGAAAACTTTTCAAGGTTTTTCGTAGACTCTACAACTGGTCTGGACGACAACTTCCTGACCTAAATCAAGAAGTGCGTGTCTTTTTCTCGGAAGACTTTACTTCCTTTCAAATTCTATTTATATTACAATAAACTAGGTAAAACTGATTAATATCATCCAAAACAAAAGTATTTTCAATTATTTATACAAAAATATGTGATATATGTTCTAAATAACTTGGTAAATTTTCCTCACACTTGGCTTTTATTTTCCTTTCTTTGCCTTTTTATTCTCCTCTATTCTATTTTAAATTAATTCAATCGTTTTAGGTTGTTTCTCAATTTATGTCCTTTCCGAGGTAACAATAATTTCGGTGTTAACACCTAGTTTTATCGTTCATAAATATGTATAAACATGATTTTGAGTTCATTTAGTTAAAAATTTTAAAAATTTTTACTAGAATTGGGTAGTCAGTATATAAGACTAGGGCTGTTCTTTATTATCAGAGAGCACTAGATTCTAATACAACTACCGCGTTACTAGTATTTTTTATGGTAACCAAGTGTTTAAATTAAAATTTTAAAAATCCAAAAAAATTTAACCCCTTCCCACACTTAAGATCTTGCAATGCCCTCATTTGAAAGAAATCAGTAACAATTTAAATTATTGAGGGTGATTAGCATAGAAAAATGATTAAATTTTACCAAAGTTTCCAAACATATTGTTGTTTGTGTTGAATGATAAATGGTGCACATCGTTTGTTCATTCCGTCTGTTGTTACATCACACTTGTTTTTCGTTTTGTCGTCAAAATTAATAGCTTTTACTAAACTTAGTGCCAGTCTTTGAAAGTACGCTGTTTTACCCTGTTTTGTACATAAGATAAACTACAAACATATATATACATATTTTTGAAGTTGGGTATATCACCCCACATTAAAAAATTATTAAAATCTAATAATAAAAGTTAGAAAATTATAAAAACTATTATAGTATCAAAAGAAATATTAAAAGTATAAAATTACAAGTTACCAAATAAATAAAAATAGGCATAAAAGAAAATTAGGGTTGATGAGGATGGTGCCAGTAGGGATTCCATTCATAGCCGTATATGCTGTAGAATGCTTGAGCTGGGTCATATGTAGGGTACGGTGGTTGGGTCTGTATAGTCCAGGGAGGAAATACGGGCATTGGAGTAGGAATGTAGTTTGTATTTATGTATGTATAATGACTTATGATTTGGTTTTGATGATACTGCCAATCTTGAAATGCTCGTTGTCTAGCCATTTCATACTCATGTTGAGCCATAAAAATTTGCATTTCTGTCATCTGATTCCCCCCTCCCGCATTAGCTTGCTGCTGATCTCTTTCGACCTGTGGATGATTGCCATCATGTGGTGCTGCAGCGTTATGTCGTTTCTTTAAAACCTTAGCACCATGATATACTTTCAAACCAATTGTATCACGGGGTTCTGGTGCTGCAATTATTAATCCCCCTTGACTTCTATCGACACCGAGATACTCAGCAATTAAAGTAAGAAAGATACCACCTCCTATTATACTATTAGGCCGTATACTCCTAACCATAGCCGATAAATAAAAACCCACACAATAAGGTATACTCACAGTGCTCTGTGGGTCTCGAATACACATGAGATAAAATAAATCATTCTCATTTACCTTCTCTTTGTTTCTACCTCGCTGTGTAATTGAGTTTGCTAAGAACCTATGGATTACTCTTAGCTCAGCTCTATCAATATCAGTATAAGAGTTATTCCCCCCACGAAATCAGTTATGGCTAGTCATTCTACTCCATATTCTATTCATATCAAAATTTTCATCAACCCTCCTACCATTAACTATCAACCTTTGACAATCAGTAGATGCTAGTTCCTCAGGCGTATATATATACAAAGCCTGAGCCATGTCTAGTAGAGACCTATGGCGCATCATGTAGTGACCCGAACTTTTCCATGTTTATATATATTAATTGAGATTGATATTTACATGATTAAATGTTTCCAACATGTTAAGCAATCAAACTTGTTAAGACTTGATTAATTGAAATATGTTTCATATAGACAATTGACCACCCAAGTTGACCGGTGATTCACGAACGTTAAAACTTGTAAAAACTATATGATGACATATATATGGATATATATATATATAGTTAACATGATACTATGATAAGTAAACATATCATTAAGTATATTAACAATGAACTACATATGTAAAAACAAGACTACTAACTTAATGATTTTTAAACGAGACATATATGTAACGATTATCGTTGTAAAGACATTTAATGTATATATATCATATTAAGAGATATTCATACATGATAATATCATGATAATATAATAATTTAAAATCTCATTTGATATTATAAACATTGGGTTAAAAACATTTAACAAGATCGTTAACCTAAAGGTTTCAAAACAACACTTACATGTAACGACTAACGATGACTTAACGACTCAGTTAAAATGTATATACATGTAGTGTTTTAATATGTATTTATACACTTTTGAAAGACTTCAATACACTTATCAAAATACTTCTACTTAACAAAAATGCTTACAATTACATCCTCGTTCAGTTTCATCAACAATTCTACTCGTATGCACCCGTATTCGTACTCGTACAATACACAGCTTTTAGATGTATGTACTATTGGTATATACACTCCAATGAACAGCTCTTAGCAGCCCATGTGAGTCACCTAACATATGTGGGAACCATCATTTGGCAACTAGCATGAAATATCTCATAAAATTACAAAAATATGAGTAATCATTCATGACTTATTTACATGAAAATAAAATTACATATCCTTTATATCTAATCCATACACCAACGACTAAAAACACCTACAAACACTTTCATTCTTCAATTTTCTTCATCTAATTGATCTCTCTCAAGTTCTATCTTCAAGTTCTAAGTGTTCTTCATATATTCTACAAGTTCTAGTTACATAAAATCAAGAATACTTTTAAGTTTGCTAGCTCACTTCCAATCTTGTAAGGTGATCATCCAACCTCAAGAAATCTTTGTTTCTTACAGTAGGTTATCATTCTAATACAAGGTAATAATCATATTCAAACTTTGGTTCAATATCTATAACTATAACAATCTTATTTCAAGTAATGATCTTACTTGAACTTGTTTTCGTGTCATGATTCTGCTTCAAGAACTTCGAGCCATCCAAGGATCCGTTGAAGCTAGATCCATTTTTTCTCTTTTCCAGTAGGTTTATCTAAGGAACTTAAGGTAGTAATGATGTTCATAACATCATTCGATTCATACATATAAAGCTATCTTATTCGAAGGTTTAAACTTGTAATCACTAGAACATAGTTTAGTTAATTCTAAACTTGTTCGCAAACAAAAGTTAATCCTTCTAACTTGACTTTTAAAATCAACTAAACACATGTTCTATATCTATATGACATGCTAACTTAATGATTTAAAACCTGGAAATACGAAAAACACCGTAAAACCGGATTTACGCCGTCGTAGTAACACCGCGGGCTGTTTTGGGTTAGTTAATTAAAAACTATGATAAACTTTGATTTAAAAGTTGTTATTCTGAGAAAATGATTTTTATTATGAACATGAAACTATATCCAAAAATTATGGTTAAACTCAAAGTGGAAGTATGTTTTCTAAAATGGTCATCTAGACGACGTTCTTTCGACTGAAATGACTACCTTTACAAAAACGACTTGTAACTTATTTTTCCGACTATAAACCTATACTTTTTCTGTTTAGATTCATAAAATAGAGTTCAATATGAAACCATAGCAATTTGATTCACTCAAAACGGATTTAAAATGAAGAAGTTATGGGTAAAACAAGATTGGATAATTTTTCTCATTTTAGCTACGTGAAAATTAGTAACAAATCTATTCCAACCATAACTTAATCAACTTGTATTGTATATTATGTAATCTTGAGATACCATAGACACGTATACAATGTTTCGACCTATCATGTCGACACATCTATATATATTTCGGAACAACCATAGACACTCTATATGTGAATGTTGGAGTTAGCTATACAGGGTTGAGGTTGATTCCAAAATATATATAGTTTGAGTTGTGATCAATACTGAGATACGTATACACTGGGTCGTGGATTGATTCAAGATAATATTTATCGATTTATTTCTGTACATCTAACTGTGAACAACTAGTTGTAGGTTACTAACGAGGACAGCTGACTTAATAAACTTAAAACATCAAAATATACTAAAAGTGTTGTAAATATATTTTGAACATACTTTGATATATATGTATATATTGTTATAGGTTCGTGAATCAACCAGTGGCCAAGTCTTACTTCCCGACGAAGTAAAAATATGTGAAAGTGAGTTATAGTACCACTTTTAAAATCTAATATTTTTGGGATGAGAATACATGCAGGTTTTATAAATGATTTACAAAATAGACACAAGTACGTGAAACTACATTCTATGGTTGAATTATCGAAATCGTATATGCCCCTTTTTATTAAGTCTGGTAATCTAAGAATTAGGGAACAGACACCCTAATTGACGCGAATCCTAAAGATAGATCTATTGGGCCTAACAAACCCCATCCAAAGTACCGGATGCTTTAGTACTTCGAAATTTATATCATATCCGAAGGGTGTCCCGGAATGATGGGGATATTCTTATATATTCATCTTGTTAATGTCGGTTACCAGGTGTTCACCATATGAATGATTTTTATCTCTATGTATGGGATGTGTATTGAAATATGAAATCTTGTGGTCTATTATTATGATTTGATATATATAGGTTAAACCTATAACTCACCAACATTTTTGTTGACGTTTTAAGCATGTTTATTCTCAGGTGATTATTAAGAGCTTCCACTATCGCATACTTAAATAAGGACGAGATTTGGAGTCCATGCTTGTATGATATTGTGTAAAAACTGCATTCAAGAAACTTTTTTTGTTGTAACATATTTGTATTGTAAACCATTATGTAATGGTCGTGTGTAAACAGGATATTTTAGATTATCATTATTTGATAATCTACGTAAAGCTTTTTAAACCTTTATTGATGAAATAAAGGTTATGGTTTGTTTTAAAATGAATGCAGTCTTTGAAAAATGTCTCATATAGAGGTCAAAACCTCGCAACGAAATCAATTAATATGGAACGTTTTTAATGAATAAGAACGGGACATTTCAGTTGGTATCCGAGCGTTGGTCTTAGAGAACCAGAATTTTGCATTAGTGTGTCTTATCGAGTTTGTTAGGATGCATTAGTGAGTCTGCACTTCGACCGTGTTTACTTGAAAAAAGATTGCTTAACAAATTTTGTTGGAAACTATATATTTTTAACATGTGAATATTATGTGATATATTAATCTCTTAACGCGTTTGATATTATGTGATAGATGTCTACCTCTAGAACAAGTCCCATTGACTCACCTAATAATAATGAAGAGTCAAATGTAAATTGGAATGATTCGTGGACTGATTCACAAGTTCCCGAAGAGGAACCGGAAGAAGAGTCGGAACCGGAAGAAGAGTCGGAACCGGAAGAAGAACCGGAAGAAGAATCGGAACCGGAAGAAGAATCGGAACCGGATGAATAAATAGAACCGGTGGGGGAAATAATAAAATGGTTAAGTAAAAGAAAATCCTCAACCAACCGACCAAGGTTAATTATGGTCAATGGTGTTTCCGCCAAGGAAGCAAAATATTGGGAGGATTACCAATTCTCCGATGAATCGGATTCCGACGAGAATTCCGATGATGTTATAGAAATTACCTCAATTGAATTTAAAAAGGCAAAAGAAAATAATAAGGGAAAGGGCATAAAAATAGAGAAATCTAATTCCAACCCCGATGAACTTTATATGTATCGTCAACCTCCGAAGTCCTTAAGTTGTAACAATGACCCGGGAACCTCTAAACCACCAGGTTTTTCTAAACCAATGTGGAAAACGACGGCTCGTATTAGGGGAACATCATATATCTCTAGAAACTTGGCAAAACGAACCAAAACCGAAGAAGAAGAAACAAGCGAGTCGGAATAAGATAGTTGTATTCGTGTGGTATAATATATGTAATATAGTGTGCTTATGCTTTATGATATATGTAAAAATTGCTTGTATTAATAAGTAATTTTTTTTTATGAATCTAACTCTTGTCTATTTTACAGTATAAAAACACGAAATGGATAGACAACCCAATATTTTAAGAGACCTACCCGGAGACATGATTGATGAAATCTTGTCTAGAGTCGGTCAGAATTCTTCGGCACAACTATTTAAGGCGAGATCAGTTTGTAAGACATTCGAAGAACGTTCCAAGAATGCCTTGGTTTATAAAAGGCTTTCGTTCGAAAGATGGGGGATATCACATTGGGAAATCCATAAGTTACGATGTGTTTACTTTGACGCATATATTGCGGGGAACCCAAATGCTATTTTACGCAATGGGTTAAGAAATTATTTTGACTCAATATATCCGAATATTGGACTTCGTGATTTAGAAAAAGCGGCTAACATGCAACATAAAGAAGCATGTTATGCTTACGGATTAGTAATGTTCGCTTCTCACCAAAGTGAGAACAAGAACATCGGGCTACAACTATTAAACAAAACGTTCCCACAAGTGACGGAGTCGGTAATTGGGGTAAGAAATGAGGTTTTTAGATTGTTACGGGACTGTTGGACATTACGTAACCCTCGTCCCTTTGACGACGTTACAACACGCTGTCTTATCAATGGCCATAACGGTTATGTTCCACAAGACCAAGGATGGGAAGTAATCCTAGTAAAACCAGAATGCATGACTTGTTTCTGGACGTATGAATTACGTGTCTTTATTGCCTTTGCTGAACGACTTGTGTACTAGCTAGAATTATCTTCACAACCATCTTGTATCAAATTTATTGTGTGCTATATTTCATGCTATATGTAAAATAAGCGGTATTGTAAGTTTGTAAAATATTGTGTAAAAGTTTGAACGCGAAATATTATTATAATCAGTTTTTCATATAGAATTGTAGTAGTTGAATTGTATATTAGCTACTAAGTATGAACTTAACGGGTAGGTACTACCCGAATTTAAACTTATAAAACGCTAATATGAAGAAAAAGCTTTTATAAATGAGTTCATATTATGCTACGAAATACTATTAACTACTCTTAATATTCTGTATGATTAACTTGTTCCATTTGACTATTTTGAAGGAAATGGCACCGACTACTCGACACACCGTGAATATGAATGAAGAGAAATTCCGTACTTTTCTAGTTTCAAACATAGCCGCAGTACAGGCTGCGCTACATACCAATAATAACCTTGGATCTAGCAATACAGGAAATCGTGTAGGATGCACCTACAAAGAATTCACTGCCTGCAAACCTTTGGAATTTGATGGAACCGAAGGACCGATCGGATTGAAATGGTGGACCGAGAAGGTCGAATCGGTGTTTGCCATAAGTAAGTGTACTGAAGAGGACAGAGTGAAGTACGCTATGCATACCTTCACAGGTTCTGCGTTAACATGGTGGAATACCTATCTAGAGCAAGTGGGACAAGACGATGCGTACGCACTACCATGGTCAGCATTCAAGCACTTGATGAACGAGAAGTACCGTCCCAGAACCGAGGTCAATAAGCTCAAGACAGAACTTAGAGGGTTACGAACCCAAGGATTTGATATGACCACGTACGAAAGACGATTCACAGAATTGTGCCTATTGTGTCTGGGAGCATTCGACGATGAGGAAGAGAAGATCGATGCGTTTGTGAAAGGATTACCGGAAAGAATCCAAGAAGATATAAGTTCACATGAGCCCGCCTCCATACAACAGGCATGTATAATGGCTCACAAACTAGTGAACCAGATTGAAGAAAGAATTAAAGAACAGACTGCTGAAGAGGCCAATGTGAAGCAAGTCAAAAGAAAGTGGGAGGAAAACGGTGATAAGAATCACCAATACAACAACAACAGCAATTACAACAATAATCGCAACAATTATCCCAACAATCGCAACATTAATCGCAACTACAACAAACGGCCCAACAACAACAACAACAACAATAACAGCAACTACAACAATCATCCCAACAACAATAATAACCGCAACAACAACAACAATCAGAAGCAGCTATGCCAAAGGTGTGAAAAGTATCACTCGGGGTTCTGCACCAAATTTTGCAACAAGTGTAAAAGAAATGGTCATAGCGCGGCGAAGTGTGAGGTCTATGGACCAGGGGTTAATAGAACGAAAGGAACAAATGGTGTCGGAACGAGTAATGGGAGCAAGTAGTGTCGGAGCAAGTTATGCCTATGTAGTTATTTATAAATGTGGAAAACCGGGCCACATTATTAGAAATTGCCCGAACCAGGAGAACACGAATGGACAAGGCCGCGGAAGAGTTTTCAATATTAATGCGGCAGAGGCACAGGAAGACCCGGAGCTTGTTACGGGTACGTTTCTTATTGACAATAAATTTGTTTACGTTTTATTTGATTCGGGTGCGGATAGAAGCTATATGAGTAGAAATTTTTGTGCTAAATTAAGTTGTCCATTGACGCCTTTGGATAGTAAATTTTTACTCGAATTAGCAAATGGTAAATTAATTTCAGCAGATAATATATGTCGGAATCGAGAAATTAAACTGGTTAGCGAAACATTTAAGATTGATTTGATACCAGTAGAGTTATGGAGTTTTGATGTGATAATCGGTATGGAATGGTTGAAAGAAGTGAAAGCAGAGATCGTTTGTTACAAAAATGCAATTCGCATTATACGAGAAAAAGGAAAACCCTTAATGGTGTACGGAGAAAAGGGCAACACGAAGCTACATCTTATTAGTAATTTGAAGGCACAAAAACTAATAAGAAAAGGTTGCTATGCTGTTCTAGCACACGTCGAGAAAGTACAAACTGAAGAAAAGAGCATCAATGATGTTCCCATTGCAAAAGAATTTCCCGATGTATTTCCGAAAGAATTACCGGGATTACCCCCACATCGATCCGTTGAATTTCAAATAGATCTTGTACCAGGAGCTGCACCAATAGCTCGTGCTCCTTACAGACTCGCACCCAGGGAGATGAAAGAACTGCAAAGCCAATTACAAGAACTTTTAGAGCGTGGTTTCATTCGACCAAGCACATCACCGTGGGGAGCTCCTATTTTGTTTGTCAAGAAGAAAGATGGTACATTCAGGTTGTGTATCGACTACCGAGAGTTGAACAAACTTACCATCAAGAACCGTTACCCACTACCGAGAATCGACGACTTATTTGATCAATTACAAGGCTCGTCTGTTTATTCAAAGATTGACTTACGTTCCGGGTATCATCAAATGCGGGTGAAAGAAGATGATATTCCAAAGACTGCTTTCAGAACACGTTACGGTCATTACGAGTTTATGGTCATGCCGTTTGGTTTAACTAATGCACCAGCTGTGTTCATGGACCTTATGAACCGAGTGTGTGGACCATACCTTGACAAGTTTGTCATTGTTTTCATTGATGACATACTTAATTACTCAAAGAATGACCAAGAACATGGTGAACATTTGAGAAAGGTGTTAGAAGTATTGAGGAAGGAAGAATTGTACGCTAAGTTTTCAAAGTGTGCATTTTGGTTGGAACAAGTTCAATTCCTCGGTCACATAGTGAACAAAGAAGGTATTAAGGTAGATCCGGCAAAGATATAAACTGTTGAAAAGTGGGAAACCCCGAAAACTCCAAAACACATACGCCAGTTTTTAGGACTAGCTGGTTACTACAGAAGGTTCATCCAAGACTTTCCCAGAATAGCAAAACCCTTGACTGCATTAACGCATAAAGGGAAGAAATTTGAATGGAATGATGAACAAGAGAAAGCATTTCAGTTATTGAAGAAAAAGCTAACTACGGCACCTATATTGTCATTGCCTGAAGGGAATGATGATTTTGTGATTTATTGTGACACATTAAAGCAAGGTCTCGGTTGTGTATTAATGCAACGAACGAAGGTGATTGCTTATGCGTCTAGACAATTGAAGATTCACGAACAAAATTATACGACGCATGATTTGGAATTAGGCGCGGTTGTTTTTGCATTAAAGACTTGGAGGCACTACTTATATGGGGTCAAAAGTATTATATATACCGACCACAAAAGTCTTCAACACATATTTAATCAGAAACAACTAAATATGAGGCAGCGTAGGTGGATTGAATTATTGAATGATTACGACTTTGAGATTCGTTACCACCCGGGGAAAGCAAATGTGGTAGCTGATGCCTTGAGCAGGAAGGACAGAGAACCCATTCGAGTAAAATCTATGAATATAATGATTCATAATAACCTTACTACTCAAATAAAGGAGGCGCAACAAGGAGTTTTAAAAGAGGGAAATTTAAAGGATGAAATACCCAAAGGATCGGAGAAGCATCTTAATATTCGGGAAGACGGAACCCGGTATAGGGCTGAAAGGATTTGGGTACCAAAATTTGGTAATATGAGAGAAATGGTACTTAGAGAAGCTCATAAAACCAGATACTCAATACATCCTGGAACGGGGAAGATGTACAAGGATCTCAAGAAACATTTTTTGGTGGCCGGGTATTAAAGCCGATGTTGCTAAATACGTAGGAGAATATTTGACGTGTTCTAAGGTCAAAGCTGAGCATCAGAAACCATCAGGTCTACTTCAACAACCCGAAATCCCGGAATGGAAATGGGAAAACATTACCATGGATTTCATCACTAAATTGCCAAGGACTGCAAGTGGTTTTGATACTATTTGGGTAATAGTTGATCGTCTCACCAAATCAGCACACTTCCTGCCAATAAGAGAATATGACAAGATGGAGAAGTTAGCACGACTGTATTTGAAGGAAGTCATCTCCAGACATGGAATACCAATCTCTATTATCTCTGATAGGGATGGCAGATTTATTTCAAGATTCTGGCAGACATTACAGCAAGCATTAGGAACTCGTCTAGACATGAGTACTGCCTATCATCCACAAACTGATGGGCAGAGCGAAAGGACGATACAAACGCTTGAAGACATGCTACGAGCATGTGTTATTGATTTCGGAAACAGTTGGGATCGACATCTACCGTTAGCAGAATTTTCCTACAACAACAGCTACCATTCAAGCATTGAGATAGTGCCGTTTGAAGCACTTTATGGTAGAAAGTGCAGGTCTCCGATTTGTTGGAGTGAAGTGGGGGATAGACAGATTACGGGTCCGGAGATTATACAAGAAACTACCGAGAAGATCATCCAAATTCAACAACGGTTGAAAACCGCCCAAAGTCGACAAAACAGCTACGCTGACATTAAAAGAAAAGATATAGAATTTGAAATTGGAGAGATGGTCATGCTTAAAGTTGCACCTTGGAAAGGCGTTGTTCGATTTGGTAAACGAGGGAAATTAAATCCAAGGTATATTGGACCATTCAAGATTATTGATCGTGTCTGACCAGTAGCTTACCGACTTGAGTTACCTCAACAACTCGCGACTGTACATAACACTTTCCACGTCTCAAATTTGAAGAAATGTTTTGCTAAAGAAGATCTCACTATTCCGTTAGATGAAATCCAAATCAACGAAAAACTTCAATTCATCGAAGAACCCGTCGAAATAATGGATCGTGAGGTTAAAAGACTTAAGCAAAACAAGATACCAATTGTTAAGGTTCGATGGAATGCTCGTAGAGGACCCGAGTTCACATGGGAGCATGAAGATCAGATGAAGAAGAAATACCCGCATCTATTTCCAGAAGATTCGTCAACACCTTCAACAGCTTAAAATTTCGGGACGAAATTTATTTAACGGGTAGGTACTGTATTGACCCGAACTTTTCCATGTTTATATATATTAATTGAGATTGATATTTACATGATTAAATGTTTCCAACATGTTAAGCAATCAAACTTGTTAAGACTTTATTAATTGAAATATGTTTCATATAGACAATTTACCACCCAAGTTGACCGGTGATTCACGAACGTTAAAACTTGTAAAAACTATATGATGACATATATATGGATATATATATAGTTAACATGATACTATGATAATTAAACATATCATTAAGTATATTAACAATGAACTACATATGTAAAAACAAGACTACTAACTTAATGATTTTTAAACGAGACATATATGTAACGATTATCGTTGTAAAGACATTTAATGTATATATATCATATTAAGAGATATTCATACATGATAATATCATGATAATATAATAATTTAAAATCTCATTTGATATTATAAACATTGGGTTAACAACATTTAACAAGATCATTAACCTAAAGGTTTCAAAACAACACTTACATGTAACGACTAACGATGACTTAACGACTCAGTTAAAATGTATATACATGTAGTGTTTTAATATGTATATATACACTTTTGAAAGACTTCAATACACTTATCAAAATACTTCTACTTAACAAAAATGCTTACAATTACATCCTCGTTCAGTTTCATCAACAATTCTACTCGTATGCACCCGTATTCATACTCGTACAATACACAGCTTTTAGATGTATGTACTATTGGTATATACACTCCAATGATCAGCTCTTAGCAGCCCATGTGAGTCACCTAACACATATGGGAACCATCATTTGGCAACTAGCATGAAACATCTCATAAAATTACAAAAATATGAGTAATCATTCATGACTTATTTACATGAAAACAAAATTACATATCCTTTATATCTAATCCATACACCAACGACCAAAAACACCTACAAACACTTTCATTCTTCAATTTTCTTCATCTAATTGATCTCTCTCAAGTTCTATCTTCAAGTTCTAAGTGTTCTTCATATATTCTACAAGTTCTAGTTACATAAAATCAATAATACTTTCAAGTTTGCTAGCTCACTTCCAATCTTGTAAGGTGATCATCCAACCTCAAGAAATCTTTGTTTCTTATAGTAGGTTATCATTCTAATACAAGGTAATAATCATATTCAAACTTTGGTTCAATTTATATAACTATAACAATCTTATTTCAAGTGACGATCTTACTTGAACTTGTTTTCGTGTCATGATTCTGCTTCAAGAACTTCGAGCCATCCAAGGATCCGTTGAAGCTAGATCCATTTTTTCTCTTTTCCAGTAGGTTTATCCAAGGAACTTAAGGTAGTAATGATGTTCATAACATCATTCGATTCATACATATAAAGCTATCTTATTCGAAAGTTTAAACTTGTAATCACTAGAACATAGTTTAGTTAATTCTAAACTTGTTCGCAAACAAAAGTTAATCCTTCTAACTTGACTTTTAAAATCAACTAAACACATGTTCTATATCTATATGATATGCTAACTTAATGATTTAAAACCTGGAAACACGAAAAACACCGTAAAACCGGATTTACGCCGTCGTAGTAACACCGCGGGCTGTTTTGGGTTAGTTAATTAAAAACTATGATAAACTTTGATTTAAAAGTTGTTATTCTGAGAAAATGATTTTTATTATGAACATGAAACTATATCCAAAAATTATGGTTAAACTCAAAGTGGAAGTATGTTTTCTAAAATGGTCATCTAGACGACGTTCTTTCGACTGAAATGACTACCTTTACAAAAAAGACTTGTAACTTATTTTTCCGACTATAAACCTATACTTTTTCTGTTTAGATTCATAAAATAGAGTTCAATATGAAACCTTAGCAATTTGATTCACTCAAAACGGATTTAAAATGAAGAAGTTATGGGTAAAACAAGATTGGATAATTTTTCTCATTTTAGCTACGTGAAAATTGGTAACAAATCTATTCCAACCATAACTTAATCAACTTGTATTGTATATTATGTAATCTTGAGATACCATAGACACGTATACAATGTTTCGACCTATCATGTCGACACATCTATATATATTTCGGAACAACCATAGACACTCTATATGTGAATGTTGGAGTTAGCTATACAGGGTTGAGGTTGATTCCAAAATATATATAGTTTGAGTTGTGATCAATACTGAGATATGTATACACTGGGTCGTGGATTGATTCAAGATAATATTTATCGATTTATTTCTGTACATCTAACTGTGAACAACTAGTTGTAGGTTACTAACGAGAACAGCTGACTTAATAAACTTAAAACATCAAAATATACTAAAAGTGTTGTAAATATATTTTGAACATACTTTGATATATATGTATATATTGTTATAGGTTCGTGAATCAACCAGTGGCCAAGTCTTACTTCCCGACGAAGTAACAATCTGTGAAAGTGAGTTATAGTCCCACTTTTAAAATCTAATATTTTTGGGATGAGAATACATGCAGGTTTTATAAATGGTTTACAAAATAGACACAAGTACGTGAAACTACATTCTATGGTTGAATTATCGAAATCGAATATGTCCCTTTTTATTAAGTCTGGTAATCTAAGAATTAGGGAACAGACACCCTAATTGACGCGAATCCTAAAGATAGATCTATTGGGCCTAACAAACCCCATCCAAAGTACCGGATGCTTTAGTACTTCGAAATTTATATCATATCCGAAGGGTGTCCCGGAATGATGGGGATATTCTTATATATGCATCTTGTTAATGTCGGTTACCAGGTGTTCACCATATGAATGATTTTTATCTCTATGTATGGGATGTGTATTGAAATATGAAATCTTGTGGTCTATTATTATGATTTGATATATATAGGTTAAACCTATAACTCACCAACATTTTTGTTGACGTTTTAAGCATGTTTATTCTCAGGTGATTATTAAGAGCTTCCGCTGTCGCATACTTAAATAAGGACGAGATTTGGAGTCCATGCTTGTATGATATTGTGTAAAAACTGCATTCAAGAAACTTATTTTGTTGTAACATATTTGTATTGTAAACCATTATGTAATGGTCGTGTGTAAACAGGATATTTTAGATTATCATTATTTGATAATCTACGTAAAGCTTTTTAAACCTTTATTGATGAAATAAAGGTTATGGTTTGTTTTAAAATGAATGCAGTCTTTGTAAAACGTCTCATATAGAGGTCAAAACCTCGCAACGAAATCAATTAATATGGAACGTTTTTAATCAATAAGAACGGGACATTTCACATCACACCTCCTAATAAAAATCTAATAAAACTCCGATCGGTTAAGGTAGCTACCCGATCATTTATTTCAACACTACATAATAATTCCACACACCATTCTCTATATACATGCCTATGTATATTGAACAAACATTACTAATCATTAAAAGTAGAATTACCATACCTTTGTGTAAGTAATTCTCTGATTAGATCGGCCAATCCCACTGTTTCTAACGGTTCCCAATCTATTACCCTGGGTACTTCAACAACATTAGACTAAAGGGTGTGCAAGTTCCTCTGATATTTTGGATAATCTATCCAATGTCTGTCAAATCTTAAATTAGGGTGTAAATATATCAATTCTATATTTGAATATGAAATGAATTTATACGGTAGATTTTGTCTATATTGGTCGTTAATCTCCTGTTCTTCTGCATTCTCAGGAAGAGCATTGTGAGCCTGCGATGCGGATAAAGATTCACCCCTTTCAGTCTGCAAAACATATTAAACACAATTTTTGTGCATCCAAATATGCATTAGTGTTATCAGAATCATAAATCAAAACAATCATAATGACATGTTTAATCCATATTAAACTTTATACGCATTTTCACAAAATTAACAATTCTACACTTTTACAAATAAACACATATGAAAATGTATACAATGTCCTTTAGCTTTTATCTCAAATAACATGTCAAAATAATTATTACTAGCAATTAAACAAGTTTCAAATGGCATTCATATCAATTAAATCGAGTTCATGCATTTTTGACTCAAAAAGTCCACTTTAATACTCAAAAATTATGTTTAGGATCAAAGTTTTGATCATTTAGCAACCTAAACATGTTACACTACTCAATTTAGTATAAATTAACAACAAAATTCGACCATAACCCGTTTATATCAAAAAACCCCAATTTTGCTCAAGAACACAAACCCTAGATTACTCAAAATTTGAAGTTTAAGGCTTCTAATCATGTTAAATAGCATCAATCTAGGTTATACAAGCATAATACACAAACAATTTAAGCATAATTAAACTAGAAATCATCAAAATCAAATTAGGTATAAATTTATTCAAGAACACTAAAAATCCGAATTAAAGAGTGTTTAGATGTAGAAATTACCGATCTCCTTGAGTAACTTCTTGGTAGGATCCTTCTCAACATGATTTTAGCAAAAAATTTGATGATTAACGGTGAAAAATCGCGATTTTTAGAGTGTTTTGTGTGCGTTTTTCGCAGAATTTTGTGTGTGGGTGTGTTGGGGACTGGTCTGTCTCGACCAGTTAAACTGGTCTGGGATTTTCAAACTCCGCGAGTGCGGATGTGGGTACCACAAAAACTCCGCAAGTGCGGATTTTTTTTTATAAAATCTTTAATAATAAAATAATTAATTAAATTTAAAATTTTGTTTTCCTTTTTTTTAGGATGAGGTTGTTTCGGTCCGTTTACCTAGTTCGTCCCTCGACAAAATTTTAAAATTTGTCATTTTAAAGCGTTTGTTTTAAAAGCAAAGATTTTTGGGTTTTTTAAATGTTTTTGCATAATTTAAATCAATAAGATTAAAAATAATGATAATAAAATTTCTCGTCCCTCCCTTGGGTAAAGCAATTTCGGTTCAACGACCTAGTCTTCAACTCACGACGAATTTTAAATATCAAATTTTTAACTTAATGAAATAAAGTAAATTTTGCTTTTAAATTCACACCAAACTTAAATTTAAAATGCATAAAATTAAAAATTCATATTAATATTATTAATATTTTTATATATTAATTTTACAAAATTTATACTGAAAATATTAATTTTTTTAAAATATATAAAAAACTTAAATATATTGATTTAAAAAGATTTACAATAATAATTTAATATTTATATATTAATTTTAAAAATATGGTAAAAATAAAATTAAAAATCTTTTTGGTCTTTTATCTCACTTTAATCAATCAAATATTATCAAAAATATACGCCCCTCTTTTGGGTAAAGTAATTTCGACTATATTACCTAGTTTTACTCCTGATGAATTTCTGAAATATTTTGGATTGATTGATTAAAGATATTTATACCTTAAGAATAAACGGTAATTTTCGCAGTGATGTAATAAATTTTTGTATGCTATCAACAATTTCGGTTTCGCATACCTAATTTTATTGAATATCAATTTAATACTTTATAGCAAAAGATTCAACGTTTATTATCAAAAGGTTAAAAGCAATAAAATAAAATAAAAACTGTACATACTTACCTATGAGAAAGAATTCTCAGAGACCTGCTTTAGCCGACTCATAGGAGAGTCGTGTGATTTGGTTTTCCATAGCTACATAAGCGTAACCTCGATTCTTCAATAATTTTTCTTCTAAACATATGAACGGTCCTTCTCTGCATAGAGTAACAAATTCGGTATTTGAATATGTTTGATTGTTCGAACATTTACCTCCGTGTGACCATTTTTCGCATTTATGACATCTTTCAAGGTGTCGTTCTCTTCTTTTTGTTGCGGATTTTGATTTTCCTTTACCAAAATGTGTTGTATGATGATTTTTCCAGAGTTCTTTTCTCACTTCGTCCATTTCTCCTCTTATGAATGATACCAGTTCACTTGAGAAGATGTTATTATTACGTTTAGTAATCAAAGCGTGTAGTAGTAGACCATGGTTCAGATTAAAGGAATTCTTCATCTCGTAAAACCTAAAAAAATAAAAATTCAGAATGGAGAGAGAAGACTAGTTCTTTAGGGTCTGCTAGGGAAAGACCATTCGGATTTCATTCTCGAGAACTACACGAAAACGCAAAATCTAACTCTAACAGAAATACATATTACCCTTAAAAGATTCGAATATTCCCACACTTAGTTAGCTGTGGTGTCGAAATTGTGATTAACTTCATTGTCAACTTCCATTGGACCATGTATGTAATGTTTAACTCTGTGACCATTAACTTTAAATTCAATCCCATTTGAATTTATTAACTCTATTATTCCATATGGAAAAACTCTTTTAACTATGAATGGTCCAGACCATCTAGATTTCAATTTTCCAAGAAATAGCTTGAATCGTGAATTGAAAAGAAGGACTCTGTCTCCTTCCTTAAATTCTTTTGAACTTCTGATTATTTTATCATGCCATTTCTCCGTTCTTTCCTTATAGATTAACGAATTTTCATATGCTTCATGTCTTAGTTCTTCTAATTCGTTTAGTTGACTTAACCGTAGACGTCCGGCTTCATGTAAATCAAGATTACATGTCTTTAAAGCCCAAAATTCTTTGTGCTCAATTTCTACTGGAAGGTGACATGCTTTTCCGTAAACGAGTCTAAAAGGTGTGGTTCCAATTGGAGTTTTGTAGGCTGTTCTAAAAGCCCAGAGTGCATCCCCCAATTTCATGGACCATTCCTTTGGATTTGATCCTACGGTTTTCTCTAGAATACGTTTTAATGCTCGGTTGGTATTTTCAACTTGTCCACTTGTTTGTGGATGATAAGCGGTTGAGATTTTATGAGTCACTCCATATCTTTTGAGAACTTTCTCAAGTTGATTGTTACAAAAATTAGTACCCCGATCACTTATTAAAGCTTTCGGTGTTCCGAACCTAGCAAAAAGACGTTTTAATAAGTTGACTACAACTCGTGCATCGTTTGTTGGGAGAGCTTGTGCTTCCGCCCATTTATATACATAATCAATGACAACAAGAATGTAGAGATTATTATGCGATTTTGGAAATGGACCCATAAAGTCAATACCCCAAACGTCAAATACTTCACATACTTGAATGACATTTTGTGGCATTTCATCACGTTGACTTATTTTTTTGACCCTTTGACAAGCAACACAGGATTTACAAAGAAGGTGTGCGTCTTTGAAAATTGTAAGCCAATAGAATTCAGCGTCATAGACTTTCCTTACTGTTAGTTAAGGCCCATCATGCCCTCCTGTTGGTCCTGTGTGACAATGGTTTAAGATTTGACTAGCTTCATCTCCGAATACGCATCGGCGTATTATTCCATCGGGATAACTTTTAAACAAATGTGGATCTTCCCAGAAATAGTGTTTTATATCCCTAAAGAATTTCTTTCGTTTTTGGTACGACAATCCTTTTTCAAGGAATACACATACTAAGTAGTTTGCATAGTCTGCAAACCATGGAATTTCATTATAATCGATCTTCAAAAGATATTCATCAGGAAAGTTATCTTGTATAGCTGATTCATTTAGAACTTCTAATTCAGGATTTTCAAGACGAGAAAGATGATCAGCGACGAGATTTTCTGCTCCCTTTTTGTCTCGGATTTCAATATCGAACTCTTGTAAGAGTAAGATCTAACGGATTAATCGTGGTTTGGCATAATGTTTCAAAAATAGGTATCTAAGAGCAGAATGGTCGGTATAGACCACCGTTTTTGCTAGAAAGAGATATGAACGAAATTTGTCAAAAGCAAAGAGAATAGCAAGGAGTTATTTTTCAGTAGTTGTGTAATTCGTTTGTGCCCCTTGTAACGTATTACTAGTGTAATAAATAGGTTGAAATCATATTTCAATCCTTTGTCCTAAAACGGCTCCTATTGCAAAATCACTTGCATCACACATGAGTTCAAATGGTAGATTCCAATTTGCAGTTATCATGATCGGTGCATTAGTGAGTTTTTCTTTAAGAATATTAAAAGATTTGATGCATTCATCTGAAAAGATGAATAGAGCATCCTTTTCTAGGAGTTAATTCATAGGAGTGGCAATTTTAGAAAAAACTTTTATGAAACGTCGGTAAAAACCGGCATGCCCTAGAAAACTCCTAACTCCTCTAATATTGGTGGGATGTGGAAGTTTAGGAATTACATCTACTTTAGCTCTATCCACTTCAATTCCTTCCTTTAAAATTTTATGACCAAGAACGATGCCTTCTTTAACCATGAAATGGTATTTCTCCTAATTAAGAACTAGATTTGATTGCTCGCATCTAATAAGCATTCGTTCAAGATTAACTAGACATGTTTCAAATGTATCACTGAAGACTGAAAAGTCATCCATGAAAACTTCCATGCATTCTTCTATCATGTCGTGAAAAATCACCATCATACACCTTTGAAATGTTGCAGGGGCGTTGCAAAGTCCAAATGGCATGCGTTTGTAAGCAAAAGTACCATAAGGGCACGTGAACGTGGTTTTCTCTTGGTCCTCGGGTGCTATTGGAATTTGAAAATATCAGGAGAAAACATCAAGAAAACAATAGTAACTGTTTCCGGCTAATCTTTCCAACATTTGATCATTGAAAGGTAAGGGAAAGTGATCTTTTCTGGTAGCGTCATTTAATTTTCTATAATCAATACAAACACGCCATCCTGTTACAGTCCTAGTAGGAATAAGCTCATTTTTTCATTTGTGATGACAGTCATGCCACCCTTCTTAGGTACGCATTGAACTGGGCTTACCCATGGACTATCAGAGATTGGATAAATTAAACCTGCATCTAGGAGTTTAATAATTTCTTTCTTAACAACATCTTGCATATTTGGATTTAGTCTTCGTTGGCGTTGCACATAGGTTTTATGGCCTTCTTCCATAAGGATTTTATGCGTGCAATACGAAGGACTTATTCCTTTAATATCATGAATCTTCCATGCAATAGCTGGTTTATGAGCTTTTAGCACAGAAATGAGTTGAGATTTTTCATTTTTTGTGAGGGAAGACGATATTGTTACAGGTAATTCAGATTCACCATGTAAATAGGCGTATTCCAAATGGTTTGGAAGTGGCTTTAACTCTAATGTCGGTGGTTCTTCTATCGATGATTTGTATCGATATCTGTCTTCCTCTTTTAACATTTGAAGTTCTTCTGTTGTTGGTTCATAATCATTAGCCATAAGTGTAGCTAACATTTCAGCTTCATCAATTGGTTCAGTTCCTTCTCCTATAGAACATTCTCCTGTTCCTTGTAATTCTGGAAATTCTTCTAACAATTCTGCATGTGAATCTATAGTTTGAATATAATAACATGTATCATCTGCATATTGCGGTTGTTGCATGGCTCTATCCACAGAAAAGGTAACACTCTCGTCCTCTATACTTAGGGTCAATTTCTTACCAAACACATCTATTATTGCTTTAGCCATGTTTAAGAATGGTCTTCCTAATATGAGAGGAACTCGAGAATCTTTTTCCATGTCCAGAATAACAAAATCTACTGGAAATACTAAAGTACCAACTTTAACTAGCATGTTCTCCATTATCCCTCTAGGATATTTTACTGATCGATCGGCTAGTTGTATGCTTATTCGTGTTGGTTTCAATTCTCCGAGATCTAGTTTAGCGTATAGTGAATATGACATTAAATTTATACTAGCACCTAAATCTGCCAATGCTTCTATTGAACTAAGACTATCCAGAAAACATGAAATTGTGAATCTCCTTGGATCAGAGTGTTTTTCTGGTATCTTATTCAACAGTACTGCAGAACAATTAGCATTCATAGTAACAGCCGAGAGTTCTTCCATTTTCTTTCTATTTGTGATTAGATCTTTCAGAAATTTAGCATATCTTGGCATTCCTGATATCACATCAATGAAAGGAAGATTTACATTTATTAGTTTAAACATATCCAATAATTTGGATTGCTCGGCTTCAAGTCTTTCTTTTCTCATTTTACTCGGGTAAGGAAGCGGTGGTTGGTATGGTTTAACATAAGGTTTAGCCTTAACTGTGTTATCTTCATTAACCTTTTCAACTACCGGTTCTTTTTCCTTATCTTGCTCAGATTGTGGTTCTTGTGGAGTAGGAATAGAGTCATCAGAAATTTCAGGTATTTTAGGTGGTTTAAGTGTAATACCACTTCTCGTGGTAGTGGCTTT
This sequence comes from Rutidosis leptorrhynchoides, assembly GCF_046630445.1. Taxonomy (NCBI): domain Eukaryota; kingdom Viridiplantae; phylum Streptophyta; class Magnoliopsida; order Asterales; family Asteraceae; genus Rutidosis; species Rutidosis leptorrhynchoides. Next base: position 196,548,711 of record NC_092342.1, read on the forward strand.
AGCTGTTTCATTCCGGGGGTTAGCATTTGTATCGCTAGGTAGACTTCCTTATTTTCTTTCACCTATCAACCTTGCTAGGTTACTCACTTCTTGTTCCAGATTTTGAATTGAAGCTTGTTGATTTCTAAATGCTTGAGCATTTTGTTCATTCGTTTGTTTCTGAGATGTGAAAAATTGAGTTTGAGATTCAACTAGCTTCGACATCATGTCTTCTAAATTTGGCTTTTTATCATCGGTTTGTGGTGGTTTAATTGGAAAAATAGGTCTTTGCTGATTGTAAGTATTATTAGATACTTTTTGATTGCTAGGACCTTATTGGTTGTTGTATGGAACATTTCGGTAATAATTCTGATTTTGATTGTAGTTTGGTCTTAGCGGTTGATAATTATTCTGATAATTATTTCCAGACCTTTGGTTCATGTATGAAACATTCTCTCGTTGTTTCATTGTTTGTTCAATACTGAGACAATCTTTTGTCAAATGTGGTCCTCCACACTGCTCACAACTAATTCGTATTGCGTAAATATCTTTAGTTATCTTTTCCATTCGTCTCTCGAAAGCATCTATCTTTGCGGACATGGAATCAAAGTCATGGCTAGAATCGGCTCTAGCCTCTTTAGATGATCTAACGATATCTTTTTCTTGATGCCACTCATGTGAGTGGGAAGCAGTGTTATCAATAATTTTGTAAGCTTCAGTTGCGGTTTTCTTCATAATGGAACCACCAGCTGCTATGTTGATGTCTTTTCGTGTAGTAATATCGCATCCTTGATAGAATATTTGTACTATTTGATAAGTGTCTAAACCATGTTGCGGGCATCCTCTCAATAACTTTCCAAATCTTGTCCACGCCTCATATAAAGTTTCATTTAGATTTTGTGTGAACGTAACAATTTCTCCTTGACGTCTCACGGCTTTAGATGCCGGAAAGAATTGTTTAAGAAATTTTTAAACTAAAATATCCCATGTATCAATCGCCACTTCAGATAATGATTTTAACCAATCTTTGGCTTCTCCCTTTAAAGTCCAGGGAAATAACATGAGATAGATCTGTTCATCCTCAACTTCTCTTATTTTAAATAGAGTACAAATCATATTAAAGGTGCGAAGATGTTCATTTGGATCTTCCTTCGGCGCACCACTAAATTGGCATTGATTAGTTACCATGTGTAGGATTTGTCCTTTAATTTCATAATCTGGTGCATTATTGTTGGGTTGAGTAATTGCGTGACCTTGGCCAGTGCGTTTAGCCCTCATTCGGTCTTCCATACTTAGAGGTTCCAGATTTTCCATGATTGAATTTGTTGAATCTGAATCACTAGAGGATTCTGATTTAATGGTTTCTTCCTCGACAATCTCTGGATGAGTGATTTGTGTTTCAGGAGGACTGATTAGTGGTTCAGGATCTCTGAATTGTCCCTGAATATCCTCCGGATTCTCAATTGTGAGGTCGGGTTCAAAAAATGGATTATCGAAAATTTGAATTGGAGTACTTGGTCGACTAGATGACGATTCTAAATAAAAATCAACGGCAACAATGTTGGCTAGATGTCTTGATCGAGTTACAGGTGGTGAACGTATGAAAGGTGGTGAACGTTTTGCTCGGTGCATTAACTGAATATCCTATTAGTTATAAAAGATAAAAATTATATAAGTTATCAAATTAATAGACTTTTCTGATTTTGCCCACGTTTCGAATAGCCAATAGATGCAGCAGGTGGCCAGGACCCTTTAAATCGGAAGCCCACAACTCGCCACTAACAAATCCAACTATTACTACGAACCAGAAAATTTTGGATGTCTATCAATTTAACCGCTTAAAATAATTTTTTGTCGAAATTTTGAAATAAAAATCTATGTCCTAAAAACTAGAGCGTCGAGAAATAAGAAAGAAAAAGAGTGCGTCGGAAAACGTCGAAAAATAAAAGGTCGAAAAATAAAAATAAGAAAATAAAGCGTCGAAACTTAAAAGTCTAAAAACTAAATATTAAAACTTACATCTAAAGGTATTAAAGCTTAAAAGGAATTCTATATCCAAAATGACAATAACTTAAAAAGTACGAAAATCTTAAAACGGCATCGCAAAATTCTAAAGCACCTAAATCTTAGTCTAAAGAAAAAGCACTTAAGGGATTTTACGGCAAAGCCTAAAAATCTAGAAATAAAAATAACTACGGCAAAATACTAGTCTTAAAACTAATTACGAACGATAACTGTACAATTACGAATAAAAAGATACAAAATATAATAATAAAACTTAAAGTTATAAAAATATAATTTTTATAAAAATATAATTTTTATATTACTTATTTTATAAAGTATCAATTTTATATTTAATAAAACTAAAAACACTTAATATTACAAATTTAATTAAAACTAAAACTAATTATATTAAATTACTAAATCCTAATTATAATTAAAGGGGGTTTTTACCATTTAATGACCGGTTTGTTGATTTTATGTCTTAAGTCGCAATTAAAACCTAATGTAAAATATTAAATATATAAATGACTTAATTTAAAGCATAAAGTAAATAACAATAATAAAAGTGCGATAATTTAAAGTGCGATAAATAAAATGACGATAAATAAAATTGCGATAATTAAAAAGTACGATAATTAAAAATGCAATAAGATATAAAATAAAGGAATTATGCTTATTTAAACTTCCGTAATCATGATGTTCAACGTGTTGATTTTAATTTATTACCATGAGTTAATTATCCTTTGTCCTGGATTATTCGATATGTCCATACGGTTTTGTCCATAATAGTCCATCAGTCATAAATATAAAGTGCGAGAGTCCTCGTCAAATTATCCTTATACCCGAAGTCAAATATTCCAATTAATTAGGGATTCGAACTGTAACAAGGTCTTAATACTTTGTTTAATGAATACACCAAGTTATCGACTGCGTGTAATCCAAGCTTTCAATACTTTGTTAACAATTACACCAATTACCCTTGAATGTAATCCACCCCTGTTTCAACGAGTCCATTGACTATTAATCCATTCCCGTGTCCGGTAAAATGAACAATTATTGGTATTTATAGATATCCCGCCCACCGTACCCGATTAAGCGTATGTGGTTATTTATAGATACGTCGAATTGTAACCTTTAATATTGAATTAACGAGGTATCGTTTATTTAATATAAAACCCATTAATAGCCCATAGTCTAATTTCCACAAGTGTCCTTCTTTTGTCCAAACCCCAATTATGGTACAAAGCCCAATAACCCCGTCTTTAATATTTAGCCCAACATCACGATTACTTCGGCTTAAATAAGCATAATAATAACTTAGCTACTAGACATTAATTTAAAAAGGTTGAACATAACTTACAATGAGTATTAATAGCATAGCGTTACACGGACAGAGTTTCGACTTACAAACTTAAAACATTCGCCACTATAACCTTATTATTATTAAACTTAAATTAAAATTAAAATTATAAAATATAAATATAAATATATCGTAGATAGATAGATAGATAGATAGATAGAAAAAGGTGTGTTTAATCGATCAGAATGCGCGGCCTTTTATAGGCCCACGTTTAACTGTTGATCTCCGCGAGTACGGAGGTTTTCTTCATCACAGCTCCGCGAGTGCGGAGGTCTGGATTCCAGCTCATAGATCAAATTTAAAACATGGGCTGCGTATAATTATAATATATATAATTAATTATATATTATATTATATTCTTGTGCATAGTTGACTTGCAATTTTTGGTCTGTTGCGTCGCGCGCTGAAAGTTGGTTCATGTCTCGGTTCCGAATTTTCGAACGCCTTTTCGTATAATTTAATATCTTGTACTTTGCTTTTTGCGGCTTGGACTCTTGTCATTTTTAGACGTTTCTCATCAATAATTTGAACCACTGGGATTGTACTTTGTACTTTTTAGCTTTTTGGTCATTTGCGTCTTCAATTCGTCGAATCTGTCTTTTGTCTTCACCTTTTATTATTTAAACGAATATAACTTGTAAATAGAATAATTGCAACTAAAAGCTTGTCTTTCTTGAAGGATAATGCTATGAAATATATGTTCGTTTTTAGCATTATCACTTTGCCTAAACTATTTCTATTTCCAACTTGTGTAATAAAGGCTTATTTAATGCCTCGTTCTTAATAATATAAAGTGTTTCGTTTATCTTTACCCCGCTTAAAATTTTTCAAACTTATGACCTATCAGATTTATCAAACTTCTATACACTCTTATGTAGTGAAGAACCATGGTTCGTCCAACTACACCAACTCATACCACGATGTTTCATAACTTTCTCGTTTGACCACGTCCATTTCATAACTTTCACAACTTCCATAACTTTCAAAGATATGAAAGTTGACCAAGTTAATAAAGACTGCAACTTAAAACTAGTCAACCATAACTCGACAAGTTCGTAACTGTTTTCATGGATGACATTTCGATCTGCTCCAAAAGTGAGAAAGAACATGAGAAACATTTACAAATTCATTCTTGAACTCTTAAGAAAAAGAACAACTCTACGCAAACTTTTCCAAGGGCAAGTTTTGGCTTAAAAACCAACATGTTGTCGATCCAGCTAAGATTACTGCTATCCTTATGAAACAACCCTACCCGTATTCCATACGATAATTTTTTTTTAAAAGATGATAAACCATTAGCGCCAAATTAAACGGTTACATACAACCCATTAAACAACATCACAAGTTAAATGTTTACAAACGGCACGAAGGCCCTTAACAAATGTAATACCAGTTTGACCCATTCACAAATGATAGTTTTAAACCAAACAACACTTCGAGCATGGTTTGGGGCTAAACTACCCAAATCACTAGGCCAACTTTAAAAGCTTCAACAAGCATCACCAAGGGACACCTAGTGCCCAACAACCCCTTTTCCCCTATCCGCACCTGCATCTAAGAAGATAAACAACGAGGGGGGTAAGCTAATGCTTAGTGAGTGCAACAATTATACTAATACATATACAACCTACTTACTTGCAATCACTTACGCATTTTACCGCATACATGCTAGCAATATAGATAATCATACCATCGCAAGTATAATAACTAAACTTCCAATCACACGAGCTAGCATAAGTTAGCATATTAATAGCATATAGTTAACAATTCAATATGCTAAATACAATTCATACAACCATGGTTAACCAATCGTATAAGGGAACGGTACTTGAAAGACCGTCGGAGTTCATAACATCCATTAGTGTTACTTAAACACCGCGTAATCCCTAATCCCCCGGGTGATATCTTAAACATCGCGACTAACTCGCCCCCATGACAATGTGGCGTCTTGAACACCGCGACGATTCCACATGAAATGTCCCGTTTATATTGATTATAAACATTCCATATTAATTGATTTCGTCGTGAGGTTTTGACCTCTATATGAGACGTTTTTCAAAGACTGCATTCATTTTTAAAACAACCATAACCTTTATTTTATCGATAAAGGTTTAAAAAGCATTACGTAGATTATCAAATAATCATAATCTAAAATATACCGTTTACACACGACCATTACATAATGGTTTACAATAAGAATATATTACATCAAAAATAAGTTTCTTGAATGCAGTTTTTACATAATATCATACAAGCATGGACTCCAAATCTTGTCCTTATTTTAGTATGCAACAGCGGAAGCTCTTAATAATCACCTGAGAATAAACATGCTTAAAACGTCAACAAAAATGTTGGTGAGTTATAGCTTTAACCTATATATTATCAAATCATAATAATAGACCACAAGATTTCAAATTTCAATATACATCCCATACATAGAGATAAAATTCATTCATATGGTGAACACCTGGTAACCGACATTAACAAGATGCATATAAGAATATCCCCTATCATTTCGGGAAATCCTTCGGACATGATATAAACGAATTCGAAGTACTAAAGCATTCGGTACTTTGGATGGGGTTCGTTAGGCCCAATAGATCTATCTTTAGGATTCGCGTCAATTAGTAGATCGGTTTACTAATTCTTAGGCTACCAAGCAAAAGGGGCATATTCGGCTTCGATCATTCACCCATATAATGTAGTTTCATTTACTTGTGTCTATTTCGTAAAACATTTATAAAACTGCATGTATTCTCATCCCAAAATATTAGATTTTAAAAGTGGGACTATAACTCACTTTCAATGATTTTTTACTTCGTCGGGAAGTAAGACTTGGCCACTGGTCGATTCACGAACCTATAACAAATATGTACATATATCAAAGTATGTTCAAAATATATTTTCACCATTTTTAATACATTTTAAGGTTTTAAGTTTATTAAGTCAGCTGTCCTCGTTAGTAACCTACAACTAGTTGTCCACAATCCATGACCCAGTGTATACACGTCTCAGGCTAGATCACAACTCAAAGTATATATATTTTTGGAATCAACCTCAACCCTGTATAGCTAACTCCAACATTACTGCATATAGAGTGTCTATGGTTGTTCCAAATAATATATATACATGGGTCGATATGATATGTCAAAACATTTGCATAAATATCTATGGTATCCTAAGATTACATTAGAATACATGTATAATACAATATAAGTTAGCTAGGATATGATTTATATAGAATTGTTACAATATTTCCCTTAGCTACAACAATAAAAAAATATCCAATCTTGTTTTACCCATAACTTCTTCGTTTTAAATCCGATTTGAGTGAATCAAATTGCTATGGTTTCATATTGAACTCTAATTTAAGAATCTAAACATAAAAAGTATAGGTTTATAGTCAGAAATATAAGTTACAAGTCATTTTTGTAAGAGGTAGTCATTTCAGTCGAAAGAACGACGTCTTGATGACCATTTTGAAAAACATACTTTCACTTTGAGTTTAACCATAATTTTTGGATTTAGTTTCATGTTCATAAGAAAAATCATTTTCCCAGAATAACAACTTTTAAATTAAAGTTTAACATATTTTTTAATTAGCTAACCCAAAACAGCCCGCGATGTTACTACGACGGCGTATATCCGGTTTTACGGTGTTTTTCGTGTTTTCCGGTTTTAAATCATTAAGTTAGCATATAATATAGATATAGAACATGTGTTTAGTTGATTTTAAAAGTCAAGTTAGAAGGATTAACTTTTGTTTGCAAACAAGTTTAGAATTAACTAAACTATGTTCTAGTGATTACATGTTCAAATCATCGAATAAGATAGTTTTATATGTATGAATTGAATGATGTTATGAACATCATTACTACCTCAAGTTTAGTAGGTAAACTTACTGGAAGTTACAAGAAATGATCTAGCTTTAAAGGATCTTGGATGGCTTGAAAGTTCTTGAAGTAGAATCATGACACGAAAACAAGTTCAAGTAAGATTATCACTCGAATTAAGATAGTTATAGTTATAGGAATTGAATTGAAGTTTTTATATGAGTATTACCTTGATTTGGAATGATATCTTACTGTAAACAACAAGGATTTCTTGAGGTTGGATGATCAATTTACAAGATTGGAAGTGAGCTAATAAACTTGGAAGTATTCTTGATTTTATGAAACTAGAACTAGTAGAATTTATGAAGAACACTTAGAACTTGAAGATAGACCTTGAGAGAGATCACTTAGATGAATAAAATTGAAGAATGAAAGTGTTTGTAGGTGTTTTTGGTCGTTGGTATATGGATTAGATATAAAGGATGTGTAATTTTGTTTTCATGTAAATAAGTCATGAATGATTACTCATATTTTTGTAATTTTATGAGATATTTCATGTTAGTTGCCAAATGATGGATCCCACATGTGTTAGGTGACTCACATGCGCTGCTAAGAGCTGATCATTGGAGTGTATATACTAATAGTACATACATCTAAAAGCTTTGTATTGTACGAGTACGAATACGGGTGCATACGAGTAGAATTGTTGATGAAACTGAACGAGGATGTAATTGTAAGCATTTTTGTTAAATAGAAGTATTTTGATAAGTGTCTTGAAGTCTTTCAAAAGTGTATGAATACATATTAAAGCACTACATGTATATACATTTTAACTGAGTCGTTAAGTCATCGTTAGTCGTTACATGTAAATGTTGATTTGAAACCTTTAAGTTAACGATCTTGTTAAATGTTTTTAACCCATTGTTTATTATATCTAATGAGATGTTAAATTATTATATTATCATGATATTATGATATATTAATATATCTTAATATGATATATATACATTTAAATGTCGTTACAACGATAATCGTTACATATATGTCTCGTTTCGAAATCCTTAAGTTAGTAGTCTTGTTTTTACATATGTAGTTCATTGTTAATATACATAATGACATGTTTACTTACCATTTATCATGATTAAACATAGTGTAACAATATCTTAATATGATTCATATGTAATTAGTAAGACGTTGTTATAACGATAATCGTTATATATATTGTTTCGAGTTTCTTAATTCAATAAACACAATTTTATGTATATAACTCATTGTTAAAATACCTAATGAGATACTTACTTATAATAATATCATGTTAACTATATATATAATCATATATATGTCATCATATAGTTTTTACAAGTTTTAACGTTCGTGAATTACCGGTCAACTTGGGTGGTTAATTGTCTATATGAAACCTATTTCTATTAATCAAGTCTTAATAAGTTTGATTGCTTAACATATTGGAAACACTTAATCATATAAATATCAATTTTATTTAATATATATAAACATGGAAAAATTCGGGTCACTACAGTACCTACCCGTTAAATAAATTTCGTCCCGAAATTTTAAAAAGTTGGAGGTGTTGACGTATCTTCTGGAAATAAGTGCGGGTATTTCTTCTTCATCTGATCTTCTCATTCCCAGGTGAACTCGGGTCCTCTACGAGCATTCCATCGAACCTTAATAATTGGTATCTTGTTTTGTTTAAGTCTTTTAACCTCACGATCCATTATTTCGACGGGTTCTTCGATGAATTGAAGTTTTTCGTTGATTTGGATTTCGTCTAACGGAATAGTGAGATCTTCTTTAGCAAAACATTTCTTTAAATTCAAGACGTGGAAAGTGTTATGTACAGCCGCGAGTTGTTGAGGTAACTCAAGTCGGTAAGCTACTGGTCCGACACGATCAATAACCTTGAATGGTCCAATATACCTTGGATTTAATTTCCCTCGTTTACCAAATCGAACAACACCTTTCCAAGGTGCAACTTTAAGCATGACCATCTCTCCAATTTCAAATTCTATATCTTTTCTTTTAATATCGGCGTAGCTCTTTTGTCGACTTTGGGCAGTTTTCAACCGTTGTTGAATTTGGATGATCTTCTCGGTAGTTTCTTGTATTATCTCTGGACCCGTAATCTGTCTATCTCCCACTTCACTCCAACAAATCGGAGACCTGCACTTTCTACCATAAAGTGCTTCAAATGGCGCCATCTCAATGCTTGAATGGTAGCTGTTGTTGTAGGAAAATTCTGCTAACGGTAGATGTCGATCCCAACTGTTTCCGAAATCAATAACACATGCTCTTAGCATGTCTTCAAGCATTTGTATCATCCTTTCGCTCTGCCCATCAGTTTGTGGATGATAGGCAGTACTCATGTCTAGACGAGTTCCTATTGCTTGCTGTAATGTCTGCCAGAATCTTGAAATAAATCTGCCATCCCTATCAGAGATAATAGAGATTGGTATTCCATGTCTGGAGATGACTTCCTTCAAATACAGTCGTGCTAACTTCTCCATCTTGTCATCTTCTCTTATTGGCAGGAAGTGTGCTGATTTGGTGAGACGATCAACTATTACCCAAATAGTATCAAAACCACTTGCAGTCCTTGGTAATTTAGTGATGAAATCCATGGTAATGTTTTTCCATTTCCATTCCAGGATTTCGGGTTATTGAAGTCGACCTGATGGTTTCTGATGCTCTGCTTTGACCTTAGAACACGTCAAACATTCCCCTACGTATTTAGTAACATCGGCTTTCATACCTGGCCACCAAAAATGTTTCTTGAGATCCTTGTACATCTTCCCCGTTCCAGGATATATTGAGTATCTGGTTTTATGAGCTTCTCTAAGTACCATTTCTCTCATATCTCCAAATTTTGGTACCCAAATTCTTTCAGCCCTATACCGGGTTCCATGTTCCCGAATATTAAGATGCTTCTCCGATCCTTTGGGTATTTCATCCTTTAAATTTCCCTCTTTTAAAACTCCTTGTTGCGCCTCCTTTATTTGAGTAGTAAGGTTAGTGTGAATCATTATATTCATAGCTTTTACTCGAATGGGTTCTCTGTCCTTTCTGCTCAAGGCGTCGGCTACCACATTTTCCTTCTCTGGGTGATAATGAATCTCAAAGTCGTAATCATTCAATAATTCAATCCATCTGCGCTGCCTCATGTTCAGTTGTTTCTGATTAAATATGTGTTGACGACTTTTGTGGTCGGTATATATAATATTTTTGACCCCATCTAAGTAGTGCCTCCAAGTCTTTAATGCAAAAACAACTGCGCCTAATTCCAAATCATGCGTCGTATAATTCTGCTCGTAAATTTTCAATTGTCTAGACGCATAAGCAATTACCTTCGTTCGTTGCATTAATAAACAACCGAGACCTTGCTTTGAGGCGTCACAATATATCACAAAATCATCATTCCCTTCAGGTAATGACAATATAGGTGCCGTAGTTAACTTTTTCTTCAACAATTGAAACGCTTTCTCTTGTTCATCTTTCCATTCAAATTTCTTCCCTTTATGCGTTAATGCAGTCAAGGGTTTTGCTATTCTGGAAAAGTCTTGGATGAACCTTCTGTAGTAACCAGCTAGTCCTAAAAATTGACGTATGTGTTTCGTAGTTTTCGGGGTTTCCCACTTTTCAACGATTTCAATCTTTGCTGGATCCACCTGAATACCTTCTTTGTTCACTATGTGACCGAGGAATTGAACTTCTTCCAACCAAAATGCACACTTTGAAAACTTAGCGTACAGTTTTTCTTTTCTCAGAAACTCTAGCACTTTTCTCAAATGTTCTTCGTGCTCTTGATCATTCTTCGAGTAAATAAGTATGTCATCGATGAAAACAATGACAAACTTGTCAAGATATGGCCTACACACTCGGTTCATGAGGTCCATGAACACAGCTGGCGCGTTAGTCAATCCAAACGGCATAACCATAAACTCGTAATGACCGTAACGTGTCCTAAAAGTAGTCTTTGGAATATCATCCTCCTTCACCCGCATTTGATGATATCCAGAACGTAAATCGATCTTCGAATAAACAGACGAGCCTTGTAGTTGATCAAATAAGTCGTCGATTCTCGGTAGTGGGTAGCGGTTCTTGATGGTAAGTTTGTTCAACTCTCGGTAGTCGATACACAACCTGAATGTACCATCTTTCTTCTTGACAAACAAAACAGGAGCTCCCCATGGGGATGTGCTTGGTCGAATGAAACCATGCTCTAAAAGTTCCTGTAACTAACTTTGTAATTCCTTCATTTCGCTGGGTGCGAGTCTGTATGGAGCATGAGCTATTGGTGCAGCTCCTAGTACAAGGTCTATTTGAAATTCAACGGATCGATGTGGGGGTAATCCCGGTAAATCTTTCGAAAATACATCAGGAAATTCTTTTGCGACGGGAACATCACTGATGTTCTTTTCATCAGGTTTAACTTCCTCGATGTGTACTAGAATGACGTAACAACATTTTCTTATTAGTTTTTGCGCCTTCAAACTACTAATAAGATTTAATTTCGCGTTGTTCTTTTCTCCGTACACCATTAAAGGTTTTCCTTTTTCACGCATAATGCGAATCGCATTTTTTTAACAAACGACCTCTGCTCTCACCTTTTTCAACCAGTCCATGCCAATTATTACATCAAAACTCCCTAACTCGACTGGTATTAAATCATTTTTAAACGTTTCATCCCCCAGTTTAATTTCTCTCTCCCGACATATATTATCTACTGAAATTAATTTACCGTTTGCTAATTCGAGTAAAAATTTACTATCTGTGACGATCGCTCCAAATTCATATGGACGAACACGTCATTCATCGATTCCATTGCAAGGTATTTGACCTCTATATGATACATTTTGTAAACATTGCATTCTTTTGAAAGGGCACACCAAAAATGAATATTTTAATCAAAGGTTTTCGACATCTGATGATTTCTACATATAGACAATCACCGTAAATAATAGTTTACAATAGTAATTCCATTGACAATGCAGTCAAAATAAGATACATGGTGATGATTTGGTGAATGCAACGTTTCCTTGATAAATATGCCATGTAAGACTCCATGCACATAGCTTGTCTAACATATAAGCAAACAGCGGAAGATTTCTAGGAACCTGAGAATAAACATGCTAACAAGTGTCAACACAAAGGTTGGTGAGTTCATAGTTTTAGTGTTTCGCATAATCTGTATATAAAAGTGGATCACATGATTTCAGTTGTTTCATCCAGAAATGTTTATCAAATATTCTACAAGATTGATCACCCTGGTAACTAAACTTAACGTATATATAATTTGTACCCTTTGTATAATCATCTTAATAATACACACAAACCAACGTGTACGCTTCTCAAATAGCATACGTCCGTTAAAAGGCTAGCGCTCTAGCTCGGATAGGGATATCAAGGTATATGGATCCATATACCTCTATTCGCGCCTGTCGGTTCTTATAACCGACAGTTACTAGTTACCAAAGCTAAGGGATTTTCGATTTAAACTCGGTGTAGAATTTAGTATGTACTTGTATCCATTGCGTTTAAAATAAAGTGCATGTATTCTCAGCCCAAAAATATAGATTGCAAAAGCAATTAAAAAGGGAGCAATGAAACTCACCTTAGCAGCATATAAAGTCGTTCATCAAAATGTGACCGAAACTCGGATTACCAAATAACCGTAGATCTCAACCTAGAGAACATATGTGGGTCAATAAATGTCTATTAAGCTAGGTCAGGTCATAGTGTATTACAATCCTAATGCTCGAGATTGACATGCAAAAGTTATCCAAAGTCGTTTCAAAAAGTTAATTTTGACAATAGTTCAACAAAACGAGACATACCTTATATAAGGAGTTATTTACTCGGTTGGTAATATTCAAAAATCCATTTTATCAATCTCGTAAACAAGTTGTTTAAATCTTAATTGTAAATTCAAAAGCAATTTCAATTAACGTCAATCATAATTCAGTTGATCATATCTTTTAATCCGTTGATCGAAACTATTCGATATCTAAATGAAAAGTCATTGATTTTTCGCAAGCTTTCCAAAAACATGCATATCATATACCTTTTACCAGTAATATATGTATTTAATTTGTGATTCCTCATAAACTGTTTAATGACAAAATTTAGCATACAAGCATGTATAAATATATATACTCGAGCACTAGACATGGATACACAATTAATATATAAAAGATAAAATATGAGTGCTTACGTATCAATATTGAGATTCAATATTGTAGGAAAGTACGTAGACGCAACGGAGATGATAAACACTATATTTGATTTACAAATATACCCTCGAACATTACCCATAACCTCCTTGGCAATAACCCATAATTTCCTTAGCTCTATCCCGCTTGAAAACCATTTTTGAAAGTGACACGCTCATAACCTCGTCGTAGTATTTTATGTATATTACTAATTAATAATTAATAATACTAATAATTAATAAGATTAATAATAATATTAATCTTAATAATAATAATAATAATAATAATAATAATAATAATAATAATAATAAAATAAAATAAAATAAATACAGAGTAATATATGATATGTGTGTGTAAATGAAACAGAACTCGACTGCAATTTATAGATGTGGCCTGCCCAAACACCTAATGCGATCGCATGAGTATGTGTGGGGGATCTCATGCGATCGCATGAGCCCCATTGCCAGCTCACAATCCATTTTGTTTGATACATGTCGGCATATTATTATATTTATATAATATATATAATTTATTTTAATTAATTATATATTATATTATATTCTCGTACATAGACGACTTGTAATTTCTATTCCGATAAGTCGTACGTCGTCACTCGACTTATGTCCCAGTTCCAATTTTTTGAATGTCCCTTCATACGCTGAGAAAACTTGTACATTACATTTTGGGACACGTACCTTAGTCAAAATATAGCCTTAAATTATCCCTAAATTATATCACTCGAAATATAACTAATAAATTTGAGTGTTTTGGTCATTTACTTCTATAAATTATCGTCTCGCTATTTGTTAGAATACATTTTAAAATAGTGTTTACTGTAGCAAAGTTACTGTAGCAAAGTTTTTTTTACTGTAGCAAATTGTGATTTTCGAAAACACTGTAGCTTTTCGGGTACTATAGCAATTCGAAAATACTGTAGCAAATTAGTATTTTACTGGTTCATTTTAAACGTTTTAGTTAACTTATCTAAATATCAATCAGATAATCAAACCAATAAGGTTAATGCACAGTATCATTTTCATAACACTTTGTTACGTTTTCAAGTTATAGCATATGTATCTATTTACATATAATTGAGAACAATCGAAGGGTAATTGAATAGTAAAAAATTTTGAGATTCAACTTTATAGACTTTGCTTATCATGTCGGAAACGTTAAAGATTAAGTTTAATTTGGTCAGAAATTTCGGGGTCATCACAGTACCTCCCCGTTAAAGAAATTTCGTCCCAAAATTTGAGTGAGGTCGTCATGGCAAATAATAAAAATATTTTCATGACGAATATGAGTTGATAAATAGAATTTTTATCACCGTTGAATAATATGGATAAAACAATCCAATTATTCGAAGTGTATGAGGGAAGTTATCGTAATAGAGTGAAATGGAGAATAGAGATTCGTTTTTAACTCTTGACGTAGTTACGATTGATTTTCGGAATTTAAGGAATAGAAAATCTTCATTATCTAAATAAGATTTGATTTTTTGGATTTTACGGAAATTAGGATTTTCTTTGATTAAATGCGTAATCTGCCTCGATTGCTATGTCTGATATTTCGCTATAAATTGACCTCTTCCGTTTCATTTATTTTCACCACTCCTATAATCTTCTTCCTTATTTCATACTTCCAAAAGATTGTGAAATGCTTAATCCAGTTCTGATTCTTGATATTTTCTTGGCTATCGTATCCTTCATTCTTTTTTTTTTTTCATCTGCCACCAGAGGAAGTTATTTTCTTCTACTATTACCTTGGAGTTATAGTATTTTTCATTCTCCCTTGTCTTTATATTGCTATATGCATTGATATACACGGTTTGTAATATATGTGTTGTTGTCAGGCTTTATATTTTCCCTTATATTTAGGAGCTCCATGCTTTCTTTTTTTTTCCTTTCCGACTTCAAGTCAAGCGAATAATGGTCCAGAATTCGTAGCTATATATTTCGGAATGAACATAGTTAATGTTCTAAGAAAGAAATTGTAATGACACGATCTTGATTTGTCAAATTACCAGAATATCTGGAAAAGACCGAATCATCAAGAAAAGTATTTTCTTGATATATTTAGAGATTAAATAGAATGAAAGAGTTATGTAACATGGTTCATGATGAGGGTGTGATCTGTGAACCTTTATCACGTTCCATTAGAAACTCAGCATGACTTACTGTAATATAATCATGTTGATCAAGTGTCATTATATTATACTAACTCATGCTTCAGTTCCCAACACTGCTTCAAAATATTCATAATTTAAACTTGAAGGTTTACAGAATATAGAAACTAAACAGTTTCCTTTATGATGAAATACAGATAACGCGAGGAGATAAATGATTTCAGATAAGGATAGTTATGAAAATACCTTCAGAAATATCGAGGATATTTATAATGAAATATACGATGATATCTTAGAATTTCTAATATCGAAGGATGATGAGGAAGATTTTTCCATAATAGTTTAGAGTCAGGAGCAAGGTATTTGTTAATATCTTCAGCAGATACTGAATCATTTGGATTCTTTGAAGGCAGGTTTAGTCTTTGTGGTTTGTCCACAGCCTCCTTCATGGTCTGCTCAATCCGTTTTTTCAGTTCCAAACATTCTCTTTTTCTCAGCTTTACCACCATACTATTCTTTATCATCAAACTTTTGACTGTTAAGGTTGTTTACAGTTTTTGCTGCTTCATCAGCATTGTTCCAATTTCAGAGAACTAGTTCATAGTTTGGGATGTTTTTCAGAAACTTCACATTTGAAGTGTGTAAGTCTAGAAGATAGATGTTATCTATATATAACTGTTGTCGTAGAAAATGCTGCGAGATTCCAAATACTGATTGCTAATTCCCGGTGGTTGGTATGGTAATTATTGTTACAAGATGTGGATGAGTACATGATAGAGTTTCAATGAGTATAAGGATTTTAGGTCAAGGATTAATAAGGTTATTGGTAAATTTACTGCTAATTTGGTGGAGCATAAAAGGTTCCCCATTAACAAAAACGTATATGCCAAAGTTACAAGTCTGAAAGGTCGTTGTTGACTGGTTGAACGGTTGATAATACTGGATACTTTGAAAAGGAATTGCAAGGTTATTTTCGATAAAAACAATGCTAATGGATCTTGCACAGATTTAAAGTCAAAGTATAGCTTTGAAAGATGTAGAGATTTAAGAATGATGTCACCGGTTCAGAGTTATGGCTTGGATTCTGATCCGTCGATATCAGAATATGTGATTGAATTTGTATGAAATGATTGTGTATCATTGTGAAGATAGTGAGTATAGTTAATGATTTTTGAATCAAAATTGAAGAATGTACAGTGTAACATATTAATTGTGAACTTAAATATTTCTCGAGTAGTACCTACCCGTTAAAGATTTCACAATTAATACTTTGTACAAAAGAATTTTCATTACAATCTTTATGAAAATATATGTATGTATATTTTCTTCAGATGTAATATAGATTTAATGAGTTAATATCATATTAAGCTCATTTGATTTTTTGCTTGAATTAGAAATGACTAATCTCTAAAACATTAAAGATTACATAATCTTTGCGGAGTATTTCGCTAATGTAATCAATACTTCATTATTTATTCTTATTTCTCGGTGAAGGATGTTGATGCTTGTGGAATCTTTGTGAACCTTACAAGGCACAGATGATGTTTTCTGGAAAGTTTCGAGTACATCGAAAATGAAAATGTAAAATCAATTATCTAATTGAATAATACACTTGGTTTATTATGAAATGGAATTCATTAAGTTGAAACAGAGATTGTAGTTAACAATGGTTAAGTTGTTCAGGAAGGATGTACATCATTGCATATTAGTAATATGAACTAACCGAGTAGTACTTGCCAGTTAAGATTCACACGTAATAGCTTAGTACGAAAAGATTTATTTTGATTTCAAAATTCATATATATTAAATATACAAAAAATTTCTTCAGGGGAAATGAGTTAATACTTCATCAGTTATTGTTGCTGGTATTTCTTGGTAACTACGATGCGTATGACGTTGATGTTCAAGGTACATATTGTGATGTTGAGGCTTACGGTGCGGATGTTGTTGGTGGTGTAGTGACCCGAACTTTTCCATGTTTATATATATTAATTGAGATTGATATTTACATGATTAAATGTTTCCAACATGTTAAGCAATCAAACTTGTTAAGACTTAATTAATTGAAATAGGTTTCATATAGACAATTGACCACCCAAGTTGACCGGTGATTCACGAACGTTAAAACTTGTAAAAACTATATGATGACATATATATGGTTATATATATAGTTAACATGATACTATGATAAGTAAACATATCATTAAGTATATTAACAATGAACTACATATGTAAAAACAAGACTACTAACTTAATAATTTTGAAACGAGACATATATGTAACGATTATCGTTGTAACGACATTTAATGTATATATATCATATTAATAGATATTCGTACATCATAATATCATGATAATATAATAATTTAAAATCTCTTTTGATATTATAAACATTGGGTTAACAACATTTAACAAGATCGTTAACCTAAAGGTTTCAAAACAACATTTACATGTAACGACTAACGATGACTTAACGACTCAGTTAAAATGTATATACATGTAGTGTTTTAATATGTATTCATACACTTTTGAAAGACTTCAAGACACTTATCAAAATACTTCTACTTAACAAAAATGCTTACAATTACATCCTCGTTCAGTTTCATCAACAATTCTACTCTTATGCACCCGTATTCGTACTCGTACAATACACAGCTTTTAGATGTATGTACTATTGGTATATACACTCCAATGATCTGCTCTTAGAAGCCCATGTGAGTCACCTAACACATGTGGGAACCATCATTTGGCAACTAGCATGAAATATCTCATAAAATTACAAAAATATGAGTAATCATTCATGACTTATTTACATGAAAACAAAATTACATATCCTTTATATCTAATCCATACACCAACGAACAAAAACACCTACAAACACTTTCATTCTTCAATTTTCTTCATCTAATTGATCTCTCTCAAGTTCTATCTTCAAGTTCTAAGTGTTCTTCATAAATTCCAAAAGTTCTAGTTTCATAAAATCAAGAATACTTTCAAGTTTGCTAGCTCACTTCCAATCTTGTAAGGTGATCATCCAACCTCAAGAAATCTTTGTTTCTTACAGTATCTTATCATTCTAATACAAGGTAATAATCATATTCAAACTTTGGTTCAATTTCTATAACTATAACAATCTTATTTCAAGTGATGATCTTACTTGAACTTGTTTTCGTGTCATGATTCTGCTTCAAGAACTTCGAGCCATCCAAGGATCCATTGAAGCTAGATCCATTTTTCTCTTTTCCAGTAGGTTTATCCAAGGAACTTAAGGTAGTAATGATGTTCATAACATCATTTGATTCATACATATAAAGCTATCTTATTCGAAGGTTTAAACTTGTAATCACTAGAACATAGTTTAGTTAATTCTAAACTTGTTCGCAAACAAAAGTTAATCCTTCTAACTTGACTTTTAAAATCAACTAAACACATGTTCTATATCTGTATGATATGCTAACTTAATAATTTAAAACCTGGAAACACGAAAAACACCGTAAAACCGGATTTACGCCGTCGTAGTAACACCGCGGGCTGTTTTGGGTTAGTTAATTAAAAACTATGATAAACTTTGATTTAAAAGTTGTTATTCTGAGAAAATGATTTTTATTATGAACATGAAACTATATCCAAAAATTATGGTTAAACTCAAAGTGGAAGTATGTTTTCTAAAATGGTCATCTAGACGTCGTTCTTTCGACTGAAATGACTACCTTTACAAAAACGACTTGTAACTTATTTTTACGACTATAAACCTATACTTTTTATGTTTAGATTCATAAAATAGAGTTCAATATGAAACCATAGCAATTTGATTCACTCAAAACGGATTTAAAATGGAGAAGTTATGGGTAAAACAAGATTGGATAATTTTTCTCATTTTAGCTACGTGAAAATTGGTAACAAATCTATTCCAACCATAACTTAATCAACTTGTATTGTATATTATGTAATCTTGAGATACCATAGACACGTATACAATGTTTCGACCTATCATGTCGACACATCTATATATATTTCGGAACAACCATAGACACTCTATATGTGAATGTTGGAGTTAGCTATACAGGGTTGAGGTTGATTCCAAAATATATATAGTTTGAGTTGTGATCAATACTGAGATACGTATACACTGGGTGGTGGATTGATTCAAGATAATATTTATCGATTTATTTCTGTACATCTAACTGTGGACAACTAGTTGTAGGTTACTAACGAGGACAGCTGACTTAATAAACTTAAAACATCAAAATATATTAAAAGTGTTGTAAATATATTTTGAACATACTTTGATATATATGTATATATTGTTATAGGTTCGTGAATCAACCAGTGGCCAAGTCTTACTTCCCGACGAAGTAAAAATCTGTGAAAGTGAGTTATAGTCCCACTTTTAAAATCTAATATTTTTGGGATGAGAATACATGCAGGTTTTATAAATGATTTACAAAATAGACACAAGTACATGAAACTACATTCTATGGTTGAATTATCGAAATCGAATATGCCACTTTTTATTAAGTCTGGTAATCTAAGAATTAGGGAACAGACACCCTAATTGACGCGAATCCTAAAGATAGATCTATCGGGCCCAACAAGCCCCATCCAAAGTACCGGATGCTTTAGTACTTCGAAATTTATATCATATCCGAAGGGTGTCCCGGAATGATGGGGATATTCTTATATATGCATCTTGTTAATGTCGGTTACCAGGTGTTCACCATATGAATGATTTTTATCTCTATGTATGGGATGTGTATTGAAATATGAAATCTTGTGGTCTATTATTATGATTTGATATATATAGGTTAAACCTATAACTCACCAACATTTTTATTGACGTTTTAAGCATGTTTATTCTCAGGTGATTATTAAGAGCTTCCGCTCTCGCATACTTAAATAAGGACGAGATTTGGAGTCCATGCTTGTATGATATTGTGTAAAAACTGCATTCAAGAAACTTATTTTGTTGTAACATATTTGTATTGTAAACCATTATGTAATGGTCGTGTGTAAACAGGTTATTTTAGATTATCGTTATTTGATAATCTACGTAAAGCTTTTTAAACCTTTATTGATGAAATAAAGGTTATGGTTTGTTTTAAAAATGAATGCAGTCTTTGAAAAACGTCTCATATAGAGGTCAAAACCTCGCAACGAAATCAATTAATATGGAACATTTTTAATTAATAAGAACGGGACATTTCAGGTGGTGGTAATGGTACTGTTGGTGTTGTTGTCGGTGGTACTATTGATGTCGGTGATGCTGCTGGTGCTTGTAACCTTTGCACCGTATTCTCCAAAGCCACTACCCGAGCGCGAAGCTCATTGACTTCTTCTACTACACCGGGATGACTGGCGGTTCAGATGAGCGGATGAATAAGATCCAGAATTTGAGATAGTATATTATCGTGACGAGATACTCTGGAAATGAGAGAGAAAATGGCGTCTCGAACAGGTTCGCTGGTAAGTGCTTCAGGTTCTTCGCCAAGAGGGCAATGTGGTGGATGGAAGGGATCGCCTTCTTCTTGTCTCCAATAATTAAGTAGGCTACGAACCCATCCCCAATTCATCCAGAATAGATGATGGCTAATTGGTTGATCCATTCCGGTTGCACTGTCCTCGGAATTCAGGTGAATATCCATATCAGAATAGCTGTCAGAGTTTAAGGAATTTGAACTAGATACGTGATCCATCTTGTATAATTAGGTAGATGATTTTTGATATGAATTAGATTATAGAATTTAGTTTGGTATTCTTCAATACATAATTTACATATGTATATATAATACCAAAATTCCATAAATCACGGAGAAATTTTCGGAAGATATCAGGAAAAGTTTACAGTAACAGATACGTTAAGATATGAATTTTTGTCTATAAACTATTTATGCAATAAATGCAGAAAAATGTGTCTAGACTTAAGAATGATAAGCATGTAATTTCCGACAAGAAATGATAAGCAAAACTTTTTACATGCAGACACGGTCGAAGTCCAGACTTACTAATGCATCCTAATAACTATCAGTTAGACATACTCATGAAAGACCTGGTTCACTAGGACCAATGCTCTGATACCAACTGTGACGATCGCTCCAAATCCATATGGACGAACACATCATTCATCGATTTCATTGCGAGGTATTTGACCTCTATATGATACGTTTTGTAAACATTGCATTCTTTTGAAAGGGCACACCATAAATGAATATTTAAATCAAAGGTTTTCGACATCTGATGATTTCTACATATAGACAATCACCGTAAATAATAGTTTACAATAGTAATTCCATTGACAATGCAGTCAAAATAAGATACATGGTGATGATTTGGTGAATGCAACGTTTCCTTGATAAATATGCCATGTAAGACTCCATGCACATAGCTTGTCTAACATATAAGCAAACAGCGGAAGACTTCTAGGAACCTGAGAATAAACATGCTAACAAGTGTCAACACAAAGGTTGGTGAGTTCATAGTTTTAGTGTTTCGCATAATCTGTATATAAAAGTGGATCACAAGATTTCAGTTGTTTCATCCAGAAACGTTTATCAAATATTCTACAAGATTGAGCACCCTGGTAACTAAACTTAACGTATATATAATTTGTAGCCTTTGTTTAATCATCTTAATAATACACGCAAACCAACGTGTACGCTTCTCAAATAGCATACGTCCGTTAAAAGGCTAGTGCTCTAGCTCGGACGGGGATATCAAGCCTAATGGATCCATATACCTCTATTCGCGCCCATCGGTTCTTATAACCGACAGTTACTAGTTACCAAAGCTAAGGGATTTTCGGTTCAAACTCGGTGTAGAATTTAGTATGTACTTGTATCCATTGCGTTTAAAATAAAGTGCATGTATTCTCAGTCCAAAAATATAGATTGCAAAAGCAATTAAAAAGGGAGCAATGAAACTCACCTTAGCAGCATATAAAGTTGTTCACCAAAATGTGACCGAAAATCAGATTACCAAATAACCGTAGATCTCAACCTAGAGAACATATGTTGGTCAATAAATATCTTTTAAGCTAGGTCAGGTCATAGTGTATCACAATCCTAATGCTCGAGATTGACATGCAAAAGTTATCCAAAGTCATTTCATAAAGTCAATTTTGACAATAGTTCAACAAAACGAGAGATACCTTATATAAGGAGTTATTTACTCGGTTGGTAATATTCAAAAATCCATTTTATCAATCTCTTAAACAAGTTGTTTAAATCTTAATTGTAGATTCAAAAGCAATTTCAATTAACGTCAATCATAATTTAGTTGATCATATCTTTTAATCCGTTCATCGAAACTATTCGATATCTAAATGAAAAGTCATTGATTTTTCGCCAGCTTTCCAAAAACATGCATATCATATACCTTTTACCAGTAATATATGTATTTAATTCATGATTCATCATAAACTGTTTAACGGCAAAATTTAGCATACAAGCATGTATAAATATATATACTCGAGCACTAGACATGGATACACAATTAATATATAAAAGATAAAATATGAGTGCTTACGTATCAATATTGAGATTCAATATTGTAGGAAAGTACGTAGACGCAACGGAGATGATAAACACTATGTTAGATTTACAAATATACCCCCGAACATTACCCATAACCTCCTTGGCAATAACCCATAATTTCCTTAGCTCTATCCCGCTTGAAAACCATTTTTAAAAGTGACACGCTCATAACCTTGTCGTAGTATTTTATGTATATTACTAATTAATAATTAATAATACTAATAATTAATAAGATTAATAATAATATTAATCTTAATAATAATAATAATAATAATAATAACAATTAAATAAAATAAATACGGAGTAAAATATGATATGTGTGTGTAAATGAAACAGAACTCGACTGCAATTTATAGATGTGGCCTGCCCAAACACCTCATGCGATCGCATGAGTATGTGTGTTGGATCTCATGCGATCGCATGAGCCCCATTGCCAGCTCACAATCCTTTTTGTTTGATACCTGTCGACATATTATTATATTTATATAATTTATTTTAATTAATTATATATTATATTATATTATATTCTCGTGTATAGATGACTTGTAATTTCTATTCCGATAAGTTGTACGTCGTCACTCGACTTATGTCCCAGTTCCGGTTTTTCGAATGTCCCTTCATACTTTGAGAAACTTGTACATTACATTTTGGGACACGTACCTTAGTCAAAATATAGCCTTAAATTATCCCTAAATTATAACACTCGAAATATAACTTATAAATTTGAGTGTTTTGGTCATTTACTTCTATAAATCATCGTCTCGCTATTTGTTAGAATACATTTTAAAATAGTGTTTAGCAAAGTTTTTTTACTGTAGCAAATAGTTATTTTCGAAAACACTGTAGCTTTTCGGGTACTGTAGCAATTCGAAAATACTGTAGCAAATTAGTATTTTACTGGTTCATTTTAAACGTTTTAGTTAACTTATCTAAATATCAATCAGATAATCAAACCAATAAGGTTAATAAACAGTATCATTTTCATAACACTTTGTTACGTTTTCAAGTTATAGCATATGTATCTATTTACATATAATTGAGAACAATCGAAGGGTAATTGAATAGTTCAAAATTTTGAGAATCAACTTCATAGACTTTGCTTATCGTGTCGGAAACATTAAAGATTAAGTTTAATTTGGTCAAAAATTTCCGGGTCATCACACTATCCAAAGGCGTCAATGGGCAACTTAATTTAGCACAAAATTCTCTACTGGTATAGCTTCTATCCACACCCGAATCAAATAAAACATAAGCATATTTATCGTCAATAAGAAACGTACCCGTAACAAGCTCCGGGTCCTCCTGTGCTTCTGCCGCATTAATATTGAAAACTCTTCCACGGTCCTGCCCATTAGTATTCCCCTGATTCGGGCAATTTCTAATAATGTGGCCCGGTTTTCCACATTTATAACAAGCAGCGTTGGTATTACTTTCTCCGACACTATTCGTTTCGGCATTACTTGTTCCGACATTATTTGTTCCTTTAGTTCTGTTAAACTTTGGTCCGTAGACCTCACACTTTGTCGCGCTATGACCATTTCTTTTACACCTGTTGCAAAATGTTGTGCAAAACCCTTGATGATTTTCTTCACACCTATGACATGGCTGTTTTTGGTTTTTGTTGCCGTTGTTGTTATTGAGGTTGTTGTTGGGATTGTTATTGTTGTTGAAACGGTTGTTGTAGTTGTTGTTGTTGTTGGGATGTTTGTTGTAGTTATTGTTAGGATTGCGGTTATTGTTGCGATTGTTGTTGCGGTTGTTGGGATAGTTGTTGCGATTGTGGTTGTAATTGTTGTTGTTGTTGTACTGGTGACTCTTGTCACCGTTTTCCTCCCACTTCCTCTTGAGTTGTTTCGTGTTGGCTTCTTCAGCCGCCTGCTCTTTAATTCTTCCCTCAATCTTATTTATGAGTTTATGAGCCATTCGACTTGCCTTCTGTATAGAAGTGGGCTCGTGTGAACTCACATCTTCTTGAATCCTTACTGGTAACTCTTTTACAAATGCGTCGATCTTCTCTTCTTCATCTTCGAATGCTCCCGGACACAATAGACACAACTCTGTGAATCGTCGTTCATATGTGGTAACGTCGAACCCTTGTGTCTGTAACTCTCTAAGTTCTGCCTTGAGTTTATTGACTTCGTTTCTAGGACGGTACTGCTCGTTCATCAATTGCTTGAATGCCGACCACGGTAGTGCGTAAGCAGCATTTTGTCCTACCTGTTCAAGATAGATGTTCCACCATGTTAACGCAGTACCTGTGAAGGTATGCGTAGCGTACTTAACTTTGTCCTCTTCAGTACACTTACTTATGGCAAACACCGATTCGACTTTCTCGGTCCACCGTTTCAATCTAATTGGTCCTTCGGTTCCATCAAATTTCAAAGGTTTGCAAGCAGTGAATTCTTTGTAGGAGCATCCTACACGATTTATTACGCCGTTAGCTGCATTGCTAGATTCCGAGTTATTATTGGTATGTAGCGCAACCTGTACTGCGGCTATATTTGCAGCAAGAAAGGTACAAAATTCCTCTTCGCTCATATTCATGGTGTATCAAGTAGTCGGTGCCATTTCCTTCAAAATAGCCAACTGAATCGAGTTAATCATATAGAATATTAAGAATAGTCAATAGTATTTTGTAGCATAATATGAACTCATTTATAAAAGCTTTTTCTTCATATTAGCGTTTTATAAGTTTAAATTCGGGTACTACCTACCCGTTAAGTTCATACTTAGTAGCTAATATACAATTCAACTACTTCAATTCCATATGAAAAACTGATTATAATAATATATCACATAAAAATATGCTTCAAACTTACAACATCGCTATATTACATATAACATGAAATATAGTACACTTTGATACATGACAGTTTTGAAGATAAATCTAGTTAATACGCAAGTTGTTTAGCAAAGGAAATAAAGACATATAATTCATAAGTCCAGAAACAAGTCATGCATTCTGGTTTTACTAACACGACTTCCCATCCTTGGTCTTGTGGAAAATAACCGTTATGACCATTGGCTAGGCAGCATGTTGTAATGTCATCAAAAGGACGAGGGTTTCGTAATGTCCAACAGCCAGGTAATAATCTTAAAACCTTGTTTCTCACCCTAACTACTAAATCCGTCACTTGTGGGAAGGTTTTATTTAAAAGTTGCAATCCGATGTTCTTTTTCTCACTTTGGTAAGAAGCGAACATCACTAACCCGTAAGCATAACTTGCTTCTTTATGTTGCATGTTAGAAGCTCTTTCTAATTCACGAAATCCTATGTTGGGATATGTTGAGTCAAAATAGGTTCTTAACCCGTAGCGTAAAATTGCATTTGGGTTCCCCGCATTTAATGCTTTAAACAAAACACGGCGTAACTTATGGTCTCCCCAATGTGATATACCCCACCTATCAAAGGAAAGCCTTTTATAAACTAAGGCATTTCTGGAAAGTCTTTCAAATGTTTGACAAGTTAATTTCGCCATAACTAAATGTGCTGATGAATTCTGACCGACTCTAGACAAGATTTCCTCAATCATATCCTCTGGTAGGTCTTCTAAAATATTCGGTTGTCTACCCTTAACGTCCATTTCATTTTTATACTGTAAAATAGACAAGGATTAGATTCGTAATAACAAACAATACAAGCAATTTTTACATAGAACATAAAAGTACAAGCACACTACAATACATATAATACACAACATGATTACAACCCTCTAATCTGAATCACTGGTTTCTTCTTCTTCAGACTTGTTCGTTTTCCTAATTTTCTAGGAATATATGGTGTTCCTCTAATACGAGCCATCATTTTTCATAATGGTTTTGAAAAACCTGGTGGTTTAGATGTTCCCGGATCATTGTTACATTTTAGGAAATACGGATGTTGCCGATAAATATAAAGTTCATCGGGGTTGGAATCGGGTTTCTCTATTTTTATACCTTTTCCCTTATTATTTTCTTTCGCTTTATTAAATTGGGTCGAGGTAATTTCTATAACATCATCGGAATACTCATCGGGATCCTATTCATCGGAAAATTGGTAATCTTCCCAATATTTTGCTTCCTCGGCAGAAACACCATTGACCATTATTAACTTTGGTCCGTTGGTTG
Source organism: Rutidosis leptorrhynchoides (assembly GCF_046630445.1). Taxonomy (NCBI): domain Eukaryota; kingdom Viridiplantae; phylum Streptophyta; class Magnoliopsida; order Asterales; family Asteraceae; genus Rutidosis; species Rutidosis leptorrhynchoides. Next base: position 196,575,875 of record NC_092342.1, read on the forward strand.
AGGATTTTCTTTTATTTAATCGATTTACTATAGGTATCAATATTTCTTCCTCTGGAACCTCTTCTTCTTCTGGTTCCTCCTCTTTCGATTCCTCCTCTTCTGGTTCCTCTTCTTCCGGTTCCTCCTCTTCCGGTTCCTCCTCTTTCGGTTCCTCTTCAGGAATTTGTGAATCTTCCCAAAATATATTCGACTCTTCATTATTATTAGGTGAATCAATGGGATTTGTACTAGAGATAGACATCTATCACACAATATCAAACACGTTAAGAGATTAATATATCACATAATATTTACATGTTAATAATATATAGTTTCCAACAAAAAAAAAAATGTTAAGCTATCGTTTTTGAAGAAAAACATGATCGAAGTCAAGACTCACTAATGCATCCTAACAAACTCGGTAAGACACACTAATGTAATTTTATGGTTCTCTAAGACCAACTCTCGGATACCAACTGAAATGTCCCGTTCATATTGATTATAAACGTTCCATATTAATTGATTTCGTCGCGAGGTTTTGACCTCTATATGAGACGTTTTTCAAAGACTGCATTCATTTTTAAGACAACCATAACCTTTATTTTATCGATAAAGGTTTAAAAAGCATTATGTAGATTATCAAATAATGATAATCTAAAATATACCATTTACACACGACAATTACATAATGGTTTACAATAAGAATATATTACATCAAAAATAAGTTTCTTGAATGCAGTTTTTACATAATATCATACAAGCATGTACTATAAATCTTGTCTTTATTTTAGTATGCAATAGCGGAAGCTCTTAATAATCACCTGAGAATAAACATGCTTAAAACGTCAACAAAAATATTGGTGAGTTATAGGTTTAACCTATGTATTATCAAATCATAATAATAGACCACAAGATTTCATATTTCAATATGCATCCCATACATAGAGATAAAATTCATTCATATGGTGAACACCTGGTAACTGACATTAACAGGATGCATATAAGAATATCCCCTATCATTCCGGGAAATCCTTCAGACATGATATAAACGAATTCGAAGTACTAAAGCATCCGGTACTTTGGATGGGGTTCGTTAGGCCCAATAGATCTATCTTTAGGATTCACGTCAATTAGTAGATCGGTTTACTAATTCTTAGGCTACCAGACTTAATAAAAAGGGGCATATTCAATTTCGATAATTCAACCATAGAATGTAGTTTCACGTGAAACTACATTCTATGGTTGAATTATCAAAATCAAATATGCCCCTTTTTATTAAGTCTGGTAATCTAAGATTTAGGGAACAGACACCCTAATTGACGTGAATCCTAAAGATAGATCTATTGGGCCTAACAAACCCCATCCAAAGTACCGGATGCTTTAGTACTTTGAAATTTATATCATATCCGAAGGGTGTCCCGGAATGATGGGGATATTCTTATATATGCATCTTGTTAATGTCGGTTACCAGGTGTTCACCATATGAATGATTTTTATCTCTATGTATGGGATGTGTATTGAAATATGAAATCTTGTAGTCTATTGTTACGATTTGATATATATAGGTTAAACCTATAACTCACTAACATTTTTTGTTGACGTTTAAAGCATGTTTATTCTCAGGTGAATACTAAGAGCTTCCGCTGTTGCATACTAAAATAAGGACAAGAATTGGAGTCCATGTTTGTATGATATTGTTTAAAAACTGCATTCAAGAAACATATGTCGATGTAATATATTTCTATTGTAAACCATTATAGAGGTCATCGTTAGTCGTTACATGTAAATGTTGATTTGAAACCTTTAAGTTAACGATCTTGTTAAATGTTGTTAACCTAATGTTTATTATATCTAATGAGATGTTAAATTATTATATTATCATGATATTATGATATATTAATATATATTAATATGATATATATACATTTAAATGTCGTTACAACGATAATCGTTACATATATGTCTCGTTTCGAAATCCTTAAGTTAGTAGTCTTGTTTTTAAATATGTAGTTCATTGTTAATATACATAATGACATGTTTACTTATCATTTATCATGATTAAACATAGTGTAACAATATCTTAATTTGATTCATATGTAATTAGTAAGACGCTGTTATAACGATAATCGTTATATATATCGTTTCGAGTTTCTTAATTCAATAAACACAATTTTATGTATATAACTCATTGTTAAAATACCTAATGAGATACTTACTTATCATTGTAGTGATGCGAACTTTTCCATGTTTATATATATTAAATGAAATTGTTATCTACATGATTAAATGTTTCCAACATGTTAAGCAATCAAACTTGTTAAGACTTCATTACATGAAATAAGTTTCATATAGACAATTGATCACCCAAGTTGATCGGCGATTCACGAACGTTACAAAATTGTAAAAACTACATGTTGTGGTATATATATAGACATATATATATTGTTGACATAAGATTATGATGAGTAAGTATCTCACTAAGTATATTAACAATGTGTGATATACATAAGAAATGAGATTACTAAGTTAAGAAACTCGAAATGATATATATAACGATTATCGTTATGATAACGTCTACTAAATACATATGTATCATATTAAGATATTGATACACTATATTTAACATGATAAAATGATATTTAAATATATCATTAAGTGTGTTAACAATGAACTACATATGTAAAAACAAGACTACTAACTCAAGAATTACGAAACGAGACTTATATGTAACGATTATCGTTGTAACGATATTTTAATGTATGTATCATATTAAGAGATATTCATACATCATAATATCATGATAATATAATAATTTAACATCTCATTTTATATAATAAACATTGGGTTAACAACATTTATTGAGATCGTTAACTTAAAGGTTTCAAAACAACACTTACATGTAACGACTAACGAAGACTTAACGAATCCATTAGAATGTATATACATGTTGTGTTTTGATATGTATTCTTACACTTTTGAAAGACTTCAAGACACATATCAAAGTACTTCTACTTAACAAAAATGCTTACAATTACATCCTCGTTCAGTTTCATCAACAATTCTACTCGTATGCACCCGTATTCGTACTCGTACAATATACAACTTTTAGATGTATGTACTATTGGTATATACACTCCAATGATCAGCTCTTAGCAGCCCATGTGAGTCACCTAACACATGTGGGAACCATCATTTGGCAACTAGCATGAAATATCTCATAAAATTACAAAAATATTACTAATCATTCATGACTTATTTACATGAAAACAAAATTACATTTCCTTTATATCTAATCCATATACCAACGACCAAAAACACCTACAAAAACTTTCATTCTTCAATTTTATTCATCTAATTGATCTCTCTCAAGTTCCATCTTCAAGTTCTAAGTGTTCTTCATAAATTCCATAAGTATAGTTTCATAAAAATCAAGAATACTTCCAAGTTTGCAAGTCTACTTCCAAGCTTTCTAATCCATTCCAAGTAATCATCTAAGATCAAGGAACCTTTGTTATTTACAGTAGGTTATCTTTCTAATTCAAGGTAATATTCATATTCAAACTTTGATTCAATTTCTACAACTACAACAATCTTATTTCGAGTGAAAATCTTACTTGAACTTGTTTTCGTGTCATGATTCTGCTTCAAGAACTTTCAAGCCATCCAAGGATCCTTTGAAGATAGATCCATTTTTCTCATTTCCAGTAGCTTTATCCAGAAAACTTGAGGTAGTAATAATGTTCATAACATCATTCGATTCATACATATAAAGCTATCTTATTCGAAGGTTTAAACTTGTAATCACTAGAACATAGTTTAGTTAATTCCAAACTTGTTCGCAAACAAAAGTTAATCCTTCTAACTTGAATTTTAAAATCAACTAAATACATGTTCTATATCTATATGATATGCTAACTTAATGATTTAAAATCGGAAAACACGAAAAACACCGTAAAACCGGATATACGCAGTTGTAGTAACACCGCGGGCTGTTTTGGGTTAGTTAATTAAAAACTATGAAAAACTTTGATTTAAAAGTTGTTCTTCTTGGAAAATGATTTTTTTATGAACATAAAACTATATCCAAAAATCATGGTTAAACTCAAAGTGAAAGTATGTTTTCCAAAATGGTCATCTAGACGTCGTTCTTTCGACTGAAATGACTACCTTTACAAAAATGACTTGTAACCTGTAATTTTGACTATATACTTATACTTTTTATGTATAGATTCATAAACTTAAGTTCAATATGAAACCATAGTAATTGGATTCACTCAAAACGGATTTAAAATGAAGAAGTTATGGGTAAAACAAGATTGGATATTTTTTGATTATTTTAGCTACGGGAAATGTTTAACAAATCTATACAAATCATATCCAAGCTAACTTATATTGTACTATACATGTATTCTAATATATTATGTAATCTTGGGATACCATAGACACGTATGCAAATGTTTTTACATATCATATCGACCCATGTATATATATTATTTGGAACAACCATAGATACTCTATATGCAGTAATGTTGGAGGTAGCTATACAGGGTTGAGGTTGATTCCAAAAATATATATATACTTTGAGTTGTGATCTAGCCTGAGACGTGTATACACTGGGTCATGGATTGATTCAAGATAATATATATCAATTTATTTCTGTACATCTAACTGTGGACAACTAGTTTTAGGTTAATAACGAGGACAGCTGACTTAATACACTCAAATCTTTAAAACATAATAAAAATGGTTGTAATTATATTTTGATCATACTTTGATATATATGTACATATTTGTATAGGTTCCTGAATCGATCTGTGGCCAAGTCTTATTTCCGAGGAAGGAAATATCTGTGAAAGTGAGTTATAGTCCCACTTTTAAAATCTAATATTTTTGGGATGAGAATACATGCAGGTTTTATAAATGATTTACAAAATAGACACAAGTACGTGAAACTACATTCTATGGTTGAATTATCGAAATCAAATATGCCCCTTTTTATTAAGTCTGGTAATCTAAGAATTAGGGAACAGACACCCTAATTGACGCGAATCCTAAAGATAGATCTATTCGGCCTAACAAACCCCATCCAAAGTACTGGATGCTTTAGTACTTCGAAATTTATATCATATCCGAAGGGTGTCCCGGAATGATGGGGATATTCTTATATATGCATCTTGTTAATGTCAGTTACCAGGTGTTCACCATATGAATGATTTTTATCTATATGTATGGGATGTGTATTGAAATATGAAATCTTGTGGTCTATTGTTACGATTTGATATATATAGGTTAAACCTATAACTCACCAACATTTTTTGTTGACGTTTAAAGCATGTTTATTCTCAGGTGAATACTAAGAGCTTCCGCTGTTGCATACTAAAATAAGGACAAGAATTGGAGTCCATGTTTGTATGATATTGTTTAAAAACTGCATTCAAGAAACATATGTCGATGTAATATATTTCTATTGTAAACCATTATAGAGGTTATCGTTAGTCGTTACATGTAAATGTTGATTTGAAACCTTTAAGTTAACGATCTTGTTAAATGTTGTTAACCTAATGTTTATTATATCTAATGAGATGTTAAATTATTATATTATCATGATATTATGATATATTAATATATCTTAATATGATATATATACATTTAAATGTCGTTACAACGATAATCGTTACATATATGTCTCGTTTCGAAATCCTTAAGTTAGTAGTCTTGTTTTTAAATATGTACTTCATTGTTAATATACATAATGACATGTTTACTTATCATTTATCATGATTAAACATAGTGTAACAATATATTAATTTGATTCATATGTAATTAGTAAGACGCTGTTATAACGATAATCGTTATATATATCGTTTCGAGTTTCTTAATTCAATAAACACAATTTTATGTATATAACTCATTGTTAAAATACCTAATGAGATACTTACTTATCATTGTAGTGACTCGAACTTTTCCATTTTATATATATTAAATGAAATTGTTATCTACATGATTAAATGTTTCCAACATGTTAAGCAATCAAACTTGTTAAGACTTGATTAAATGAAATAAGTTTCATATAGACAATTGATCACCCAAGTTGACCGGCGATTCACGAACGTTACAAAATTGTAAAAACTACATGTTGTGGTATATATATAGACATATATATATGGTTGACATAAGATTATGATGAGTAAGTATCTCACTAAGTATATTATCAATGTGTGATATACATAAGAAATGAGATTACTAAGTTAAGAAACTCGAAATGATATATATAACGATTATCGTTATGATAACGTCTACTAAATACATATGTATCATATTAAGATATTGATATACTATATTTAACATGATAAAATGATATTTAAATATATCATTAAGTGTGTTAACAATGAACTACATATGTAAAAACAAGACTACTAACTCAAGAATTACGAAACGAGACTTATATGTAACGATTATCGTTGTAACGATATTTTAATGTATGTATCATATTAAGAGATATTCATACATCATAATATTATGATAATATAATAATTTAACATCTCATTTGATATAATAAACATTGGGTTAACAACATTAATTGAGATCGTTAACTTAAAGGTTTCAAAACAACACTTACATGTAACGACTAACGAAGACTTAACGAATCCATTAGAATGTATATACATTTTGTGTTTTGATATGTATTCTTACACTTTTGAAAGACTTCAAGACACATATCAAAGTACTTTTACTTAACAAAAATGCTTACAATTACATCCTCGTTCAGTTTCATCAACAATTCTACTCGTATGCACCCGTATTCGTACTCGTACAATACACAACTTTTAGATGTATGTACTATTGGTATATACACTCCAATGATCATCTCTTAGCAGCCCATGTGAGTCACCTAACACATGTAGGAACCATCATTTGGAAACTAGCATGAAATATCTCATAAAATTACAAAAATATTACTAATCATTCATGACTTATTTACATGAAAACAAAATTACATTTCCTTTATATCTAATCCATATACCAATGACCAAAAACACCTACAAGCACTTTCATTCTTCAATTTTATTCATCTAATTGATCTCTCTCAAGTTCCATCTTCAAGTTCTAAGTGTTCTTCATAAATTCCATAAGTATAGTTTCATAAAAATCAAGAATACTTTCAAGTTTGCAAGTCTACTTCCAAGCTTTCTAATCCATTCCAAGTAATCATCTAAGATCAAGGAACCTTTGTTATTTACAGTAGGTTATCTTTATAATTCAAGGTAATATTCATATTCAAACTTTGATTCAATTTCTACAACTATAACAATCTTATTTCGAGTGAAAATCTTACTTGAACTTGTTTTCGTGTCATGATTCTGCTTCAAGAACTTTCAAGCCATCCAAGAATCCTTTGAAGATAGATCCATTTTTCTCATTTCCAGTAGCTTTATCCAGAAAACTTGAGGTAGTAATGATGTTCATAACATCATTCGATTCATACATATAAAGCTATCTTATGCGAAGGTTTAAACTTGTAATCACTAGAACATAGTTTAGTTAATTCTAAACTTGTTCGCAAACAAAAGTTAATCCTTCTAACTTGAATTTTAAAATCAACTAAACACATGTTCTATATCTATATGATATGCTAACTTAATGATTTAAAATCGGAAAACACGAAAAACACCGTAAAACCGGATATACGCCGTTGTAGTAACACCGCGGGCTGTTTTGGGTTAGTTAATTAAAAACTATGATAAACTTTGATTTAAAAGTTGTTCTTCTGGGAAATGATTTTTCTTATGAACATGAAACTATATCCAAAAATCATGGTTAAACTCAAAGTGGAAGTATGTTTTCCAAAATGGTCATCTAGACGTCGTTCTTTCGACTGAAATGACTACTTTTACAAAAATGAGTTGTAACCTGTAATTTTGACTATAAACTTATACTTTTTATGTATAGATTCATAAACTTAAGTTCAATATGAAACCATAGTAATTGGATTCACTCAAAACGGATTTAAAATGAAGAAGTTATGGGTAAAACAAGATTGGATATTTTTTGATTATTTTAGCTACGGGAAATGTTTAACAAATCTATACAAATCATATCCTAGCTAACTTATATTGTATTATACATGTATTCTAATATATTATGTAATCCTGGGATACCATAGACACGTATGCAAATGTTTTGACATATCATATCGACCCATGTATATATATTATTTGGAACAACCATAGACACTCTATATGCAGTAATGTTGGAGTTAGCTATACAGGGTTGAGGTTGATTCCAAAAAAATATATATACTTTGAGTTGTGATCTAGCCTGAGACGTGTATACACTGGGTCGTGGATTGATTCAAGATAATATATATCGATTTATTTCTGTACATCTAACTGTGGACAACTAGTTGTAGGTTACTAACGAGGACAGCTGACTTAATACACTCAAATCTTTAAAACATAATAAAAATGGTTGTAATTATATTTTGATCATACTTTGATATATATGTACATATTTGTATAGGTTCGTGAATCGATCCGTGGTCAAGTCTTATTTCCGAGGAAGGAAATATCTGTGAAAGTGAGTTATAGTCCCACTTTTAAAATCTAATATTTTTGGGATGAGAATACGTGCAGGTTTTATAAATGATTTACAAAATAGACACAAGTACGTGAAACTACATTCTATGGTTGAATTATCGAAATCGAATATGACCCTTTTTATTTAGTCTGGTAATCTAAGAATTAGGGAACAGACACCCTAATTGACGCGAATCCTAAAGATAGATCTATTGGGCCTAACAAACCCCATCCAAAGTACCGGATGCTTTAGTACTTCGAAATTTATATCATATCCGAAGGGTGTCCCGGAATGATGGGGATATTCTTATATATGCATCTTGTTAATGTCGGTTACCAGGTGTTCACCATATGAATGATTTTTATCTCTATGTATGGGATGTGTATTGAAATATAAAATCTTGTGGTCTATTGTTACGATTTGATATATATAGGTTAAACCTATAACTCACCAACATTTTTTGTTGACGTTTAAAGCATGTTTATTCTCAGGTGAATACTAAGAGCTTCCGCTGTTGCATACTAAAATAAGGACAAGAATTGGAGTCCATGTTTGTATGATATTGTTTAAAAACTGCATTCAAGAAACATATGTCGATGTAATATATTTCTATTGTAAACCATTATAAACTGCATTCTATTGTAATATATTTCTATTGTAAAATAAAGGTTATGGTTGTTTTAAAAATGAATGTAGTCTTTGAAAAACGTCTCATATAGAGGTCAAAACCTCGCAACGAAATCAATTAATATGGAACGTTTATAATCAATATGAACGGGACATTTCAATCATAATATCATGTTAACTATATATATAATAATATATATGTCATCATATAGTTTTTACAAGTTTTAACGTTCGTGAATCACCGGTCAACTTGGGTGGTCAATTGTCTATATGAAACCTATTTCAATTAATCAAGTCTTAACAAGTTTGATTGCTTAACATGTTGGAAACACTTAATCATATAAATATAAATTTTATTTAATATATATAAACATGGAAAAGTTCGGGTCACTACACCACATGTCAATCAAAACAATGAGTGGTGTCTTGAACACCGCGACAATTCCACTCCCATGACAATGTGGCGTCTTGAACACCGCGACAATACCACATGTCAATCAAAACAATGAGTAGTGTCTTGAACACCGCGACAATACTACTCGTTACTTAGAATGTGGTGTCTTAGACACCGCGACAATGCCACATTCATACTACACAAATAAATACATTATATACGTACACGCATAATTATTCCACTCACCTTAATACCAAGATGATGATTATGCACTTTCGAAACTTCAAATCAAAGTACCTAATACATTAAGTACACATTCAATACACAACTTGTGGAACCAACCACCATACTTACTCTTGAGCATTTAATGACCCAATTTGCATTAAATAGCTCAACTACATGAAAACCGTCCATAAATGGCCAAGACTCATATTCAATCACTAAAGCTAGCGATTTATAGTCTACTAAATTTAACTAACACAAACTTAACTTCATACCCATTTCACCCAAACTAGGTCAACATTACCCATTTGACCCATTTTAACACTTAGACTCACAAATCAAGTCAAACTTAACTCATTAATAATTCTTTCATCAATTTAAAAGTGCAATAGTGACTAACAACACCATTTGACACTTACAACCTCAATTCACAAGACCAAACCCTAGGTTATAGTCATTTGGGTTTTCCTTACATCAACATAACCCAAGTTCACCCATTTAACCCCCAAATGGGTCTTACAAGCCTCTAATGGCCAAACCCTAGCCATAAATTAACTAAAACTCAAAATACGGAGTTAAGACTTACCAACACTATTGGGTTGTAGCTAAGAACAAGTAGAACAACTTTACTACTTGCTCCAAAGAACGATTCACAATTCTTCACTCTCAAATCTTACTTTTAATTTAAATGGGTTTTATGTTTTGAGAGTAAATAGAAGAAGAAAAGAGAAAAGAAATTGAATAAATGAGATAAGTAGTTGAGGTTTAAAGCTCCAATCAGATCCATACGCGAAAAGATGAAAATACCCTTGGACCACCCCTTTTTAAATAGGAAAAATGGGTCAGATCTGTAGCTTTGTCGCATCGCGACCTCAATTGTCGCGGCATGACAATACAATGGATTTTCGATCTGTCTTAAACGACTCCTGACTTTGATTTGCTTTATTTGTCGTGGCGCGCCCATGATCTCCGCGGCGCGGCAATGGCCTGTAACTGGCCATTTTGACAACTTAACACAACTATCAATTTATTCGACTTGTACACCTCGTTCAGCTTCCTACATACGTTTAAACTTCGTCTTTAAGTCTCACATGACTTAACACTATCAAAACCCATGCATATACTTATACATGCATACATTCTCAAACATATTGATAATGCTAAAAATGAACATATATTTCATAGCATTATTCTTCAAGAAAGACAAGCTTTTAGTTGCAATTGTTCTAAATTCAAGTAATTATCGTTTAAATAATAAAAGGTGAAGACAAAAGACAGATTCGACGAATTGAAGACGCAAACGACCAAAAAGCTCAAAAGTACAAAATACAATCAAAGAGGTTCCAATTATTGATAAGAAACGTCTCGAAATTACAAGAGTACAAGATTCAAAACGCAAAGTACAAGATATTAAATTATACGCAAGGACGTTCGAAAATCCGGAACCGGGACATGAGTCAACTCTCAACGCTCGACGCAACGGACTAAAAATTACAAGTCAACTATGCACATAAATATAATATAATATTTAAATAATTCTTATAATTATTTAATATATTATATTATTTATAAAACCGTCGGCAGAAGAAAACAACCAAAAATGAGCCTCCCCAGCTGGCCATGCGATCGCATGGCCTGGAAGGCATAAATCCATGCGATCGCATGAGCCCCAGTTCCAGCCCACATGCCTATAAAAATCAAGCTTTGGTGCACCAAAAATATAATCTATCTTTCTCTTTTCTCCATTCATACGTAATATTTATATTTATAATTTATATTTATATTTTAATTTTAATTATAATTCTAATAATAAGGGTATGTTAGCGAATGTTGTAAGGGTGTAAGTCGAAATTCTGTCCGTGTAACGCTACGCTATTTTTAATCATTGTAAATTATGTTCAACCTTTTTACATTAATGTCTCGTAGCTAAGTTATTATTATGCTTATTTAATCCGAAGTAATCATGATGTTGGGCTAATTACTAAAATTGGGTAATTGGGCTTTGTACCATAATTGGGGTTTGGACAAAAGAACGACACTTGTGGAAATTAGACTATGGGTTATTAATGGGCTTTATATTTGTTTAACTAAATGATAGTTTGTTAATGTTAATATAAAGATTTACAATTGGGCGTCCATATAAATTACCATATACACTCAATCGGACAAGATGGGCGGGGTATTTATATGTACGAATAATCGTTCATTTAACCGGACACGGGAATGGATTAATAGTCACTAGAATAATTAAAACAGGGGTGAAATTATGTACAAGGACACTTGGTATAATTGATAACAAAATATTAAAACCTTGGGTTACACTCAGTCGACATCCTGGTGTAATTATTAAACAAAGTATTAAAATCTTGTTACAGTTTAAGTCCCCAATTAGTTGGAATATTTAACTTCAGGTATAAGGATAATTTGACGAGGACACTCGCACTTTATATTTATGACTGATGGACTGTTATGGACAAAAACCAGACGGACATATTAAATAATTCAGGACAAAGGACAATTAACCCATGGGCATAAAACTAAAATCAACACGTCAAACATCATGATTACGGAAGTTTAAATAAGCATAATTCTTTTATTTCATATTTAATTTCCTTTATTTTATATTTAATTGCACTTCTAATTATCGCATTTTTATTGTTATTGTATTTAATTGCACTTTTAATTATCGTACTTTTTAATTATCGCAAGTTTATTTTATCGCACTTTTATTATTCGCAATTTCATTATCGTTATTTAATTTATGCTTTAATTTAAGTCTTGTATTTATTTTTAATATTTTACATTTGGTTTTAACTGCGACTAAAGTTTTAAAATCGACAAACCGGTCATTAAACGGTAAAAACCCCCCTTTATAATAATAATATTACTTATATATATATATTTGTATTTTTATAAAAGTAAACTAATATAGCGTTAAGCTTTGTTTAAAAAGATTCCCTGTGGAACGAACCGGACTTACTAAAAACTACACTACTGTACGATTAGGTACACTGTCTATAAGTGTTGTAGCAAGGTTTAAGTATATCCATTCTATAAATAAATAAATATCTTGTGTAAAATTGTATCGTATTTAATAGTATTTTCTGCAAAAATATAAGCTATTTTATATACTACTCTGCTAAAACATCAAGTATTTTTTGCGCCGCTGCTGGGGAACCAATCTAGCTTAAAAGCCGGAAGCGCAAAGCTACTAATATAAAAAAAAAAAAAGATTTTTATTTTTAGTACGCTTTTGTAAAAATACGTTTTAAATATTCAAAAAAAAAAAAACAAAAATATAAATATTTTTTTAAGAGTTTGGTAAATATTTAAGTTTTATAAAGTTTCTTTATTTCTATTTTTTTTATTTTGTAAAAATATAAGTTTTATTTAATTAATTAATATATTTTATATTTTACAGCAAAAACAGAAGAAAAAAAAATTTAATTCGGCCCGAACACTGTAGCAGCCCAGCTCTTGGCCCGAAACCCTAGCCCATGCGATCGCATGGCTGGGCAACTGAGGACTCATGCGATCGCATGAGCCCATCTGACACGCCAGATTAGACTGCAGCCTCCATTAATTACGGATAATAATAATAATTATTATATTTAAACCCTAATTAGGGTTATATATAATATATATTAATTTAGTTTTTATTATTAATTTGTATTTTTAGTTTAATTAGTTTATTTAAATTGTAAAATTAATAGTTTTATAAAATAAATAATATAAAAATAATATTTTTATAAAAATTGTACTTTTTATAACTTTTTATATATTTTTATATTTTGTCCCTTTTTAATCGTTTTAGCGTAATATTTGTATTTTTCGCTCATATTTAGTTTTAATTCATAGTTTTTGCCATAATTATTTTTACTTCTAGATTTTTAGGCTTTGCCGTAGAATTCCTTAAGTGCTTTTTCTTTAGATTAAGATTTAAGTGCTTTAGAATTTTGCGACGCCTTTTTAAGTTTTAGTTTCTTTTTAAGTTATTTCCATTTGGGATTTAGTTTTTCCTGTAAGCTTTAATATTTTTAGACGACTTTTACCTATGTATCAATTATCATTCCAATTAGTAATCTCAATTTGCGATTATAATTTTAAGTTAGTTGTAGTAATAAGGTTAGGTTAGTCAAGTATTTTTAAGTTTTATAAGTTTCTTTAATTTTTCCGTCACCTTTTATTTTTCAACCATTTTTCTTTTTCAACCTTTTTCCGACGAACTCTTTTTCTTTCTTATTTCTCGCTATTCTAGTTTTAGGACATAGATTTTTATTCTACTTCTTATCTAATTTTCTTAAAATTACGAAAATTTATTTTAAGTGGTTAAATTGATAGACATCAAAATTTTCTGGTTCGTAGTAATAGTTGGATTTGTACGTGGACCGGGTTATTGGAGCCAAACAGTCCTCAATTATATTGAGACCAAACGAATCCTGCCCCTCTGCTGCATCTTTTGGCTATTCAAAACGTGGGCAAAATCAGAAAAGTCTATTGATTGGATAACTTATTATAATTTTTCTTTCCTTTTTAAAACTAATAGGATATTCAGTGAATGCACCGAGCAAGACGTTCACCACCTTTTGTACGTTCACCACCTGTAACTAGATCAAGACATTTAGCAAATATTACTGCCGTTGATTTCTCTTTAGAATCGTCATCCAGTCGACCAAATACTTCAGTTCAAATTTCCGATAATCCATTTTTTGAACCCTACCTCACAATTGCGAATCCGGAGAATATTCAGGAACGGTTCGTAGATCCTGAACCATTAAATTTTCCTCCAGAACCACCAATCATTCAAACAGAGATTGTTGAGGAACGAACCATTAAATCAGAATCCTCTAGTAATTCCGATTCACCAAATTCAATTATGGAGAATCTGGAACCTTTAAGTATGGAAGACCGAATGAGAGCTAAACGCACTGGCCAAGGTCACGCAATTACTCATCCAGACATTAATGCGCCAGATTATGAAATCAAAGGACAAATTCTACACATGGTGACTAATCAATGCCAATTTGGTGGTGCGCCGAAGGAAGATCCAAATGAACATCTACGTACCTTTAATAGGATCTGCACACTATTTAAAATCCGAGAAGTGGAGGATGAACAGATATATCTCATGTTATTTCCCTGGACTTTAAAGAGAGAAGCCAAAGATTGGTTGGAATCGTTACCTGAAGGGGCGATTGATACATGGGATGTTTTAGTTGACAAATTTCTTAAACAATTCTTTCCTGCATCTAAAGCCGTAAGACTTCAAGCAGAAATTGTTACGTTCACACAGAAACCAAATGAAACTCTATATGAGGCATGGACAAGATATGGAAAGTTGTTAAGAGGATGTCCGCAACATGGTTTAGACACCTGTCAAATAGTACAAATATTCTACCAAGGATGCGACTTCACTACAAGAAAAGACATAGATATAGCAGCTGGTGGTTCTATTATGAAGAAAACCGAAACTGATGCTTACAAAATTATTGATAACACTGCTTCCCACTCACATGAGTGGCACCAAGAAAAAGATATCGTTAGATCATCTAAAGCAGCTAGAGCCGATTCTAGCCATGACTTAGATTCCATTTCCGCAAAGATAGATGCTGTGGAGAGACGAATGGAAAAGATGACTAAGGATATTCACTCAATACGAATTAGTTGTAAGCAGTGTGGAGGACCACATTTGACAAAAGATTGTCTCAGTATTGAATTAACAATGGAACAAAGAGAGAATATTTCATACATAAACCAAAGGCCTGGAAATAATTATCAGAATAATTATCAACCGCCAAGACCGATTTACAATCAAAACCAGAATTATAACCGAAATATTCCATACAACAACCAACAAGGTCCTAGCAATCAACAAGTATCCAATAATAATTACAATCAGTAAAGACCGAATTTTCAAAACAAACCACCACAACAAACCGATGATAAAAAGCCGAATTTAGAAGATATGATGACGAAGCTAGTTGAAACTCAAACGCAGTTTTTCACATCTCAGAAACAAACCAATGAACAAAATGCTCAAGCATTTAGAAATCAACAAGCTTCTATTCAAAATCTGGAACAAGAAGTAAGTAACCTAGCAAGGTTAATAGGTGAAAGAAAACCGGGAAGTCTACCTAGTGATACAAATGCTAACCTCCGGATTGAAACAGCTAAAGCCATTACCACAAGAAGTGGTACAACACTTAAACCACCGGAAATGCCTGTAATTTCTGATGAAACTATTCCTACTCCACAAGAACCACAACCTGATCAAGATAAGGAAAAAGAACCGGTAGTTGAAAAGGTTAATGAAGATAACACAGTTAAGGATAAACCTTATGTTAAACCATACCAACCACCACTTCCTTACCCGAGTAAAATGAAGAAAGAGAAACTTGAAGCCGAGCAATCCAAATTTTTGGATATGTTTAAACAGATAAATGTAAATCTTCCTTTCATTGATGTGATTTCAGGAATGCCTAGATAGGCTAAATTCTTGAAAGATCTAATCTCAAATAGAAAGAAAATGGAAGAACTCTCTGCTGTTACTATGAATGCTAATTGTTCAGCAGTGCTGTTGAATAAGATACCAGAAAAACTATCTGATCCAGGAAGTTTCACAATTCCATGTTTTCTGGGTAGTCTTAGTTCAATAGAAACATTGGCAGACTTAGGTGCTAGTATAAATCTAATGCCATATTCACTATACGCTAAACTAGACCTTGGAGAATTGAAACCAACCAGATTAAGCATACAACTAGCCGATAGATCAATAAAATATCCTAGAGGAATAATGGAGAACATGCTAGTTAAAGTTGGTACTTTAGTATTTCCAGTAGATTTTGTTGTTTTGGACATGGAAGAAGATTCTCAAGTTCCTCTCATATTAGGAAGACCATTCTTAAACACGGCTAAAGCAATGATAGACGTGTTCGGTAAGAAACTGACCCTAAGTATAGAGGATGAGAGTGTTACCTTTTCAGTTGATAGAGCAATGCAACAACCGCAATCTGCAGATGATACATGTTATTATATTCAAACTATAGATGCACATGCAGAATTATTAGAAGAATTTCCAGAATTACAAGGAACAGGAGAATGTTCTTTAGGAGAAGGTAATGAACCAATTGATGAAGCTGAAATGTTAGCTACACTTATAGCTAATGGATATGAACCAACAACAGAAGAAATTCAAATGCTAAAAGAAGAAGACAAATATCGATATAAATCATCGATAGAAGAACCTCCGAAATTAGAGTTAAAGCCACTTCCAAACCATTTGGAATACGCTTATTTACATGGTAAATCTGAATTACCTGTAATAATATCGTCTTCTCTTACTGAAAATGAGAAATCACAACTCATTTCTGTGTTGAAAGCTCATAAACCAGCCATTGCATGGAAGATTCATGATATTAAAGGAATAAGTCCTTCGTATTGTACACATAAAATCCTTATGGAAGAAGGTCATAAAACGTATGTGCAACGCCAACGAAGACTAAATCCTAATATGCAAGATGTAGTTAAGAAAGAGATTATTAAACTGCTAGATGCAGGTCTAATTTATCCAATCTCTGATAGTCCATGGGTAAGTCCAGTTCAATGCGTGCCTAAGAAGGGTGGCATGACTGTCATTACAAATGAGAAAAATGAGCTTATTCCTACTAGAACCGTAACAGGATGGTGTGTGTGTATTTATTATAGAAAATTAAATGACGCCACCAGAAAAGATCACTTTCCCTTACCTTTCATAGATCAAATGTTGGAAAGATTAGCTGGAAATAGTTACTATTGTTTTCTAGATGGATTTTCCGGATATTTTCAAATTCCAATAGCACCCGAAGATCAAGAGAAAACCACATTCACGTGTCCTTATGGTACTTTTGCTTACAAACGCATGCCATTTGGACTTTGCAACGCCCCTGCAACCTTTCAAAGGTGTATGATGGCGATTTTTCACGACATGATAGAAGAATGCATGGAAGTTTTCATGGATGACTTTTCAGTCTTCGGTGATACATTTGAATCATGTCTAGTTAATCTGGAACGAATGCTTCTTAGATGCGAACAATCAAACCTAGTACTTAATTGGGAGAAATGCCATTTCATGGTTAAAGAAGGCATCGTTCTTGGACATAAAATTTCAAAAGAAGGAATTGAAGTGGATAGAGCTAAAGTAGATGTAATTGCTAAACTTCCACATCCCACCAATGTTAGAGGAGTTAGGAGTTTTCTAGGGCATGCCGGTTTTTACCGACGTTTCATAAAAGATTTTTCAAAAATTGCCACTCCTATGAATAAACTCCTAGAAAAGGATGCTCCATTCATCTTTTCAGATGAGTGTATCAAATCTTTTAATATTCTTAAAGAAAAACTCACTAATGCACCGATCATGATAACACCAAATTGGAATCTACCATTTGAACTAATGTGCGATGCAAGTGATTTTGCAATGGGAGCCGTTTTAGGACAAAGGATTGAAAAACGATTTCAACCTATATATTATGCTAGTAAGACGTTACAAGGAGCACAAACGAACTATACAACTACTGAAAAAGAACTCCTTGCTATTGTCTTTGCTTTTGACAAATTTCGATCATATCTCGTTCTAGCAAAAACGATGGTCTATACCGACCATTCTGCTCTTAGATACCTATTTTCAAAACAAAATGCTAAACCAAGATTAATTCGTTGGATCTTACTCTTACAAGAGTTTGATATTGAAATCCGAGATAAAAGAGGAGCAGAAAATCTCGCCGCTGATCATCTTTCTCGTCTTGAAAATCCCGAATTAGAAGTTCTAAATGAATCGGCCATACAAGACAACTTTCCTGATGAATACCTATTGAAGATAGATTATAAGGAAATTCCATGGTTTGCAGACTATGCAAACTACTTAGTTTGTGGATTCCTTGAAAAAGGATTATCGTACTAAAGACGAAAGAAATTCTTCAGTGATATAAAACACTATTTTTGGGAAGATCCACATTTGTTTAAAAGTTGTCCCGATGGAATAATACGCCGATGTGTATTTGGAGATGAAGCTAGTAAAATTTTAAACCATTGTCACACAGGACCAACAGGAGGGCATTATGGGCCTCAACTAACAGCAAGAAAAGTTTATGATGCTGGATTTTATTGGCCTACAATTTACAAAGATGTACACCTTCTTTGCAAATCCTGTGATGCTTGTCAAAGGGCCGAAAAAATAAGTCAACGTGATGAAATGCCACAAAATGTCATCCAAATATGTGAAGTATTTGACATTTGGGGTATTGACTTTATGGGTCCATTTCCAAAATCTCATAATAATCTATATATACTCGTAGCCATTAATTATGTATCTAAATGGGCGGAAGCACAAGCTCTCCCAACTAACGATGCACGAGTTGTAGTCAATTTTTTAAAACGTCTTTTTGCAAGGTTTGGAACACCGAAAGCTTTGATAAGTGATCGGGGTACTCATTTCTGTAATAATCAACTTGAGAAAGTTCTTAAAAGATATGGAGTAACTCATAAAATCTCCACCGCATATCATCCACAAACAAGTGGACAAGTTGAAAATACCAACCGAGCTTTAAAACGTATTCTAGAGAAAACTGTAGGATCAAATCCGAAGGAATGGTCCATTAAATTGGAGGATGCACTCTGAGCTTTTAGAACAGCCTACAAAACTCCAATTGGAACCACACCTTTTAGACTTGTTTATGGAAAAGCATGTCATCTTCCAGTAGAAATTGAACACAAAGCATTTTGGGCTTTGAAAACATGTAATCTTGATTTACATGAAGCTGGACTTCTACGATTAAGTCAACTAAACGAATTAGAAGAATTAAGACATGAAGCATACGAAAATTCGTAAATCTATAAAGAAAGAACGAAGAAATGGCATGATAAAAGAATCAGAAGTTCAAAAGAATTTAAAGAAGGAGACAGAGTTCTTCTTTTCAATTCACGATTCAAGCTATTTACTGGAAAATTGAAATCAAGATGGTCTGGACCATTCATAGTCAAAAGAGTTTTCCCATACGGAACGATAGAATTAATAAATTCAAATGGGATTGAATTTAAAGTTAATGGTCACAGAGTTAAACATTACATACATGGTCCGATGGAAGTCGACAACGAAGTTAATCACAATTTCGACACCATAGCTAACTAAGTGTGGGGAGAATCAAGTCTTTAAAGGATAATATGTATTTCTGTTAGAGTTAGATTGTCTGTTTTCGTGTAGTTCTCGAAAATGGAACCCGAATGGTCTTTCCCTAGCAGACCCTAAAGAACTAGTCTTCTCCCCCCATTCTGAATTTTTATTTTTTTTAGGTTTTTACAAAATGAAGACTGCCTGTGAACTAAACCATGGTCTAATTCTACACGCTTTGATCACTAAACGTAATAATGACATACTCCCGAGTGAACTAGTATCAGTAATCAGAGAAAGAATGGACGGAGTTAGAAAAGAATCCAGATGCGAAGATAATAAGTTACAATTTGGTAAAGGAAAATCAAAATCCGCAGCGAAAAGAAGAGAACGACACCTAGAAAGATGTCACAAATGCGGAAAATGGTCACATGGAGGTAAATGTTCAAATAATCAAACCTATTCAAATACCGAATTTGTTACTTTATGCAGAGACGGACCGTTCATATGTTTAGAAGAAAAGACACTGAATGCTCGAGGTTACGCCTATGTAGCCATGGAAAACCAATTAAACTGACTATCTTATGAATGGGATAGATCATATAACTAAGAAATCTATTTCACAGGTATGTCTGTACAGTTTTTATTTTTATTTTTATTTTTAACCTTTTGATAATAAACGCTAATTTGTTCGCTAAAAAGTATTAAATTGGTATTGAATAAAATTAGGTTTGGCGACCGAAATTATTGATATCATTCAAAAATTTATTACATCACTGCGAAATTTAACGTTTATTCTTAAGGTATAAATATCTTTAATCAATCAACCCAAAATATTTCAAAAATTCGTCATGAGTTAAATTAGGTCTTGGAACCGAAATTACTTTACCGAAAAGAGGGGCGAATATTTTTGATAATATTTGATTGATTAAAGTGGGATAAAAAGCCAAAAAGATTTTTAATTTTATTTTTACCATGTTTTTAAAATTAATATTTAAATCTTAAATTAATATTGTAAACTTTGTAAAAACAATATTTTTAAAAATGTAAATATTTGAAAAATTAATATAAGTTTGGTGTGAATTTATAATGTGAATTTTTAAAATTAAATTTGGTGTGAATTTTTAATTTTTAAAATATGAATTTTTAATTTTATGCATTTCAAATTTTAAGTTTGGTGTGAATTTTTAATATTAATTTTGAATTTTATATTTAAGTTGTGTGAATTTAAAAACAAAAATTTACTTTATCTCATTAAGTTAAAAATATGATTTTTAAAATTCGTCGTAAGTTGAAGACTAGGTCTTTGAACCGAAATTGCTTTACCCGAGGGAGGGACGAGAACTTTTATTATCATTATTTTTAATCTTATTGAATTAAAGTATGCCAAAAACATTAAAAAACCCAAAAATCTTTACTTTTAAAAACCGCGCTTTGATTTGACAAATTTTAAAATTTTGTCGAGGGACAGACTAGGACAACGATCCGAAACGCCCTCGCTCCTAAAGGAAAACAAAATTTTTAAAATTTAATTAATTATAAGTTTTATAAAGCATAAAGTTTTATAAAAAAAAAAAGCTGAAAACACTTTAGCCGGCACCCCATGCGATCGCATGGGGTTTGCACTTGGAACCCATGCGATCGCATGGGGACCAAATGCAGGACAGAAACAAATAACAGCAGCGGGTCTGTTCTTCACACAAAACACATACATACACCCGAAAAAACTCTCAAATCTTCACCAAATATCGCCAAAATTTACCGTAATTCGTCATTTTTCTTGCTCTAATCATGCCAAGATTCTCATTCTTCAGCAAATTGGTAAAAATTACACCCCTAAACTCTATAAATTCCTAGTTTTTGTGATAATTACCAATTTTTTACCTAATGAAATTTTGTTAATTTCTAGTGTAATTAGTGTTAAATTGTTAGTATTTTATGCATGTATAACCTAGATTGATGCTATTTAACATGATTTGAAGCTAAAAACTTCAAAATTTTTAGAAATCTAGGGTTTGTGTTCTTGAGCAATTTGGGGCTTTTTGATATAAACAGGTTATGGCCGATTTTTGTCATGAATTATTGCTAAATTGAGTAGTGTAACATGTTTAGATAGTTAAATGATCCAAACAATGATCCTAAACATGATTTTTGGAGATTAAAGTGAACTTTTTAAGTCCAAAATTCATGAACTTGATTTATTTGATATATTTGCCATTTGAGACTTGTTAAATTATTAGTAATGAATATTTTGACATGTTATTTGAGTTAAATGCTTATGAATTTTGTATACATTTTCATATGTGCTTATTTGAAAAATGTAGAATTGTGAAAAATTGTGAAAATGTGTATAAGTTTAATTTTGATTTAACATGTTATAGTGATTGTTTTAAGTTGTTATTTTCCTAACACTAATGCATATTTGGATGCACAAATTTTGTATTTAATGTGTTTTACAGAGAGCCGATACTGGAGGTTCAGGAGCATCATCATCTAGACGACCAACACCAGCACCAGAACCAGAACCAGAAATGCAACACGAACAAGAACCACAACAGGAACAACATAAGCCTGATCAGCACATACCTTATTATGATCCAGTACAGTTTGTTGATGAATTCATAGTATTCCCAATGAGGCCGCCAGTAGAATTCTCAACGATTCCTGAGCACACTCTACATCCTAATCTGAGATTTGTTAGAAGATGGAGAGATTACGAGACATATCAAAGGAACAAATTCAAATTGGTAACAAAAAATGTAGAGGTGCCAAGGGTAATTGATTGGGCCCCTTTGGAAACGGTCCATCTAGCTGACCGTGTTAGACAGCTTTTAGTTCAAAGGTATGGCAGTTCTTCTTTTACAGATTGGGAACGTCTTTTCACCATTCGTAGACCTGTATATAAGGAATGGTGTGTTGAGTTGATGAGTACTGTATCACTTGATACAAATATAGTTAGAATAGATGATAGAAGATTTTTTAGGTTTATCCTTGGCGGTAGGATGTACAGAATGTCCATGCTGGACATGGCTAGGGCCTTACAGATATATACTCCTGGTGAGTTGCTATTACCCGATTGTACAAACTTGATTCATTATGGTGAACGGGTAGATAGTAACTTTGACGCTGACGCCATTTAGAGGCGTATGTCACATTTTGATGTTTTTACACGAGCAGGAGGACACTCCTATACACATATTGACAGAGCCGAGCTTCGTATTATTCATAGATTTTTGGCTAACTCGATTACACAAAAAGGTCATAATAAAGAAAAAATTACCTTATATGATTTATTCTACCTAAAGTGTATTCGGGATCCTAGAAGCTTTGTCAATATCCCTTACTGTGTTGCTTTTTATTTATCTAAAATGGTAGAGGGATTGCAGGACGGGAGTATAATAGGAGGAGGTATTTTTGTTACTCTAATTGGAGAGTATTTAGGTGTTGATAGGAACCAAGGGGGTCCATTACAGATTTGTAGAGAACAGGTTGAGCCCTTAGGATTGAAAGTTTATGTGGGTGCTAAGGTATTGAAAAGTAGACGTAACCAGGCAGTACCCTATGAGGGATCTCATCCTCAGGTAGAGAGAGGCTCAGACGAGGAAATGGAGGAGGCGGAAGACATTAGGGATGTCTTTCGAGATGCTATTCTTGACGTCCACGTTCGTATAGATGAGGAAGCAATGACGAACGCGGCAAGACATAGTATGTATGAGCAGTGGAACTCCGAGCGAGTATACGAGGATTATAGGCGACGCCAACACGATAGCTGGTTAGTTCATCAGCACCAAATCATGAGCCAGCTATCATATCAGGTACCAAATAACTATGTACCTACTCGACCTGCTCATTTTCTGCCACATAGCCCCGATATCAGACCACCCTTTAACCGGTATGACTATAACCAAGCCTATCAGAACACCTATAACCAACAATGGAACCCACCCGATGAGATGAACTGGAACCCCTATCCAGACTGATTTAGTTCCATTTGGTTATTTTTATGATTTTTATGTTTTTATCTTTTGACTTTTTCATGTTTAAACTTATGTTATTGGATATATTTGTATAATTTTTATTATTTTATTATTATTGTGTACTAATATTTCATATTTAGAATTTGAAAGTGGGATATTAAGTCCCATTTCAAATTGCCATGCATGATTATACTTGTATGTATGTATATTGTCGATTGTTCAAAACAGGCTAAAACAGCGCATTTTCAAAGACTGGCATTAAGTTCAGCAAAAGCTACTAATTTTGACGACAAGATGACAAATAAATGTGATGTAACAACAGACGAAATGAACAAATGCTATGCACAATTTATCATTCAGCAAACAAACGCCAATATATTTGGAAACTTTGGTAAAATTTAATCATTTCTACACTAATCACCCTCAATAATTTAAATTGTACTGATTTCTTGCAAATGAGGGCATTGCAAGATCTTAAGTGTGGGAAGGGGTTAAATTCTTGCGGATTTTTAAAATTTTTATCTTTATACACTTGGTTACCATTAAAAATACTAGTAAAGCAGTAGTTGTATTAGAATCTAGTGCTCTCTGATAATAAAGAACAGCCCTAGTCTTATATACTGACTACCCAATTCTAGTAAAATTTTTCAAAATTTTCAATTAAATGAACTCAAAATCATGTTTACACAAATTTATGAACGATAAAACTAGGTGTTAACAACGAAATTATTGTTACCTCGGAAAGGACATAAATTGAGAAACAAACCAAAATGTTAAAATTCATTTAAAATGGAATAGAGAACAATAAAAAGGAAAATAAAATCCAAGTGTGGGAAAAATTACCAAGTTATCTTAAACATATGTCACATATTTCTGTAACAAATAACTGAAAATACTTTTGCTTTGGACTAAACTAAACTATTTTACCCGATGAAAGAAAAGAAGAGATGGATCTACACGATGAATCAATTCCATCATTAAATGGAAGTAAAGTCTTCTGAAAAAGACACGCACTTCTTGATTTAGGTCAAGAAGTTGTCATCTAGACCAGCTGTAGGTTGACGAAAAATCTAGAAAAGTCATCTCTAAAATCAGCAGGAAATCCACGGACCTCAGCATTAAACAGGGTCGCCAAGTGGTCAGATTTATCCTAACCATGAGAAGGATTTATCTCGTAAAATGGGGGGGCACCATGCAAATTAGCTGGATAAGACTAATGAATCAGATCCCCAGAAAGGATAATCTCCTTAAAGATCAAAAATCAGCTTTTAAGACTGATATTACTCAATCCTTGAGATTGACTTTAAAGATTGAGAATTACAAACTCATGGAATTCGATGATATCTAAACTCGAGCTTGAACGAGAAAATATTTTGATCAAATTAAAACCGATTTGTTTTCTGAAAACCCATTTTCAATGCGTTCATTACCATTGAACGTAAAATCCTAGGAATTCACCTGGAATTCATTAGGTCACCTGAACCAAATCGGGTGTCAACCGTAAGAACGGTGGTTGCATAGTGGTCAAAGACAGGACCTTGTGCCAGACCGAAAAATCATAAGGGTGAGCTTTACTATTGCTCCTACCAAGGATAGTAATTGCATCCGACACGTTATAGACCATAATTAAAAGCATGTCAGGGGACATTGCCTTAACAGTTGCTTGTTCAACGCTTTCCTTTACAACTGGACGGTAGTTTATCGAAAGGTAATATACGGGACAAGTAAACTGGACGTGTTGCTTTCCAAATACAAGGTTAGCAAGTGGGTGACACAAAACCGCAAGTTTTGAGCTAAAATTTTCAAATCTGAAACCCACCAAACCCACAAAAATATTTTGCAAACACCGGTGAAGGGTTATTCCAGAAAACTTATCTAGGGTAAAAGCTAGATTGAATTTTCAAAAGATCAAATATTTTCATAAAGATCCAATTTCCTTAAGGATCTACATTTTCATAGTCATGTGGGACTGTAAACCGCCTTTCAAATGTGCACTTTGCTTTGGAAACCGAAAGTAAATCGGCTATTTGATTGCAAGTGTCGTTGACCTAAACCCGAGGCAACTGTGGATGACACACCCACCTTTAACCATGGTTCTATCGTTACTATCATTGTTTATACCGCCGTATGGAAATCACTGAGGTACAAAGTGTGAAGAATAAAGAAGTGATTCTAGTATTTCAAGACGATATTACTTGAGGACAAGCAACGCTTAAGTGTGGGAATATTTGATAATGCTAAAAACGAACATATATTTCATAGCATTATTCTTCAAGAAAGACAAGCTTTTAGTTGCAATTGTTCTAAATTCAAGTAATTATCGTTTAAATAATAAAAGGTGAAGACAAAAGACAGATTCGACGAATTGAAGACGCAAACGACCAAAAAGCTCAAAAGTACAAAATACAATCAAAGAGGTTCCAATTATTGATAAGAAACGTCTCGAAATTACAAGAGTACAAGATTCAAAATGCAAAGTACAATATATTAAATTATACGCAAGGACGTTCGAAAATCCGAAACCGGGACATGAGTCAACTCTCAACGCTCGATGCAACGGACTAAAAATTACAAGTCAACTATGCACATAAATATAATATAATATTTAAATAATTCTTATAATTATTTAATATATTATATTATTTATAAAACCATCGGCAGAAGAAAACAACCAAAAATGAGCCTCCCCAGCTGGCCATACGATCGCATGGCCTGGAAGGCATAAATCCATGCGATCGCATGAGCCCCAGTTCCAGCCCACATGACTATAAAAATCAAGCTTTGGTGCACCAAAAATATAATCTATCTTTCTCTTCTCTCCATTCATACGTAATATTTATATTTATAATTTATATTTTAATTTTAATTTTAATTATAATTCTAATAATAAGGGTATGTTAGCGAATGTTGTAAGGGTGTAAGTCAAAATTCTGTCCGTGTAACGCTACGCTATTTTTAATCATTGTAAGTTATGTTCAACCTTTTTACATTAATGTCTCGTAGCTAAGTTATTATTATGCTTATTTAATCCGAAGTAATCATGATGTTGGGCTAATTACTAAAATTGGGTAATTGGGCTTTGTACCATAATTGGGGTTTGGACAAAAGAACAACACTTGTGGAAATTAGACTATGGGCTATTAATGGGCTTTATATTTGTTTAACTAAATGATAGTTTGTTAATGTTAATATAAAGATTTACAATTGGGCGTCCATATAAATTACCATATACACTCAATCGGACACGATGGGCGGGGTATTTATATGTACGAATAATCGTTCATTTAACCGGACACGGGAATGGATTAATAGTCACTAGAATAATTAAAACAGGGGTGAAATTATGTACAAGGACACTTGGTATAATTGATAACAAAATATTAAAACCTTGGGTTACACTCAGTCGACATCCTGGTGTAATTATTAAACAAAGTATTAAAATCTTGTTACAGTTTAAGTCCCCAATTAGTTGGAATATTTAACTTCGGGTATAAGGATAATTTGACGAGGACACTCGCACTTTATATTTATGACTGATGGACTGTTATGGACAAAAACCAGACGGACATATTAAATAATCCAGGACAAAGGACAATTAACCCATGGGCATAAAACTAAAATCAACACGTCAAACATCATGATTACGGAAGTTTAAATAAGCATAATTCTTTTATTTCATATTTAATTTCCTTTATTTTATATTTAATTGCACTTCTAATTATCGCATTTTTATTGTTATTGTATTTAATTGCACTTTTAATTATCGTACTTTTTAATTATCGCAAGTTTATTTTATCGCACTTTTATTATTCGCAATTTCATTATCGTTATTTAATTTATGCTTTAATTTAAGTCTTGTATTTATTTTTAATATTTTACATTTGG
The DNA here is from genome assembly GCF_046630445.1 of Rutidosis leptorrhynchoides. Lineage (NCBI taxonomy): Eukaryota > Viridiplantae > Streptophyta > Magnoliopsida > Asterales > Asteraceae > Rutidosis > Rutidosis leptorrhynchoides. The sequence continues at coordinate 196,603,677 of NC_092342.1, forward strand.
TTTTAACTGCGACTAAAGTTTTAAAATCGACAAACCGGTCATTAAATGGTAAAAATCCCCCTTTATAATAATAATATTACTTATATATATATATATATTTGTATTTTTATAAAAGTAAACTAATATAGCGTTAAGCTTTGTTTAAAAAGATTCCCTGTGGAACGAACCGGACTTACTAAAAACTACACTACTGTACGATTAGGTACACTGCCTATAAGTGTTGTAGCAAGGTTTAAGTATATCCATTCTATAAATAAATAAATATCTTGTGTAAAATTGTATCGTATTTAATAGTATTTTCTGCAAAAATATAAGCTATTTTATGTACTACTCTGCTAAAACATCACATATACATAAGAATACATCTAGTTAACACTTTATATCATTTAATCACATAAACAAACGAAATATAAACGTTCTAACAATTAAATAAGTACCTTAAGACACGTATGAAGAAAACGGGATGTTACAACTCTCCCGCACTTGAATCGGAGCGCGTCCTCGCGATCCAAGCCGCATGACAAGCCGGAAGATACACCAATACAAACTCTTCGGGTTCCCATGTAAACTCGGAACCTTTACTACGACTCCAGTGAACTTTAAAAGTTCTCACCTCTTTATGTCTCAACCTCTTTACTTTTTCATCGAGTATAGCAATCAGCTTCTCAGCATACTCTAACTTGTTGTTTAGCTCAATCTCGCCTAATGGTACCCATGAAGAATCATCCGCAAGACACTTATGGACATGGGAAACATGAAATGTATTATGGATCCCCGCAAGCTCTTCGGGTAATTCCAAACGATACGCAACTTCACCAACACGAGCTAAAATCTTAAACAGACCAATAAACCGAGGAGCTAACTTTCCTCATTTTTGAAACCGAATAACACCTTTCCATGGCAAAACTTTAAGCATCACCATGTCGCCTTCTTGGAATTCGATCGGCCGCCTTCGTTTGTCGGCATACGACTTTTATCTATCTTGAGCCTTTTTCAAATGAGCCCGAATCATATCGATCTTACAATTCATCTCTAAAACCAAATCGGTACTTTCGATTTCTCTTTAACCCACTTTTCCCCAACAAATCGGAGTTCGACACCTTCGCTCATAAAGCATCTCGGCATCCCGATACTAGTATGATAACTATTATTGTACGAGAATTCCACCAAAGGTAAGTGCTCATCCTAACTACCACCGAAATCAATAATACGCGCCCGTAACATATCCTCCAATGCTTGGTTCGTACGTTCGGTTTGACCGTCCATTTGAGGATGATACGCCGTGCTCAATTTCAATTGTGTGCCTATATCTTCATGAAACTTTTCCCAAAACCGAGATGTAAAACGGGTATCCCGATCCGAAATAATAGATATAGGAGCCCCATGTCTCGATATCACCTCTTTGATGAACAACTTAGCCAAAGTCTCTGACGATATCGCCTCCCGAATGGGAAGAAACAAAGCACTCTTCGTCAAACGATCACCTATCACCCAAATCGTATCAAATTGGGTTCTCGCCGTCTTTGGTAACTTCGTAATGAAATCCATGGTAATGTGCTCCCATTTCTATTTCGGAATTTCTAACGGTTGTAACATACCATACGGCTTTTGGTGCTCGGCCTTAACTTGCAAACACGTGACGCATTGCTCAACATACTTAACAACATCACGTTTCATGCCCAACCACCAATACTCTTTCTTTAAATCATAATACATCTTTGTCGCGCCCGGATGAATGGCATACTTTGACTTATGTGCTTCGTCAAGTAGCACTCGTCGGTAATCTCCCATTCTAGGCATCCACACTCGTCCTTGGAAGGACAACAAACCATGCGGGCCTAAGGTAATAAACTCCGTTTGGCCCACAATTCGCTCCTCATGCTTATTGTTAACAAAAGCTTCAATTTGTATCTCACCGAGCTTTACAAGAATATCGTTTGTAATAATCATGCGTAACGATCCTACTCGTATCGTCAGATGTTGACTCTTCCGATTTAACGCATCCTCGACCACATTCGCCTTACCCAGATGATAAAGTATTTCAGAATTATAATCCTTCACCACATCCATTCATCCATCTACGTTGACGATAATTCAAATCTCGTTGGTCAAAAAGATGATTCAAACTTTTATGATCCGAATAAATTGTACACTTGACACTGTACAAGTAATGACGCCAAATTTTCAACGCATGAACAACCTCCGCCAACTCAAGATCATGAGTCGGATATCTCGTTTCGTGTTCCTTTAATTGTCGAGAGGCATAAGCGATGACTTTACCCCTTTGCATTAGAACATACCCGAGCCCATTTAAAGACGCATCACAATAAACCGTCATGTCTTCTACCCCTTCCGGTAACACTAACACCGGAGCTTGACATAACTTCTCTTTCAACAATTGAAAAGCAATTTCTTGCTCGTTCTCCCAATTAAACCTCGCGTTCTTTCTCATCAATATCGTCAATGGAGAAGCGATCTTAGAAAAGTCTTGGATAAACCGACGATAATAACCGGCCAATTCGAGAAAATTTCGAATTTCCGTAGGCGTAGTCGGTCATCCCCAACTCTTCACCGTCTCTATCTTCCCCGGATCTACTTGAATACCATCTTTGTTCACAATGTGGCCAAGGAATTGAACTTCCCATAGCCAAAATTCACATTTGGAGAATTTAGCATATAACTTCTCTTTTCGCAACATCTTTAACACTTCACGCAAATGGTGTTCATGTTCCTTCATACTCTTATAATAAACAAGTATGTCGTCAATGAACACAATTACCGACATGTCCAACATAGGTTGGCACACTCGGTTCATAAGATCCATGAATACCGCCGGTGCATTCGTAAGACCAAAGGGCATGACTACAAATTTAAAATGCCCGTAACGAGTTCGAAATGCCGTTTTCTCTATGTCTTCCTCACGGACCCGCACTTGGTGATAGCCGGACCGTAAGTCAATCTTAGAAAAATACGTTGCACCTTGGAGTTGGTCAAACAAATCGTCAATCCGAGGCAATGGATAATGATTCTTGATCGTCACTTTGTTCAACTCCCGATAATCGATGCACATCCGCATACTATCATCTTTCTTCTTCACAAACAAAACCGGAGCACCCCATGGCAAGGAACTCGGTCGAATAAAACCCTTTTCAAGCAACTCTTGGGTTTGATTTAACAACTCTTGCATTTCCGTCGGTGCTAAACGGTAAGGAGTTTTAGTAATGGGAGTAGCTCCCGGAACCAACTCAATGCGAAATTCAACTTGTCTTTCCGCCGGAACACTCGGTAACTCATCCGGAAACACGTCTTCAAATTCATTTACCACCAGAATTTCACGAATGGGTGGTGGCTCATCACGAGTATCAACAACATGGGAAAGAAAATCAATGCCACCACTAACAAGGAAACGACGTGCCCGTGCAAAAGTGCATATCGGCACAAGTCTTCTTCGCTTATCGCCATGAATAATTAACTCTCCCCCACCTGAGGTCTTCACGCGAATGAATTTATCATGGCATGCAATATCGGCTCTATTACGATCGAGCCAATCCATACCAACAACGATATCAAAATCACCCAAAGTCATCGGAATGAGATCGATTTCAAAAGTTTCGGTACCAAACACAACATTACAATTTTTACACACATCAACCCCTAGCACCGTTTTACCATCCGCTATTTCGACTTCTACCGGATGACTTAACTTAGCTATAGGTTTATTCAACTTAGGCACAAATCTTAGAGACACAAACGACAAGTTAGCACCACTATCAAAAAGTATACGTGCCGGACTAGAGTTAACCATGAAAGTACCTGAGACGACTTCATTGGATTGTTTGGCTTCTTCAATGGTCATCAAGTAGTTGCGACCCCTAGCCGTACCCGCCGCTTTCTCTAATTTCTTAACATGATCATTGTTCAAATTGGGATATTCCGGCCTCTTGTGCCTTTCTTTACCATAATTATAACAAGTGAGTTTGGTTGTAGAAGGAGGGTTGGTGCAATCACGGGCCATATGTCCCTTTCGTCCAAAATTGTGACAAGAATAACGAAACTCTCCGGGAACACTTTTCTTCACACTACCGACACTCTCGGTTGCACCCTTACTCTTCTTGTTTCGAATGACTTGTAGCTTCGAACTTCCTCTTGACAAAAGTAAAGCCACTCTTTCTTAACACGAGTGCCTCAAAACCTTTAGCCATATTGAACAACTCATCGAAGCTTTTCACCATGTTTACACTAATCTTTTCTTGATAACTATCATTCAAGATTCGATAGAAGTCTTCCTTCAACATTTTATCATTCTCGACATATTCCGGGCAAAATTGGGTCTTAGACAAGAAAACGGATTTGAGAGTGTTCAAATCCTTCGACCCTTGCCTCAAGGAACGTAATTCGTCCTTAAGCCTTGTAAGATCGGCCGAAGTTCAGTATTCATCGAAAAATTCCACCTTGAATTCATCCTAAGTGAATTCCATGCATTGGCCTTCACCATAAACTTGGATCTTCGCGTCAATCCATAACTTGGCATCGCCCCTCAACATGCTACAACCGTACCTCGTCTTTTTATCAAAAGGGCATTCATAAGTACGAAAAGCCCCCTCCATGTCGTAGATCCACCGGGCACTCTTAAGTGGGTCCCGTTTGCCCTCAAATGTTGGAGGTTGAGCATCTTTAAAATTCTTATAGAAAAAGTCTCGTCTCCCAACATTGTCCTCTTGAAGGACAACTTTAATTTGCTCCTTTACTACGTTGACTAATTGCTCGTCAATCGTATCTAGAAACAACTTCTTAACATCTTCTAGGAAAGACGCATGATGACTTTTCAAAATGGCCTCAACCTTGGCCTTGAACTCGGGGTCCTCGCTCGTGCCCCCAATTTCGGTGTCGTGTCCGTTTCTCATCTTCATTCTATAAAACGGAAGAGGTTAAATAACGAAACGAAAGACATGACACATATATACACATTACCACCCCATCTTGCTCAACAATCATCGTAAATCGTTTGTTTGACACGATTTGCACCCGTAATAATGGTAGCTAGTCATTACTACGCGAGCACATCGCATTAACTCACTAGTACAATGTCTATCTCGCTTGATGATTGCAAATACAACACACAAAAAATAGCGCAAGGTTAGTTCACATAAACCTATGCACTAACAATTCCCAATCAGACCCGAAGTCCTACAAGTCCCGCATAAAGCGCACACACAATAAAGTCTAAGTCTAGGCACCTATCTCAAGCCGCCTAAATCCCTTAGACCATGCTCTGATGCCACTTGAAACAACCCAACCCGTATTCCATACGATAATTTTTTTTTTAAAAGATGATAAACCATTAGTGCCAAAATTAAACGGTTACATATAACCTATTAAACAACATCACAAGTTAAATGTTTACAAATGGCACGAAGGCCCTTAACAAATGTAATACCAGTTTGACCCATTCAGAAATGACTGTTTTAAACCAAACAACACTTCGAGCATGGTTTGGGGCTAAACTACCCAAATCACTAGGCCAACTTCAAAAGCTTCAACAAGCATCACCAAGGGTCACCTAGTGTCCAACAACCCCTTTTCCCCTATCCGCACCTGCATCTAAAAAGATAAACAACGAGAGGGGTAAGCTAATGCTTAGTGAGTGCAACAATTATACGAACACATATACAACCTACTTACTTGCAATCATTTACGCATTTACCGCATACATGCTAGCAATATAAATAATCATACCATCGCAAGTATAATAACTAAACTTCTAATCACACGAGCTAGAAAAAGTTAGCATATTAATAGCTTATAGTTCACAATTCAATATGCTAAATACAATTCACACAACCATGGTTAACCAATCGTACAAGGGAATGGTACTTAAAAGACCGTCGGAGTTCATAACATCCATTAGTGTTACTTAAACACAGCGTAATCACTAATCCCCCGGGTGATGTCTTAAACACCACGACTAACTCACCCCCATGACAATGTAGCGTCCTGAACACCGCGACGATTCCACATGTCAATCAAAACAATGAGTGGTGTCTTGAACACCGCGACAATTCCACTCCCATGACAATGTGGCGTCTTGAACACCGCGACAATACCACATGTCAATCAAAACAATGAGTAGTGTCTTGAACACCGTGACAATACTACTCGTTACTTAGAATGTGGTGTCTTAAACACCGCGACAATGCCACATTCATACTACACAAATAAATACATTATATACGTACACGCATAATTATTCCACTCACCTTAATACCAAGATGATGATTATGCACTTCCGAAACTTCAAAGCAAAGTACCTAATACATTAAGTACACATTCAATACACAACTTGTGGAACCAACCACCATACTTACACTTGAGCATTAATGACCCAATTTGCATTAAATAGCTCAACTACACCAAAACCGCCCATAAATGGCAAAGACTCATATTCAATCACTAAAGCTAGCGATTTATAGTCTACTAAATTTAACTAACACAAACTTAGGGTATTTCATACCCATTTCACCCAAACTAGGTCAACATTACCCATTTGACCCATTTTAACACTTAGCCTCACAAATCAAGTCAAACTTAACTCATTAACAATTCTTTCATCAATTTAAAAGTGTAATAGTGACTAACAACACCATTTGACACTTACAACCTTAGTTCATAAGACCAAACCCTAGGTTATAGTCATTTGGGTTTTCCTTACATCAACATAACCCAAGTTCGCCCATTTAACCCCCAAATGGGTCTTACAAGCCTCTAATGGCCAAACCCTAGCCATAAATTAACTAAAACTCAAAATACGGAGTTAAGACTTACCAACACTATTGGGTTATAGCTAAGAACAAGTAGAACAACTTTACTTCTTGCTCCAAAGATCGATTCACAATTCTTCACTCTCAAATCTTACTTTTAATTTAAATGGTTTTATGTTTTGAGAGTAAATAGAAGAAGAAAAGAGAAAAGAAATTGAATAAATGAGGTAAGTGGTTGAGGTTTAAACCTCCAATCAGATCCATATGTGAAAAGACAAAAATACCCTTGGACCACCCCTTTTTAAAAAGATCGAAAACGGGTCAGATCTGCAGCTTTGTCGCGTCGCGACCTCAATTGTCACGGCGCGGCAATACACTGGATTTTCGAGCTATCTTAAACCACTCCTGACTTTGATTTGCTTTATTTGTCGCGGCCCGCCCAAGATCTCCGCGGTGCGGCAATGGCCTGTAACTGGCCATTTTGACAACTTAACATAACTATCAATTTATTCGACTTGTACACCTCGTTCACGCTCCCTACATACGTTTAAACTTCGTCTTTAAGTCTCACATGACTTAACACTATCAAAACCCATGCATATACTTATACATGCATACATTCTCAAACATATACATAAGAATATATCTCGTATACATCGAGTTAACACTTTATATCGTTTAATCACATAAATAAGCGAAATATAAACATTCTAACGATTAAATAAGTACCTTAAGACACGTATGAAGAAAACGGGATGTTACACCTTAACACACTATATTAGAAATCATCATTGATCACATATCCTGACCTTATGGAGTGACCTTGGAATGGAAATATGAATTAGTGAAATATAATGACGGTGGCCAACGTGATTATATTACAGTAATTCATAGAAATATTTCAATATCATGACGTATGGAATAGAAATTGAATCAAAGAAAACTCTCAAGCTATCTGTTCAAAAATGCAAGGGCATGAAAGGAGAAAAATGATCATCTTGATATTAGTAGATACGAAGAACTCATTCTAATCAAACTATATATCTATCTCATACTCATTTAACAAACTTTCATGTACCATAAAGGTTGTAAACAATCGAATCTTGAAATTTTACATTTATGCTAAATGGATATCTCCTGATCATTGATACTTAATCATCACTTGTTATATCCAGATCATCTCTGTTATTACACTTTTGGTATAAATTTACATATGACTTTCATAAACCCATGTCATTTGAACCCTCAAACGTCGATATCACAAACACCATGTTCGCTATTACATTTTCTATGTAGAGATGATAAATATCTCATATGCATAATCTTTTAAAGAATGGAACCTTCATACGTGTATCGTTTTGACTACCATAGTCAAGAAACTTCTGTACTCGTACATCTACTTATAATAGACTACTTGGCACCATGCAAGTAATGGTGTCATACTCAAACAATAATCGATCATTGTCGATTCGAAAATCAAAGGTGAAACACACCATCTCAAGTTGTGGCTTGAACTAAACTCATCACATCTGAAAAACTGCTGTAACAATTGAAATGATTCCATCATACTTTAATATATCCTCCTCTCAGACCAACTAAGGCTGAATTCAAACGATCATTACATAGTTGAAAGTCACTGCTTTAGCATTTATTTATACTTGTCTATGCTACTGCCAGATTATTCATGCCGAGTTCTCGAACTCTCACTTGAACGATTCAAAGTTGCAAATCTTATTTGAAGTTCTTTCATACATAACTCTAAATCCGAGGGGTTTACTCATTTGATGATAATCACATTATCTCCTTTCTTATTTTAATGTTAACATTTTGAGTCCAAGAACTCATGCCCTGATAAAAGTCAATTCATTAGTTTTCACTACCTTGAAACAGTTATTACACAATTATCCTCCGGAATTTTAAAATCTTCAATCAATTTTTCTTAAACAAATAGACTCTTAAATACAAATATCCTGTTTTCCAAATATTTCTTACACGTGTCTTTATTTTCAAATTATCCAAGAATTTATAAAGAAAATGATTTTTCACTTATGCGATCTATAAAATCTTATACATAAATTTACCTATACATATTTTGACTAGTACATATCAAATTATACTTTCGCTTCTACAAATTTTCACTTTGATTAAATCAAAATTACTTTAAAAATTTTACGTAACCCTAGTTTTACTATGAACATCATTTTGTCACCTCCTCTGAAATTACTTTCACTAATTATATAAACACTTTCGCATTTTTATCAATTTACCTTTGTTTTATCAAATTAAACATTCTTTTAATCAACTCTTTTTCGTAATGTTCAAATTATCTCACGTAAAATAATACGTGTTGTACATAACTCAAGTCTTACTAATAGCTTCGCTTCGTTTATATTGACACATCAAACGTAACAACTTTTCAAAAATTACTTTGGCTTATTATTAAAACTTTCGTATTGCTCTCCAATATTTTTGGATCACCTTTATTTTCTTTCTCGGTGCAAGAACGAAACATATCTCCCTACAAATATCATCTCTTCCTTACTATGTTAGTCATTAAGAAGTTTCTACTTCCGGTATTTCACGGCTAAGCCACAACGCTCTCGTAAACGTTAAATCTATGATCTTTCGAACAAGGAAGAAAAGGTTCCTTCATGGTAGAAACAATACCTTATAGACAATGATTCACATTTATTCTCATCCACATTTAAACTCATAAGTAAATAATAGACCGACCTACCATTTGTGCGAAAACGACTTTCTTACTCTGAAGGAGTTACCTTTATGAAGATACTCTAAACATTTCTTTCTTCATGAATTGCAACTAGATGTTATTCTAGCCAAGCTTTAATTTATGATTCGACATGAAACTGAAATCATAAATCTTAAAGCTACATCCTGAAACTATTTCTAAAGACAGGTTCTCATGTATACTGAACGATGTCTTTCATTTAATCACTCGTATTATCCTGAGGTCAATGAATTCTTAACTAACATCTCATTTGTCTATTAGACATCTCTTGAAAACTAAAGGTATTATGGTTACCTTTCGAAACTTGAAGCTGGTACTATCTCTAACAAACACCAGCCATACATCAAACTACGTAACTGAAATCTTTACGTACTCTACTCTATTTTATCTCCCCTACTATGGCGGCATAAACACTCAAAATCTTAACGAGATCAATAATACATTTCATGCTGATATAGCATCAACTTTCCTTTTAAAGAAAAGCTAGTCAAACGACAATCTTGTTTTCCTTGGAAGATCCCCGCATTAATGCACTTGTAAACGACCTATTAAGGTTAAGGATAATGAGATCAAACTTGTAAAAAAAACAATATCCATATTGTTAACACTCATTGAAATTCACGTAAGTGCCCCGATTATACCAGGGAACGTGAAAAAAAAACAAACTCTATCGTTAAAGTCCGTTGGGATTCGCGTAGAAGCCCCTGACATATATGGGAACGCGAAGACCAAATTATACAGAAATACCCCGATCTCTTCTCAACTGCTGAGGCAAACGCGAAATCTACTTAAAACTTCAGGACGAAGTTTCTAATAACGGGGAGGTACTATAACGACCCTCAAATTTTCCAACATTTATATATCCTTTCATCATTTATTTTGCCCAAACTATATAATTAAAACTTAACGATTAAACTTTACTCAATAATTGTTAAGTATTAAGAATTATAAAACATATTAATTAACTTTGTGCAATAATTGACAAGTTAATAAAAAGATAAAAAAAGAATATAATGAGCTAATAAACTTTCGGGAACAAAATAAATAACCTTGTACACTTAAATAATTAAACTTGGATACTTGAGGAACCATTTAAGCTAATCTAAAGATCAAGGACTAAAGTGAAAAGTTCCAACCCTAACCCTAAAAACCCTAGCCGATTTAATCAATAAAAAAGGGTAAAATGACCTTCTTACCCCTCAAAATTTCGGCCCACTTAGCCTCCTCCACCTCCTCATTACCCCTAACTTGTTCTCTAAGAAAAACTTAATCTAAACCTAATTCTAGATCATTCCATATGAATCTATAAATAGGGACCTAAGCTAATGCAAATTTTGTACCAAATCATTCTTACAAATCTTCTCTTTCAAAAACACAAAATCTCTCCCCCTCTCTCTTGGATTTTCGGCCAAGAACATCACCACCACATCACCACCATCCTCAAGTGATCTTCAAGCAATCTTCAAGTGATCTTCATCGCGTTCTTTGTGTGCATCAAGATCTTCAAGTGTGTTCTTCAATATTCAAGTGTTTTGATCTTCATCTTCAAGTTTTCTTCATCTTTTTCTTGTTAATCTTCATCATCATTCATCAAGGTAAAATCCTAGATCCAAACTTTTAAATTCTATCTTGTTAATTCATGTTTATGCTCATAATCATATTCATGTTCTTAATCTTATTCATAATCATATCCATATTGATCATGTAAATATATATATATATATATATATATATATATATATATATATATATGCATATACATACACGAAAATATAAAAAAAAAAAAGATTTTTGTTTGATCTTTAAACCCTAGAAGATTTGATCAAGATTTGTTAATGGTTTAAAAATGGAAACAAGATATACATACCACATATACATATATTTAGTATATATATATATATATATATATATATATATATATATATATATATATATACGCCTATATATATATATATATATATATATATATATATATATATATATATATAAACTATTTATGTATACATATACACGATACATATACATATATATATATTACCTAAACCCTAATTAAACCTAACCATAATTTATTAAACCTTAATTTACTAAACCCTAATCATTAGTACTACTTTAGTTAATTAAACCTAATTAATTAATACTACTACCTACTCCTTAAACCCTAATCATTTATTTATTAAACCCTAATACTACTATTTCTACTATATAATACTAACGCTCATATACTAATACCACTACTAACACTTATAATATACTACTTATATTATAATACATATAATTACCATAGTCATTCACGATATTGTGAAATTACTTGAACGTCGACACTGCTTAAGGCCTATGGTGATCCTTGGTACCAATATGGGACGCTTGTGGATTTCGAATGCCAAACTTAGATTTTGGTCGAGAAATCCTGGGCCAACCGGTAACAATTGGTCATTCTAGTGACTCGGCGGTGGCATATATGTATGGGTATGGTGCACAATATCAACCCGACTATAGTAATCAAACACTTAGTTACTTTCACACTTAATAAGTGGTAGACTTATTAAGGACAACTCACTAGTGTTCAACACTAACTTACTATAAATGGAAACTTTCTAAACGTGGAAACTATCTAAACATGAAAACTTACCAAAAGAGGAAACTTACTAAAAGTGGAAAACTTTCTAGATATGGCAACTTTCTAAATATGGAAACTGTCTAAAAATGGAAACTTACTAATAATAGAAACTTACTAATAATAGAAACTTAGCAAAACGAACTATACTTAAGTAAATACATACTTAAACTTATCTTTAACTCGGGCAAAACATCTAAACTATTCTTAATGTCATTAGGTTGACATTCGTCTCACGATCATCCAACTCATTTATCTTTCTCTTCCAAGGAATAACGAAAAAGGTGAACTTCATAGCCCCACTTTATATTGTGCACAACTTATTTAACTTCTTGGGGTGAGACACATGCTACTTTTACTATTTATAATTTAGACACAAGTACCAACTGTTAAACTATGCTATACCCGGCTATGTCCGACTAAGTCTCTACAGTGATATTTTTAATTGCTCGTTAAATGCATTCTTAATTATTGGGGGTAGGCCTATCGGGAGTAATGCCCCCGATACATTTGACTAAGTCTTTGTATTACTTAATAATGAAATTAAACTGATAAGTATACACAATTTGTCATTGTGGAAAACTTTGAACATTTAGTCTAAATATCACGAACTGACATAACTTTTTGATCCCTGCGAGATCAACTTTTAAGATCTTTGTGATCTTCTTTGACAACTAAAGATATTTGTGATCTACTTTTGAAAACAAAATCTTGTGATCTAAAAACAACGATAACTACTTTTGTTAAACCTATGATTTCACTCAACCTTTTTGGTTGACACTTTAGCATGTTTGTCTCAGGTGCTGATTGATCAAGCTTACTTATCTTCTACTTATGTGATGCTACTTGGACATAGGATCTCAAGAACTATCGCATTTATTATTCTTGCATTTGAAATATTTACATCATTGTAATTTAAATTCTTGTAACGACATTCTATTTTCTTCCGCTGCGTTATCAATAAAATTTGTTTTTATCATATAGTATTGTTCTCGTAATATAATATGTTGTTTTATTTGATATTAGTGACGTTTTCTTCCAGACCCCCTCTGGAAGACGTCACAGTGTTCGATTATGGAAATGATGCATGATATACGAGTATTTTGATGAAAATGATTCGTTAAAAAATTTAGGATGAAGATGTTGGAAATAATATAATTATGATATGAAAATGATGATAAACATTAATATTAACGATACGGCAAGATAGGATTCGTGATGATCTGATGATAATGATCTGATGGAAAAATATCTCGATGATTATAAGGGTGATTAGGTTAAGGATGTTTACGGGTTAGCAGGACGTCGCGGGTTCAAACCCGGACTTGGGCACTTTAAGGGCTACTTCTGATAGGTAGTTATTTATTTATTTATTTACTTATTATTATTGTTCTCTTATTATTATTATTATTATCATTATCATTATTATTATATTTATTATTATTATTATTATTATTATTATTATTATTATTATTATTATTATTATTATTATTATTATTATTATTATTATTATTATTATCATCATCATTATTATTATTATTATTATTTAAGAAATATTAGATACAAAAAATATATTTGATACATAATATATTAGTATTACATAAAATTATAAAATAAACGTATTAACACTAATTATATAAATATTTATATATAACAAATTATTGGTTTTCCACATAACACAAATCACATATATATATATAAAACTATCTAAATATTAATTATTTTAATTGAATATACAAACTAAAAATATAATATATATAATTTAAGATATAATATATAAATTTGTTCGTCTACAATTATGTGTGTTAATATATACATAAATGATATAGGTTCGTGAATCCGAGGCCAACCCTGCATTGTTCAGTTCCGTCGTATGCATATTTTTACTACAAAATATCGTATCGTGAGTTCATTTGCTCCCTTTTACTCTTTACATTTTTGGGACTGAGAATACATGCGCTGTTTTTATAACTGTTCTATTAAATGCTTTTACAATCTATATTTTGAAACTGAGAATACATGAAATGCTTTTATAAATGTTTGACGAGATAGACACAAGCAAAACATTCCTCGAATGAATTATTATGCAGACAGAAGTTCTGTGGATTATTATTGAATTAGTTAGAGGTGATAATTGCCACTAATTGTTGTGAATATTTTCCCCTGATTATTATTGCTTGGTAACCTAAGAATTAGAAACGGGTATGTCCCTAATTCACGCGAATCCTAAAGGTAGCTACCGGGTTTAACACCCCCACCCAGAATGTTCACTAGACGGAAGAGCTAGTGGGCGTGGTGTTTAGTACTTCGAAGTTTATATATTTATATAGACGAGATGTTCTGTTTTGGGGATATTATTGATGCGCATTATATGTTAAGGTCGGTTACCATGGTGAGCAATGAAATCAAATTGAATGTTATGTATTAAGAGAATGATTTTTATACACAGGTTATGTGTATTATTTTTGTGCATGAGATATGTGTACGGTTATTTAAAAATAGCGAGGCAACCTACGGGGGAGAAAAGGATACGAACTTACTCTGCTAAGCATTATGAAAAATGGTTTTGTACACGTGATAGGTGTACTGTATTTAAATCTTGTGGTCTATCAAAATGATAAATTTTACTGTTTATGATAAACCTATGAACTCACCAACCTTTTGGTTGACACTTGAAAGCATGTTTATTCTCAGGTATGAAAGAAATCTTCCGCTGTGCATTTGCTCATTTTAGAGATATTACTTGAAGTCATTCATGACATATTTCAAAAGACGTTGCATTTGAGTCATTGAGTTCATCAAGATTATTATTACGTCAATTATAGTTGGATGTATTATGAAATGGTACGCATGTCGTCAACTTTCGATGTAAAGAAAGTTTTTCTTTTAAAAACGAATGCAATGTTTGTAAAATGTAACATTTAGAGGTCAAATACCTCGCAATGAAATCAACTATTGTGAATTGTTTATAATGTATATGAACGAGTCCTTTCACAAGGATGCTTCTGAAGTTTCTGTTTTATTATTCAAGTGGCTTGCTATTTGTTATAAGAGCAAAATCAGACAAACCGTCTTCTAAAAGGGGTAGAAATTATCTCTACAAGCATGAGGGGAGGTTACATGACATTGGCTTCCTTACACAGGTCACTCAAGTGTTTAGGGGTTCCCTATCAATCTATGAAATGAATTCACTCATAGCCAGTCATGTTGCAAGTATTGTCATAGGCTTGACCAAGAACGGTTAGATATGGACGGCACCGATCTTCCCCCTAATCATTCTTTCAAGAGGAAGAGTGGGTTTAAAGGTTAGTTTGCGGAGAAAAGTGAAGGTTTTGATATGCCGAAAGGGTGATTTTCGAATCATTGAAATTTAGAGAGATTCGATAGATTTCGGTTTCATGAGGATATACTTTTTCTAGGAAAGATGGTACTATATTTTTTGTTAAAGAGCTCCTTTAGAGGGTGCTGAGTTTTAGCGAAAACTTTGCTTCTTTTCTGCAATCCTCCTGGGTCACAATCTTCATTTTCTTGGGGAACTATGCTTTTATTTGAAGACTTTTCTCTTCTTTATTTTTGAGACTTTCCTCAACTAATTTTTTTTTTTTTTTTTTTTTGCATATCCCATCTTCATAACTTTGTCAATTTTTTTCTTGTGCCCAGAGAGAAAGGTATTTCACCATAAATAGGACTTTTTAACCTATAAAAAACAGTCTGGAAATTCGAAATTTTTCGACAAGTGTTTGAAGTAAACTTAATCGATCTATCTCTTTAAATTTCTAGATTTTGGAAATGAGAAAGGAAAGAGGGTGGAAAGGGTAATGTATTTGATAGTGAATTTGGGGGTGAGTATTTTCTGATTCATCAACTCTTTGGCGTGAGTCGGTCGATTTAAATGCGTGGAGTGGAAATGGAAATGGATGATTTTTGTCTTCTCTATTCAGAATGATTTCGGAAGGAGTATCACACCTACACCACTGATAACATCATGTTTTTACCCCCGATATTGAGTCCCAAAAGCATAAAGTTTAAAACTTTGTTGGTAAAATATTTGCTTTTTCGGTTAAATTTGTAGATAAAGTAATTACGAAGACGATGCAAGAAGAATCGAGAGAATCAGAGCTAAAACGAAGATTCTAGAGCGAAAATGATGAAAGACAAGAAATCAAGTTACGATTCAGGGAACTAGGCAAGCCAAACGACCTATCAAACGGCCTGCCAAACGGCCTGCCAAATGGCTCAGATTAATGGCCCCTACAAATGGGCTGGCCTGGAAAACGGCCCCCACAAACGGCCTGCCATCCATTTTTAGGGAAAATTCAAGTCTATTTAAATGCATTTTTTCATCCAATTTCAACACCTCTCCTCACTCTCTCACTACAATACACTTTCTCTCACTAGAGCTTTCAAGGCCTTCTCACCTCCGAGCGGGAAATTAAGTACCCGGAGGCGAACGCCGAAGATTGTAATAGGAGCGGTTTAGAGGATGTCAGCACTTTTTATGGTCCAGATCTCTTCTGTAAACGGTGAACGCTTTCCTTAATTTAATAAAGTTATCTTGTTATCTTAAGTTGCTTTCATTTTGCATGACTATCTATCTGTTACAAATGTTTATTATATGTTGAATACTTTATCTGGAACTTATCCTACTGTTATGCTGAAACCGTGATGGTTTAGAAGTTTAATTTATGGATCACCCTTTCCACTTATTCACGTGGCTATAACCTAGTATTAGGACCTGATCAACCCTAGGATACAAGGTAAGTAGTTATGTGTGCTAGGGATATAGTACCTACGTACGAATAACCATTTATTCGTCAAAGAAGAGCTGCCCATTTAGGTTGTGATTAGAGTAGGCAATATAGAGCAGTGAACACTGGCTTGCTCAAAAGCATGATTCGCGTCAGAAGCAACGTTCTTGAGATGTTGTAAGATGATCCGGGGTTGAATAAGTGATCGCAAAGGAGAGACCTTGATGTGTGAAATCTAGTATATAATTTATCTCTGGAAAATGCCGGTTTAAAGATTATTACACACTAACGGGCAGTGTACCCGATCGTGCAATAGCATAAAGTTGGTAATTCCGAAATCCTTCAAAGGACAGTTTAAACGTGAGAATTAAGATTGCAACTAATAAAATTAACTAAGTTAATCTATGAAAATTGAAATTACGAGATAATTTGTTTTGTGGCTATTTAACGATTAGCCAAATCAAGGATAGATCAAAAGTAAAAGACAATATTTTTGTGTTTTAAAGTTTATAGAAAATAAATGCAGACTCAACGAAAAGTAAAGATATTTGAATTCAATAGATAAAAGAATGTTCGCCTAGATCTCCTATTCATAGTGTCGGATGATTTGTTATTAAGCACTAGTTTTATTTATCAATACATGCAACTACAGAATCGGTTTACCCAGAGTTCTCTTTTAGCAAACACGTCAAACTAGGATTTATTGGCTTAGGGTTCCCTTTCACCAAAGACATCTTTCGTTTGTGACTTAGTAATTAACTAATTATAAGATTAAGATTCAATTGGTTACGCGTTCGCTCCACACAATTCACGCCTATTTTGTTCAATCTATGTTACCTGGTTTACCCCCTTGGTCTAGTAAGCACCCAATTGGTTAAGACAAATCAATTGAAAATTAGTTCACTAAATTGAACAGGGTTCCCTTTGTTCAAACAAAATTACTAACCAAGCCTAGTAACAATAATCAAATCCCATAAGAATGGTTCTTAATCAAAACTCATAATTATCATGCATTAATCAAATTAAACATTAAAGTATCATCCAAACACATACGAATATTCAATCTAGACAAACATTAAAGTGCTTAGCCAACAATCATGGCTAAAACCAAAATCACAATAAAACAATTAAGAGTATTCATTATGTTGATCAGAATTAAACCTAATGAAAATTGTGTTCTTGAATGATGAACGGATCGAGACGCGTTTTCGGAATGATTGAGTTGATCGAATGATATTGGGGTTCCCCAAAAATACCAAAATTCGCCCAAAAGCTGCTGAAATTCGTCTTGATGGAAGAATGAATAATTAGGGTATTTTTCGGGCCTTAAATACATGCCAAATTCGTCTGGGCCGACCTACTGCCGCGCCGCGGCCCTCTATTGTCGCGCCGCAACAATTAATGTGAACTGGGACATCTTTAAAACCCCTCCTGATCTTGAAACTAGGCCAACGTCGCGCTGCGGCTTAGATTGTCGCGCCGCGACATACAACGTGTTCTAGAACCTTCTCTAAACCCTTTCCTGACATTGAAAATAGTTAATCTCCGCGTCACGGCCAATGGCATCGCGCCGCGACATAAAGCATAAACTGACGTCTAACGTTTCTTTGCACTTTTTCAACACTTTTACTAACTCAAAACCAAAATACCCGATATGTACTTAACGTTTTAAACCTCGGTGCACCAATCGATTAACAAAATGCCTCAAAAACTCCAAAGAATGCAACTCTTCTATATTTAGCTTTTCAAACTCGGACATTCTCAATATTATCAAAATAAACACCAAATTGTATCCGAACGGACTAAAATGTGATCGATATCACTAAGGAAAACATGTATAAAATATGCGATATCAAACCACCCCACACTAGAGTTTTGCTTGTCCTCAAGCAATTAAACTCGAAAATAATCTTCTACCATATAATAACATCTTCAAACGCATATGTAGAACCATGCGTACAACCAACAAGCCAACAACTAGCGTGGGCACAAATTTGGAGTAGATAATAATCATGGTTCCCACTTGCATTCCCCCAAAATTAACTTCCCAAACCTCAAACAATATGTAATGGATATAGTAACCAAAGATAGTCTCAAATAACGTACCATAATGATGAAGTAGAGAATCTCGAACTATAATACAAATCTTCAAAGAAACCGGGAATCAAATGGAAACCGAACACCAAAGATATAGCAAACAAACGTATGTGCCAAAAAGAACGCACGGGCTACCCCGCAATTGGTCAAGCCAATGCCTCCCACATTACCTAACATCGTGAGATGTCGGTAAGAAAATAATGTGCTTAGGAGGATACACATTACGTCCAGATATCATCGATAATAATGAGGTAATCATCTAATCCGTTAAGTCAATCATAAAGATCGAGGTTCATCAGTCTTAAAAGCTGATATCTTACCTTTCTAGAAGTTATCCACTGGAGATCTGATCAATCACAAATTTGTGTATCATGGTGCGCCCCCATTTGACGAGACAGATCTCCCTCATCGAGATAAGTCTGACTACCAGTTTCCCTGTTTGATGTTGAGGCCTGGTAGATTTCCAGTCGATGTTAGAAATGACTTTTCAAGATTTTTCATCACCCTACAACTGATCTGGACTACAACTTCTGAAATAAATCAGCAAGTGTGTCGATTTGGAGACTTTACTCCTCGGGTTATATAAAGTGGTCGGGTGCAACATTGTCCTTGTTAGGAGAAATAATGAGGATCGCCCTATTAAAGTTTTCTATCTAGCGCATGGCCCGATTTTGACCACACGATACAATCACCGTTCATACGGTTGACACCCGCCTTGGTGCAAGTGACCTACGATTGAATTCTTAAAGAATTTATAGGATTTCACATTCAATAGTAATGAACGTGGGTGGAATTAATTCCAAGTTGCCTACTTCCCACATGACAAGCTTTTCTGCTTGTTTTAAGAAAGGTAGGAAGTAGATACTACCCTTCCGATAAATCCCAAAAACCTTTAGGTGCCATAGCTTTTGGCTATAGGTTGTGTTGTCTAAGCAAACACAAGCACGTAGCTATTGTTCCTAAAAAGGACAACACTGGTGAAGCTCAAGGCTCTTCTTCCCACAGTATCACACCATTAGATGATGTAATAATAAAATTGTATAGTTTCAGAAGTCTGCTATACCAAGTAACCAAAAGTTTTTGATCTGGCAAATGATTCGGTCACAATCACACTATGCAATCACCGCTCTCTCACGGTTTACACCCGTTTTGGTACAAGTGACCTACTATTGAGTTCCCCGAACTCGTAGGATTTCATGTCCAAGAAAATGAACATGTGGAACAATTTTGGCTTCTTTGAAATCACGAAATATGCCATAAAATACCAAGCCAAATCAAAACCAATTTTCATAACAAAGGTTTTGGCCGAATTTTCAATTGTTTTTCCATTTTTTATATATTTTTAAACTAGCTTTTCTATTTTTTTTATTTTTCCCCCTAATTTTTCAATTTTTTTTACGACCAAAACCCGTGAAACGTCAAGTCTTTTTAGATTAAAACTAGTATGATGATGATTCCATTAACAACCAACCCGGGAGATTTTACATCCCTACCCCACACTTTAGATCAAGTAATGTCCCCATCACTTGAGATCAAAAATAGATAAAAATCGAAAGGGTTATGTGAGAAAGAAAATATAAAAACTTATCGAGCTTAACCACTGATCGCGAAATGCCAGTGACAGATGGCGCTGAACTGACTGCCAGCATAAGAACATCATCCATTCCCGATCATCACACCAATATCATAAATCATGTAGTTTTGCTGAACTTAATGCCAGACTTGAAAAATCGTTTCACCATCAAACCTAAGAAAATAAAAACAAAAGAACTACATAAATGGACAAGGTGGCACCACCCGATGCCTAAACGCATTTCCCCAAAAATAAGTTTTCAAAGTACATAAGAAGAATACATAATTATCCAAATACAGACCAAAGGAAAGGAAATAGTTTTAAACAGATTACAACATGATCAACGGGCTCGCAGGCCCTCCTCACTGAAAACCATCATACGGCCAATTTCCGTATGGGTATTGCTACTGAAACCTCTGACGCGCCTCCTCCAGTGATTCTTGCTCACTATAGATCGGGGCCTGCACTCGTGGCCAAACTGGACTACGATAATACACGGGTGTCTGAGAAGTAGTACCATAATAATGATCCGGGTTGAAGTAGAAAAGACGATCATTGTGCCTTTGCCAATCATTCCCATAAGCAATCCATTGCTGGTCATGCACGGACTCGGCCAACCTTTCTTCTTAACGTAACGTACTCGCCTCGACCCGCTGCTGACTAGCCCACATACGATCATTATGTGATCGTTGATCTCCCCGAGAATCATTAAAATTATCCGACACACCGATTTGCACATTATCAACCCTCGAGAACAAGTTATCCCAAACTTCTTGGGAAACACCCCAAGGCTGACCCCCTGCAGGAACATTCGGAGCAACCGGCTCCCCATCATCACCTCCTTGATTATTACCACCAGCCTCAGGTGCTTGTTGCCGTACATACTCCACTAAGCCAACTCGATTTGCATCCCACATTACAAAATTTGCACTAATATAAAAACTTAAATTAAAAGGTTTCATAATCTGTAATGGGTCGGTCAATTTCGTACACCTGCTAAAATCAATGTTGAAAAACCTCAAAATTTTTGTAATAAAATGACCACCAAGAAGTGGCCTTGATGGTCTTGTTTCCCTCACATGATGAGATAAATAAGTAGCAATTAACATACACAAATCAACATGTGCATCGGCCGGAACTCGATGCATAATCCACAACTCGGTCGAATTGACTTTATCGTTCCCATTTCTTCGACCACAAAAAGTACACGACAACAGTTTATGAAGTAACCGAAGCTGTCTGCTCCAAATATCTGAAATGTCCCGTTCTTATTGATTAAAAACGTTCCATATTAATTGATTTCGTTGCGAGGTTTTGACCTCTATATGAGACGTTTTTCAAAGACTGCATTCATTTTAAAACAAACCATAACCTTTATTTCATAAATAAAGGTTTAAAAAGCTTTACGTAGATTATCAAATAATGATAATCTAAAATATCCTGTTTACACACGACCATTACATAATGGTTTACAATACAAATATGTTACATCGAAATCAGTTTCTTGAATGCAGTTTTTACACAATATCATACAAACATGGACTCCAAATCTTGTCCTTATTTTAGTATGCAACAGCGGAAGCTCTTAATATTCACCTGAGAATAAACATGCTTTAAACGTCAACAAAAATGTTGGTGAGTTATAGGTTTAACCTATATATATCAAATCGTAACAATAGACCACAAGATTTCATATTTCAATACACATCCCATACATAGAGATAAAAATCATTCATATGGTGAACACCTGGTAACCGACATTAACAAGATGCATATATAAGAATATCCCCATCATTCCGGGACACCCTTCGGATATGATATAAATTTCGAAGTACTAAAGCATCCGGTACTTTGGATGGGGCTTGTTAGGCCCAATAGATCTATCTTTAGGATTCGCGTCAATTAGGGTGTCTGTTCCCTAATTCTTAGATTACCAGACTTAATAAAAAGGGGCATATTCGATTTCGATAATTCAACCATAGAATGTAGTTTCACGTACTTGTGTCTATTTTGTAAATCATTTATAAAACCTGCATGTATTCTCATCCCAAAATATTAGATTTTAAAAGTGGGACTATAACTCACTTTCACAGATTTTTACTTCGTCGAGAAGTAAGACTTGGCCACTGTTGATTCACGAACCTATAACAATATATACCTATATATTAAAGTATGTTCAAAATATATTTACAACACTTTTAATATATTTTGATGTTTTAAGTTTATTAAGTCAGCTGTCCTCGTTAGTAACCTACAACTAGTTGTCCACAGTTAGATGTACAGAAATAAATCGATAAATATTATCTTGAATCAATCCACGACCCAGTGTATACATATCTCAGTATTGATCACAACTCAAACTATATATATTTTGGAATCAACCTCAACCCTGTACAGCTAACTCCAACATTCACATATAGAGTGTCTATGGTTGTTCCGAAATATATATAGATGTGTCGACATGATAGGTCGAAACATTGTATACGTGTCTATGGTATCTCAAGATTACATAATATACAATACAAGTTGATTAAGTTATGGTTGGAATAGATTTGTTACCAATTTTCACGTAGCTAAAATGAGAAAAATTATCCAATCTTGTTTTACCCATAACTTCTTCATTTTAAATCCGTTTTGAGTGAATAAAATTACTATGGTTTCATATTGAACTATATTTTATGAATCTAAACAGAAAAAGTATAGGTTTATAGTTAAAAAAATAAGTTACAAGTCGTTTTTGTAAAGGTAGTCATTTCAGTCGAAAGAACGACTTCTAGATGACCAATTTAGAAAACATACTTCCACTTTGAGTTTAACCATAATTTTTAGATATAGTTTCATGTTCATAATAAAAATCATTTTCTCAGAATAACAACTTTTAAATCAAAGTTTATCATAGTTTTTAATTAACTAACCCAAAACAGCCCGCGGTGTTACTACGACGGCGTAAATCCGGTTTTACGGTGTTTTTCGTGTTTCCAGGTTTTAAATCATTAAGTTAGCATATCATATAGATATAGAACATGTGTTTAGTTAATTTTAAAAGTCAAGTTAGAAGGATTAACTTTTGTTTGCGAACAAGTTTAGAATTAACTAAACTATGTTCTAGTGATTACGAGTTTAAACCTTCGAATAAGATGGTTTTATATATATGAATCGAATGATGTTATGAACATCATTACTACCTCAAGTTTAGTAGGTAAACCTACTGGAAGTGACAAGAAATGATCTAGCTTCAAAGGATCTTGGATGGCTTGAAAGTTCTTGAAGTAGGATCATGACACAAAAACAAGTTCAAGTAAGATTTTTACTCGAATTAAGATAGTTTATAGTTATAGAAATTGAATCAAAGTTTGAATATGAATATTACCTTGAATAAGAAAGATAACCTACTGTATACAACAAAGGTTTCTTGATCTTAGATGATTACTTGGAATGGATTAGAAAGCTTGGAAGTAAATTAGTAAACTTGAAGGGATTTTTGAAGTGTTCTTGAAGTGTTCTTCCTATGATGATTATAGCTTGATGCTTGAAGTGATTTTTGATGAAGATGATGATTAAATACTGGAAAAAATACGTTCATAATAGTGTGTGTGTGTGTGTTGAGAGAGAATTAGAAAGAGAATTGGAAGTGAAATGGAGTGAATGATGAGTGGTAATTGGTGAGTGGTGAGTGGGGTTAAAAGGAGTTCTAGTTAGTTGACTAGCTCATGGTAGAAGTTAAAATTGATTAGTCATACATGACATAATCAAGAGTGGAATCCCATGCTAGTTCCTATTGGTATATACCCATAGTAAGTACGTTTTGAAGCTGTGTATAATACGGGTAAGAATACGACTAGAATTCTCGATGCAAGAAAAGAATGGGAAAATAACTGTAACCATTTTCGTTAAGTATGAGTGTTTTGATATATGTCTTGAAGTCTTCCAAAAGTATTTTAATACATCTAAATACACTACATGTATATACATTTTAACTGAGTCGTTAAGTCATCGTTAGTCGTTACATGTAAGTGTTGTTTTGAAACCTTTAAGTTAACGATCTCAATTAATGTTGTTAACCCATTGTTTATTATATCTAATAAGATGTTAAATTATTATATTATCATGATATTATGATATATTAATATATCTTAATATGATATATATACATTTAAATGTCGTTACAATGATAATCGTTACATATATGTCTCGTTTTGAAATCCTTAAGTTAGTAGTCTTGTTTATATGTATATAACTCATTGTTAATATACTTATGGAGATACTTACTTATCATAATCTCATGTTAACCATATGTATATCCATATATATATCGTCATGTCGTTTTTACAAGTTTTAACGTTCGTGAATCGCCGGTCAACTTGGGTGGTCAATTGTCTATATGAAACATATTTCAATTAATCAAGTCTTAACAAGTTTGATTGCTTAACATGTTGGAAACATTTAATCATGTAAATATCAATCTCAATTAATATATATAAACATGGAAAAGTTCGGGTCACTACAGTACCTACCCGTTAAATAAATTTCGTCCCGAAATTTTAAGCTGTTGAAGGTGTTGACGAATCTTCTGGAAATAGATGCGGGTATTTCTTATTCATCTGATCTTCACGCTCCCAGGTGAACTCGGGTCCTCTACGAGCATTCCACCGAACCTTAACAATTGGTATCTTGTTTTGCTTAAGTCTTTTAACCTCACGATCCATTATTTCGACGGGTTCTTCGATGAATTGGAGTTTTTCGTTGATTTGAATTTCATCTAATGGAATAGTGAGATCTTCTTTAGCAAAACATTTCTTCAAATTCGAGACGTGGAAAGTGTTATGTACAGCCGCGAGTTGTTGAGGTAACTCAAGTCGGTAAGCTACTGGTCCGACACGATCAATAATCTTGAATGGTCCAATATACCTTGGATTTAATTTCCCTCGTTTACCAAATCGAACAATGCCTTTCTAAGGTGCAACTTTAAGCATGACCATCTCTCCAATTTCAAATTCTATATCTTTTCTTTTAATGTCAGCGTAGCTATTTTGTCGACTTTGGGCGGTTTTCAACCGTTGTTGAATTTGGATGATCTTCTCGGTAGTTTCTTGTATAATCTCCGGACCCGTAATCTGTCTATCCCCCACTTCACTCCAACAAATCGGAGACCTGCACTTTCTACCATAAAGTGCTTCAAACGGCGCCATCTCAATGCTTGAATGGTAGCTGTTGTTGTAGGAAAATTATGCTAACGGTAGATGTCGATCCCAACTGTTTCCGAAATCAATAACACATGCTCGTAGCATGTCTTCAAGCGTTTGTATCGTCCTTTCGCTCTGCCCATCAGTTTGTGGATGATAGGCAGTACTCATGCCTAGACGAGTTCCTAATGCTTGCTGTAATGTCTGCCAGAATCTTGAAATAAATCTGCCATCCCTATCAGAGATAATAGAGATTGGTATTCCATGTCTGGAGACTACTTCCTTCAAATACAGTCGTGCTAACTTCTCCATCTTGTCATCTTCTCTTATTGGCAGGAAGTGTGCTGATTTGGTGCGACGATCAACTATTACCCAAATAGTATCAAAACCACTTGCAGTCCTTGGCAATTTAGTGATGAAATCCATGGTAATGTTTTCCCATTTCCAATCTGGGATTTCGGGTTGTTGAAGTAGACCTGATGGTTTCTGATGCTCAGCTTTGACCTTAGAACACGTCAAACATTCTCCTATGTATTTAGCAACATCGGCTTTCATACCCGGCCTCCAAAAATGTTTCTTGAGATCCTTGTACATCTTCCCCGTTCCAGGATGTATTGAGTATCTGGTTTTATGAGCTTCTCTAAGTACCATTTCTCTCGTATCTCCAAATTTTGGTACCCAAATCCTTTCAGCCCTATACCGGGTTCCGTCTTCCCGAATATTAAGATGCTGCTCCGATCCTTTGGGTATTTCATCCTTTAAATTTCCTTCTTTTAAAACTCCTTGTTGCGCCTCCTTTATTTGAGTAGTAAGGTTATTATGAATCATTATATTCATAGATTTTACTCGAATGGGTTCTCTGTCCTTTCTGCTCAAGGCATCGGCTACCACATTTGCCTTCCCCGGGTGGTAACGAATCTCAAAATCGTAATCATTCAACAATTCAATCCACCTACGCTGCCTCATATTCAGTTGTTTCTGATTATATATGTGTTGAAGACTTTTGTGGTCGGTATATATAATACTTTTGACCTCATATAAGTAGTGCC
Organism: Rutidosis leptorrhynchoides; assembly: GCF_046630445.1. NCBI lineage: Eukaryota > Viridiplantae > Streptophyta > Magnoliopsida > Asterales > Asteraceae > Rutidosis > Rutidosis leptorrhynchoides. The sequence continues at coordinate 196,630,448 of NC_092342.1, forward strand.
TCCAAGTCTTTAATGCAAAAACAACCGCGCCTAATTCCAAATCATGCGTCGTATAATTTTTCTCGTGAATCTTCAATTGTCTAGACGCATAAGCAATCACCTTCGTTCGTTGCATTAATACACAACCGAGACCTTGCTTTGATGTGTCACAATAAATCACAAAATCATCATTCCCTTCAGGCAATGACAATATAGGTGACGTAGTTAGCTTTTTCTTCAATAACTGAAACGCTTTCTCTTGTTCATCCTTCCATTCAAATTTCTTCCCTTTATGCGTTAATGCAGTCAAGGGTTTTGCTATTCTGGAAAAGTCTTGGATGAACCTTCTGTAGTAACCAGCTAGTCCTAAAAACTGGCGTATGTGTTTCGGAGTTTTCGGGGTTTCCCACTTTTCAACAGTTTCTATCTTTGCCGGATCCACCTTAATACCTTTTTTGTTCACTATGTGACCGAGGAATTGAACTTCTTCCAACCAAAATGCACACTTTAAAAATTTAGCGTACAATTCTTCCTTCCTCAATACTTCTAACACCTTTCTCAAATGTTCACCGTGTTCTTGGTCATTCTTTGAGTAAATAAGTATGTCATCAATGAAAACAATGACAAACTTGTCAAAGTATGGTCCACACACTCGGTTCATAAGGTCCATGAACACAACTGGTGCATTAGTTAAACCAAATGGCATGACCATAAACTCGTAATGACCGTAACGTGTTCTGAAAGCAGTCTTTGGAATATCATCTTCTTTCACCCGCATTTGATGATACCCGGAACGTAAGTCAATCTTTGAATAAACAGACGAGCCTTGTAGTTGATCAAATAAGTCGTCGATTCTCGGTAGTGGGTAGCGGTTCTTGATGGTAAGTTTGTTCAACTCTCGGTAGTCGATACACAACCTGAATTTACCATCTTTCTTCTTGACAAACAAAACAGGAGCTCCCCACGGTGATGTGCTTGGTCGAATGAAATCACGCTCTAAAAGTTCTTGTAATTAGCTTTGCAGTTATTTCATCTCGCTGGGTGCGAGTCTGTAAGGAGCACGAGCTATTGGTGCAGCTCCTGGTACAAGATCTATTTGAAATTCAACGGATCGATGTGGGGGTAATCCCGGTAATTCTTTCGAAAATACATCGGGAAATTCTTTTGCGATGGGAACATCATTGATGCTCTTTTCTTCAGTTTGTACTTTCTCGACGTGTGCTAGAACAGCATAGCAACCTTTTCTTATTAGTTTTTGTGCCTTCAAATTACTAATAAGATGTAGCTTCGTGTTGCCCTTTTCTCCGTACACCATTAAGGGTTTTCCTTTTTCTCGTATAATGCGAATTGCATTTTTGTAACAAACGATCTCTGCTTTCACTTCTTTCAACCAGTCCATACCGATTATCACATCAAAACTCCCTAACTCTACTGGTATCAAATCAATCTTAAATGTTTCGCTAACCAGTTTAATTTCTCGATTCCGACATATATTATCTGCTGAAATTAATTTACCATTTGCTAATTCGAGTAAAAATTTACTATCTAAAGGCGTCAATGGACAACTTAATTTAGCACAAAAATCTCTACTCATATAGCTTCTATCCGCACCCGAATCAAATAAAACGTAAGCAGATTTATTGTCAATAAGAAACGTACCCGTAACAAGCTCCGGGTCTTCCTGTGCCTCTGCCGCATTAATATTGAAAACTCTTCCGCGGCCTTGTCCATTCGTGTTCTCCTGGTTCGGGTAATTTCTAATAATGTGGCCCGGTTTTCCACATTTATAACAAACTACATTGGCATAACTTGCTCCGACACTACTTGTTCCGCCATTACTCGTTCCGACACCATTTGTTCCTTTCGTTCTGTTAACCCCTGGTCCGTAGACATCACACTTCGCCGCGCTATGACCATTTCTTTTACACTTGTTGCAAAATTTGGTGCAGAACCCCGAGTGATACTTTTCACACCTTTGGCATAGCTGCTTCTGATTGTTGTTGTTGTTGCGGTTATTATTGTTGTTAAGATGATTGTTGTGGTTGCTGTTGTTGTTGTTGTTGTTGTTGGGCCGTTTGTTGTAGTTGCGATTGATGTTGCGATTGTTAGGATAGTTGTTGCGATTATTGTTATAATTGCTGTTGTTGTTGTATTGGTGATTCTTATCACCGTTTTCCTCCCACTTTCTTTTTACTTGCTTCACATTGGCCTCTTCAGCAGTCTGTTCTTTAATTCTTTCTTCAATCTGGTTCACTAGTTTGTGAGCCATTCTACATGCCTGTTGTATGGAGGCGGGCTCGTGTGAACTTATATCTTCTTGGATTCTTTCCGGTAATCCTTTCACCAACGCGTCGATCTTCTCTTCCTCATCTTCGAATGCTCCCGGACACAATAGGCACAATTCTGTGAATCGTCTTTCGTACGTGGTAATATCAAATCCTTGGGTTCGTAACCCTCTAAGTTCTGTCTTGAGCTTATTGACCTCGGTTCTGGGACGGTACTTCTCGTTCATCAAGTGCTTGAATGCTGACCACGGTAGTGCGTACGCATCGTCTTGTCCCACTTGCTCTAGATAGGTATTCCACCATGTTAACGCAGAACCTGTGAAGGTATGCGTAGCGTACTTCACTTTGTCCTCTTCAGTACACTTACTTATGGCAAACACCGATTCGACCTTCTCGGTCCATCGTTTCAATCCGATCGGTCCTTCGGTTCCATCAAATTCCAAAGGTTTGCAGGCAGTGAATTCTTTGTAGGTGCATCCTACACGATTTCCTGTACTGCTAGATCCAAGGTTATTGTTGGTATGTAACGCAGCCTGTACTACGGCTATGTTCGAAGCTAGAAAAGTACTGAATTCCTCTTCATTCATATTCACGGTGTGTCTAGTAGTCGGTGCCATTTCCTTCAAAATAGTCAAATGGAACAAGTTAATCATACAGAATATTAAGAGTAGTTAATAGTATTTCGTAGCATAATATGAACTCATTTATAAAAGCTTTTTCTTCATATTAGCGTTTTATAAGTTTAAATTCGGGTAGTACCTACCCGTTAAGTTCATACTTAGTAGCTAATATACAATTCAACTACTACAATTCTATATGAAAAACTGATTATAATAATATTTCGCGTTCAAACTTTTATACAATATTTTACAAACTTACAATACCGCTTATTTTACATAAAGCATGAAATATAGCACACAATAACTTTGATACAAGATAGTTGTGAAGATAATTCTAGCTAGTACACAAGTCGTTCAGCAAAGGCAATAAAGACACGTAATTCATACGTCCAGAAACATTACTAATCCGTAACAATCTAAAAACCTCATTTCTTACCCCAATTACAGACTCCGTCACTTGTGGGAATGTTTTGTTTAATAGCCGTAGGCCGATGTTCTTGTTCTCACTTTGGTGAGAAGCGAACATTACTAATCCGTAAGCATAACATGCTTCTTTATGTTGCATGTTAGCCGCTTTTTCTAAATCACGAAGTCCAATATTCGGATATATTGAGTCAAAATAATTTCTTAACCCATTACGTAAAATAGCATTTGGGTTCCCTGCAATATATGCGTCAAAGTAAACACATCGTAACTTATGGATTTTCCAATGTGATATCCCCCATCTTTCGAACGAAAGCCTTTTATAAACCAAGGCATTCTTGGAACGTTCTTCGAATGTCTTACAAACTGATCTCGCCTTAAATAGTTGTGCCGAAGAATTCTGACCGACTCTAGACAAGATTTCATCAATCATGTCTCCGGGTAGGTCTCTTAAAATATTGGGTTGTCTATCCATTTTGTGTTTTTATACTGTAAAATAGACAAGAGTTAGATTCATAAAAAAATACTTATTAATACAAGCAATTTTTACATATATCATAAAGCATAAGCACACTATATTACATATATTACACCACACGAATACAACTATCTTATTCCGACTCGCTTGTTTCTTCTTCTTCGGTTTTGGTTCGTTTTGCCAAGTTTCTAGGGATATATGATGTTCCCCTAATACGAACCGTCGTTATCCACATTGGTTTAGAAAAACCTGGTGGTTTAGAGGTTCCCGGGTCATTATTACAACTTAAGGACTTCGGGGGTTGACGATACATATAAAGTTCATCGGGGTTGGAATTAGATTTCTCTATTTTTATGCCCTTTCCTTATTATTTTCTTTTGCCTTTTTAAATTCAGTTGGGGTAATTTCTATAACATCATCGGAATTCTCGTCGGAATCCGATTCATCGGAGAATTGGTAATCCTCCCAATATTTTGCTTCCTTGGCGGAAACACCATTGACCATAATTAACCTTGGTCGGTTGGTTGAGGATTTTCTTTTACTTAACCGTTTTATTATTTCCCCCTCCGGTTCTATTTCTTCATCCGGTTCCGATTCTTCTTCCGGTTCCGATTCTTCTTCCGGTTCCGACTCTTCTTCCGGTTCCTCTTCGAGAACTTGTGAATCAGTCCACGAATCATTCCAATTTACATTTGACTCTTCATTATTATTAGGTGAGTCAATGGGACTTGTTCTAGAGGTAGGCATCTATCACATAATATCAAACGCGTTAAGAGATTAATATATCACATAATATTCACATGTTAAAAATATATAGTTTCCAACAAAATTTGTTAAGCAATCATTTTTCAAGTAAACACGGTCGAAGTCCAGACTCACTAATGCATCCTAACAAACTCGATAAGACACACTAATGCAAAATTCTGGTTCTCTAAGACCAACGCTCGGATACCAACTGAAATGTCCCGTTCTTATTGATTAAAAACGTTCCATATTAATTGATTTCGTTGCGAGGTTTTGACCTCTATATAAGACGTTTTTCAAAGACTGCATTCATTTTAAAACAAACCATAACCTTTATTTCATCAATAAAGGTTTAAAAAGCTTTATGTAGATTATCAAATAATGATAATCTAAAATATCCTGTTTACACACGACCATTACATAATGGTTTACAATACAAATATGTTACAACAAAATAAGTTTCTTGAATGCAGTTTTTACACAATATCATACAAACATGGACTCCAAATCTCGTCCTTATTTAAGTATGCGACAGCGGAAGCTCTTAATAATCACCTGAGAATAGACATGCTTAAAACGTCAACAAAAATGTTGGTGAGTTATAGGTTTAACCTATATATATCAAATCGTAACAATAGACCACAAGATTTCATATTTCAATACACATCCCATACATAGAGATAAAAATCATTCATATGGTGAACACCTGGTAACCGACATTAACAAGATGCATATATAAGAATATCCCCATCATTCCGGGACACCCTTCGGATATGATATAAATTTCGAAGTACTAAAGCATCCGGTACTTTGGATGGGGCTTGTTAGGCCCAATAGATCTATCTTTAGGATTCGCGTCAATTAGGGTGTCTGTTCCCTAATTCTTAGATTACCAGACTTAATAAAAAGGGGCATATTCGATTTCGATAATTCAACCATATAATGTAGTTTCACGTACTTGTGTCTATTTTGTAAATCATTTATAAAACCTGCATGTTTTCTCATCCCAAAATATTAGATTTTAAAAGTGGGACAATAACTCACTTTTACAGATTTTTACTTCGTCGAGAAGTAAGACTTGGCCACTGTTGATTCACGAACCTATAACAATATATACATATATATTAAAGTATGTTCAAAATATATTTACAACACTTTTAATATATTTTGATGTTTTAAGTTTATTAAGTCAGCTGTCCTCGTTAGTAACCTACAACTAGTTGTCCACAGTTAGATTGAAATGTCCCGTTCTTATTGATTAAAAACGTTCCATATTAATTGATTTCGTTGCGAGGTTTTGACCTCTATATGAGACATTTTTCAAAGACTGCATTCATTTTAAAACAAACCATAACCTTTATTTCATCAATAAAGGTTTAAAAAGCTTTACGTAGATTATCAAATAATGATAATCTAAAATATCCTGTTTACACACGACCATTACATAATGGTTTACAATACAAATATGTTACAACAAAATAAGTTTCTTGAATGCAGTTTTTACACAATATCATACAAGCATGGACTCCAAATCTCGTCCTTATTTAAGTATACGACAGCGGAAGCTCTTAATAATCACCTGAGAATAAACATGCTTAAAACGTCAACAAAAATGTTGGTGAGTTATAGGTTTAACCTATATATCAAATCATAATAATAGACCACAAGATTTCATATTTCAATACACATCCCATACATAGAGATAAAAATCATTCATATGGTGAACACCTGGTAACCGACATTAACAAGATGCATATATAAGAATATCCCCATCATTCCGGGACACCCTTCGGATATGATATAAATTTCGAAGTACTAAAGCATCCGGTACTTTGGATGGGGTTTGTTAAGCCCAATAGATCTATCTTTAGGATTCGCGTCAATTAGGGTGTCTGTTCCCTAATTCTTAGATTACCAGACTTAATAAAAAGGGGCATATTCGATTTCGATAATTCAACCATAGAATGTAGTTTCACGTACTTGTGTCTATTTTGTAAATCATTTATAAAACCTGCATGTATTCTCATCCCAAAAATATTAGATTTTAAAAGTGGGACTATAACTCACTTTCACAGATTTTTACTTCGTCAGGAAGTAAGACTTGGCCACTGGTTGATTCACGAACCTATAACAATATATACATATATATCAAAGTATGTTCAAAATATATTTACAACACTTTTAATATATTTTGATGTTTTAAGTTTATTAAGTCAGCTGTCCTCGTTAGTAACCTACAACTAGTTGTCCACAGTTAGATGTACAGAAATAAATCGATAAATATTATTTTGAATCAATCCACGACCCAGTGTATACGTATCTCAGTATTGATCACAACTCAAACTATATATATTTTGGAATCAACCTCAACCCTGTATAGCTAACTCCAACATTCACATATAGAGTGTCTATGGTTGTTCCGAAATATATATAGATGTGTCGACATGATAGGTCGAAACATTGTATACGTGTCTATGGTATCTCAAGATTACATAATATACAATACAAGTTGATTAAGTTATGGTTGGAATAGATTTGTTACAAATTTTCACGTAGCTAAAATGAGAAAAATTATCCAATCTTGTTTTACCCATAACTTCTTCATTTTAAATCCGTTTTGAGTGAATCGAATTGCTATGGTTTCATATTGAACTCTATTTTATGAATCTAAACAGAAAAAGTATAGGTTCATAGTCGGAAAAATAAGTTACAAGTCGTTTTTGTAAAGGTAGTCATTTCAGTCGAAAGAACGACGTCTAGATGACCATTTTAGAAAACATACTTCCACTTTGAGTTTAACCATAATTTTTGGATATAGTTTCATGTTCATAATAAAAATCATTTTCTCAGAATAACAACTTTTAAATCAAAGTTTATCATAGTTTTTAATTAACTAACCCAAAACAGCCCGCGGTGTTACTACGACGGCGTAAATCCGGTTTTACGGTGTTTTTCGTGTCTCCAGGTTTTAAATCATTAAGTTAGCATATCATATAGATATAGAACATGTGTTTAGTTGATTTTAAAATTCAAGTTATAAGGATTAACTTTTGTTTGCGAACAAGTTTAGAATTAACTAAACTATATTCTAGTAATTACAAGTTTAAACCTTCGAATAAGATAGCTTTATATGTATGAATTGAATGATGTTATGAACATCATTACTACCTTAAGTTCCTTGGATAAACCTACTGGAAAAGTGAAAAATGGATCTAGCTTCAACGGATCCTTGGATGGCTCGAAGTTCTTGAAGCAGAATCATGACACGAAAACAAGTTCAAGTAAGATCATCACTTGAAATAAGATTGTTATAGTTATAGAAATTGAACCAAAGTTTGAATATGATTATTACCTTGTATTAGAATGATAACCTACTGTAAGAAACAAAGATTTCTTGAGGTTGGATGATCACCTTACAAGATTGGAAGTGAGCTAGCAAACTTGAAAGTATTCTTGATTTTATGTAACTAGAACTTGTAGAATATATGAAGAACACTTAGAACTTGAAGATAGAACTTGAGAGAGATCAATTAGATGAAGAAAATTGAAGAATGAAAGTGTTTGTAGGTGTTTTTGGTCGTTGGTGTATGGATTAGATATAAAGGATATGTAATTTTGTTTTCATGTAAATAAGTCATGAATGATTACTCATATTTTTGTAATTTTATGAGATATTTCATGCTAGTTGCCAAATGATGGTTCCCACATGTGTTAGGTGACTCACATGGGCTGCTAAGAGCTGATCATTGGAGTGTATATACCAATAGTACATACATCTAAAAGCTGTGTATTGTACGAGTACGAATACGGGTGCATACGAGTAGAATTGTTGATGAAACTGAACGAGGATGTAATTGTAAGCATTTTTGTTAAGTAGAAGTATTTTGATAAGTGTATTGAAGTCTTTCAAAAGTGTATAAATACATATTAAAACACTACATGTATATACATTTTAACTGAGTCGTTAAGTCATCGTTAGTCGTTACATGTAAGTGTTGTTTTGAAACATTTAGGTTAACGATCTTGTTAAATGTTGTTAACCCAATGTTTATAATATCAAATGAGATTTTAAATTATTATATTATCATGATATTATCATGTATGAATATCTCTTAATATGATATATATACATTAAATGTCTTTACAACGATAATCGTTACATATATGTCTCGTTTAAAAATCATTGAGTTAGTAGTCTTGTTTTTACATATGTAGTTCATTGTTAATATACTTAATGATATGTTTACTTATCATAGTATCATTTTAACTATATATATATCCATATATATGTCATCATATAGTTTTTACAAGTTTTAACGTTCGTGAATCACCGGTCAACTTGGGTGGTCAATTGTGTATATGAAACATATTTCAATTAATCAAGTCTTAACAATTTTGATTGCTTAACATGTTGGAAACATTTAATTATGTAAATATCAATATCAATTAATATATATAAACATGAAAAAGTTCGGGTCACTACAGTACCTACCCGTTAAATAAATTTCGTCCCGAAATTTTAAACAGTTGAAGGTGTTGACGAATCTTCTAGAAATAGATGCGGGTATTTCTTCTTCATCTGATCTTCACGCTCCCAGGTGAACTTGGGTCCTCTACGAGCATTCCATCGAACCTTAACAATTGGTATCTTGTTTTGCTTAAGTCTTTTAACCTCACGATCCATTATTTCAACGGGTTCTTCGATGAATTGAAGTTTTTCGTTAATTTGGATTTCATCTAACGGAATAGTGAGATCTTCTTTAGCAAAACACTTCTTCAAATTCGAGACGTGGAAAGTGTTATGTACAGCCGCAAGTTGTTGAGGTAACTCAAGTCGGTAAGCTACTGGTCCGACACGATCAATAATCTTGAATGGTCCAATATACCTTGGATTTAATTTCCCTCGTTTACCAAATCGATCAACGCCTTTCCAAGGTGCAACTTTAAGCATGACCATCTCTCCAATTTTAAATTCTATATCTTTTGTTTTAATGTCAGCGTAGCTCTTTTGTCGACTTTGGGCGGTTTTCAACCGTTGTTGAATTTGGATGATCTTCTCGGTAGTTTCTTGTATAATCTCCGGACCCGTAATTTGTCTATCCCCCACTTCACTCCAACAAATCGGAGACCTGCACTTTCTACCATAAAGTGCTTCAAACGGCGCCATCTCAATGCTTGAATGGTAGCTGTTGTTGTAGGAAAATTCTGCTAATGGTAGATGTCGATCCCAACTGTTTCCGAAATCAATAACACATGCTCGTAGCATGTCTTCAAGCGTTTGTATCGTCCTTTCGCTCTGTCCATCAGTTTGTGGATGATAGGCAGTACTCATGTCTAGACGAGTTCCTAATGCTTGCTGTAATGTCTGCCAGAATCTTGAAATAAATCTACCATCCCTATCAGAGATAATAGAGATTGGTATTCCATGTCTGGAGACGACTTCCTTCAAATACAGTCGTGCTAACTTCTCCATCTTGTCATCTTCTCTTATTGGCAGGAAGTGTGCTGATTTGGTGAGACGATCAACTATTACCCAAATAGTATCAAAACCACTTGCAGTCCTTGGCAATTTAGTGATGAAATCCATGGTAATGTTTTCCCATTTCTAATCCGGGATTTTGGGTTGTTGAAGTAGACCTGATGGTTTCTGATGCTCAGCTTTGACCTTAGAACACGTCAAACATTCTCCTACATATTTAGCAACATCAGCTTTCATACCCGGCCACCAAAAATGTTTCTTGAGATCCTTGTACATCTTCCCCGTTCCAGGATGTATTGAGTATCTGGTTTTATGAACTTCTCTAAGTACCATTTCTCTCATATCTCCAAATTTTGGTACCCAAATCCTTTCAGCCCTATACCGGGTTCCGTCTTCCCGAATATTAAGATGCTTCTCCGATCCTTTGGGTATTTCATCCTTTAAATTTCCCTCTTTTAAAACTCCTTGTTGTGCCTCCTTTATTTGAGTAGTAATGTTATTATGAATCATTATATTCATAGATTTTACTCGAATGGGTTCACTGTCCTTCCTGCTCAAGGCATCGGCTACCACATTTGCCTTCCCCGGGTGGTAACGAATCTCAAAGTCGTAATCATTCAACAATTCAATCCACCTACGCTGCCTCATATTCAGTTGTTTCTGATTAAATATGTGTTGAAGACTTTTGTGGTCGGTATATATAATACTTTTGACCCCATATAAGTAGTGCCTCCAAGTCTTTAATGCAAAAACAACCGCGCCTAATTCCAAATCATGCGTCGTATAATTTTGTTCGTGAATCTTCAATTGTATAGACGCATAAGCAATCACCTTCGTTCGTTGCATTAATACACAACCGAGACCTTGCTTTGATGCGTCACAATAAATCACAAAATCATCATTCCCTTCAGGCAATGACAATATAGGTGCCGTAGTTAGCTTTTTCTTCAATAACTGAAACGCTTTCTCTTGTTCATCATTCCATTCAAATTTCTTCCCTTTATGCGTTAATGCAGTCAAGCGTTTTGCTATTCTGGAAAAGTCTTGGATGAACCTTCTGTAGTAACCAGCTAGTCCTAAAAACTGGCGTATGTGTTTCGGAGTTTTCGGGGTTTCCCACTTTTCAACAGTTTCTATCTTTGCCGGATCCACCTTAATACCTTCTTTGTTCACTATGTGACCGAGGAATTGAACTTCTTCCAACCAAAATGCACACTTTGAAAACTTAGCGTACAATTCTTCCTTCCTCAATACTTCTAACACCTTTCTCAAATGTTCACCGTGTTCTTGGTCATTCTTTGAGTAAATAAGTATGTCATCAATGAAAACAATGACAAACTTGTCAAGGTATGATCCACACACTCAGTTCATAAGGTCCATGAACATAGCTGGTGCATTAGTTAAACCAAACGGCATGACCATAAACTCGTAATGACCGTAACGTGTTCTGAAAGCAGTCTTTGGAATATCATCTTCTTTCACCCGCATTTGATGATACCCGGAACGTAAGTCAATCTTTGAATAAACAGACGAGCCTTGTAGTTGATCAAATAAGTCGTCGATTCTCGGTAGTGGGTAGCGGTTCTTGATGGTAAGTTTGTTCAACTCTCGGTAGTCGATACACAACCTGAATGTACCATATTTCTTCTTGACAAACAAAACAGGAGCTCCCCATGGTGATGTGCTTGGTCGAATGAAACCACGCTCTAAAAGTTCTTGTAATTGACTTTGCAGTTCTTTCATCTCGGTGGGTGCGAGTCTGTAAGGAGCATGAGCTATTGGTGCAGCTCCTGGTACAAGATCTATTTGAAATTCAACGGATCGATGTGGGGGTAATCCCGGTAATTCTTTCGGAAATACATCGGGAAATTCTTTTGCAATGGGAACATCATTGATGCTCTTTTCTTCAGTTTGTACTTTCTCAACGTGTGCTAGAACAGCATAGCAACCTTTTCTTATTAGTTTTTGTGCCTTCAAATTACTAATAAGATGTAGCTTCGTGTTGCCCTTTTCTCCGTACACCATTAAGGGTTTTCCTTTTTCTCGTATAATGCGAATTGCATTTTTGTAACAAACGATCTCTGCTTTCACTTCTTTCAACCAGTCCATACCGATTATCACATCAAAACTCCCTAACTCTACTGGTATCAAATCAATCTTAAATGTTTCGCTAACCAGTTTAATTTCTCGATTCCGACATATATTATCTGCTGAAATTAATTTACCATTTGCTAATTCGAGTAAAAATATACTATCCAAAGGCGTCAATGGACAACTTAATTTAGCACAAAAATCTCTACTCATATAGCTTCTATCCGCACCCGAATCAAATAAAACGTAAGCAGATTTATTGTCAATAAGAAACGTACCCGTAACAAGCTCCGGGTCTTCCTGTGCCTCTGCCGCATTAATATTGAAAACTCTTCCGCGGCCTTGTCCATTCGTGTTCTCCTGGTTCGGGCAATTTCTAATAATGTGGCCCGGTTTTCCACATTTATAACAAACTACATTGGCATAACTTGCTCCGACACTACTTGCTCCGCCATTACTTGTTCCGACACCATTTGTTCCTTTCGTTCTATTAACCCCTGGTCCGTAGACCTCACACTTCGCCGCGCTATGACCATTTCTTTTACACTTGTTGCAAAATTTGGTGCAGAACCCCGAGTGATACTTTTCACACCTTTGGCATAGCTGCTTCTGATTGTTGTTGTTGTTGCGGTTATTATTGTTGTTGGGATGATTGTTGTAGTTGCTGCTGTTGTTGTTGTTGTTGTTGTTGTTGTTGTTGTTGTTGTTATTGTTGGGCCGTTTGTTGTAGTTGCGATTGATGTTCCGATTGTTGGGATAATTGTTGCGATTATTGTTGTAATTGCTGTTTTTGTTGTATTGGTGATTCTTATCACCGTTTTCCTCCCACTTTCTTTTGACTTGCTTCACATTGGCCTCTTCAGCAGTCTGTTCTTTAATTCTTTCTTCAATCTGGTTCACTAGTTTGTGAGCCATTCTACATGCCTGTTGTATGGAGGCGGGCTCGTGTGAACTTATATCTTCTTGGATTCTTTCCGGTAATCCTTTAACAAACGCGTCGATCTTCTCTTCCTCGTCTTCGAATGCTCCCGGACACAATAGGCACAATTCTGTGAATCGTCTTTCGTACGTGGTAATATCAAATCCATGGGTTCGTAACCCTCTAAGTTCTGTCTTGATCTTATTGACCTCGGTTCTGGGACGATACTTCTCGTTCATCAAGTGCTTGAATGCTGACCACGGTAGTGCGTACGCATCGTCTTGTCCCACTTGCTCTAGATAGGTATTCCACCATGTTAACGCAGAACCTGTGAAGGTATGCGTAGCGTACTTTACTTTGTCCTCTTCAGTACACTTACTTATGGCAAACACCGATTCGACCTTCTCGGTCCACCGTTTCAATCCGATCGGTCCTTCGGTTCCATCAAATTCCAAAGGTTTGCAGGCAGTGAATTCTTTGTAGGTGCATCCTACACGATTTCCTGTACTGCTAGATCCAAGGTTATTATTGGTATGTAGCGCAGCCTGTACTGCGGCTATGTTTGAAGCTAGAAAAGTACGGAATTTCTCTTCATTCATATTCACGGTGTGTCGAGTAGTCGGTGCCATTTCCTTCAAAATAGTCAAATGGAACAAGTTAATCATACAGAATATTAAGAGTAGTTAATAGTATTTCGTAGCATAATATGAACTCATTTATAAAAGCTTTTTCTTCATATTAGCGTTTTATAAGTTTAAATTCGGGTAGTACCTACCCGTTAAGTTCATACTTAGTAGCTAATATACAATTCAACTACTACAATTCTATATGAAAAACTGATTATAATAATATTTCGCGTTCAAACTTTTATACAATATTTTACAAACTTACAATACCGCTTATTTTACATAAAGCATGAAATATAGCACACAATAACTTTGATACAAGATAGTTGTGAAGATAATTCTAGCTAGTACACAAGTCATTCAGCAAAGGCAATAAAGACACGTAATTCATACGTCCAGAAACAAGTCATGCATTCTGGTTTTACTAGGACTACTTCCCATCCTTGGTCTTGTGGAACATAACCGTTATGGCCGTTGATAAGACAGCGTGTTGTAACGTCGTCAAAGGGACGAGGGTTACATAATGTCCAACAGTCCCGTAACAATCTAAAAACCTCATTTCTTACCCCAATTACCGACTCCGTCACTTGTGGGAACGTTTTGTTTAATAGTTGTAGGCCGATGTTCTTGTTCTCACTTTGGTGAGAAGCGAACATTACTAATCCGTAAGCATAACATGCTTCTTTATGTTGCGTGTTAGCCGCTTTTTCTAAATCACGAAGTCCAATATTCGGATATATTGAGTCAAAATAATTTGTTAACCCATTGCGTAAAATAGCATTTGGGTTCCCCGCAATATATGCGTCAAAGTAAACACATCGTAACTTATGGATTTCCCAATGTGATATCCCCCATCTTTCGAACGAAAGCCTTTTATAAACCAAGGCATTCTTGGAACGCTCTTCGAATGTCTTACAAACTGATCTCGCCTTAAATAGTTGTGCCGAAGAATTCTGACCGACTCTAGACAAGATTTCATCAATCATGTCTCCGGGTAGGTCTCTTAAAATATTAGGTTGTCTATCCATTTTGTGTTTTTATACTGTAAAATAGACAAGAGTTAGATTCATAAAAAAAAATATTTATTAATACAAGCAATTTCTACATATATCATAAAGCATAAGCACACTATATTACTTATATTATACCATACGAATACAACTATCTTATTCCGACTCGCTTGTTTCTTCTTCTTTGGTTTTGGTTCGTTTTGCCAAGTTTCTAGGGATATATGATGTTCCCCTAATACGAGCCGTCGTTATCCACATTGGTTTAGAAAAACCTGGTGGTTTAGAGGTTCCCGGGTCATTGTTACAATTTAATGACTTCGGGGGTTGACGATACATATAAAGTTCATCGGGGTTGGAATTAGATTTCTCTATTTTTATGCCCTTTCCCTTATTATTTTTTTTTGCCTTTTTAAATTCAGTTGGGGTAATTTCTATGACATCATCGGAATTCTCGTCGGAATCCGATTCATCGGAGAATTGGTAATCCTCCCAATATTTTGCTTCCTTGGCGGAAACACCATTGACCATAATTAACCTTGGTCGGTTGGTTGAGGATTTTCTTTTACTCAACCGTTTTATTATTTCCCCCACCGGTTCTATTTCTTCATCCGGTTCCGATTCTTCTTCCGGTTCCGATTCTTCTTCTGGTTCCGACTCTTCTTCCGGTTCCTCTTCGGGAACTTGTGAATCAGTCCACGAATCATTCCAATTTATATTTGACTCTTCATTATTATTAGGTGAGTCAATGGGACTTGTTCTAGAGGTAGACATCTATCACATAATATCAAACGCGTTAAGAGATTAATATATCACATAATATTCACATGTTAAAAATATATAGTTTCCAACAAAATTTGTTAAGCAATCATTTTTCAAGTAAACACGGTCGAAGTCCAGACTCACTAATGCATCCTAACAAACTCGATAAGACACACTAATGCAAAATTCTGGTTCTCTAAGACCAACGCTCTGATACCAACTGAAATGTCCCGTTCTTATTGATTAAAAACGTTCCATATTAATTGATTTCGTTGCGAGGTTTTGACCTCTATATGAGACGTTTTTTAAAGACTGCATTCATTTTAAAACAAACCATAACCTTTATTTCATCAATAAAGGTTTAAAAAGCTTTACGTAGATTATCAAATAATGATAATCTAAAATATCCTGTTTACACACGACCATTACATAATGGTTTACAATACAAATATGTTACAACAAAATAAGTTTCTTGAATGCAGTTTTTACACAATATCATACAAGCATGGACTCCAAATCTCGTCCTTATTTAAGTATGCGACAGCGGAAGCTCTTAATAATCACCTGAGAATAAACATGCTTAAAACGTCAACAAAAATGTTGGTGAGTTATAGGTTTAACCTATATATCAAATCATAATAATAGACCACAAGATTTCATATTTCAATACACATCCCATACATAGAGATAAAAATCATTCATATGGTGAACACCTGGTAACCGACATTAACAAGATGCATATATAAGAATATCCCCATCATTCCGGGACACCCTTCGGATATGATATAAATTTCGAAGTACTAAAGCATCCGGTACTTTGGATGGGGTTTGTTAAGCCCAATAGATCTATCTTTAGGATTCGCGTCAATTAGGGTGTCTGTTCCCTAATTCTTAGATTACCAGACTTAATAAAAAGGGGCATATTCGATTTCGATAATTCAACCATAGAATGTAGTTTCACGTACTTGTGTCTATTTTGTAAATCATTTATAAAACCTGCATGTATTCTCATCCCAAAAATATTAGATTTTAAAAGTGGGACTATAACTCACTTTCACAGATTTTTACTTCGTCAGGAAGTAAGACTTGGCCACTGGTTGATTCACGAACCTATAACAATATATACATATATATCAAAGTATGTTCAAAATATATTTACAACACTTTTAATATATTTTGATGTTTTAAGTTTATTAAGTCAGCTGTCCTCGTTAGTAACCTACAACTAGTTGTCCACAGTTAGATGTACAGGAATAAATCGATAAATATTATCTTGAATCAATCCACGACCCAGTGTATACGTATCTCAGTATTGATCACAACTCAAACTATATATATTTTGGAATCAACCTCAACCCTGTATAGCTAACTCCAACATTCACATATAGAGTGTCTATGGTTGTTCCGAAATATATATAGATGTGTCGACATGATAGGTCGAAACATTGTATACGTGTCTATGGTATCTCAAGATTACATAATATACAATACAAGTTGATTAAGTTATGGTTGGAATAGATTTGTTACAAATTTTCACGTAGCTAAAATGAGAAAAATTATCCAATCTTGTTTTACCCATAACTTCTTCATTTTAAATCCGTTTTGAGTGAATTGAATTGCTATGGTTTCATATTGAACTCTATTTTATGAATCTGAACAGAAAAAGTATAGGTTCATAGTCGGAAAAATAAGTTACAAGTCGTTTTTGTAAAGGTAGTCATTTCAGTCGAAAGAACGACGTCTAGATGACCATTTTAGAAAACATACTTCCACTTTGAGTTTAACCATAATTTTTGGATATAGTTTCATGTTCATAATAAAAATCATTTTCTCAGAATAAAAACTTTTAAATCAAAGTTTATCATAGTTTTTAATTAACTAACCCAAAACAGCCCGCGGTGTTACTACGACGGCGTAAATCCGGTTTTACGGTGTTTTTCGTGTCTCCAGGTTTTAAATCATTAAGTTAGCATATCATATAGATATAGAACATGTGTTTAGTTGATTTTAAAAGTCAAGTTAGAAGGATTAACTTTTGTTTGCGAACAAGTTTAGAATTAACTAAACTATATTCTAGTGATTACAAGTTTAAACCTTCGAATAAGATAGCTTTATATGTATGAATTGAATGATGTTATGAACATCATTACTACCTTAAGTTCCTTGGATAAACCTACTGGAAAAGTGAAAAATGGATCTAGCTTCAACGGATCCTTGGATGGCTCGAAGTTCTTGAAGCAGAATCATGACACGAAAACAAGTTCAAGTAAGATCATCACTTGAAATAAGATTGTTATAGTTATAGAAATTGAACCAAAGTTTGAATATGATTATTACCTTGTATTAGAATGATAACCTACTGTAAGAAACAAAGATTTCTTGAGGTTGGATGATCACCTTACAAGATTGGAAGTGAGCTAGCAAACTTGAAAGTATTCTTGATTTTATGTAACTAGAACTTGTAGAATATATGAATAACACTTAGAACTTGAAGATAGAACTTGAGAGAGATCAATTAGATGAAGAAAATTGAAGAATGAAAGTGTTTGTAGGTGTTTTTGGTCGTTGGTGTATGGATTAGATATAAAGGATATGTAATTTTGTTTTCATGTAAATAAGTCATGAATGATTACTCATATTTTTGTAATTTTATGAGATATTTCATGCTAGTTGCCAAATGATGGTTCCCACATGTGTTAGGTGACTCACATGGGCTGCTAAGAGCTGATCATTGGAGTGTATATACCAATAGTACATACATCTAAAAGCTGTGTATTGTACGAGTACGAATACGGGTGCATACGAGTAGAATTGTTGATGAAACTGAACGAGGATGTAATTGTAAGCATTTTTGTTAAGTAGAAGTATTTTGATAAGTGTATTGAAGTCTTTCAAAAGTGTATAAATACATATTAAAACACTACATGTATATACATTTTAACTGAGTCGTTAAGTCATCGTTAGTCGTTACATGTAAGTGTTGTTTTGAAACATTTAGGTTAACGATCTTGTTAAATGTTGTTAACCCAATGTTTATAATATCAAATGAGATTTTAAATTATTATATTATCATGATATTATCATGTATGAATATCTCTTAATATGATATATATACATTAAATGTCTTTACAACGATAATCGTTACATATATGTCTCGTTTAAAAATCATTGAGTTAGTAGTCTTGTTTTTACATATGTAGTTCATTGTTAATATACTTAATGATATGTTTACTTATCATAGTATCATGTTAACTATATATATATCCATATATATGTCATCATATAGTTTTTACAAGTTTTAACGTTCGTGAATCACCGGTCAACTTGGGTGGTCAATTGTGTATATGAAACATATTTCAATTAATCAAGTCTTAACAAGTTTGATTGCTTAACATGTTGGAAACATTTAATTATGTAAATATCAATCTCAATTAATATATATAAACATGGAAAAGTTCGGGTCACTACATAGATGTACAGAAATAAATCGATAAATATTATCTTGAATCAATCCACGACCCAGTGTATACGTATCTCAGTATTGATCACAACTCAAACTATATATATTTTGGAATCAACCTCAACCCTGTATAGCTAACTCCAACATTCACATATAGAGTGTCTATGGTTGTTCCGAAATATATATAGATGTGTCGACATGATAGGTCAAAACATTGTATACGTGTCTATGGTATCTCAAGATTACATAATATACAATACAAGTTGATTAAGTTATGGATGGAATAGATTTGTTACCAATTTTCACGTAGCTAAAATGAGAAAAATTATCCAATCTTGTTTTACCCATAACTTCTTCATTTTAAATCCGTTTTGAGTGAATCAAATTGCTATGGTTTTATATTGAACTCTATTTTATGAATCTAAACAGAAAAAGTATAGGTTTATAGTCGGAAAAATAAGTTACAAGTCGTTTTTGTAAAGGTAGTCATTTCAGTCGAAAGAACGACGTCTAGATGACCATTTTAGAAAACATACTTCCACTTTGAGTTTAACCATAATTTTTGGATATAGTTTCATGTTCATAATAAAAATCATTTTCTCAGAATAACAACTTTTAAGTCAAAGTTTATCATAGTTTTTAATTAACTAACCCAAAACAGCCCGCGGTGTTACTACGACGGCGTAAATCCGGTTTTACGGTGTTTTTCGTGTTTCCAGGTTTTAAATCATTAAGTTAGCATATCATATAGATATAGAACATGTGTTTAGTTAATTTTAAAAGTCAAGTTAGAAGGATTAACTTTTGTTTGCGAACAAGTTTAGAATTAACTAAACTATGTTCTAGTGATTACGAATTTAAACCTTCGAATAAGATGGTTATATATATATGAATCGAATGATGTTATGAACATCATTACTACCTCAAGTTTAGTAGGTAAACCTACTGGAAGTGACAAGAAATGATCTAGCTTCAAAGGATCTTGGATGGCTTGAAAGTTCTTGAAGTAGGATCATGACACAAAAACAAGTTCAAGTAAGATTTTTACTCGAATTAAGATAGTTTATAGTTATAGAAATTGAATCAAAGTTTGAATATGAATATTACCTTGAATAAGAAAGATAACCTACTGTATACAACAAAGGTTTCTTGATCTTAGATGATTACTTGGAATGGATTAGAAAGCTTGGAAGTAAATTAGTAAACTTGAAGGGATTTTTGAAGTGTTCTTGAAGTGTTCTTCCTATGATGATTATAGCTTGATGCTTGAAGTGATTTTTGATGAAGATGATGATTAACTACTGGAAAAAATACGTTCATAATAGTGTGTGTGTGTTGAGAGAGAATTAGAAAGAGAATTGGAACTGAAATGGAGTGAATGATGAGTGGTAATTGGTGAGTGGTGAGTGGGGTTAAAAGGAGTTCTAGTTAGTTGACTAGCTCATGGTAGAAGTTAAAATTGATTATTCATACATGACATAATCAAGAGTGGAATCCCATGCTATTTCCTATTGGTATATACCCATAGTAAGTACGTTTTGAAGCTGTGTATAATACGGGTAAGAATACGACTAGAATTCTCGATGCAAGAAAAGATTGGGAAAGTAACTGTAACCATTTTCGTTAAGTATGAGTGTTTTGATATATGTCTTGAAGTCTTCCAAAAGAATTTTAATACATCTAAATACATTACATGTATATACATTTTAACCGAGTCGTTAAGTCATCGTTAGTCGTTACATGTAAGTGTTGTTTTGAAACCTTTAAGTTAACGATCTCAATTAATGTTGTTAACCCATTGTTTATTATATCTAATGAGATGTTAAATTATTATATTATCATGATATTATGATATATTAATATATCTTAGTATGATATATATACATTTAAATGTCGTTACAACGATAATCGTTACATATATGTCTTGTTTCGAAATCCTTAAGTTAGTAGTCTTGTTTATATGTATATAACTCATTATTAATATACTTATGGAGTTACTTACTTGTCATAATCTCATGTTAACCATATGTATATCCATATATATATCGTCATGTCGTTTTTACAAGTTTTAACGTTCGTGAATCGCCGGTCAACTTGGATGGTCAATTGTCTATATGAAACATATTTCAATTAATCAAGTCTTAACAAGTTTGATTGCTTAACATGTTGGAAACATTTAATCATGTAAATATCAATCTCAATTAATATATATAAACATGGAAAAGTTCAGGTCACTACAATATCGGACCCTTTTGACTCATTGGAAACAAACGGAGTCAAACCCGAAATTTCACACCAAAAGTCTCGCTCGTTATAATCCTCCGGATGTCCTATAAATTCAGTTTCTTTTTTCAAATACCGTGTTAAAGACTTCTCATCTAATTCCAAATACAAGTTGAGTGCTCGAGCCAAATCCATTCGACTCATGGCTCGGTTCTCTCCCCCTAGTTGAAATGTCATAAACCCTTGATCCGTAGGATCCCTTCTAGAACGCACACTTAAAGAGGAGAAGAACTCCATAACCAACTCACGATAAAGGTCGTCTCTCAAAGACATAGCACATTCCTAAGTGCCAAGATAAACTCTGTTTCTCGACATTGCTAATATATCAGTAATTTCATCCCTTATCTCACTAGTTTTTCTATCCAACTCATCCCAACTAAAATACCAGGTCGCTTGTATACTCCGAACTGAAATAAATTCAAAATATAGGGAGTAGTTTTCTCCAACTTTTTGCAACCAAATCTCTGGGTTCGTTCTTCTCTCTTCATCCCTTCGTTCTTCTCTCTTCATCCACAAACAAATAAACATCTCATAAATCACAAAAATCATCATCCTTTACCAATTACCAAAATCACATATGACCCGCCCAAATCACCCCACACTATCTTAAAACATGTATCTAGTAGCAAACATCTTCCTTACAAACAAAATCAACAAACATTCAACATCAAATTTGGATTTATCGCTACCCTAATCTCAAGAATCAATAGTATGCATAAACTAATTAATGAAGAAAATACAATAATATCATATTCATAAACAATTCATCACATATTAAGGTATAAAAGTCTCAATTAAACAAACCCCACAAAATTTCAAACATGAACCCTAGAATTAATAAAATTAATCAAAGAAACATGAGAGAAAAAGATAGAGAATAGCAAAATCGGACCTTAA